>NC_137660.1:5263522-5911022 GCF_963422515.1 Blennius ocellaris | reverse complement strand
GGAGCGTATGAAAGATAAAAAAAAAAGAAAAGAAAAGTTCCAAAAAACCATCAAATAGTTTAAAACAAGTTGGGTCAAACAAGAACACGGTGACTTTTTGTTTACAGCTGCTGTAAAAAGGCCCTAAACTCTCCCAGTGAGACCAACTCTGAGTGTAAGGTCAGTCTGTAAAGTGTTCCATGCATATGAAGGCTTTTTTGTCCAATTCCGTAAGGACAGTTGAAGTTGTAAGTAAATATAAGACTTGAGACCGCAGACTGTAGTTGTTTTGGGGTTTTTTGGTCATATAGCGGCAAAGGTCGGGAGGCAGCAAACCAAGAATTGCCCTGTAGATAAAACCAAGCCAGTGACTGTCTGCGTAGAGGTAGAGCCGACCATCCAACATGAGCGTAGAGTGAGCAGTGGTGAGTGAGAGCTTTGCAGCCTGTTATAAATCTCAGTGCTCCATGATAAACTAAATCCAGTGAGTGAAGACATTGAGAAGAGACATTCATATATATATATATAATGTCCCCATAGTCCAACATGGACATATGGACGTAGTGATAGAGTCTGAGTATTTTCAAATAGTTGTGTTCTCCTCCATTTTGATGGAGAAGCAGTTATAGCATTTTTAAAAAGTTGAATTTTGACCCGTTTGCATAGAGACTAAGTTTTCACAAACTTGAGCTTTCCTCAGTTTCCATGGAGTTTCTATGGAGTTTTCATGGAGACGAAGTCCTAGCATTCTGGAAAACTTCCCATTGAGACGATGTCGGAGCATTTTCTGGGAGTATTGTCAAAAAGCTGCATTCTCACCCATTTCCACAGAGTCCGTGTCTGAGTGTTGTTTTATTGTTTTTTTAAGTGTTTTGCACTATTTACATAGAGACATAACATTTTCGAAAAGTTTAGTTTTGCTCCATTTCTAAGGAGACAGAGTCAAACTGTTTTCCAAATGCTCCACCTTGGAAGCCGTTTTCAAAAAGTTGTGTTTTCAGATCATTGTTGTGTAAATGGCCACCCAAAAAAAACAATGACAGTTTAGCCTTTTCACTTGAAAATGTTGTTGTGTAAACAGGGCCCGATTCTTTTTTTTATTTTCTTGTTTGACTAAATGATATGAACATGACTGTCAGCTTCATCATGTTCTCCATAGTCATCAATCTATCAAAGCATTTTTAAATATCTGTACACTTTCTGTTGCAGCGCTCAGCTTGTTTGGGGGCAACAGCATTCAAATCTTCCACTCAATTTTTAGGGTGAACTGCAGCAACATTTTGACATCTTTTGGTCATTTATTGTGTACATTGTTGAGTTTGTAGAGTTCCAATAATTGTGATGCAGTAGCTTATGTGTATAAGTGATCATCATATAATCCTCATCCTGTTTCAGCTCTATTTTAAAAGCTTTTGGCAACAATGTGACTTACCAGCCTGCTGCTTGACTTTTGTGGCACGGTATTTGGCTACCGTTACTGGTTATGCAATATTACATAATCTTTACTGACGTTAAGAGCTGAGGACAGTACATTATCTTGTCTTATTATATTGTCTTTTTCCATCTGTGCAAGATGTCCAGAATATGATTGTTCTTAACTCCGCTGAAATACTTTAAATATTGTCTTTGTCACATCAGAAGTTGATAACTGTAACCTGTAAATTATTTTGCACCCCTATTTTTATACTGTAGTTAAATTGCACTATTTTATGCTGTTGATTACAGAGTGCATACACTATTATATAAATTATTATTCTAAAGTTTTTTTTAATTCACCATTTCTTCATTGTTATTGCTTTCCCAACATTGAATGAGCAGGCAAAGTTAGTTATGTTTTAACTACATGAGAATAAATATCCGGATCTGAGCTTTATTTATTTGTGTTTTTTCAAAGGCTGGAATAGTTAAAAGACATGCACATAAAAGAGACCACGATATCTACATAATTCAGATTATTTAAAAGATTATCTTTATTTAAAAGATTATGTTTTGAAGTAGGATTTAAAAGTGTCTAGGAATTCAATGTTTCAAATGTTGCATAGGAGGGACTCTCTTAGATGGGAGTTGAAAGATAGAGTGTCATTCAGCTTAAAATTAACCTCTATATTGTTTTTCCTGAAAATATGGCCAAAGGGAGGAGATCGACAATGAAGAGGAAGGGACCAAGGACAGACCCCTGGGGAACACCAAAAGAAATAAGAAATTGGTAGGGTGTGTGTCTGTGACACTGGGCAGGGAGCCATGTCGCTCTTCATTTGGCACATGGCTGTGCCAGCTGAGGTTTAGCACCACATGCAGCATCTGAGTGTAGCAGCCATCCAAGGACTTCTCAGCTGGGGATGTTAACGTCCAATGTTCAGAACTATGCAGGAGCATCGATTCCACTCTGGCCACATAAAGTCTGCACTTTAGAAGCTCTGAGGATAATGTTGATTTCCAGACGTTGGACAAGGAATTTAGAGCCTGCCAGGCCAGAGCTTTATGAGTCTTGATGCTCACTGGAGTTGATGCAGGAGCCCAGATACATAAAGTCCTCTACCTCAGCAATCTCCAACCTTTTTTGTGCCACGGACCGGTTTAATATTTTTAATATTTTTACAATATTTTCACGGACTGCCCTTAAGGTGTGGTGGATAAATACAACAAAATAAAATGATAGGACCAACACAAAAACAGTGGTATTATGACATTGGTACATTGCGAGACATTAGTTGACATCACACGTTACTTAGCTTCTTTTTGTCCAAGAAATTCTGTTGTATTTATATATTATTACATTATTGGACGCAATTATTCCATTTTCCCAGAGTTAAAAAAATCAACTTCCATATTGTTATTACTTCTGAGATTATTGGAAAATATTTCAAATATTCTTTCCCACTACTGCTAAGTTATTACGTTTCAAGCTTTATTACATTGAACAAAATTATTCCAATATTAATTACAACAAGGTATGAATTCAGGAAAGGACATTACCTTTTCTGAAAAAATGCCTGATTTGATAGTGATTTATTTGATTTTGTTAACAATAAGTTGGACACGATTCTTATGAGGACCTGGTGATCAATCATGAAATTAATTTCATGTTTCACATTATCACATTTCTTCCTGTTTGTGTCTCATTTATACACTGTTCAAACACGTTGCTACTTTGGTTCACATTGTCCCTTGATTAAATTGCTGGTGTTTAATATTCTCAAATAAAACTTTAATTGTCTTGTTCACAAAATGTGATCTCTATCCAAGGCTGTCATGTCTGGTCCACTTAAAATGAGCCCTGGCATGACGTCTGGTACATGATGTTTGACAAGGTACATGAGAAAAGTTGTTTTCTGTATACTTTCTAATGTGCTCTGATGTGGTTCAGTAAAGTCTGGTAGACGTAGGAATGCAGCAATAAGAAGACCAAACATCTGTCATGGACTTGATAATCCCTGTAGTTTATTGCATGTCTGTTGGATTACTGTTGCTGTTTTAAGTCCCTGGTTCATATGTTGTTGAGTGTTGGTTCCAGTTCCACACTGGTAAATATCCCACCTCATTGAATATTGCAAATGTGTAAGGGAACACTGCCTAATCACAAATATCCATAACAATGTATTCACATAACAAGTGGCACATTCAGATACTTTATTCCATACAGTGCTGCTGGACAGGGAGAGAGAGTAAAATTCAGCCAAAGACTGAAAGAGCCAAAACAATTTAGGAGTTACGATATTTTCTGTGGCAAACACAAAGGCACAACACAGATATTTAATTCAACATTTATTTACACTTTAAAAAGTAAGTGGTTCTATACTTCTCTTGCCACTGTAAAACTTTTATTAACATGATTTTAACATGCATTAACATATCAAGACAACAACACTTTTTCTGTCTGTATTTCCATGTGTATATGCATATATATTTATCTAATAATTTTTTTTATATCTACATAGTCTCTTCTCTTGAAGGAAACTATTCTGCCTGTCTTTAAGTATTTGTGCAATGTTGAGCTGCCATGATGACTGAAGTTCCCCACGTGGGATTAATAAAGTCTGATCTATCTATCTACTGCCAACGTGTCTTAGTCTTGTCAGTGTGTTTTTGTCCTTCCTGTTTTATTTTGTACTTGTTTGTGGCCTCTGTCTTGTCTCACTGGTCCTTCCTGTGTCCTCCCTCCCAGTTAATATATATATTAACTCCCTCGCTCCGTGTATCTGGGTCAGACTGTTGTTGTACCCCATGTCTGTGTTTCCCTCTACTTTGCACTGTGTATCTTTTTTTTTGTGTTTTGGGCCTTAAAGCTTTGTTTTAGGACTACTGCTCGGATCACCCCCTGGACTCCTTCACCTGCTTCTGTGACACTTCAAAATAAGACTCACTGTTGAACCGAGTCCCTCTGTGTGAGAGTCTGGTCTGAGGTCCTGTCCCGGTTCATGACACACACACACACATTATCCATTTAGCATGTTTGCCTTCATGAATATGGAATACGGAGCGTCTCCCTGATCATTCAAGATACTCCGAGGAATTCATGATAGTGAATTATCATGACTGTAATGTGATTAACCACTTCAGAAAATGTTTGCTCTGTTTATTGTTGCATCAGTTTTTACTGAACATATTTACATTCTGAAGTTTCTCAAACTTTGACTTTTGGACATAAGTGTTTTTTTGTGCCAAATTCCGATTTCGCACTGTTCTTCTTGAATATATTTGAGTGTCTATTGTCAATCACTTTGTAGTGACTGGAAGCAAATGAACTTGGAAGCTATACAGTTTCTAGTCAGTCACCATTGTGTAAAGACAGTGTAACGCATGCAAACCGCTCATCTAAACCCTCCTGTTTGAGGGAGTCAGTAGAACCAATCAGCGTGCAAATCAGCCTGTTTTAAACAGGAGTTAATAGTAAAGAAAAAGAATACGCGTTCAGCCCCAAAATAAAATCTAGAGTAAATGGGAAACATGCATTTGATTTAAAAAAAAAAAACAGTTTAAAAACCTGAAACATTTAAGAAGAATGATAGACTTTACTTAACAAGACGACACTGGAAAAATAAATTTGACCCTTTCGCAGTCACAACATGTGTATGTACACTAAGATTTTATATATGGTATCCATCATTAAAAAAATATTTTGATATATTATCCAGAATATGTACTGGATCTCACTCAAAATTAAAAGTCTGTTTCTGTTTGCAAAAATGTGTTCATTATAATAAGAAAAGATGACATTTTAGAAAAGAAATTTACCAAAGGGCAATAATAAAGTATGATTCTTCTTCAACAGGTTTTTTTTTAAATTGATTTAGTCTGTTAACATATAAATAAACTGCATAGATTGAAAAATACAAGACCCAGTGCCCCAGGTTCTCTGGAAATATGGGCTCCTTTCCTTGCATATTGCTTTAGGGCCCATTTACACGTCAACAATTTCAAATGAACACGCAAAACTTTTGTTGTGTTTTAGGTATCTGTTTAGCTGAGAATGGTCCTCGGAGCTTCTGAATACACAACATTTTGGAAATGGCTCCCAAGGAATAGAATAGAATAGAATAGAATAGAATAGAATAGCCACTTTATTGTCAAACAGAACAAACACTAGCTGGAACATATTCAAGTGAAATTTTGTTGGACTGGTAAAAAACAAAACATTAAATAGAACTTCAAAATAGAGCGAAAAAGAGAGAATATATTACAGTATTTACATGGAAGCCTATACTACGTATGTCTTATATATGTTTTATATGTACACATATACACACACTTTATAAAAGTGGTAAAAGTGAAGCATCGATATGAATGTTCTGCTGGAGGGCCTCGAGGCCTTAGAGACTGTCAGGGTTTTTAAAAACAGGCTCAAAACCCACTTTTTTAATTTAGCATTTAATTAATTGACTATTTTACTTATTGTTTTTTTTTTCAATTGTAGTTAATGTTTTAGCTTAATCCTTTATCTCATTCATGAATTCATTTTAGAAGCTCTTATTTATTTATTTTTATTGGTTGATTATTTTTACTTTTTATTTTTCTTATCTTTTATTTTCATTTATTGATCCATTTTATGGGCGTCGTCCTGGAGATTTTATATTATGCGAGGCACTTTGTGTTGCATGTATGTTTGTATGAAAAGTGCACTATAAATAACGTTTGATTTGATTAGATTCTCACCACCGTTAAAGTTTATACTACTAGTACTAGCAGTATACTCTGCTAGTATGCGGGTGTGCTTTCATTTCAAAAACAGCCATCAGCGCCGACTGGTATGCTAACTTTCTGCGTAAGCATTTTTTGTGTTGTTACATGCAAACATGGAATTTTTCTGAAACAAAGCACAAAAATGATGCGTTTCTACTTGAAGCCTTGTGAAAATGGCGTCTAAATCTTTGCAAAGTGTTTCTGCAATCAGCATTTTTGAGTTCGCAAAGTACCGTTTCCTCAAGTCTGACGTCGTCAGCCAAACTTGAACTCTTCTAATGGATTTAACTCTCATCTTATGGATAACTACGTTCTAATTTGTACCCATTAATGTATTGTGTTTCTCGCACATTTCAAAATATATTACCCAGCAGTTTGGCCTCGTTTAAATGGATCTTTTTCTGTTTTGTTTTTGGCAGAACTGCCCAAAGTGCAGATGGAGGTGTAAATCAATCCTAAACAACCTGATTATCTGAGGCCACTTAAGTTTTAAGTCATCAATATAAGGCTGCTCCTGGTTACATCAACACAGCCAGTTATAATGGTGTATTGATGCCTTCTCGTTCTTTCCATACAAATTTCATAGGTTTTAATGTCTCATAGTGTGCACACACACACACACACACACACACACACAAACACTGCCCAAAGCATCTTTATAATCTTTCCCCATTCAGCCACATTAATGGATGCAGCACTGTTTTAAATCCCACTGTTAAGTTCCCACTGTTCACTAATGCCTCCACTCAATTTACTAATGCTCCTTCACCACAAAAGCCCACGAGTCAGCACCCCTCAACCGCCGCCTCCTCACAGGATGGCCCATTAAGTGGCATTAGACACTCCTTCAGCTGGGTCGTTCTGACTTCATGGCACCAAAGTAGCATTCCAGAGTCACCCTGTAAGACTCTAAGCCTCACCACATGTTTCACTTCTCAAACCGCCGCTAATGTACTGGTCACAATATTACGACATTACGCTGGTAAAAACCCACTGCAGATTGTTATGGGAGCCCTTTTCCACTCTCTGGGATTTCTTTCTTTCCCCTTCTTTTTTTTTTTTTTTTCCCTGAAAGCTTCAATATAACAAATTGAAATCTAAAGAGGTCATTCCTATATAAATCAAAAAATGACTGTCTACATGCTGTTTTCCAATATCGATCCGGTAATCAGTTTGCTACATCGTTGAAATGACTCACAGCAATAATAATAATACCGGGAAAGGAGACAAGCTGACTCTGTTCCCAAGTAATAAAGCAGTCCTTATTATCCTTTATGCATTGTTTTTTGCTGCTTTGTCAAAGTGGATAGTAAGTCTTGTTAAAATGTACTATCTGAGTTAACACTGAGAGCAAACACATGAAAATCAACTGTACAGAAATTAGTCACCAATATTCCTAAAATATTTTACATTTGAGAAGAGCAAATTGGCTCTAACATAATTCATTTTCAAAAAAGGAGTCCTTGAGGTCTGTGTTCACCAGCTGGCAGAGATGTTTCAAGATATCTCTAATCTGTCACAAGCTATTGTTCCTGCCAGTCCTGAAGCAGCAATCATAACCCCAGGGCCTGAACATGAGTCACTACAGAGTACTTCCTCTGTCACCCATTACTTCAAAATGCTTTGAAAAACTGGTCTGGGCACATCTCAACTGCTCCCTTTCTCCAATCTTAGACCAAAATCAGTTTTCTTATAGGCTTAACAGATGTCCCTGTAGGAGCTGTCCCACCTGGAGCTCTAACATATTGTATCAGTCTGCTTTTTGTAGATGACAACGAGACCGCGGGTTGATGACAAAGCCACACAATCTGAGAAAGAAAAAAAAAGATTCAATTTCAACCTTAATACTAATTTGTAACAGTGATGTGTTGGTTTGTAAATTAACTGAGTCATGTCCAGTCAACAATCTACTCTTGAACATCGGGAGAATGGAAGTGGAAAGGGCCACTAACTTTAAATACCTGGGTTTGACGTGAGCGAGGAGCTAAAGTGGACAGCGGAAGCCGCAGCTCCGGTTAAGAAAGCCTAACAGAGCCTCTGAACACTGACTTGGTCAGAGCTCTCTGCCTTCGACCACTGCTCTCCGGAGAACCCCTTAATGCACTGCATGGCATGTTGGTGAGCAATAGATTCAGAGACTGGTGACCACCGCCCATCGAATAATCAACATGTTACTTCCACCAAGACAAATCAGCTACGGCAGCCATGGCAGAGGTGGGGAATTGTCACCGCTTAGGCCCTGGACAATGCTGTAAAGTAAAAACACTAAACGTTTTGCTGCATTCTGTGGGGGGGGGGGGGGGCACTGAAAACGCAGCTTTATGAAAGTGGCTCCCAGGGTGGAACTTTTCTAAAATGCGCTGACGCCATCTCCATGTAGACGGCAAAGGCGCTGCTCCTGCACATGCTCAGTGTGCACATGGCTCAGTTGGTAGACTGGTCCTCTTAGTCAGGTTCACGATGTAATTTCGTTGGTTTTTTGTGGAGATTTGCAAACCTATACATTTTTGGAAAGCTTAGGTCATCAGGAATCTGAAAATCGATGTTCACATTTGCACAAATGTTCCGAAGGCGGCCATTTTGGAAATTCAAGATGGCCACCACCGAAAACCTATTTTTCGCAATATCTCGGCACACGGGCAACCTAGAGTGTTGATTTCAAGACCTATACCTACATTTATCTTGTTATACATATTGTTAACTTTCAGCCGTTGATTTGTCTCACAACTCAAATGATTCCTTGACCCCAAAAATGTAGGTATAGGTCTTGAAATCAACACTCTAGGTTGCCCGTGTGCCGAGATATTGCAAAAAATAGGTTTTTGTTGGCGGCCATCTTGAATATCCAAAATGGCCGCCTTCGGAACATTTGTGCAAATGGGAACATCGATTTTCGGATTCCTGATGTCCTAAGCTTTCCAAAAATGTATAGGTTTGCAAATCTCCACAAAAAACCAACGAAATTCTAAAATTGAACACAGTGAACCTGACTATCTGCCATTTGGAAGGTTGCAGGTTTGTTTCCCCATCTCCACATGTTGAAGTGCCCTTGAGCAAGACGCTGAACTCCAAATCACTCCGAATGGGTGGAAAAGCTGCCTTGCAATGCAGCCATCTCCGTGTGTTTGTGAAAGGGTGAATGTCATTAACAGTGTAAAGCCCTTTGGGAAACGCTCCAGCAATTGGAAAAGTGCAATATAAATGAAATCCTTTTACTGTTTTAATCATACCATTTTAATCGCCTCGGGGAAATTCTCTTTTTGGACATATTTCATTGCAGTAACACAAACTATAAAAGAAATCAAATCTAAAGAGAAAACACTGGATCCTAGTTTCCTCCGCTCGGGATTGTACCCTCAAAATGTCAGAGACACAAAGTATGAACAATTTTTTATTGACAAGGTTTTGTTGCAAGCAAATTAAAATGGAAAGAGACAAGAAATGGAGAGTGTACGGGGCAACCAGAAGTGTTAACGAGAGTATATCATAAAAGTACAATTTAAAAAAAAAATATGGATAATTGCACATATATAATTTGGTATTTATCATGCATCCACATATTTACATGATATACGATGTGACGTCTCCCTTGTTTCCTTCTGTCTTTGTTCCCTTTCTGCTGTCTTCTTGTAGTTTGATGTGTGTTTTTTCTTTTACCTGTTGTTGTATCTTATTGTTTTCTTTTCTTCAAGTCGTTGTTATTGTTTTTTTCTTTGTTTGTTTTGCTTGTTGGATTGTTTGAAAAACCAATAAAAAAGATCATTACAACCAAAATAAAAAAAAAAGCCTGCTCTCGGCACAAGATGTTGCGGTTTTTGTCAATTGCATTCATGTTATTTGCAGAATTTGTCTCATTATGTTAAAACTCTGCACAGAATAAAGATAGGATGCAAAAACCTAAACCTTTCTCAAACAATTCTCTGTGAAGCACAACGAATCTCAACATTCTACATACCATCTCAGCCGTTTTGATTTGAAAATATGCATGTTGGGGGGTATTCCCATCTTTTTGCCTCTTTTGTTTTCTGTTCATAATCCGACATCATATAGGATTACGCTAATATGCTTCAGAAACACTGACGGCAGTATTTTGCCGCCGCAGATCCCTGAGAAATGTGATTACAAAAGCAAAAATAGGCACAGAGACACAGGAAAGGGAAGCAGAGGGATAATGGAGGGGCGAGCATTGAGGCCGGAGTGCCCGGGGTGCCACAGAGACAATAGAAGACAGAGATTCAAGATAAATTATGACGCTAAAAGCCACCCTCTCTGCAGCACAAATCAGATCTGTGTGTGTGCATGTGCCCTTGTTTTACTCTTTTTGATGTCTGAAACACCTTGTAATAACAAACTGTCACAGGTTGCTGACTTCTGTTTGTCTGTTTCTTCTGTTCTGGGTGTAGATTTGGATTAAGGGCCCATTTACACGGTAAAAACTCAAAACTTTGATCATGTTTTGAGTGTCAACTGAGAACAATATGCTATAACCAACAGTTATAGTGACTGCATGGACATTGTTTTGAACAGACAACCGAGTTGGATTGCTATCAGGTGACGATCAACTATTAAAAAAAAGTCCCAGGGAAAAAACAGGCATCTGTAAACGGGCAAAATCGACACTTGCTGGAAATGCTCTGGCTTCATTGACGGAAGCGCTGCTGCTGTCCATGACCATAGTAAAGAGTTGTTCTGCACATGCAGACTACAAAGAACAACCTTTCCTCCAGAGTGTCACAACTCCCAGTCCATGTTCTCCAGGGACTTTGTACTTTTATTGTTGCGAGTCACCGTAATAACGATCCAACTTCCTTGTCTGTCCATATGAATATCTGTGTTCTCCCATTGTTAATGTTGATAGCGTGTTGTTCTCTGCACGCAAGTGTGTCTGGTTTTATAACAAAAACAACTAACAGCACTAACTCCTGGCTTGGTATGCTAACCACATAGTTTTCAGTGTTCTTGTCATTTGCCTCTAAATGGACATACTTTTTAAAATGTTGTTGTCTAAATGTGAAACCTTTCCGAAACAAAAACAGGAAGATTATGTATTTTCCCTTGAAAATGCTGTCATGTAAACGGGGCCTTAGAAACATTTCAACAATCTCTGAAGGAAATCCTTGATATTGTTGCTCCAAACAGAGTAATGATAAATAATTAAATACAGTAAACACACACACAGATGGCTTGACGGTAAATATTAGGAGGAGGATTTGACAGTGAAATCATGATGTACAAGGAAGTGTGTATCGTTTGATGGCCACAGGAAGGAAGGATCTTACTGGAAAGATTGACTGAAAGATGGTGGTTTATGGTATCTGGTTCATGTCATCTGCGATCCCTCCCTGTTTGTATACTGTAGATGTGCTGGTCTCAGTCTCAAGTCCAAGCTGTTTGTAGTCATCTTTTTAGAGCTTATTGGGCCATTTTGCAGTGTAAAATATATAGAGTTCTAAAGGATGTGAATCAGGGATACACCAATACCACCACCAGTATCAGGTGCGAAACTGCACAGAGTACTCGTATTTGGAAAAAACTCCCTGATGCACCGTGCATCAGCAATGTCCCTGGGGTGAGAGAGAGATTGAGATTCTTTAAAATGAATGAGAATGACAAACGTAAGACAGACTGTAAATAATGATCTGCCGAAAAAGCAAGAGTAGGTGAAAAGTACTTGGTACATCGTCACAGATATTTTAACCAGCAGTTAGCTGGATGTCGCTCATTAGTTTAACTGCTCAGTAGATTCAGGGGGATTTCACTCCAAGCTGTGCTACTTGCTACATTCTAAAGAGCTCCGGGGCTCACTGTTAGGTAAATTAGTACATTATAATGTAAAGTTAATTCTTTATGTATTATCATTGCTTTATGCCGCTTTGTGTAAAACACTGTTCACAGCTCCAAGGCCGCAGTGACTGTACACTCTGCGCCTCCAAGAGATAAGACGTTCGCTCCACTCAGGGATGTTTCTGACATACATTCCTATCTGTGTTCCAGTTCTAGCCAGTTTTAGTGTATCTCTTTCGCTTCATGAAAATGTAAATGCCTACTTCAAGCTTGTCAATAAAACTGGGCAGCGGAGAGGAAGAATCTCACAGCTCTATGACCGAATTGCTGAGGTGAATTCACCCATCTGCCCTTGTACAAGAAATTCATTGTTTGACTGTGTTATTTCTCCTGATTCTGGTGTTTGTCTCTTTTTTCTTTAGTATTTCAGTACACATAGGGCAGTGTGTAAATAGACATATTGCCCTCTGCGCATTGTAGCTGTAAGGCTGTTGGAGGTGTGTGTGGCATAAATGGTGGCTTGCAGCAAGGCATAACCTCTGCGTATCATTTACTTATGGAGTAGGAATGGCATTTATTAAGTACTCGTATCAGTACATGGTCATTTGCATGTAGCCAATGGTAAGCACTCGTCCCTAAAACAAGTAGTATTGGTGGCATCCGTACTATAAATAGCTATTTCTGCCCTCATAGGGCTGTACAGTTATCATTCTTATTCTTATTTTACAACTCTTTTACGGTCAAAATGCCAAAACCTTTGTGAAAGTTTTGCACACGTCAGACATTGTTTTCATTGTTTTCACATTTGCAACATCTACTGTAGGCAACATGTTTCACCTTCATCAAAGGAAATCAGTAGATATAGGCACCACATTAGGCTACATAAATATGTCACTGACACCCATCCTCAAAACCAACAGGAAGTCCACGAGTTTGCGTTATGCATGGCATTTGTAACACAAATATAACTCCCTCAATCTTCCTTCAGGGGGTTTTATATATGGGTTATGGTGTGAAAATATGGGGAATAATTATAAAACAAACATTGATCCTGGTTTTTTTTCGGTCGAAGGTCATTAGACTAATAAATCAAGATTATTTTGCACCAATAAATCCTTTGTCTGCCATATCCAAGGCACTAAAAGTACACGATATTGTGAACATCTACCAGTATGTTTTTGTGTCAAATTTCCTTTGAAATCCAATCCTTCAAATCAATAATGCTGAAAATTTGCCGTGGACGAGTTGTCCGGATCCAACATGGACAAATTGTCAAGGGTTGCAGTTTTGTGGACGAGTTGTCCGTGCACCCACACACACACACACACACACACACTTTGATAACACCGTCCATGCTGGCACATACCACAGAATGTCCACACGAATCACCAACTGACCAGCATAGCTGTAGAGATCATGATGCTCAAACTGGGGGACAGGATGTGATGTGTAACTCTGCTCTGCATGCTACAATCCACCAGAAACTTTACATGTGTCATCACAGTGCTGCCCTGAGGAATTCTGCAGATCAATATACAGCCACATTGATAGCGCCATCTGGTGGATGGACCGGAAGTGCTCTATAACCAGCCTGAACATGCTCCGCTCAGTCTGGTGTGTGGTGTGTGTGTGTGTGTGTGTGTGTGTGTGTGTGTGTGTGTGTGTGTGTGTGTGTGTGTGTGTGTGTGTGTGTGTGTGTGTAATAAAGGGAGAAAAAAACACACCCAGCCAGGAGAGGAAAAGAACACCCTACACTAGTAATACTTTATTAATCCCCTTAGTGAAATTCCCTTTTTGATCAGTCCTATCTCTTGGACGTGGAGGTGCCTCCACATGACGACTCGCAGTGGGATTTGAACCTACAAACTCCAAGTCCACTTCTCGAACGTCCAGCCGGGCCTCCACTCCCACTCCCAGACGGGACCCCATCAGTCGGAGATCCACTGAGACTCCAGTGGAGACCGGCGCTCCTCGTGGATAAGTTGCTGTGTGTTTTGTTTCTCAGTCAGCTCCACTCACCATTTGGTCAAACAGGTGGCTGAGACCATCTGCTGCCAAACTGCTCCGTTAAAGAGGTTTAAAAGAATAGAATATCGTCACAACAACAACCTGCTGTCTGATCTGAGACTGCAGACCGGTTGGTTGAGTTCATGCTCAGGACTTCACATCATCTGGTTTGATTTCCACTGATGAAGGATTTTTGACGAACTGTTAATTATCACGAGGTCCATTTCTCAGTTTTTGCGACCTTGAAGTGTAAAACCAGACTCATGCAGGTCGGGGCTTCGCTGGACGTCCACGCACTTGTTGTCTCACACCTGCAATTTGTCAGTTATGTTAAAAATTCTATCACCATGATTATATGACACCATGTCAAAGCTAAACCATAACTACTAACCTATTGAATTAATACAACAAATCAAAGTAGAAATGAGTGACAGCAATAACAATTGTGTGAAATACTGTAAGGTACAAACAGTGTTTTTTGGCAGTGTGTGACGTCTGTGACTCTGCCAGCAGCTTTGGGGGAGGGAAGGTCGAACATATCAAATCACAAGTCCTGACAGCTTTAACCCCGGCATCTGCCAGGCGACTGCTGGATTCACGGAGACTGTTAGGTTCTGCTGGGACCACTGGGCGGGAGTCAGCCGCTTTCACATGGGAACGCTCAGCCTTTGACCTTCATCATCTGTCAAGCAGCTCTGGGTTTCATCTATCCTGTTTCAACATGGAGCTCTAAAGGAGCCAGGGGGCCACAGTGACGGTGAAGGGGTGTGGAGGGCATTCAATCCCACTATGAGCCCTTTTCACATAAACTCTTGGTAAATTAATTAAGATATCATGTCGATGGTTTTAATTGAGGCATAGAAAAGTCAGCTCAGGTCATTTTAAAGGTTTTTTTTTTATGATATTACAAATGTGTTTAGTAAGGATGCACTGATACCGATACCAGTATCAGGTATCGGTTCCTATTCTGCACGGAGTGCTCGCACTTGGAAAAAGGTCCCTAATACAACCCGGCGAGTATTACGTGATGTCATACATCAGCAACATCGCTGGTATATGCAGGAGAGATGAAGACAAAGGAGAGGGTTCAAACTGTGATTTTTCAGTTAAAATGCAATTATATAAAAAATATACACACAACATAAATGATCTCCATCCAGATAAACACCCACCAATTTAGAAAAACATACTTAGATACTAACACAAACATACATAAATACGTGCAAATACGTGGGTGCATTTGGAAATAAAAACATGAAACCACAAACCAACCCAAGATGCCACTGAAGCAACAATATACACCTGCCAAGTCCAACTGAGCAGCAAACACACAAATAAATCATTTACAGTAACAGATTGAGAGTCAACAAAGCACCAGAACTGCCTGCTGATGTGAAAACAGCCTCTATCTACGGGCCACACTTCCACAAAAATAGAAACCATCCAAACATAAGAGGTTAAATCAGTGGTTCTCAATTATTTTCTGTCATGCCCCCCCTAGAGGACAAACATTTTTTCAGGCACCCCCCCCCCCGAATTGTACTACCATTGAGAACCTGATAATATTTATTTATTTATCTGTATGAACCACTGTATGAGTTGCTGCACCAGTATTCTGCATACAATTGCCTGATTATCAAAATAAATTAATAAAATGAGCTGGAGGCCCTTTTTTTTATTGTTCAAGCATGAATAAAGACACTAATACTGAAAGTCGCGCCTGCCTCACGCCCCCCCCCTGACACCCCACCACGCCCCCCCAGGGAGGCCCGCCCCACCATTTGAGAAGCACTGGGTTAAATCAAGGTGGACACTCTTCCAGTTGTCGATGCAGACTGATCAGCTTCATTGATTACAACCCATTTTCCTCCCTTGTGCATCAAACTAAATATTTGTAGAGCATGAGATTTAAATGTAACCTTAAAACCTTTTCAAGGTGTAGCTCATGTTGCAATAATTACATAAAAGAGCTACAATTTAAAAACAAAATGTATTGCAGTTTAGTTATCAGAGCAACAGAAACCACAACTCTGATTATGATATTATAGTTTTTTTTTAAACATAAACCAATGAAACAATGCCATGCAACGTAGAGTTATGTTGATAATGTAGGCCTGTTGGAGATGTCAACACAGATGTATGAACAAACAAAGCCAGATTTCCGTATGACAAAATTTTTTTTTTAACTGCACTTAAATTTTAAATGCAATTGTAATAATCATAATTTAAGAAAAATAATAATAATTGTGAGAGCAACTGGGAGGCATGACAGCAGGGCTGAATGTCCATGTGTGGCCCCAAAGTTTTAAGTGACACATACGTCACAACCACAAGTTTTTCACTTTCCACCAAATCAGATTGAACTGGAGCCACCTTTAACCTTGAAAATGAGGTGAATATATATATCTAGTTTTAATACATGTGTAAAAGCTTTGTCTTAGGTTTTGTTTATGAAGTTTCATTCACAATTCAAGATAGTGTTCTAAAATCGTTTCAGTCCTGTCATGTTCCAATACCACAATATCCCTTCCCACCTCCAAATGGGAAGAAGATCTAAACATTAACATAGAACCAACGCTTTGGTCACAAATCTGTAGAAATACATTCAAAATGAGCAAAAACACCAATATACAGCTTATACAATACAAGTTCCTACACAGAGTTCATTACAGGACAAAGGATGTTCAAGATGGGTCTCACTTCCACTAACATATGTTCAAACTGCACAGCTGATCTCCCTGATACCTGTCTACACTGTGATCTCCCTGATACCTACCTACATGCACTCTGGCAGTGTACACCAGTCCAAACATTCTGGCAAAAGATCTGTGAAGATTTATCATTATGCCTGGACCCCCCCATTCCAGTCTCACCTGCACTTTGCCTTCTAGGTGATCTCACAGAAATTAAAAGAGAGAAAAATGAATCCTTCACACTCCTGGTCTCCCTCAGCGTCGCAAAGAAGGCAATCCTCATGAACTGGAAATCAAAACATAATCTTAATATAAAGTTATTTAAAAACGTACTCCTAGACCACATCACATTAGAGAGAATTTCTGCTGGTAGGAAAAATCAGTTGGCTCAATTTGAGTTGACATGGTCCCCACGCTTCCTAGCCGCTGGCCTCCAGCCAGGCTCCTGCTGGGCCATGCGGGTCTTAGACTCTGCTCTTCGGCCGTCAGGTGGGGTGGGGGGGGCTTCCTGTCCGAGTCCTCTTGTGGTGCCTTGTCGGAGTGGGTGTTGGTCCCCGTGTTCCAGGCCGGCCACTTCGGGGTGGGGCGGGGCGGCGCGGGGGGTCCAGCTGGGCTAAGTCCTAGCGACGGGGGGACCTTCTCCCTCTCAGCCCCTCCTACCTTACCTCACCTTACCTCATTCAACAATAGGGGCCAGTGGACGGGGCCTAGGATGGGGGGTCCAGGCTACTTAACTGTGGTCTGCCCCTCCCCCGACTTTGCGCCGCCCACAATTTTAACTACACTTAGTCACGCAGGGTCTTGAGGGGATCAGCTGGCTTTCGGGGTTCTGCCGCTGGGCACCCCCCTCCCAACCAAATAAATGTATGTACGTATGTCTGTATATATGTAGATATGTATGTCTGTGTGTGTATGTGTATGCTTGGTGTGTGTGTGTGTATGTGTGTCTGGGTGTATGGGTGTGTGGGTGGGCTGGGATTAGGTGATGGGGATGGGGGGGACATTGGGGCTCCTGGGGGTTGGAGGGTGGATGTCCTCCGGCCGGGCCTGGCTGGGCCTTCGCTCTTCCTGGTCTGGGGGGGGGGGCTGGTCTGGGGCTCGGCGGCTGGGGCCTTCTCTGTCCGGGGGTTGGGGGGGTGGTGGGGGGATGGCCCCCGGGGGTGCGGCGGGCTCCGCTGCCGGGGTCGGGGGGGCTCCCTGCCCACGTGGCCTGGGGGCGCTGCGCTGGCCGGCCCCGGCTTGGCGGCTCGGTCGGGGCCCGGGGCTCTGCGCCTTTTATTCTTCTCCTGTGGGCCCTTCTGGCCTGGGGGGGGGGGGGGGGGGGGGTCTTCTCTGTGCGCTCCGTCTGGTGCCTTCCGGGTTGGGGCGTGGCTCTCCGGGGGGGTTTGTCGGGGCCTCCCTGGATCCGGTGGGTCGCTGGGTGCCGGAGTGGCGGCGTCCGGCCCTGGTGGCCTTGGGCCCCGGGGTGGTGCTGCGGCCCCCCCACAACAGTTCCCTTCACATCCAGAGGACAAACCACACACACACACACACACACACACACACACGCACACACACACACACACACACACACACACACTTCCACTCCTCATTGACGAGATTGTTCTGTTAATTATCAAAATCAAGTTGTTGTTTGCTTTTGTTGTTGTCGTTGTGTTTGTTTGTTTTTGTTTTTTATTTATTTATTTATTTGTTTGTTTTATGTCCTTTTGTTTTTGCTTTTGTTATAATTGTTGTGATTATTTTGGTTTTTTGCTCTGTTGTTGCTCAGGCTGGTCTTAATCTCATGGCAGTTGGAAAATATTTAGATCACTGTGGTTAATGTATTATTAAAAAGAACAAAAAAATGGATGTAGCACTAACAAGGGGATTGTATGTTTTTTTTTTTCCCACCAAGTCTTTCTCTGTCTCTCCTCTCCTCTCCTCTCCTCTCCTCTCCTCTCCTCTCCTCTCCTCTCCTCTATCCTTTCACCCCAACCGGTCCGCAGAATTCCTCCACCTCTGAGTCTGGTTTCTACAAAGTTTCTCCTTGTTGGGGGAGTTTTTCCTTTCCACAGTCACAAACACACCTGCTTGCTCATGTGGATATGTTGGGCTTTTCTATTTTCTCTATAAAAGCACATTGGAATGACTGTAATGTATTTAAAAATGTCTTTCTTTTAATAAAAAAAAAAAAAAAAACAAGATAGTGAACATTTCAATACATGTTCAGATGTTCTGCATGTTTCTGACACTTTAGCTGTTTTAAACATTTGGTCTTTTTAGTTATCGTGCCTTTTTAAAGCTATTTTTAGTTAGAGTTAAAATATGCAATTAACTCTGGTGTGTAAATAAAATAAAAATACAATAAACATTTTCATTTTTTTTTTTTTTTATGAGAGCTTCAGGGATCCACTACAGAGGAGCTAAAGAGCCACATTTGACTTCAGAGCTGCAGGTATAGACCCCTGACTTAGACAAAAACAAATATTTTTTTATTTACTAATAAAAGAAAAAGTTGTTCATGCACTGGGTGCAGATTCCAAACATGGCTGCAGTATAAAGGACAAATAATACAGTAACTTTGAAAAAACTTTGAATAAAAATACATTTAAATTAAAATGGAAATGTCATAAAAATACAGAATGGTGGATTTATCATTATATTGGATAATATTGCCTTAAACTGTGGATGGGCAACTCATTTTCCAAAGGGTCACATGAAAAGATTATTTAAAAATAAATTAAAAATAGTTTACACAATTTGCATGAGCCACTGTTGATATTTCTAATTCAGTCACTATGTACATCTAAACTATATTTTGTCTTTCATTAACCACCCTTTTTCCCCACTGTGAAATATTCATGTTTTGAGGTAACAATTGTTAGCTTTGCTAGTCAAAGTGCTTGAAGCAAAACCAATAATTTAATAATGAATGTGGGGAAAATGTGACTATTTTAGATGTAAAAAAGCCAATAATAATAATAAAAGTAATTTTCTTTTTATTCAAAATTTCTCTGAATTGAAGAGCCACATCTGGGCCTTATGATGTCCAGACCAGATGTAAACACAGTTTGAAGCATTTTGATGTTTGTTTGTTTTTGTTTTTTTTACAGTAAACATGTAGGATGTTCATCTCCTTATAATATTTGCAGGCATATGAATTTAGAAAGAAAAGTTATGATTGAGTCTTATATGTAAATATAAACGTGGCCCAGGAGAGATGGAACTACCAGACCTCACAGTTTGAAAGCCTGAGCTCCACCTGCAGAGTCTCTGAGAGAGAAGCTGCAGAAAAGACAAAACTCTTCGTAATTCAGTCGGGATGAGCTGCTTTGTTGCTGAGCAGATGGGCGTGTCCTCCTCTCTGTCCAGGTCTGAAGTCTCAGTAGTTCCACTGGGTCCATTTCCTCATGCTGGAGACAGTCACATAATCCTGAGGCTGCTGACCCTTTATCAGTCGGATGTCTGCCACTGGAGTGGGCTTCAGTTACCAACATGCTGGGTTTATCTTGTTTTTCGGCGCTGGAGCTGTGGACTTTGAACTTCATTATTGATTGGATTAATGTCAGCCTTATACTGTATTTCTGAACCTGTTCCACACAAAAAAACAGCCAGCTGACTGATGCGGTACCCTTTAACCTCGCTTTATTAACTATTCATGTGAATTTTGAGGCAGCGATGAGCAATCGTCTAAAAGTGAGACCCGACTCTCCCTGTGAGGTGGAAAGAGGAATGGAGACTTATCGGGAAACAGAGACTGACCCAGGATGAAATCATTCAGTTTATAGAATTCCATTAACCGTCAGAAGAAGCCACAGAAAGGAGGAGGGGGGGGGGGGGGGGGGGGGGGGGGTTCACTTTGGATTAAAAAAAAAAAAAGTGTGTGTAAAATAGAATAAACTTGAGGTTTACTTAGAGAAAAGTGAATCCCTTCGTCACTGTCCAATATTTGTATTTGAATTTTAGTTTGTCATTGTTTTCCAGGTTTATTGTTGCCGGGCCTGTGGATAATCTCCAATAGGTTGATTGCTATATGTGTTGGGAATGCACCGATACCAGTATACCGATACTGCACCGAGTACTCATACTAGTAAAAGATCCCCGACACAACCCATAAGTACTATGTGTTGTCATGCATTAGCAACATCGCCCGCAGATATACAAGAGAGGGCAAGTGATGTCAGCGGTTTGGAGATTCTTTAATGAAATATAGAGAACGTCAAAAGTAAGACAGACTGTAAACTATGTTCTGCCAAAGTATCAAGAGAAGGAGAAAGCAAGTCTGTGCATCAGGAGCAATTTAATCACCAGTGACTATGTACAGATAGGACTACCGGCCAGATTTCTGGCCTCTAGTACTTAATGCCTTGGAGGATTGTGTTTCATGCATTTCACGCTTTATGCAAAATGGCAGCCCTCCTGAGAGGTTTTTAGAGTATGGGTGTTGAGGACAGTTTTGTGTGACTCAACGTGCTGCACATGTCTACAAAACTTTCTTGGATATAGGGGAAGCATGTTAAAGGTGTTGTTCGTAGTAGATGCTACAGCAAAAAATGCAGCAGTTTGCAGAAGCTAAAATTAGGTGTCTATATATGAAGAGTACCTCTTATCTCCTTTTCTATCTCCCTTTGCTTAACCCCGTAGATGATGTCAAAAGGTGTAAGGAAAGGTGTTAGGAGGCTTCCTAAAGGAGTGAGGGAAAGGCGATCAAGTTGTTGTGACAATCCAACCACACTTCCATGAGGTGAGGTGATAATAAGCAAACGGCTGCAAATTTCTGAAAATGGACTACAAAAAGCACATTTCTACAACTTTCCCCTGTGCCGCGCACTCTCAGAAGAAGTCCTCATTGTCTTCTTCTTCTGTGGTGGCAGGCTTAGGAAGTTCCTCTCACACATTACACATTGGAGACAACAGGAGGGACTTCATCGCAGTTCAGACCTCGACATTAAATCTTAACAATAAAAACAAGTTAACGAGAAAAGAATCTGTTTTATGGGTTTTTTCCACATGGGAATCACAGTCTGGTTTGACAAGACATACTTATATAAACTATTAGGTTGGAGCTGGAAGTCACTCTTTGGTATTATTGTCAAGAAAAAGACTGAATTCCATCCCATCATCACTTAGTGTGCGCAGATATATCCTGGTATTGAACACAATTATTATTTTACATTCATGAGATGTAGTCCCGTGTGAATATTGGTGATTAAATGAGAGGTATGGTAGTGGAACCTTTGGCACCGTCTCCTCTGAAAAGAGTCCAGTCAACAGCGCCCTCTGGTGGCTGTGGGAGACACCTGCAGACAGGAGATGCTCCAAAACCCCATATTGGTCAACAATTACTGCTGGTCTGAATTCTTTGACTTGAAATACTGATTAGTTAACTCATATGAATAGAGACCTTTATTCAATGTGTAATTACATTTTGTAAGGAAATCATTGCAACAATTCCTTCTATATTAATGCATAATGCATGAATCATATCTGATACCTTAGCAAACACTAATATCAATTTCATGGAAGTTATATGTGACTTTAAACTGATGATTTTGATTTAGAAATTAGTTTTTTTTGTTTCATTATGAAAGCCTTATTTGTTTGGTATCTTTTTTCTTAAAGTTTGGCATCACTGATTTAAAGTGGCTCTGTAGTGACTGTTTTTACCTTTAATTATATTCACTGTTTCCTCATTGTGGATTGTTGTGATGCATTTATTTGCTCACCAAAACGTTGTAACTCTGAGCACTATCACACTAGTAGCTGCAGGAATGACTCCTAAACTTTGGTAGAAGACGTATTCATGGACATGCTGGCTGTAGACAGAGAAGAGTTTTACCTTTTTGAACTTTTTTCCCCTCAATTTTTGAGGGACTCAGTACTTATTGTCCTCTTGTGATTGAGCTCATGATGTATTCAAACTGTCAAACATTTAGATTTTGTTTTAAGTCTGCTCTATACACTTCCCTCGATATAATAACACAAGAAGAATGTAGGGGATTAAAAAAAAGTATTTCTACGTACAGAGATCAGAAACTCGTTTGACATTTAAAATTTTACTTGAAACCCCAAATACAGTATCATTATTTCCTCAGTTTGTGAACACAAAGACAACAATCCAAATTTCTTCCCAATATATTATCTGATCCCATTTACATTCACAATAAAACCTACTGCACATGACTTGGTTCTATATTCAATATCTATATCAATGAGACGTACCAATTCAGTGTTGGAGACTTTTTGGTGGCCTGTTATTGAACAGTACAGCCTTTGTTTTCATTATAAAATGTATAATGAAATTAAGGAGTGCAAACGAACAGATGTAACATACAGAAATAGTCCAATATGGAATATGTTTTACAGTATTTCACTGTATATGGTTGAGTTGTTGTGATGTGCAGGATGTGTGTGAATCAAGAGTGTGTGAATTTACAGGGGGGGGGGGGGGGGGGGGTAATGGCTCTGGCAAACAAACTGTTATTGCTTTGGAGCTTTTTTCCACTTCTGATCCAATCCTAACACCTGAATTTTTATATCAGCCAATATCGATACTATTCCGATACCAGAGCTCTGTTTGCTTTAATATTATTATTATCATTATTGTTGTTTTATATTTTATAAGAGGCAGTAATAAACTCCTCTCTACAGGTAAGTATGAAATGTACAATTTGTCACGGCCCTGGCTCTCCAGGCCCGTGTGCCTGGAGAGGAAGGTGTGGTTTGTGTGTGCCTCCAGTTGCTCCTCCCCATACCTCTCCTCCTGTGTGCAGGTCACACCCATGGTTGGGACCCGCCGTGCCAAGTGGATTCAGCTGTGGTAGAGCTGATGATGGCCAGAGAAAGACTGAGAGCTGTTGCTGACTGTTTCCTGCCTGCCTGCACACTCCACCACCACCAAAGGCTTCCTTTCTCCTTGAAACACTGTACATATTGTAAATAAAACCTGCAAGCACCCTGTTTACCTGTCACGTCCTTGAGCCAGGCATGACAAAATGCACAAATGTATTCTCTCAAAAGGCAACTTGAGGTTTTTATAATGAAGAAAAGGGAAAGCAGTACAAACTTTTCTTGTTCAATTTGGACAATATGGGAGTCTGCCTGACGTCATCATCTCATCATAAAATCAATATATATTTAAAATGTCAGAATCACTTTATTAATCCCTGGGGAAATTCTATAGCAACACAGCACAATCGATTGGGACTATTTTCAGGGAGTTACTCTCATATAACCCTTTTTTCAGTAACAAGTAATCTAATACGCTACTATTTCCAAACCCAGCAATCAGTTACTTGTCCAAGTCACTATGCGTTACTATTATAGTGTCCTGCAAGATGAGTTTCTTGTCTGCAAAGCTGCTTTTTTTTTTTTTTAAACTCTGCTCCTGTGTTTGATACTCGGTTTGTGGACTATTTTGTACTCTGATGGAGTTACAAAAAATGACCAGCAGGTGGCAGGGTTGGAATATGCTTGTTCTTTGCAGCCCTGATTCAATGAATGTTGGCACGTAATCAAAGATACAGTAAACACATCAGTAGGAAATCGTTTTTTTATGAACACCACCTGCATATGGTCTACCCAGTGATGTAATTGTAGAGCTTTGAATGAGCTCAGGGCAGGTTTGGTTTATTTTGCATTTGTTTTTTGGTCATTCTAATTTATTATTATTATTGTTATTGCTGTTGTTGTTATCATTGTTGTTATTATACCTGGATAAAATTAAAGTTGGCTTAAAGGAATTATTCTCTTTCTGGCTCTTGAAAGGATGAGCTATTTTTCAAAAAACTAACTTTACACATTTTGGAAGATCTGGACTATTTTTTCTCGTATATTGTTCTTTTTCTTTTTTCTTCTTCTTTTGGGGCTTGTGTAATGCTTTGTTCTTGTTACATATAGAAGACAATAAAGAGATGGTTAAAAAAAAGAAAAAAGGAGTATTTTTTCTGAGTGTGTTTTCTTTTTTAGACCAGCATGGTTAACTTGTCCATCACTGATGCTGCCAACATTGTGATTGTGAGGACTGTTCATACTCCGATAAGAAGCTGCCAGACCAGGCCACGCCCCCTCAGCGCAGGCCACGCCCCCTCAGCGCAGCCCCACGTCTGTGAAGCGACGTTTTGAAATGGGTTTTACAGCCTTAAAACATATATACTACTTGTAAAGAAGAAAAAATAAAGTTAACTACTTTGCGGATTTCGATTATTGAGGGTTATTTTTAGAACGAAACCCGCGGGGGTTATAAACAAGGCACCACTGTATGTGCAGTGGCTTGCAGAAGTATTCATACCCCTTGAACTTTTCCACATTTTGTCACATTTCACGCCACAAACAAATATATTTTACTAGAATTTTATGTGAAAGACCAACTCAAAGTCTCATACAATTGTGAAGTACAAAGAAAAGTATACATGACTTAAAAAGAATTTCACAAATAAAAAACTGAATAGTGCAGCGTGCAAAAGTATTCAGCCCCCCTGAGTCAATACTTTGTGGAACCACCTTTTGCTGCAATTACAGCTGCAAGTCTTTTGGGGTATATCTCTACCAGCTTTGCACATCTAGAGACTGAGATTTTGGCCCATTCTTTGCAAAACAGCTCAAGCTCAGTCAAATTAGATGGAGAGCGTTTGTGAACGGCGGTTTTCAGATCTTGCCACAGATTCTCGATGGGATTTAGGTCGGGACTTTGACTGGGCCATGCCAACACATGAATGTTTTGTTTTAAACCGTTCCATTGGAGCCCTGGCTTTATGTTGAGGATGGTTGTCCTGCTGGAAGGTGAACCTCCGCCCCAGTCTCAAGTCTTTTGCAGACTCCCACAGGTTTTCTTCCAAGATTGCCCTGTATTTGGCTCCATCCATCTTCCCATCAACTCTGACCAACTTCCCTGTCCCTGCTGAAGAGAAGCACCCCCAGAGCATAATGCTACCACCACCATGTTTGACAGTGGGGATGGTGTGTTCAGGGTGATGTGATGTGTCTCAACTGACCAGAGCACCTTCTTCCACATGTTTGTTGTGTCCCCACATGGTTTCTGGCAAACTGCAAACGGGACTTCTTATGCTTTCTTTTAACAATGGCTTTCTTCTTGCCACTCTTCCATAAAGGCCAGATTTGTGGAGAGCAGCCCAATAGTTGTCCTGTGGACAGATTCCCCCACCTGAGCTGTGGATCTCTGCAGTTGGTCCAGAGTCGCCATGGGCCTCTTGGCTGCATCTCTGGTCACTGCTCTCCTTGTTCGTCCTGGAAGTTTAGCTGGACGGCCGTGTCTTGGTAGGTTTGCAGTTGTGCCATACTCTTTCCATTTCCGGATAAAGGATTGAACAGTGCTCCGTGAGATGTTCAAAGCTTGGGAAATCTTTTTATAGCCTAACCTGCTTTAAACTTCTCCACAACTTTATTTCTGACCAGTCTGGTGTGTTCCTTGGACTTTATGGTCCTGTTTGCTCCCCAATATTCTCTTAACAAACCTCTGGGGCGTCACAGAACAGCTGCATTTATACTGAGATTAGATTACACACAGGTGGACTCTATTTAGTCATTAGGTCAACATTCAATGATTCAGCAGTCATCAGGAAACTTCTGAAGGTAATTGGTTGCACTCAGAGAAAAGAGGGCTGAATACTTTTGCACACTGCACTTTTCAGTGTTTTATTTCTGAAAAAATTTTAAAGTCATGTGTAATTTTCTTTGTACTTCACAATTGTGTGACACTTTGTGTTGGTCTTTCACATAAAATTCCAGTAAAATATATTTATGTTTGTGGCGTGTAATGTGACAAAATGTGGAAAAGTTCAAGGGGTATGAATACTTTTGCAAGCGACTGTATATCATTTGTTAATGTGGCTTAAAACCACGAAGATCCTGTGCACATGCTTCTCTACTAGTTATACCAATAGACTTTTTGTCTTATTTACTGATCACTTGCACGCCCACTAACTTACTTTTATACATGTCAATTATACCGATAAAATTTCATGCTTTTCTCTGGCAAATTAAAAAAAAGTCCAATTCCTGTTTAAAAACTCCCGCCCACCGTCTGCCATCATTGTCCTGCATTTAAATCCCAGATATGCCTGCTGCATAAATGGTCAGCAGTTCATATTTATTATTATATTGCAAGGCTATAATTCATGTAAAGTTAATCTTTTACCCAATTTAAGTTGTTCACTAAAACATCTTGTCGACCACTTTGAACTTGTCATCATTTGTGATGCACATACTTTTCTCTCAGCTATTAACAAATTATGATACAAATGTGACATAATATCACAGCATAGGGCACAATAATTAATGCATTTAGAGTATTACAATATCAGCCATGTTTTTTTATTTTTGTTCTATTGTAAAAGATACAAACCTTCATTCTTTGCTTAACTTTAACATTCAATTTGCAAAGAATTGTTGAAGTTGCATATGGGTTCAAACTTTGTCCAAAATCCCATCGTTCCAATAATTAGATTCACAGTGACTTTTGATGTTGTTTCCAATTAAATTTGGAGTAAAATAAGATATGTTTGGTTTTTGTTCCAATTTATTTGAGGTTTGATGTTAAAATACCACAGATTGACTTGACGATGAGTCGTGAGTCTGCTTTTGGGTTCACCACTCACTCTGACAATGACACAGTAATTAGTAGCATGACAGCTTTATTCCTCAACTGTGGGATGGAGGCAGCAAGAAAACACTTTGGTGAGATTCCTCCAACACATGTGGATCCTCTTCATCACTTTAGTGAAGCGACCAGGAGAGGCTGAGTCCAGTGAGACAGTTTCTACTGCTAATCCATCAGAGCATTGCAGAACCTCTGTGTAGTTACAACACTCTTCAGTAACTGGACAGTCTTCAGTAACTGGACACTCTTCAGTAACTGGACACTCTTCAGGGTTTGGACACTCTTCAGCGGTTGGACACTCTTCAGGAGCTGGACAGTCTTCAGTAACTGGACACTCTTCAGCGGTTGGACACTCTTCAGTAACTGGACAGTCTTCAAGGACTTGACAGTCTTCAAGGGTTGAACAGTCTTCAGGGGCTGGACACTCTTCAGTAACTGGACACTCTTCAGGGGCTGGACACTCTTCAGCGGTTGGACACTCTTCAGGAGCTGGACAGTCTTCAAGGACTTGACAGTCTTCAAGGGTTGAACAGTCTTTAGGGGCTGGACAGTCTTCAGGAGCTTCACACTCGTTCACACTGGAAGATAAACATTCAGTCAGATTAACAGCTTCATGTATGTTTTGTACAATGACGTTGAATACTTGTAGACACACTTACTCGCTGCTGTCCTTTTTGTCTTTGAGACAGTCCAATGTAAGAAATGAATGGGAGAGGACCTCCGATGCTGTGACCCTTGTATAATAATCCGTGTTCAGCATCTGTCCCACCAAGTCCATGAAGTCATCCTGGTCACACTCAACAGCTGGGTCATGTTGTGTGGGAATCGCACCAGGGACCTTCCAGGGGCAATAAAACAAAGCAAAAGTTATTTAGCGGAAGAACTGAACTTGTTCACAAAGAGACTGTTTTCCAAGAAATTTCACAAACATTAAAAATATCTCGAATTTGCTTGCGCAGGTCGTCCTGGGTCCATTCTGTTGTTGACAGTGGAGGACTCATTTCACCTGGAGACTGAAGAGAGGAATGAATTGATTTACTGCAGATGCAGAAGAAAAGTGAAAATACACAACTTTCACTGGTCAAACAGTCAAAAGAGAGACAGCAAGTAGTACCTTTAAAGTCCAATCCTGGCCGAATCTAGTTCCGCTGAAGAAATCCTCAGTACGTGGGCAGTGGTCCAGCAGTTGGTTTGGCGGCTGTTCAATGATGGAAATGATTTGTCTGATCTGTGGAGTCAACACGATGTTGTAGCAAACTTCCAAAAAGACACACCAGTATTGCTCTATGCATTACCTACTATTTATAGGAGCACTAATTTGAGTTAGGACTCAATGCACAAAGTGTCTTGATATTTAAAAAGACGTTTACTCTTTTAACAACTAAGTGCTTCAAATCATTGAATAGAAACGGTTCCATGAATCACTGATTACAACTCTCTGTCAAAGAGGTTTAGATGAAATGAACTGTATTAATTACCAGATCATCGTCATCGTCGGCTTGAAACAGTGGCCTTCCTGTGAGCATTTCCACTGCAATGCATCCCAACGACCATACATCGAAAGTGTAGTCAATAAAATTCCCCAGCAGAATCTCTGGAGGACTGAAAAAGAGGCAGACCCAGGAAGGTGAGGATGAGGTGGTCTGATGAAGAACCTGACAAGTCAGCTCACAGTGCAGATCCACATGTGCTCCAGATATGTAGTCGAGACGTGGTTTACATACTCGTAACACAAGTTGCCCACGTATTTCCACCGCTTCTCTAAGGGATTGCGTATGGCCGGGCCAAAGTCGACGACTTGCACTTGAAGCTGCTCTGCATCTCGGTCCACCAGCATGATGTTGCTTGGATTCAAGTCTGCATGAACGACTCCTGCTTCCTTCAGGAGATTCAGAGCTTCAGCCAGCTGAAAGAAAAGACACAACACTAAAAATGAAATGCATTTCAAAAGCATCAACACTTTACTACCGTTTTAAAGAACTGAAGTTACACGTAAATCTACAACCCCTGAACACGATGCAAATACTTTACTGTTTGTTTCATCATTTCTGTTCTCTGACTATAAAATACAAGCTATGTTATCTAAAGGGAGTTGCAGCTGGAGAGTTTTAGTAAACCAAACCATGGAATCAGGAGATGTTTAACAAGATGAAAAAACAAAGAGAAAAAGAAGAGAAGAAGGTGAAACCTGATGGAGAAGAGCTCTGATCTCTTCCAGTGGAAGCTTCCCCCGCTCCCCCAGGTAGTCTGCCAGACTGATGTCAAGCATGGAGAACTCCATGCAGAGACTTCCATCAAACATGAAGGAACCATTGCAGGTGGCAATGTGGAACTGTTCTGACCCCAGATCCTTCAGGTAGTTCAGTATCTTCACCTGGAACCACACAAGATCACATGAAATCAACTGCAACATAAACATAGCTGCACCAAGTGAAATGGTAATGAGTGTTTTATCATGTCACCTCCTCTTTCGCCTCTTGTATGAAAATACTGTAATAAAAGATACAGTAAACACGAGTTGGAGATTGTCTTTTTATGAACACCTGCCTATGGTCTACCCAGTGATGTCATTTTAGAGTTTTCAATGAGCTCAGGGCAGGTTTGGTTTATTTTGCATTTTGGTCATACTAATTATTATTATCATCATCATCATCATTGTTATTATACCTGGATAAAATTAAAGTTGGCTTAAATGAATTATTCTCTTTCTGGCTCTTGAAAGGATGAGCTAATTTTCAAAAAACTAACTTTACATATTTTGGAAGATCTGGACTATTTTCTACAAATTCCTGGAGAATAATGACATAAAAAATTAGATTTGGACTGATGAATAGATTTGACAGTTAGTAGGGCTGCTGCTGTTATTGTTTATTTTTTTCTTGTTTATTGTTCTTTTTCCTTCTTCTTTTGGGGCTTTGTAATGTGTGTGTTGTGTGTTGTAATGCTGTACTTTGTTCTTGTTTCATATAAAAGAGATGGTCAAAAAAGAAAAAAAGGCGTATTTTTTCTGAGTGTGTTTTCTTTTTTAGATCAGCATGGTTAACTTGTACATCACTGATGCTGCCAACATCGTGATTTTTCCATTGGACGATGATAATTTCAGCTCCTTTGACCTCTGTGATGCTGGTCACTTTGAGGTTCATGGGGGAGACGCTGGAAAAAGTCCAGGGGTGCCAACAGTCCCAGCTCCTTCCCAGCAGTTTGCCTTTGGCCAAAGTCAGCCATTGATTACGTTGGGCATGGGCCAGTGGACCAGAGCAGTGAGCATCCTTGGTCATATCAAAGGTAGGTGGGGCGCTATAGTGGAACTCCAAAGCCTCATACCGAGTTTAGAGGGGGGGAGGAAAACATTGAAACTGCCCATAGAAAAGCTCACATCTCAGTATTGCTGTGAGGGGAGTGGGAGAACCGCCACACCAGTTGAAATGTGTGTGTCACTGATTCCGACTGACTGCAGGGCAGTGTTCACAGTCACTGATTTGTCAGTGGATCCCTCCTAAAGGCCCCTGCATACTCCCTTTTTGAAGTTGTAAGAAACACAAGAAATTACGGCAGCTGCTGAAAAAAAAAAAGCTTTTTCTGCAGGACTGTTCATCGTCCGATAAGAAGCTGCCAAACCAGGCCACACCCCCTCACCGCAGCCCCACGTCTGTGAAGCGGCATTTTAACTTTTCAACTGCACAGTTTATTTCTCGCCTCCGGTGCTTTCAGAAATGCATTTTGCAGAACTACTTCAGTAATAAAAGAGACTTCTTGTCTGAGTCGCGTAGTTGGTCTGGTTTTAACTACAGGAGCTGACAGCTTTTCATGATGCGTTCAGGTGCATCGCGTAAAGCCCTCACTCCGATATTTTAACGAGCTGCGGGGCTCATATAGTAGCGATGTTACCACCTAAATATGATTAAAATATGACTGATAGTTATTAGCAAGTTGGAACACAAGTTTCTGTAGTGCGGCACATGCTAAACAAGTTTCTTTGGCCAGAATGAGCTGGCCGAAGGAAAGGACGTCATTTTGTTTGGTATACCAGGATGGTATTGAACAGCTATGGAAGGGGGATTGGACTGGAGCCTCTGAAGGACGCCACAACCTGACAACACAAGAGCGTTTGATAAGAAAGCTGCTGCACTAATACACAGAAACCTGAATCATGACATGAAAAGTGTGTTGGCAGGATTTCTGCAGGGATTCTCTTGAGCAACAGTTTTTACTTTAATGCTCTCCTCCTCCTGAAAAACCACTTCACTTCTTATGGAGTACCACCATAGTAAATGACACGTTTCGCTGCATTCAACATTGCAAAAAGCATGATTTCATACCGTCATGACAGAGAGAATCAAAAAAGTGGTTTTAATGAAGTCAATGGGAGATTTCTGATCAGGAAGAGAAAACAATCCAGCGCCAAAGACCCCTCGTCCTTCTATTTCATGGAAAAAGTCATTGTTCTGTTTTTTTTTTAAGGGGGATTACAAAAACTATGATTATCTGTCATTGAAAGAGTTAAAATCCTGAAAACATGAAATGATTATCAATCAGTGGCAGTAATACCATATAGTCCGGGCAAATGGGCAGAACGTTTAGCGGTATGAAAATGTGGACTACGGTGCAACTCTACCAGGAAAAGGACAATAAAGATTTTACAAGGATTGATTAAAATTCTTCATGGTGTTATCGACAGAGACTGTGCGATTTCAGTTAAAGCGTCAGAAGTGAGGTCAAAACTAGTGACGGTCAAGAGGGGGCGCTGCTGAGCACATGAGGGAGTAGACGCGCTTGGACAGTGCTCCTCTCCGATGAATCGAGTATTAATATAAAAAACATCTTTTCTGGTATGACAACTTTTGGGGCTTAACTCTTATGCAAGTAGACGTTAAATGCTGCACGAAAAGGTCCAAGAAGAGGACATGGACAACAGAAAAAACCCGCTGGGGGCTCGGAGAACGACACTCAGGAGTGATCTGCTAGCTTCAACCGAGCTACAAGCTAGCCAAGCTCCGGATACAACAGCTGTTCTCGCTGCCATACAAGAAATGAGCAACAAAATGGACAGCAGATTCAACTCTCTGGAGACTTCTTTGCAAGAGAACCAGGCTCAGACACTTAGCATCGTGTGTCAAAGTGTCGGATTTTATTTTTGCGTGAAAAAGAATCAGAATCAGAATTTCTTTATTGTCATTGTAACAACAAAAAACAACATCAACCATGTTTTATGCACCGGGGTGTGTTAAATGCAGTTTAAACCCAATATTTATTTGAAAAAGTACTTCTAATAGTGTTTGAGTGAGTAAAAACTTTCCTAAAGCTGATGATGATTTGATAGAATAAGTGGACCGGGGTTCCTCTAAAAAAAATGCCAAGCGGTTATTTGGTGCGCTGGAGGCGTTAAAACACGACGCAGGTGTGATCTGTGCAGCACGTGATCATCAGCCTCACATTGTTTCAATGCATGAAGCATCGATTTAACTACGACAGACTGAATTATCTGCAAACAGCCTCTGTGCGTCCTGGAAGTCTCCGTCTGCTGCACGCTGCGCTTTAAACTAGAATGCCTGTTTACATCGCACATTACGGTAAAGCCCACAGCTTCATGGTGCGTTCACGTGCACCTCAGTTGCCAGCATACACAGTACTGCACTGGTTTATTGTGACACAGATTATTTAATGGGTGTGATTGGGTGCGCAGCTGCCTGCAGGTCAAACCTCGAGCCAAACATGTTGCATCTGGTCTGTTGCTGTGCAAGTAAGAACATCAATCAAATACAGGTGGAGCAAAATCACACACCTGAGATTTGAAAGAGTGTTGGTTTCCAACACTCTTTAGAGGAGGTGACGTTGAGCTCAGACTCTTCCTGAACATGTGGAAAAACTAAAATAACAAACGTGACATTCCACAAAAGTCTGACTTTTAAAAACTAAGTTGAGGGGAAACGAGTGTCCCGACAACAACTTTGGCTTGTTTTCTCATTGTTGAGACGAGAAACTGAAGTAAAGATGTGACGGGCTTGGCTGAGATCATATGTACTGACACATTCACTGCAGAAAGAATATTCTAGAGCAGCAGTATTTTGAATGCTGTTTGATTTGTGGTTGAACTTTATGAGCAAGAGGTAAGTTTTATAAAATGTGAAGTCAAAATGTGCTCAGTGTGTTTGATGTTCCAGACTCCAAAAAAGCAGAATAGCAACATGTCACCAACTTGTTGAATGAATAATTGTTGGATGTGGGTTTGTTTAGTGCAGATATGAGGCAGATCATTGGTCCATGTTTCACCTGTGACTCTCCAACTTCTCCCTCCTTCACATCTTCTCACCAACTCTTGTTTTGTGTCTCTTGCGGAACAACCCTGTTCTGCTGAATCAGCGCCCCGCAGCAGCAAGAGGAGTCGTGAGGAGAACCTCGAGTCTCAGGTCAATAAGAGAACGAGGTGGGAGGAGGGTCTTGGTCCACATGGGGGAAGACCTTCCTATTGGGCCTCAGCTCCTTCATGGCTGAGGGAGGGGGAGGAGGAGGAGGAGGAGGAGGAGGAGGATACTGACGTTGAGACAGTAGAGCTGGTTGAGGAGGAGGAGGAGGCTGAGGATGAGGAGGCTGAGGAGGTGGAGGAGTTTGAGGAGGAGGAAGAGGCTGAGGGGGAGGAGGAGGAGGAGGAGTTTGAGGAGGAGGAGGAGTTTGAGGATGAAGGGTTTGATGACGCTTTCCAGAGGTTTACTCCAGTTTTACGACGTTGGGGATGAAGAGGAGGAGGAGGAGGAGGCTGAGGATGACGAGGAGGTTGAGGAAGAGGAAGAAGGGGAGGAGGAGAGTGAGGGTTAGAGGAAGGAGGAGGTGAAAGAGGAGGAGGAGGTGAAGGAGGAGTCTCTGGTGATGAAAGCAGGGTGGAGGACGTTAGCTTGACGCTTAAGAAGGAGATTTTTTTTCAATGAAGAACAAAGAAGTTGTGGTTTTATTTTCATCCACACCGATTTTCAAAAAGGATCTAATGTCTCCGTCTTCTGCGTCTTTTTCTGTCTTCCTTTTCCTGTGTGTCCCTCCCCTTGTGTGTGTGTGGTGGGCGGAGTCTACCTGCCCTGCACACCTGAGAGCTTCACCATCTTCACCATCATCTCCATCCTGGGGCTGAGAGCTTCATCACACCTGAGAGCTTCACCATCATCATCACCACCATCCTGGGGCTGAGAGCTTCATCATCATCGTCATCATCATCACCATCCTGGGGCTGAGAGCTTCATCATCATCATCATCATCATCATCACCACCATCCTGGGGCTGAGAGCTTCATCACCATCACCATCACCATCACCATCACCATCATCATCATCACCTCCATCCTGGGGCTGAGAGCTTCATCACCATCACCACCACCACCATCACTATCATCACCCCATCATCATCAACACCATCATCCCCCCCCCCCCCCCCCCTGTTCCAATAAAGAGTCTTTTCTTCACCACAGTCCATCTCCTGTCAGCTTGTGGCTCCGACACTCACCACACAGCGTCACACTCATCTAGGCTCCAATCAGCTCCAGGAATTACAACCAATAGCTGTCATTGCAGAAAATAGCTCCAACTACTCAAATGACCATCAGTTCAGAAATACTGTCAACATGATTGAACCAAAATGATTAGAATTACTAGCAGAGGTTGTTTATGAAAAGAATAAAGGAAAACCTCTTGTAACAAATGCTTGTGATTGGTGGTGTAATTTAGTGAAGAGCGACAAGCAAAGGAGATAAATGTGAAAGACACAGAGACACTAATTACATTTGAACAAGCATGTTCAAGATGGACGGAGCTGAAAAGTGTCCATCCATCTTCCTCCACATTTGATGAACATCAATGAAGAAGTTTTTGTTCTCCTCAAAGCAGCCGACAGCGAGGAAAACCAAAGTCCTGTCCCAGTCCGACGTGAGGAACTCAACCCTCTGAAATCTTTTGATTTGTTGAGGCTCCAGGCCGAGGAAGCAGAGACACTGATCATATTAGTATTTATTGTGTGAAAAGCCTTCACTGTTTGAACTGGTAGATACACTTTTTAATGCATCTGTGATCACAAAATACACAATCGAAGCATTTCAAGCCAAACAAAAGTCATAAATAAGTGATTCCTGGTCCAATGTTGAGGCTGCGCTCTGAGCAGGCTGATGCTGGCCCTCAGGGGAATTCTCCAGAAACACAGAGCGGCTCACTGCTCAGGGGAAACAAGAACAGGCTCTGGAGGTGGACATTATTCACACCTCATGGTTTGTAAGTGCAGAAGAAACGTGAAAACAATGGAAGGAAAACCACAGAAACATGTTTTCTGCTCCTCAGTGATGAAAAAGACGAGTGGATCAGTTGGAGTAACGATGCGCTCCAGTGAAAAGGAGTTCTCGTCAGTTGTTTGAAGCAGCTTTGGCTGAGGGGGAAGGGAACAAGAGTCGTCATGTCAGTACTTTGTTTTCTCCTGCAGTGGTCTCACCAGCAGACCTCAGGTCAGCAGTGACCCACCTGCCACCAGCTTGCTCTTGAGCGACGCCTCTGAAGCCAGAGCCTGAGACACACTCATGATCCTCTGCTGCTGCTGCAGAGCCCAGTCCAGCTCGCTGAGGGCCAGTGGCGCCGACGGCTGCAGGTTCTGAACACTGGGACACACACACACACACACACACACACACACACACACACACACACACACACACACACACACACACACACACACACACACACACACACACACACACACACACACACACACACACACACACACACACACATGTTTGTAACTTAAGCATTTATAATGCTTAAGTTACAGCTGCACAGTAAACCTGTGTCACATTCATTCCCTTTATATGACAACAAAACACATCCTGGCTGTCTTTCCACCAGGTGTCTTCTACCTGGACTTTGCCAGGAGGTTCTTGATGCGCTGGGCCCGGCGGGATCGCTCCTCCTGCTCCTCCGGACTGAGCGGCTCCTCAGGGTCCAGGTCCATGTAGCGCTCCGGGATGGACACTTTCTGTGGTTTGGACAACTGGAGGGACGGGGGTTAATTCATTTGGGAGAAAAAGTAAACAGCCTTGTTTCCACTGCACATAATATGACGGGACGGTACGGTACGGCAAAGCCCGGTAAAAACGTTGGCGGGACGATGAGCGCCGCACATCAGCAGTCTCAGCCGGGGGGCGGGGCCAAACCTGGCCCGGGCTTGTTCAGCGTGTCGTAACTCACAGACCAATCCTTATCGGACCCGTGATGAAAAATGGGAACCCTTTGGTTCGTTCATTCGGTACCAGCCACAACTCTTGCAGTGGGGAAGCATGAAAACCTGAACCCAACCACGTTTGTTTCAGAGAAGTTTCTCCTTCACACGACAGCAGTTTTCAAAACAATGTCCGTTTACACAGACAAGTCAGGAACAATGAAAACAATGTCGTTTTCATGTTGGGCCACTAGTGGGTGCTGTTGTTTGTTTTTGTAATGAAACGACACAAACAACAACAAAGGTGAGGACAGGGACATTGTAGTGGACAGACGACCAAGTAGGACTGTTATTACAGTGAAACGACCAGGTCCAGGAGAAGATAGACTGGTAGCCATGACACTCTGGAGACAAACATTATTGTCAATCTACTGAGCATGTGCAGAAGAGCTCTTCGCTACAACTGTGGCGCACATGAACAGCAGCAGCGTTTCCACGGAAACAAAGCGTTTTGGAAAAGTTCCAGCTCGGGACTGAAGTGTGGCGGCGGTGGTGGTGAGCGGGTCATGAAATGTGAGTCTTCATGTGGTGAAGTCGTTGCTTCACACTGACGCCCAGCAGACAGTCTAACGTGGCGATCAGACCGGTAGTTAGTCTCACTTCTTCTGACTCCCTACCTCTCGGCTGATGTCCAGGTCGTAGTCCAGAGGCTCCACGTCCACCTCCCGGACACATCTGGACGTGGCCGTGGCCGTGATCCAGCCGTCCGACTGGATCCGGGGCCTCTCCTTGACCTGGTCCCAGCCCTCGTGGCTCTGACCTTCGGCGGCGGGCCGCTCCTCCTGCCAGTCCAACACCTGCAGAGACACGGGAGTGTCCATCACAGAGCGAAGGGACAAAGATCTGTCTGCATCAGCACTTGTGTCAGGACGCTCCGAAGACGAACCGAGCAGAAGTGAGACGGCGACGAGAATAAAAAGCATGAAAGCCGCCAGGTGAGATCTACTGGATTAAAGTGAATCAGTGAATAAAGCAGAGATACAAGAAGCTGAACATGTTGAGTTTTAGGCCAGTGAACGTATTAGTTCATTATTCACGTGACTCATGTTTGATTATGGAATCATTGACATGTGAATTTACAACACAGAAGTTTTATGGTCGTAAAATAACATGTTGAAAAGGTTTTTAGATCAAGAGCATAAAAATTAATCTGTTCTTGTATGTGTGTCATCTTCAGATTTCATCATTCTGTCAATGCTTTCATTATTTTAATCATGTTCTGAAATCAAAATCTCTGAAATGAAGAAAACACACATTTAAAAAAATAACATATAAAAATAATTTAGGTTGCATTCAGAATATGTTTATGGACTGCAGATATGTTTTAATACATTTTTAGCTCTTTCTCCAAATATCTTCCATTTCCTTTTTCACAATTTCTTTCCCCCTTTCTTCCTTTACCTATTTTACTTTTCCTGAACAAAACATCTGTGCTACCAATTGTATTCATTTTAGTTCAATAAAGTGTTGGGGATATTTTAAATTAGAGTTATTTTTGAAAATAAGTGGGGTATTCAAATATATATATATGTATATATATATAGTAAAATATTGTATTGCTTCTGTTGGTTGCCAGGCCTGTGCTTCAAGAAGCCCTTTCTTGTTATTATTTTAGTTTTTATTTTCCTTGTTGTGTGTTTCTCTTCCTTGTCCTATTTTGTTCTTTACTGAAAAAAAATATGAATGAATAAAAAGTGGAAAGAAAATAAGCTGTCATCACTTTTGTTGTGTGTGTGTGTGTGTGTGTTACTTGTGGATAATCATCGAAGGAGCATCAAAGCCATGCATGTCCCGTCCCGCCTCCCGCAGCGCAGTCTGATCTGCTGGTGTGTTCACAAGCTTTGAGAAAACACTCGCATCCCATCATGCCTTGTTGTGCTCAGGAGAATCGACCAGAGAGAGAGAGAGAGAGAGAGAGAGAGAGAGAGAGAGAGAGAGAGAGAGAGAGAGAGAGAAGAAAAGCATGCAGACATATACACACACACTCATCAAAGCCCACAAGATTAGGAAGAACACGGCCAAGAAGGTTCAGAAGCAAGAAACTCTTTATTGTCGAGTGCAAAACTCCAACATGATAGAAAAGAAAAGGGAGAAGAGTTGTGCGTTGCTTCTGGATTACACAGAATTAGGTGGCGATTAGCTGTTGACTCCTATATTTCTCTACTATATTTCTACCCGTCCGCCTCCTGGAACTACTCCTCTCTGTGGTGTCACTCGCTGCAAGTGGCTGCCGAACCAAGAAAAGCTGACTCGGCTGATTTGGAGGGAGAAAAGTGAAGGACAAGCACGGAGATTTCCAAAAGTATCGTCCACACGTACTTGATTTGTCTGATCAGAAGTTTTGACAAGTGGCACATTCGATTTCATGGTTTACTGTGACTTCGCCTACTTTTAGACACATTACTGACAAGGTTCAGCCTAAACAAATGCAGCTAAGACAATCCAAATATTGCCACAGGACTTTCTCCATCCATGTCTGACTCTCCGCTCAGACCTCCCCGGGACTTTTCTGCTCTTTGTTCACACTTCACTTATTCTTATTGCATTTGAGCCCAGCTACTCACACCTGCCTTGAATATCTATGATGCATATGACGGCACAGCGCGAGCCACACATGGAGCACTGTGGCTTTTTTTTTTTTTTTTTTTTTTTTTAACCACAAATGAAAGTGATCAAGTGAAGAAAACCACCTGGTGAGGACGAAGCTGTTTAAAGGTTCCATGTTATACAGTCTTTCAACAATTTCACATCGACGACATTGTATTAAAAGTGTATTTCCTCAAATCCAGTGGTGGTCCAGAGTTTCGGTTTATTTAAGTCAAAAGCAGCCTGTTTCAGTGTCTTTCTGTCCACAACGTGTCTTTCTGGTGCTTCAGATTAACTGGTTTCCCAGTTAACTGGTGACCCTTTAGTGTCCCTTATTGCTGCTAATAACAGATGTTAAAAACTCGACAGAAATCTGCAGCTGTCCAGACCAACGCCATTTACAATATAGTTTGAACTGCCGTATCTTTTATGAGGCATATTTTATCCTATGCTCGTGGCAACAATAGATGATAAAGGACGTCGGCCACCATTTAACACAGAAACCAATTATTCCGAAACACCAGCACAATGTGCTAATGTTTGCGGTGGATTTATCTCTGTGGCTCATTGAAACGCTGTCGTTCAGCCAGTTTGAACCAGAACCTGAGCCAGAAGGAGAAGATGGCGACTTAAACATATTGTGTCTGAATATCTTAGTGAGTTTGGTCGTTTGTGTCGTTAGTTACTACCAAGGTGCTAACGCTAGCTCCTGCTAACTGTTGCGGTTTTCATATTATACTGAATGTACTCAGTATATCAGTGAGGTCCACTACCAGAGGGAGTGGCTATATCCCAGCATGACATCATGAAGGGAAAGTCTCTGATTCACCTGTATGAGCACACGTTCTCTAAAAAGTGAGGGAGGTGACAGACTTTCTTCACTTGTGGGGCCTCAAACACAGACTGGGGACACATATTACTGTTAGGAAACCATTAGAAAGTGAATTTTGCATTATATGGGACCTTTAAAGAGCGTAAACACATTTGATGTAAATAAAACACAACACACTCTGGTGGTATTATTCCAAAGACGCAGCAGAAAATGATAATATTGCTTGCTATTACTGGTATAACCTCATTTAAAGGGGTTACAATAATGTAATCCAATTACACACGGCTCTCACAGCATTCCCATTAGGTGTGTGTTAGTGTGTAATCTATAGCATTCGTGAGTAGTTTCAGAAGAAGACTTTGACATTTTGAACTCTAGAACAGTTTAAAGGTGAGCAGTAGGGGGCGCTCTGCACCAAGCTGGATTCAGTGCGAATTAAATGTCAAAGTGTTCCTTCGGGGGTTAAAACCAGCAGCTTCCCTCACCGGCAGCTCTCTGTGATTCTGTTCAAAATAAACTAAAATGTGGATGTGGAGCAGGTCAATCGGGGACTGGGGCCAAAAAAAAGATAGTTAACGAAACAAGGCACTTGAATCTCATCTGAAGAAAAGAAAGCAGGGAGGTGTGATTATGATTTGTGACACTCGCATCGCCTCTTTCTTCATCTCGTCAACCTGAACACAGATTTGTCTTTTCTTCTTCTTCTTCACACCCCTCTATAAGCTCTATATACCAAATCTCTACAAAATAGAACTGTACAGCTGTATACTGAAAATATCACTTAGTAAATAAATAAAAGTGTACAAGTACACAGCATGTAAATGTACATAAATGAACTTTTTTTTTCTTTCTCTATTTTCTGGTGAATGAAACAGAGAAAGGAAGGCGGGCCGATGCCTTCCACTTCCCTCCTCTTCGTAATGGGTTTACATTCAGAATTGTGTCAGTGAGGTCCCACCAGGGGGGCAGTGGTGGTCAGGGTCAATTAAAAAAACGGAATAAAATAAAGATTGAGTGCCCCCCCCCCCCCCCCCCCGGCGCGTCTCCCAGTGCGTGTTAAAGCGTTAACCAAAGCTGTGGTCAGTCCTGCGGTGTTAGTGCTCCACAGTGTTACTACGAGGCCGGGGGCTGCAGGGGGTCAAAGCAGCACTGGTGGTGGCCTTGGTGCTCCCTGTGTCTGCTGCCGCTGCGTGGGTGGTAACGTACGGAGGAGGGCGGGTCTGACGTGCCGGAGGGCAGCCTGCAGGAGGAGGACGAGCGCTGCGTGGCGGCGCTGGTGGTGGCGGAGCGCTCGCCCTGGCTGAGGTTCCTCTTGCGCTCGCGGACCAGCGACTTCTGGTGGCGCTTCATCCGCTCCAGCTGCTCCTCCGCTGTCATTCGGCCCCGGGGCTGCTGGACGCCCTCGGTGGGCGACGACAGGCGCTCCAAGGCACTCTTGGGTCTCTCCTGCGGACACAGGGACGGAGTGAAGACACGGGGAGAGGGATGGGGCGGACGTGAGAGATTAGTAGCTTATGAGAAGATGAAGAGGGGCAGAATGCAGGAGAGGAAAAGTCAGTACAGACCAGTGAGGCGCTACAACCAGCCTTTCCATAGGAACACCATCAGATTACTCAAGTAAACACTTCAATGTGATGCAATCACATTATCTTGATGTCTTTGTGAGTGAAAAGCTCATTTATCTGATTGTTTTACCTCAAAAATCGTAGAATGTGCTTGTAAAGGAGTCATATCTGAATATCACTATTGTCTGATTACAGATATCAGATTATTATTATGTAAACATGCTGAATTTGTATCATAAATCCAACTGATATGCAACACTGACGTTTCCCTTTGAGCTTTTTATGAAAGCAAACAATATTTATCCTTTAGAATTTAGTTGTTTCAGTTTATCAAGGCGTTTGATGTAACAAATCATGTTAATCAGGAAATATTTTTCTGGCTCATTTCAGAATATCGTCACGGCAACACATAGGGATGGGTACTGAATTCAGTACTGACCAAATACCGTCAGTACTAGTGAGCAGCGATTCACGTAAAATCAAAAGGAACCTTGTTTCGGTACCTAAACGCATCCTTGTGACTGAGGGAGAGGAAGAGGAGGCCATTTTTCTGAACGGGACTTGAACGCAGCATTGCAGCACACGAGCGTAACGACGTCTGTAGCGGGTTCAGTCAACAGAAGAACGGCTGATAGAAAGCGCTTGAGAGGCTCCGTGTTTCAAAACGCGATGCGGATGACGCTCGCTGAAATATTGTTGACGTGAAACGCGGTGGGAATACCAGGAATCTGAAAAAGCTCCAGCTGTTTCTCCAGGCATAGAGTGGAAAGGAATCAGGACCTGGAGCGAGGTTTTCATTTGTGAATTATTAAGAAAAAACAATAAATTTGTAAAACAACTGTGATGCAAACAGTTACATATTTCTTGAGGTTTATTTATTGAGAAATAATTCTGCGAATGTTTTTTTTATTATTATTATTAAACAAAAAAACATTTATTAACACATAAACACACAAATGTACCAAAACTTTGTACCGTTGAGTCCCAGAATCTCCCAGGAACCGGGTATCGGTACTGTATCGGTTCAAAAGTGAAAAGTTCCCATCCCGAGTAACACAGTGAATAAAACATCAGAGGTTTCAAAGCTTTCAAGTGGCTTTGCAGTTTACACGCACGCACGCACGCACGCACGCACACACACACACACACACACACACACCCCTACCTTTGCTGCGGAGCTCCCGGGGCCTCGCCTCAGGGTGACGTAGGATGAAATGGAGCTGGACTGGTTCAGTAGAGAGGAGGAGCCTAACGAATGACATGAGAATGAAGGTGAGAGGTCAGAAGACATTGAGAATTGAATGAAGTCACACTAAACATACTAAAACAAAATGAAACTCGGTAGGTCTGCTCACCTTTTCGTGCCAGGAGTCAAATATTGCCAACAAATAACACAAACACACTTTCTAAACATTGAGTTGTTAACAGATGCAATTTTGACTTTTTTTTAACAACGTGAGACGATAAAGAACAAAAGTGTGCGACCCCTGAGTCCAAAACAGCCCTTGAAGTTGCTTTCCAGCAAACAAAATGTTTGTGGCGCCACGAAACACGTTTGAACTTCAAAATCATAAATTTAAAACAGATTGTAAACTGGCATCAACACCTTTATTATACATACAAAAACTGGTTTTATCATGCATATAAGAAGTTTCATAATTAAAATGTATACGCCGGATGATTTATTTATTATTTAATCTATTTTAGCCATAATATATATGAATATATGACTATGAATATAGTCTTTCAGATATATTCACTGTATTCCTGTCATGGTTGCATTACTGCTTTAGTTTTTGTGAGTTTTCTAAAGATATTTTTGCTTTTAGAATTATCTACACCAATTATTGTGGCATATTTGAGCAGTTTGTGAGGTTTAACCATAATTTCTTTGATGTCAGTGAAAATTAATGAGTTTGTTTACATTGAATGACACTAATGATACGTCACACATAGATTTTAGTTATAGAACCAAACTTTGATTTATAGATAACAATTGTTAAGCTGAACATCTAGATAAATGCAGGTTTGGAAGAAACTTTGGTGTGTAAATAAGGAACCTGTTAACACGACAACGTTTCACGTGATCCACCTCATCCATAAAAACAGGAGTGTGTTTCCACTGCAGCATCAAACACACTGACGATTTAGTTAGTCTGCCAGGCCACAGGAGGGCGCTGTTGCTTGATTTTGTGATGAAACCCACACAGATCATTTCTTCTATTTCTTTGTTTTGTATAATGACGTGGACTGAAACGGTTGTCTTCAAACACAGCAAAGATGCTTCAGACACCACGTGAGGCAGGTAAACCAGCAGTCCTGTTTGAGTGGAGCAGCTGCAATTATGTGGAGGGAGCGCTATGGAGGAGGAACTGCTCTAAAAAAAAATAGTTCTCGTCGGGCACCTTTGCTCTGGAAATACTGGTATTCGACGTCGGGCCCCGCGCTGTGGTGGCTGATTGCAGGCAGCTCTGGTTCACTCAGGTATGATCGCAAGTCCGCCTGAAAACATGAACAGAGCTTCAGATCAATTAAACACAAAGTCAATTATTGTACATTTGGATTAAACTAACTTCGAAGAGAAAATATGAATGGCCCCTCTGAGCTTTTCATGTCTTTAAGTATCCTGAGAAATCATTAAAAACTACTGGAATTTTGCTAATTTCAACCTGTGTTTTTCATGATTAACTTGAACTTATATGTAAAAAAAAACAAAAAACAAACACATGATGACATGCAGTTTCTTCATTCGCAGGTTGTTATGCTGTTATGTGACCCGTCTGGGCCAGTTGACATCAAATTAATCTACAAACAAGCGACTGTATTCAGCAACTCGATGTGTGAACAAGTAGTGTCTGTTAGAACATTAGACATTAACACCAACCAACATAAAACAATGTGTCGCTGTCTGACCTCCAGAGATAAGTTATAAAAAACACCCGCAAAACGTCCATTTGTTTCCCAAACATCTGTTCAGTTGAAGATGTGACATGAAGTCGGTTGGTTTCCATGGCGACACTCACCTTACAGTCTCCGTTGACCACGCACTGCCCACTCTCCCGGTCCCTCTTCCTCTCGTCAGACTGGCGTTTCAGCCCGCGGACCGACGTGTGGCGGATGACTGAGGCCTCCTTAGGGAGCGGCGGCACCACGGGCGGTGTCTCCTCATAGTCGTAGAGGCGAGGCAGTGGAGGCCTGGGGGGGGCGCTGTCCTCTGCCTGGAAAGTCACTGAGGTTAACCATCGGCCTTGCATGCATGTTTTAGACTGTAGGAGGAATCCAGAGGGAGAACATGCAAACTCCACACAGAAAGGCCTGGATTTGAACCCACAATCTTCTTGCAATGGATCTAGATCAGGGGTCTGCAACCTTCATGACCAAAAGGGCCATTTTCAAGATTTTTCCACCAAATTAAATTTGTCTGGAGCCACTAAACATGTAAATCATCTGAAATGAAGAATTTGTTAAAATTACATTCCATACCTACTGAACAAAAACTGAGGTTGCCTCTCCGAAATGTCAGAGCCGCAATTTTAATATATTTTATTATATTTTCAGCTCTTGTCGCCATTTTTATAGATGTTTCCTCATTTTTTAACAGATTTTTCCAGCTGTTTCATGGATTTTGGCTCTTTTATCTGCCTTATCTGTTTTCTGTTTCCTAAATGTTAAAGCAGATTTAACTTTTCCAACAATTTCTTTCTTTTTTTACCCTTTATCCCCTTTTTTCTTTTCTGTTTTTCTTGTTTTGTCTTTTTACTAATTTTCCCACTTTTTTCACAGTTCTTTTTGTATCTGTTTTCCATTTGTTCCCTTAAAAAAGAAAGTTAAATCATTTTAGCTTGATCATCTTTCCTGTAATTGTTTAAAATGCTGTTGAGTAGTTTTACCTCAATTAACTGTTTGTAGCCCAGAGTCTATGAATCAGTGTGGCATGCAAGTAAAATGTTTATTTGCACAAAAGTCACTCCAGGGAGGCTGAAGAGCCACACGTGGCTCCAGAGCTGCAGGTTGCAGACCCTTGGCCAAGACCATAAGCAATGTGATTGAAAAGCTTGAAATTCAATAAAATTCAATAAAATACAATAAAATCTGTTTATATTCTTGTACATCAACCCAGACACTTTATCCACTGATGACCTGATCTCTGCCTACCTGAGAGAATTTCATCAGATTCACAGAACGTGGTTCCCTGCTGCCTTCACGATGAGCCGTGCAGGTTAGAGTGTCAGTCGTGTTGAGAAGGAAACACTCACCCACTTTGGCACGGCGCTGTGAGGCAACGTGTGGGAGGAGAAGGTGGGGACGGAGCTGCGAGGAGGAGGCAGGACCTCCGAGCTGGAAGAAGAAGGCACTGCTGGGTCTGACACTGAAGGCACTAGTTTCCTCTCTGGTCAACGCAGAGAAAACAAGAGGATTAGAAAAACAAAACAACATAAATTACCTTTTCAAGGTTTAAAAACAACTGGTTGCAAAGTTTCGCTGAAGCTTTCTGAGCTTTGATAAACATAAAGTCATTGTAAGCCTGCTGTCTGATGCCACCAACAGAACGTGAATTAGAGCAAATGCAGTGGGGCTCTGGCTGCTCTATACATGTCAAACGTTGTAGAAGGTTTAGAAGGTGTAGAAGGCTCCATGTGTAAATGAATCAGGGTTATTGGATCTCAGTTCCTCCTGGAACAGCAGCTGGCTGGCCGTCCCACCTGGGTTCTGGACAGAGTCAATGGTGATCTTGTAGTTGGTTTTGCTGACGCTCAGTCCGGCCATCACATCCTCGATCCTCCACAGCTCGCGCTTCATCTCGGCCTTTTCCTGCTGGAGGTAAACACACAACCTCAAACACACATTGTGACTCGTCTATAACCGAGCAAGACATTGTTGGACAGTAACCGTTGACGTTCCAGGTTTTTTTAGGGGGAAATTTTCATTTTCAAAAAGCTTGGAAGTGGTTTGAGATAAAATATTCAATCTGATGGAGGTAAATATACTCTAAATATATATCTAATATCTATCTATCTGGCATACATCCAGTTTAAATATAATGGGAATTCACACTTTTCATGAAGAAATATCATGTTTTTTATTCTAAGTTTTGTAAAAAGTATTTCTTTTTTTAACATATAAACCTATATTAGTTATTATGGCATCATTTTACTTCCCTGACCCATTTGAGATCAAACTGGAAGGGCCATTGAAGTAAAGCCAGTTTGACGTCACAGCTTCAAATTAAGCCAGCGTGGAGAATTTAGAGGGGAAACTATTAATGCAACGGTTCTCTGTAGAATACAACTTTTCAGTTCGCCCCGCACGGTTCAATACACACTGGTGGAAGGTGGTTTTTCAGTTTTGTAATATGTTTGTGTACGTGTGTGTTTTGTAGACTTAATGTCCGATCACTGTTGTGGCTCCGCCCACAACTGGTAAAGTGACGCTTCTCTCGCGTGTCCAAAGGGGCGTTTTTGTCCTGTATGGTAACGCAGCGCTTCTTGTTTCTACAAACACGTCACTTGGGAGCGGTCTGCTGCCGGACTTCAAACCGAGTCAAGGTGGCGGCTCGGCAACAAACGTTCTTGCTCTCGGCTTCATACAAATCTCCCGTGATTGATCATTTCAGTTTGACTTCACCAACGAGGGAGTGAAAACAGTTAACAGAGATTTCACTATCACCAAATGTTGCTTGACACATGTCCCGTACGAAAAAGGAAACACCCAAGTGTTGGTTTCCTGTACCCCAAAAACACAATACAAGCTGCAGTACTGAGTCTCACCTGAGGGGTGGCGCTGTGGTTCATGTGGACGTGCAGTGCGTTCCTCAGCTGTTCTACTGATTTCTCAAGCCTGCTGTACTCCTCCCAGGCACGTTCCATCTCCTGTGGCATACAAACAGGCAGTTCACACACACAGTATGAACCGCGGTGCGATAGCGGCTGTGGGGACAGATACCGTGGACAGCCGGGATATGTGGGCCCTGATGGTCACCAGGTCCTCCTGCAGCAGCCTCTGCTGGTAGGCGATCTTGTGAGCGTGGGCTGGCTGCTCCTGGTACTGCTCCATCTGCTGGTGGGACACATCCAGCACGCTCTCCAGCTTGTCCTTCGACAGGGAACAGGATTGTGAGTCTGATTATTTACTGAAGTGCAGCACTATTTACAATAAATACTGAAGTCCTCCTCCAGGGGGCAGCATGCTGACACAGTAAATCCTGAGCCCGACCATCTCTCCTCTTCCTCTGAAGTGAGAAAGACTTTTGTTTGAGATGGACGGAGGTCAGGTAGTTGAAGCAGGCAGCGCTTCCTGTGTTTACCTTGTCATCCTTCAGCGAGCTGATCTTTGCCTCCAGGTCCTTGAGGATCTTGTCCTGTTCACATAACCGACTCAACTTCACCTGCAAGAGGAGACACGGGTGAGAGGAAGAAGACGGCCACCGAGAGATGCATTCATGACATAATGCAACACATTACAGGGGCCTGCTAAAGTCTTGGATTAGTTCTGTTTGTGAGGCCTCTTCCCCATTAAAACTGTAAACTTGCTTATCCACACAGAATTATAAAGCAAATGCTGTTCATGATACTTTTCTTCTATCACTATTAGTTCTTTACTACAGGCTTGGTTTCTTTATTGTTATATTTAGTCATCTATTGTTTATTTACTTCTTTCTTTATTTTTTGTTTTGTATTGTTAATGTTGTGAATGAAATTAGTTAAAAAATAAAGTAAAAAAAGTGCCCTTGGGTGTGTGCCTGTGTCATTTAGCTTATGAAATCTCCCTCCTATCATCCAACAGCTGCAGGTAAACAGAAATCTGCACCTAAACATGTTCTAAAGTGTGTTGAACAGCATTGTGTGAGAACATGAAACCAAATCTTCTTCATTTTTGCATGCATGCAGCTATACTGTCCTTAATGTCCTGAGTCTCAGAGCTCCCCCAGTCGTGCTCGGTGTAATTACTATTGCTGCGAGGGAGCCCATTAAACAAAGTGGTCACAACCCACCTGAGGCCTTTAATTACAGTGTCAGGAACACTCAGGGTTAATTAATCCCCGATTAAACTCAAGGCGAAGGTGGAATCAATTTACCACAACGACGCGGCCACCGTGTGACCCAGCAAAATAGCATGTTCTCCATTTACATTTATACCAACAACACGGGCTTGAATAATTCATTTATCCACTCACGGTCTCTACTGTGTTGTTACTCTGGATCTAATATTCACTGCAGACAAAGCACTCATAAATAGTTTTATAATCTGCAATAACTTATTAGTCAGCACTGAGAGGTGGGGACTCCAATCAGGACATTTATAGAGGAAAGAGAAATAAGCACAGACCAAATGAACGAGTGGGGTGAACTTGATGAAGACACTCAAATGTAGACGAAGACTAAATCCGACTTCCAGGAACATTTGTGACCCTGGTAATCTCCATCCTGGCCACTGTTTCTCCTGCTCTGTTAAACTTACACACACTTTGCTTCAAAGTGCAGAAACATTCTCCCTTGAACTGTTGATGAGTTTTTGGATTGAAGTCAAATACTGAGCCAGAACCTTTGTCACCCGGTACTCACATCCACATCACTTTCTGCAACCTTGACAGGTTTTCCCGACTCCTTCAGTGTTTGACTTCCAGCCACCTGAAAACCAAAAAACCAAAATCAAATGTCTTATTTCATGTGGAGAAAAAAAAAGCAGGACTTTGGGCTCCACGGTGCATGGCGGCTAAAATGAAGGAGATACAGAACACAGAGCTCAGTTACAAACTATTACACCACTGGGGGGAGCTATCGGACACATTCTCATACCAGTGAGCTTTGACACACAAATTTGGCTCTTACCATGAACAACAGGATGGCTATGGAGACTTTGAAGCCCTGCACAAATGATTTCTGATAAATCAACCACACATGATGGCCTCCTCCTCCTCCTCCTCACAAAAAGGTTGGAGGAGTCTTAAGAGGAAATTGATTGTGGGAGGAAAATTGATTGGAAGACATTACGAACAGCCTGAGTTCAGGTGCTTTGCTGGTGTTGCATTTGTCAATTCTACGGACATTAAAATACAGCAATAGAGCAACTTTCCAACTGAGGAGGTCAGCAAAATCCACTGACGACAACTCTCTCCTGTGCGTGGAAACTAATTTAGGAGTGTGTGTGCGCTCTCTTACAAGGAAGGGCAGAGGAGAGGACACAGCGGAGCCCTGCGTTATTGTCAAATAAAGAAAAGAGTGCAGCGTTTCAGAGGCGATGGTAGAAGCAGCTGGCTTTTCAACCACCGGGCCACAGCCACAACACATGCACTGCCGAGCCATCCCATGCCCGCGACTCAACATCGCCACACGTCAGGCAGCCCTCAGGCCACGAGGGGAAGGAAAACACGCGGGGCTTTGTCAAGCCGTGAATGCAGTGCCTGGAAGCAATGGGATGGTCTTTCTATGACACGCACACACTCTCTAAGCACACACGCTCACGTACACGCAGGCTACGAGCGTGCGGCCCCACTACGAGCATGCATAAGCATACGCACGCACACGCCACAGCTACGGACGACCTCCAAGGTTTTAATACGCTGCAGACACAGACAGGCATACGTACGCACATACACATAGAGCTTACGTTCATTAGAGGCCTGAGAGGCCCAGCAGTGCAGTGGAGTAGTAAACTGTGAACTGCGAGGATCAGGGGCTCTAGAGCTCTGATCTGGGAGTTAAAAAAAAAAACAACCACAAAGACACGGAGCCGCAGTCACAAAGTGGTGCCTGCGTCTGTGAGCTGCTTCTAAAACCACTCGAGTTAGAAGATCACTGCAACACAACAGACGTGCGGTGAACTAACATCTCCGTTTGGAGCTACCACATTCTGGAGCTGTCCAGCTCAATCACAAGAAAAACTGATGGGTGTAGTTGTCGGTAGGAAACGCTGGAGTGTGTTAACTCAGTTCAGAAAGACACAAAAGCGAGACTCCAATTAATTCAGAATATTAATTTGGATATTAAAAAGAAATGAATGAGTCTTTGTCACCTTCAGATCCAGATACTCCAAATCCTTCTTCAGCTGCATGTAAGTGTCATCGGCCTGGGAAGACATGCACGCACACACACACACACACACACACACACACACACACACACACACACACACACACACACACACACACACACACGCACGCACACACACACACACACACACACACACACACACACACACACGCGCGAGGTTGGATTATTGGTTTGTGTCAACAAAACAAATGATTGACCTTGATCTTAAGCATTAAAAACAGGACGTGGAGAGATTAATGTGTCCAGTATGATGTGTGAACTGCTGTTAGGCGTCTGCACTGACATGCTTCACAACAACACACTGAGGCCTTGTTTATATGACAACATTTCAAGAGAAAACGCACAGTTTTTGCGTTTTCATTTCACAGACATTTCATGTTTACACACCAAAGTTCTGAAAAACGTCCATTGACCTGTGTTTTTGTAATGAAACCGTGCACACATGCCCAGAGAGCAACACGCTATAAACATTAATATGTTTTATACGGACAAGATGACCAAGTTGGATTGTTATTAAAATGACTGTCGATGTGTCATGACATTCTGGAGGCAAACGTTGTCGTTGTTTGTTTATCGACTCGCACACTTGTGGAAGAACTATCTAATAGTTCCATGGAGCCCATTCACAGTAGCAGCGTTTCTGCCATGCACAAGTAGATGGCCCCAAGCGTTTCTAGAAAGTCTCGTCTTCACCCGTGTACACCTTGGGAGACCCCTTTTGAAAAGTTTACATTTTCAGTGACTCCACGCACCGCTGTCATGTGAACCGACACTCAAAATGTAGCGTTTTCTCTTGAAATCGTTGCCGTCCAAACAGGCCCTTGAGCACACAGTAAGAGAGTCATTCCCTCCCGTTGTTTCGCCCAGACCCACTGAAAGCACTGGGTTTCGACACATCGCTGAATTCACCTTTAAATTCAGCTCACGTCACTCAAACAGACAAAGTTCAATACGACTGACAGAAGAGAGAGAGTGACGCATCAGAGGGCGCCGAACACATCCACAGCCCGCTGGCCAGCTGAAGCATGGGATGGCTTTGTGGAGCACGTCCAGACGACAGCGACACAACATGCTGCAGACGGTGTCAGTAGAAGCACGGTATGGAAACTGCACATGGAACAAGAGGCGGATAGTTCTCAGCAGCAGGGGGGCGCTCACCGACACTGAAACAAAGGAGCCAAGGAGTAGAGGTCGCCACTAACATGCTGAAAATACTGCTGCTGCTGCTGCTATTGACCTGCCTCCACTGAGATCGACGTTTAACAACTTTTTCCTGTTTGGTGTGCGTTTACCGTGAGGGAAACTGTGATCATGAATTTGGAACGTGAAGTTCATACTGACTGAAAAGACCATCTAACTCGCGAGAGTTGTTCTGAAGTACAAGGAGATCTTCTTTAAGACCACATGCTGCAGCATTTGGGAGGATATCCAGGGAACTGGTAACAAAGGAAATGTTCAATTAGAAGAGACTGAACAGACATTGAGGGAAATCAGGGAACAAGTGAAGAAAGAGCAAGTGTCCAATGTTGTCACTGTTGTGAAATCATCCCACTGAGCAAAGAGTGGTCCAGGAGACGTCTTGAAGGTGTTGTTTCCTTCCGTCTTTAAGACGTCTTCAGGGAGGCCAGAATGAAGAAGTTTTTTTGCACGTCTTTCCTGGACATCGCATAGACGTCCTGTCTGGATGTCATACGAACGTCCAAACAAGACCTCTGGATGACGTGACGCTAATGGGTAAAAAAAACACCAAAAAAAGTGACACCATCTGGGATCAAACTAAAACCTCATCCATAGCAGCTATGTTTCCTAACCACTAGACCAACTGTGCACTTGTTCACGTGTTAACCCTGTCAATAAATGTTCACGCATGTCATTTATATATGACAAGCTGAAAGTATGACGAATCGATGGTTTCAAGGGCACATGGTTAGTCGCAATATGTTTCAAGTCTGTCATATATAAGTGACATGCTTACAGCTTTATTGTCAGCACAAGTGCACAGTTGGTCATGTGGTTAGACTAGACCAACTGCGGTTGTCTAGTCCAACCGCATTGCGTCACATCATCCAGAGGTCTTGTCTGGACGTTCATATGACGTCCAGACAGGACGTCTATGCAATGTCCAGGAAAAACGTACAAAAACATGTTCATTGTAGCCTCCCTGAAGATGTCTTAAAGACGGAAGGAAATGACGCCTTAAAGGCATCATCTGGACGACTGTTGCTCAGTGGGATTAATGAAGATTCATGTGAGGAACAAACATTCATCGCAAACAACCTGAACTTTTTGAACAATGATGATACACAAACTCACAATGTGTTAAAAACAGGTTTTTGGACAAGTCCCACTGCAGTGGAAATAATTTAAAAATACTCACTAATATAATTCACTACAATTTCAGTTTTATTCCAATTACGCAATATTGCACAAACTTTTTACAATATGGAGTAAACTTTGCCATTTCATTACCGAATGTTCCAGTTTATCTGTCAAAAAAAAGCATCATTAAGAAGAAGCTAAACCGTAGAAATCACACAGGTGCGTACACTGTATTATTTTCTGCACCTTTGTGTACAGTTTGTGCTTTTCATCAGTCCCTCACACATTTTCCAGACACTTGTTTGCTGCTTCATATTTGATAATCTTTGTTAAAACGCTGACGTGGCATTTCCCTTGCTCTCTCAGTCCAACACATGACTGATGAGGTCTTACTGGAGGACTGCAGCAGCATTCTGTTGTCAGACAGTGACATCTAGTGGTTTCAGGTGGTATGTGCTCTTTGAACCTTTTTCATTAAAGTGATGTTTAATCACGAGACAAATTATCACTTCTTTTTTTGAGTACTTTGACAAATTAGTTCAACATAGACATCGTGAGTTTTTTTAGTTTTACTGAAGTATCTCTTCACATTTCAATGCGCTCTTCCTTTTAATAGAATGAAATTTAAACAATGGAACAGCTGCTGTACTTGACTGTTTTCTGCCCTTTCCTTTGAAGAGTCAACTCATTTTAGAAATGGTACCTGGAAGGTGTACAGGATACTGGAATGTGCATTTCCTCCTTAAAGACGTCTGCACAGATATAGATTGTCACATACGTTTGAGCAGACATAACACAAAAACCAGGTCATTTAACAGACGTGGTCAAGGACTTGGACTGCCCTCACCAAAAAACCTTGAACAGTAGTGTAAATGAAGTGAAAAATGCTATATTGTTTAAACAGATATTACATTTGATAACCAAACCTGGCAGTGGTGGCTACTACCTGAAATAATCATCAATAATTTCAGGACTAAAAACATCCAGTGAACATTTATTTGACATCTACTGGAGTTCTCATGAAATCAATTCTTAGAATACAATTAAGCTTTATGTAGAGTTTGAAACTTTATAAAATTCTATAAAACTGTCCCCCCCAAAAAATCCCACCACTTGTGTAGAAATGGTCTAAGTTGCAGGTACAGTATAAAAGCTTTGCTTCCCCTGGAACGGCAGCCCTGCTGGATGTTTAGTGGCGACCTCTACAGGCTCCTGGATGATGAGGGACCGACAGGCCGGCGTGCCCCCACCTGTGTGTTGCAGGGGCTGACAGTAGCAGCGAGCCCCACGTGTCCGAGCTGGGACACGGGGGAGGGGCCGGCGCTGAGGAGGGGACTGGTGCTAGTAGTGGCGAAGAGGCGGTCGTGGTGGAGGGTCTCTGTGGGACCGTTGAGCCGCTGGAGCTGGGCTAATGTTTGCTGACGGACAGAGGCCATCTTGGCCTGATGCCGGCGCAGCTGAATAAGGAGCAGAGTGAGCTCCTCGGGCTGTCACGGGCACGACAGGACATTCAATCTGACACATTTCAACACTGACCACACAAGTTCAAATACGGCATTGGTCCGAATATGAGAGTGGCTTTGAAACAGGCTGGAAAACCTTCTATTCAGGGTCTCATATTCAGCTCCTGGTCTTATGCAGAGTTCTGCATTATCAGGTTCCATTCAAGACGTGTATTTCTGCTTTTATTTTGTTTTAAACATTCCTTGTATGCTAAACATACCGTGCATCAGGAATCCTAAAGAGGAACGTGTTGGTGTGAGATGTGCACATACTTGACTGAACAGTGACTCTGTGACCAAAGAGGTAGAAGAGTCAGCAACAGGAGCTCCACAGCTCTAAAATGGATGAAGAATTAAGGTAGCAGGAATCAGAGCGACCATAGCTTGGTTTAAACCAGCTAAACATGAAAGGGAAGTGGAATACATTGCATCAGTAGCGGCTGGCCAATAGAGGGCGCCAGGGTGCCACACACCCCCTCTGGTGGAAGCAAGGATTTTAATTTATTGATTGATTTACATAAAGTATATAATTAAACTGTAATACTGTTGAAACCTGTTTATGCCACCTAACAATGGTCTCTGAATTGTATTTGCTTCATTTTCTATACAATAATCTTTAATAAGAGAAAGGATTTCTTGATTTTTCTCTTTCTGGAGTGTGTGTGTGTGTGTGTGTGTGTGTGTGTGTGTGTGTGTGTGTGTGTGTGTGTGTGTGTGTGTGTGTGTGTGTGTGTGGGTGTGGGTGTGTGTGAGCTGCCTTGGGTTCTGCAGAAAGCCACCCAAGGTGGCGGGGCTTAGCAGCGATCTGACCAATGACTGATCAACACCAGAGTGACTGACATGAAATTAAACCAATCAGAGTCATTGTGAGACTTGGGGGCGACTTTTTAAATCGTCCATCGCCAGACCTGCTCAGTGATTGTTTTAAAGTCAGTTCTGGTTTGTTCAGTGTTTCTACAAGATGTTGACATGATGACAAGTGGCGAGTCTCTGATCATTAACTCTGTCACTTCTCTTCTAATTTACCATTTGAAAGAAGAAATGTGGCTGAAAAGCCGCAGTCAGGATCAACTTTCTCCATCATAGTTATTTTTAAATGCACATAAACAGAAATGTGTTAAGGTTTTTTTCAAATATGTGCAGGCTTGTTCATGTCTATAAATGTTTAGCTATGCTCATATTTAATAATGACTGAAAATCTAAGAGCTTAAAGAAAGCAGTTTATTAAACACTTTTTTTTAGGTTTGTTTCAAATAATTCTAAATTGCTTTGAAAGATGGATTGATGTGTTGTTTGAAAATATACCTGATAAACCTTTAGTTTTCCCTAAACTCAGACAAACTGTCATTTCCAGTAAATCAGACCTAAAATGCATTTATTTTCTAAAAGGGATTAATGAAGCTTCTGCTTGTATTTGTTTACATGTATGTTAATAAGAGTCTTAATACGTGCTCTCTGTTCACTGTCTGTTTAAAAGCACAATCATTTTCATAACTGGAGGACTCTCAATCTGACAAAAGGTAAGATTGTTGTGATGTTGTTTATAAATGCACTGTATTTAAATGAAGTAAAAATGGGCTGAAATTGAATAATAATGAAGAGCCCCACCTCAGACATTCAGCACCAGCCGCCACTGCACTGCATGTGAAATTGTATGGAACGATCCAGTGCGTGCATCAGGTTACTGATCGTCTAACAGCTTTTTAGTCCGTGAGTTTTTAGAATTGTTACAGAAACAGGGTTTCTATCATGAGCCTTGTGAAGGGGTCACCTTATATTCGGACCAACACGATGATTTAAAAAAAAAAAAAAAATGTCACCACCTCGGCGACATGAGCTAATTCATCATCAGACTGGTCGATCGCTATCTTCAACAAGCAGCTTGATTTTATAGGATTAATAGAATTGAAAGAACTAGAAAGGCACACAACAGTAACATCCTGCAGTGAGGAGCAGTTTTCACAATGCTCACCATCTGGTTAGTGTTTCCACGCACACAGAAAGGAATTAATGTTTGATCAATAACCACTAACATTAGGCTAAAGGCAAAGGACACATCCACATCTGCTCATTGACCTTTTTCCTGAAAATGTGAACACTTTCTGCTTTCTGCTCATATTTCCAACTGTTTGTGGAATGCAATCGGAACATACCGTTTTCCCATGAAGGCTGGGAGCGCTGACAGTGTGGGTGATGTAGCCAGATGGAGGCATGGACCGTCTCTCAATCGTAGCAGCCTGGAACACGCAGGCGACATCATAAACACAGTTGATATAGACCGGCAGCGCAATATGCCGCAGTATGTCCCAAATAACTAAAGCCGACAAATGTGGCTTCAGAAGATGAAATAATTATGTTGTGCTGTTATCTGTGGGCAAAATTAAACTGTCTGTATGTGAGTGTGGGCGTGAATTAGCATAATGTTTCATTCACATACATAAATGCGACAAGCGCGTCTGCACAGATATAGATTTTCCACTCAAAGGCTGTGATTAATTTAATACAGCACATATGTACACATTTTCTGTTTTGTCTCTGCCCGAGGTAATTTAACTGAGCAGATATATGAAGGATGTGGCGGCCGTCCGGCCCCGAGGCACTAAAACACTTATTCTGTTCACTGAAGCACATCCATGCAACATCCACACCTCGCTGTCTGAACGACAACAAAACGAATCATTATGACATCTATATGATATCTACACTCTTCATGGAGTTAGAGTTAAAAATACACCCACACAGCTGTTTTCATTAATATAATAATTTCCTTCGTAATCTAATTTTATCCATTCTAAATGTAATTGAACCAAAAACGTAATGACTTTCTAATAGGGTGATAAAATCATCCAAGATTCTTAATATGTATCTTCAATGAATGAATATGATGACTATCCATTATATCCATTTTTGACATGCGAACTCTTTCCAAGAAATGCAGCCATATTTATCTATTATTACATTATTAGCTGCAGTTATTACATTATTAGCTGTAGGTATTACATTATGAAAGATGTTGTTTTAATTTAAATATGTAAGTGCATTTGATTAAAACATCACGTTTCACAGATAACACCACAAGGCATAAAGCTAATTCAATGGATGAGATATCCATTAATTCTCCCTCAACACTGCTTGTCTCGTTCAGGATTGCAGGATGCTGCAGCCGATCCCAGCTCACTGTGGGCAAGAGAAGGACACACCTGGACAGGTCACCAGTCCATCACGATACCTGGTTACTATATTGTTGTTACTTTTTGGGTTTTATTGCACTGAAAACCCCCCAAAAATGAAGATATTATTGTTTCCTCTATGTATGAACCATTGTTGTGTGGGTATGAATCACTTTACCTTGAACATCTGAGATTTGCTCCTGCGGGGGGAGACGGTGAAGGTGAGGTCCATCACCGACATGTCCCCCACGGGCCTGACGGTCAACCGCTCGGCCGGTGTGTGCGGCCTCCGTGTGGGCGACAGGGTGCGGCTGGAGCCCGGGGGGGGGCCGGGCGGGGGGATGTCCGCTGACGACGGGGGCACCGACACGCAGCGAGCGGCTCCCTCTGGCCTGGGCGCCGCGGAGGCGGGAGGCAACGTCGACGGCGGGCGGGGGCCAAATGGGTAATCTGGAGCCGGGGTGTAGAGCGGGGCGGTGGGGCTGCCGTGACGGTACTGGTGGCGCTGTTGCCACTCGTACAGTTGCCAGACGGTGTTGGGGCTTGGGCCTCCCGGGTCAGGGGTGAGGCGGAAGTGGCTCAGCCGGTCCTGGGCGTACTTGTACTCGCCCAGCCTGCCAGCTGGGGGGCTCTGGCGAGGGGTTTTCGGCAGCGTCTGATAGGCGTCCAAGGTGGAAAACTTGTGTTGAGATGGTGGCGTGCGGCGGGGGAGGGTGTTCTCCCGCGACGGGGGGCTGCGGGGTCAGAAAACCCAAAAACATGCTTACCCTCCCCCAAAACACAAAGATTCTAAATGCAGAGATTTCTGAAATCTTTGATTTTTCAGACACTTTGGCTTCCTTTAAAAACCTTTTTATTTCCTACTGGTTGTTTTTTCTGATTAGTGATGCTGATACATCTCTATTAAAACCCGCCATGTGTTCATGGCAATGACTTTGAGTGAAAGGGGAAAACTTCCGTTGCGTTTTGCGTGTCAGCACGGCTCGGAATCACTGCAAATGCAACGGTTTGAGAAAGGCTTGTAGACGGTGGAAATTCAGTTGCTCCTCATGTGCATCATGGAAGTAGTAAATAGTTGTTGTGCACATGCACTAGTAGATGGTCAACAACAGCAACGGGGGCCTCCAGATTGTCATGACTTTCAGGCCAGATTCTCCTGGGACTTGACCGTCGCCGTAATAACAGTCTAACCCTGAATGTCTATGCAATCCCATTGTTACTGCTTATAACGTATTGTTCTCTACATGTATGCGGTTTCATTATAAAAAGAATCACCTGTGCTACCTCATAGCCCGACATGCTGTCAACATCGTTTACGGAGTTACGGCTGCTTCTGTGTAAACGGATATCGTTTTCAAAATGTTGCTTTCTAAACATAAAACTTTTCTGAAACAAAAACACGTTTTCCCTAAAAACGTTGTGTCACCGAGGCCGAAGACAGTGATGTTTGAGATAACAATCACTGCTTGACTTTGTGTCTTTTTAATAGCTATAATTAGAAGTAAAATACATTCAACTAACGACAAACCGAGGAATACCACCACACCTTACGATTTCCTACAAAGCATCAGTGCCATATTTGGAATACCAGCTCGGTTCTTACTTGGATTGTAAAAGTGGATCAGTGCTGTAAAACTCTGATACAGAAAGAGTCCACTCTCAGTGGAGCATAAAAGCTTAATGAAGGGGGTGTGAACCTACATTGTGGTTATTTTTATATTGAGAACAATCTATCAAAAGCTTCTTCTGGTGACAAGGCAGCAGATAAAACACAAGAAATAGTCAAATTCCTGGAAATCTTTCAGCTGATGCTATTTCCATGCAGAGGAAGTAGAATTTATAACTCAATGTTTGTGTTTAGTTAAATGAGAAACATTTTTTTAAAAATCTTATCCTTAATTGATAATATGAGGTTAATTTTGTGGTTTGCTACGATGCTGACATTATGAGAGTAGAGAATACGGAAATATGGCCGTGAATTTGAAGCAGAACAACAAAACTAAAGCTTTTCGAAATCTCTGTACATTCGAGAGTGGAAGCAAACTGCAGTTCAGATCATAAAAAAAAAAACAAAATTAGAATAAGGATCATTTAAAAAGTGACCTTCTTTTAAAGAAGAAATACTGAGTGTGGACTGTTTTGAAGTTGCTCGTCCTGTACGTGACAGCATCCTACCCTTTGTGCTCGGTCTTCTGAACTTTGACCCACTGCTCCACCTGCTCCAGCGTGCTCCTCCTCTGAACCTGGTTGTGTCCGGTGGAGGCGGCGATGGGGGCGGCGGCGGACGGCTCTGGAGCTCGCTGGTACGTCCCCGCCGCGATCCCATTGGGCTCCAGGATGGGGCTGGGCGTGGAGACGAGGCCGTTCCTCGTGCAGACGCTGGAGGGCAGGGTGGAGGCGGCCCGGGACGGCGCGCGGGATGGCGCCCTGGACACGGGCGCCGAGACCGACATGTGGTCGGGCTGCAGCAGCACCGTGGGGACCAGGCTGCATGGGAGGGAGGCGTGCGTGTCCATCTCCAACGTGACGGAGGCGGGGGACTCTTTGTGGAAGCTGCAGCGCTCCTCTGCGTCCCGGTGGACGGCCTCGAGCAGCACCTCGTGGACGAGGGGCCGCGTGAGGTCAGAGTCTGAAGCCTTGGCCCGGTGCTGGTTCATGTGGTTCGCCTGCGGGACGGCCTGCTGCAGCAGCTTCTCTAATCTGTCAGCCGGTCTGTGGAGAGCAGAGGGAAAACCAAACCCGGGATGAGTGTTGGACTTTTACACTTTCATCACTTCGAGAGAGAAAGATTATCCACCGGTTCTTTTCATTTGATCAGTGATTTCCCATGGACATTGTGCTCCATCAGTTTTGGGGCGTTAGTCAGTTCAGCTGTGCTGAACTGAATTTGAACTACATCACGAGTTTCATCTGGAGATACCACAGAGTAAACTGCAAAGCACGTCGTCTGACAAGCTACTGAATATTCACTCGGCACCGACGCCCCGTGTCCTCATGCCAGCATGGAGGAACAGAGCCGCGCTGAGTGAAGATGAACTGCATGGTGTTGATCTCCCTGACAGCAGCTCACATCAAAACAATAGTAATGCTTCACCTTCCCATTAGATTTTGTCAACAAGTACAGCCATCACTGACACTCTGGTCTGTCTCTCATCATCCAAACACATTAGAATGGTTGTCCTTAGTGGTGAGCGTGTGTCTTTGTGTGAGACCTGGCAACCAGTGTGTGTGCGTATGTGTGTGTGTAAAAGTTTAGCTATATCCATAACTATCTATATCTATATATTGAGATTTTTGGGGTGTGGGATAAGGCAACCCAGAGATGCAATGCACTTTGATGAATGTGTTAATTGCAAAATGCCAAGTTGCAGAAATTAGTTTGAAATCTGTAAAAGAAATACCTCAACTTTCCCTGATTCCACTTCAAAAAATTAGGACCTTCAGTTTCTTTAACCCTTTATCGTGCACTCACGAAAATACTCATAATTGGCCAATTTTAAATCCCTAACCTTTCAAGTTTCAGCTGAGTTCTATTTTATGTCACAAATGTCAAGGATTAAAACTGTAATTTGCTCACTATATATTCTAAAATCTGTGGAGAAAAGTGCTAGCTACTACTGAGCAGCTAATGCTAGCTGCTGCTAACTGTAGTGTTACAGTTTTTCATTTACAAATATTCTCCCGAGTTCAGTTTCAGTTCCCGTCTTTTATCAACAAAGACGGTGTGAAGTGCTTTAATTATTCAGATGTGTTTTGGAAACAGTGACGGCAGTTTGAAAATAACTACAAGCCATAAAGTGGAATAATTACAAATAATCTGCAAAAGGAAAAGTGGCTTTAATGTCATCATATATGTATATACATATATATATACATATATATATATACACATAGTGAAATTATATGAAAATGGAATTCTTCTACATTTTTCCACCACTCATGAGATTACTTATCATTGAGAAAAGAAGACCTTTAATATAATGAAATTCTTCATTAAATATCATAATGATATCCAGAACTGTTAGTTGCTTCTCTATTTAAAGGGGGAATAAAAAGCATTGTATTTGAGATCAGATACTTCTCGCAGCATGCAATGGAAATCAATGCTGCACAATGCAAAAACAATGCAACACCTAAAAAGTGGTCCCAACGGAGGTGATGTTCTAGTAATAATACAAGACAAAACACAGGAAAAGTTGGATGAAAGAGATTTAAGAATATTCCCAGCAGGAAGTTGTCTTCAGCTCAAGTTTCCTCTCTGTTTTTCCACTAACAGTTTTGTGTATTGCGAGATTTCTGAAAATAATGAAGATAAAGTGGTGTGAGCGGCGGGGCTCTGACACTGCCAGTGAACGATGGGGTGTGTTTGAACTGTGCCACCGCCCTTCAACACATCAATAATGCATGCAGGGAGCTGCCGCTCGCTCAAAAACACCAAAAATCACAATGTTCTCCTCGAATGTAACCGAGCAGCTAAAACAAACGAGACTCTAGTGCTCGGAAGGCTCTGCGCTGAAGCAGCAGGAATCAAACTCAATGGCGATCAAGAGGAAATGGGGACATTCGGTGTGTGAAACCTTTATTCCCTAAAGAGACGTTTTTCGAAATTTTGCCTGGAGCTGCAAAACATTCAATTCTCTGAAATGAAGAAAAAAACATCAAGAATAAAAAAATAATTACACAAACAAAAAAAATGTGGCCGCATTCATAAAATGTCGGGTACAATTCAGATACGTTTCATTACATTTTTAGCTCTTGTAGCCATTTTTACAGCTCTTTAGTCTCTATTTTTTTCATGGATTGTTCTGCTTTAGCTATTATTTTATGCATCTTGGTTATTTAACTATTTATAGATTCTATATGCTTTTCCTCACGGTGAGAGCGGTTTTAGCTATACTAGCATTGTTTTCATTTTCCCTCCCACATTTTTTTTTTCCTTTTCTTGAAAAAAAAACCCACCAAAAAAAACAACAACAACAACAACAAACAAACCCCCAAAGAACGAGGTCTTAGAAATGTTTACAATTTATTTATTAGTTATTATTTAAGTAGATTTGGTTATTTTATTTATTTTTAGGGCAATTTGAGGAGGGCGCCAAAGATTCGTGAAGCGGTGCAACATTTCTTCATGTCTCAACAATAGGTGAGTCAGCATTTATATTACAAACACACTTTTTGCGATATAAAGTTTTAGGTATTTACGCTCAAAGTTTAGCAGTCATTTAAAAACATTTTAAAATAAAAAAATATTAAAAAGATGAATTTGGCTAGAAGAAAAAACAAAATAAAAGTATACCAAGAGAGCAACATAGAATGTAGTTCATTGAAGAAATGGACAAAATACAGCTGAATGCATTTTTTGTGTTGAAAAACGGAAGAATGAAAGATTGAAACTTCTTGCTAAAGGGACACCAGTCTGAGATTTTTTTATGGTAAAAATTGGAATCCCTCAAGAAAAAGAATCAGTGATTTTAAAAAGGTTGAGAGTCACTGGCTTGTTACTACTGATTACGAGCAGTAGGTCTTGCATAAATCCTATCGCTCTGTGCAATTGACATTAGGTCCAGATATAATACCGGCAACAAGGGTTGTTCAGGGACATACAACAACAAACTCATGTGTAAGATAAAGATTGTAATCGTGAACTTGGGACAAGCATGCGGACAAAGTGAAGTTGACCGTAAACAATTATATTCTTGAGTGAGGGGGAATGTGTGTGAGTCAAAACATTACTATGAGGCATTCCTGAGAACAAAATATGACCTTTGACCACAAAAGTTAACTCACTTCATCTTTTTTGGAAAAAGTTCAGACATCGTTAGAGATTAGTGGATGAGCAAGGAATGCATCTGTTCCTATGGCAACACTTAAGCATCTATATAATCTTTATTTGACCAAACTACGTAATAACTATTCATCCAAATAAGTACAAAAGTGACCCAAACTGTCTATTTAAGACATGAAATACTGATAACAAACACATGGGGGAGCTCTTGGTGTAACATCAGAAAAAAAAACAACACAACAGCAGTTGAGTGAGGATGATGAGAGAAGAGATGAAGTTGTGGATATTTTTGAGCAAACAAGTGTGGTCCGGTGTGTGTGGTCTCACCTGATGAGCGTGTCGCTGTGGTTCTGCATCAGCGTGGCCTGGTTCATGGCCCTCAGCCACGTGTTCATGTCCTCCTGAGTGTCGGCGCTGAAGTAGTACGTTCGCATGCCAGTGTGCTCCGCCTGCGAGCCAATCACAGAGCTCTGCTTGTAAATGTATGAGCGCATACCGGTGTGGCTGGCCTGGAGGAGGAGAGAGAGGGGGGGGGGCGTCAGGTTCTTCTCACGCAAGATGCTAAAAGACGGGTGTTAAGATGAGCTGCAAGTTTGGTTTGGAAGACATCATGCTGTGTGACAAGAGAAACCACACTGAGGGTCACATGAAGCACCAGACCAAAACAGAGAGGGAACCAATGAAGGAGTACAGACAACACCACCAGCCAGACACGACCAACCAAGCCACGACTTTGGACCAATGGTGTGATGGAAAATAGAAACAAGAAGCCCCGACACAGTCGCTCCTCACAAACCTGCATCCTTTTATTAAAGGTATACAGGAGGATTTTCAGGAATTTTAGGAAAGAACCGCCTTCTCCACCGTTTGAAAAAAATGCGCATGCGCAACGCTGTACCTGCTCCCGAGACGGAACGCCTACTAAAACGCGTGCGAGAGACGTGCACGAGCCCAGCTCTCCTCGTGCACGCTCTGTTTACAAGTCACAAGTCGGCATCGCTCACATAAGCTCACTTTACAAGAAGATTTGCACCAGAGGGGGTGAAACTGTGTAAAAATGTCCGAGAATAATGCGTCGGGTCGGCCACCGGCATGATGAGGACCGTGTGGACTGAGCTGCGCGCAGGGACGAGCACGTACGACGGGCTTACGTCATATATCACCAGAATGATTGACAATTGGGAGGACCAGTTATTTTGATGATCCACCCGGAAGAAGAAAATCCTCTACTATACCTTTAAGGAATGAATTGAACGATATTAAACAGTGACGTCCAGCGTGGAGTCCCCGGGTTGTGGAGCCAACCCCTGTTATGATAAGCTTGACACAGTCTCAAGCACAAATCTCTCAAAACTTCAGATGCACGTTGACAATATCACTGCATCTTGATGAGGGTCGGAGCCCCTATTGCATTTAAGGAATTATTATTATTATTTTACTTTCTTCTACTACTGCGCAACCAACTGCATCTTTGACGGCCTAAATGTGCTCAAACCTTCGTGAAAACAATATGCTGATGGCCATTCAGTCATAGAACCGTCTCTTGGTAAGAGGAGGTTGAAGGAATTCTATTTTTACATAGCATGGCCCAAACGTGTTCTCATCCTTGAGACGAAGCACATCAGGACAGCACAAGTCGTTAACTGTGAAATTCTCAAAACTGTTCAAACAATGTATAAAGCAAAGAATAACTTGCTGCTCGGTAATATTTGGAAAATGTTTTGTGAAAGTGAGGGAGGTTTTAGCATTTAAGTCAAAAACTAAAGTTAAAGGTTCATATTTGGAAAAGTGTGCGTGTTACTTCCTGTGGAGTAAAACTGTGGAACAAATTGTGTGTGGCCATAAAACAAATATCAAACATAATTTAACTTTAAGAAAGAGATATAAGAATTGATTGATTATGAAGAAGGGTACTTCATAATGACTTCATAATGACTATGGGCTTTGTTTTGAGGATATTGTTGAATTATCCTATATACATGTGTGTGTATATATATATATATATATATATACATTAAATACTGTAGAAATCTGTAGAACTATTGTTTGTTTGTATGGGTATCCTGACATATGAAAACACTGTTATATTCAGTTACTGCATTATTCATCAGAGGAAGGTTGATGCTAAATTCAGAAAGAAAACTTGTTTCCTCCATGAATGAAGTAATTGATAAAGATGCATAAGTATTTGAGGTCGAGGATTAAATAGGTTTATACTTCTTCCTGCTCCTTTTCATTCATGTAAATTCGTATTTGTACATATTGAAGACGGATTGTGTTGTCCCCTCTGCTTTTGTCTTTCATTGAAATGTTTTCTTTCTGTTTGCTTTTTTAAAATCTCTTTATATATAAATGAACATACCAATATCAACAGTGCTTGATTTTGTTTTTAAGTGACAGATTGTCTGTAGCTCCAACTTTAAAGTCGGTTGTATCTTTTATAAAGTTATTTTAGAAGCATCAAACTTCTGTTACGAAAAAAAGTGGCGTGAGTCAAACATATTGGGTCCAATTCAGCACATACTGAGATTGCAAAGATTAAAAAATGACAACAATAACTACAATTCTTCAATGACAAATATACATGGTTCATGATTCAGTTTGGGATTCAGGCTCAACCTCAACATTTAACATAAATCGCTGAGATCTGGAGCCCAGCAGCAGATTGTGTCACCCGCCTAGATTGTTTCCAGTAAATTTCAGATTGTTGTTAATAGGTTTTGCAGAAACGAACCATAAATGTACATTTACTGCACAACAGCAAGGGGAGGCACCTGTTATAATGAAATCAACAGAAGAGAACATCCAACTAAAATCACTTGGACAGTACCAAACAGCAAACTGAGAAACTTGCAGGCGACCACAACCTGGTGTCACCAGCTCCTCCACTGAACCCACAACCTATTTTGATGCAGATCGATAACTTTGTTTTTCCTGTACCAACATTTTCCAGAGCACTTCATCCCTGCAACTCAGGGAACGAGCTGCATTTAGGAAGTTATTCCGTTTGTGGAGACCAGAGAAAAATGACTGGCTGGACTTTGCAAGGAAAGGAGTTGCTCCTTTTAATCAAAGACAACATGTTTTCAGCTGCACTGCTCCTGGTCCACTGAGACGCCAGCGAGCGTGGAGGAAGACCGCATCTCTGCTTCTCCTCATTTAGATCCAGCTTCAAACTTTATGGAATCCAGAGGAAAGCCTCTGGAGAGAGAACGAGAGAGAGTTCCGTAATACAAAATGTTCACCTCGGTGTGAGAGGTGCAGTAATTGGCAGATTGTAACTCAGTAGCTCAGGGGGGCAACAGGAAGCGATGATTTCAGTTGAAGGTTCTGGGGTCTTGGAGGCCATAGGCTCCTCAGAAGCTGAAGGTTTTTATGCAATCTGTACCCATTTCAGCTATATGTTGTCCAATAACAACAGAATGAGAAGACCTGGAATAAATCCTACATAAATTCAATGAAACTAAATCGACACAGTCTTTAATTTGTAAGATCGTGAAAGCTTAAGATAAGTAACTGTCTTACTTCAGTGAGTCCACGTTTCTTCACATCATAAATTCAACATCTCACTTTCACAATGCAACAGTTTGTTGTTGGTTCATCTAGTTAGTTCACAGTAGAAATGATGAGAATAATCAATTCCTGTCTACATTTTCAAAATTCTATGTTTATATAACATTCAATTAATGTAATGAAAAACATATTGGTAATCAATAAGATTAATATCAGTAATAAAGTGCATGTTTATTTTCTTTAGTTTCAAAATATGCATTAACATTAAGCTTCTTTGTATGCGCTTTGAGTCAGCCTGAGAAAAGCGCAATATAAATCCAAGCCAGTATTAATATTATTATTATTATTATTATTGTTGCAGAGTTAATAAAGTGCATCAATGAACAATTCAACAGTAACATTTTGTGCGCTAAAGGTCTTTGATTCATCAGCTCCAAATTATGTTTTTTTTTTTAGAAATATAGTTTTATATTTAGTTTTATATTCCAACATTTCTCGAATCTATCTAGCTGTGTGCAATAGGTCTGAGTAAGAGTGAAATGAAACAGGCATTTTCATTGGTGGAAATCATTCACTCTCGGCTAATCACTGATGCATTTACTAATTCTTAGTATAACAGACAACCATCAACTTTTGATACGATTTGAGGATAATCTTCTAACATTATCCTTGATAATAGTGATACAATTGAAGTCCCTCACCCTCTGTAAAATTGTTTCAACATATTTAAACTCTTCACAAAAATGAGTCATTTGAATTTAAAATTGGCTGGAAATTGCCCCCCCTGGTAATTGAAAACAAGTGAACAGACCTGATATTCAGGGACGTTTCTATATTAAAAGAATAGCATCCTAGTGGTTTGTAACCTTGATGAAGTTGTTGTAAGTGTGAGGTCATTAGGGGCTCATTTAAGCTCTAAATGTCCCAGTTTTCCACTTCTCCTTCCTCCCTCCCTTCGCTGCAGTAGGAGTCTGACTGGGAGACAAACGAGAGCATCCACTCAACAACAAATGTGTGTAAATGGAAAGTAAGTAAACACTAAATCTTCTCTCGTCTAATTCGCTGAATAATGAATGCGGGATTGCGAGTGCGTGCGTGTGTGTGCGTGTGTGTGTGTGTGTGTGTGTAGCATTGTGGCGGCTCCTGATTTCTCTTTTTTGGTTTGTGATGAGATGAGATGACCCCCCCCCCCCCCCCCCCCCCACGTCAGTCAGGATTCAACACAAGGTGCCTCCCGCTCAGGCAGTTTAACGTACAGGCCAAACACATTCATGAATAAAATAGACGCTCACCTCCGCTGTTACTATAAACTTAGAACACTCTCTCTGTCTATCTCTCTCTCTCTGTCTCTGTCTCTCGCTCTCTCTCTCTCTCTCTCTGACACAGACACTCATTTAAATGGCAGCACGTCAGCCAACAACAAACTGACTGAAAACATCATTTCCTTACACTGAACCAGTGGCATGACCAGAATGCTGGCACTTTACCGCAATAAGCTCACAACCACCGCTTCCTGCTTGATGTTCCAGGCTGGATCCATCAGACTCCTGATGACAACCTGAAACTTTCATCTGAAACGTTCTTAGATAATGATTCATTTAGATCAGAGGTCTGCAACCCTTTAAGACCAAAATAGCCATTTGTTGCAATTTTCTACCAAATAAAAAAAAAGATAATTATCTGAAATGAAGAAAAAAAACATCTTTAAAGAAATTGGTTTACATACTAAAAACTACCTTTGCATTCATGATGTTTTTGTTTATATTTTCGTAGCCAATTTGAAGATTTTTTGCCCCTTTTTTTTGCTCATGGATTTTTTTCTTCCAGTTTTTAGAGATTTTATTTTGACCATTTTAGCTATTTATATCCACTGTGCATTTCCTAACAGAACAATTTCAGCTATACCAGCAATTTTAACCATTTTTGAATGTCTCTATATATTAGCTATTCTGCCTGTATTATTATTTTTTGACGATTTTCAGTTTTTTTGTAATTCCGACAGTTTTAGCCATTTTGCCTTCTTCAGCTGCTAAAACGTTTTAGCCAGGAGATTAGACCTTTCTTGAAAAAACAGGTTGGTATGCACATAAAATAAAAAAATATTCTCTATAATCTAATCTCTATAGAATTTTCTGAAAGCTTCGTGGAGAAGTGTATGTCAACAAATAGTTTTCCTTTGAATGACTTTTATCAATCCCTCTTGAAGCACTAAAGTTGCACTTCATTGTCAGAAAGGTTTTATATGAACATTGATAGAATGTGACTTATGGCAGAGTAATGGTGTCATGATTGATTCTGTGTTGGAAACATTTGAAAGGAGGCTGCAGATCCGCTCAGCATTCAGCTGGGATGTATTTTTTTAAACCAACTCCCACCAGTTTTATTTGTTGGAGATAGATATTTTCTCAGTTGCGTATTTTAGATCTTGCCAAGTTGTCTTAATTCCTTCTGTTGTTTTTGCTGCTTTTCCTTACACACGGTCGACCATATTGCAACTTTTAGAATCCAAATTTTTTTGCAGACGCTCTTCAATGTGTTTTTTAATTTCCTTTCCCGAGACTTATCGCATTTTCACTCCTGCAGCTCTCCTGCATTCAATCTTTCTTTGGCAGATGAACGTGGAAACACACGTAAAACCCTTTAAATACTCCAGTTTTCGTAATGTGCATGCTGTTTGTGTGAGATGTGTTATTTGGGATATTGTTGAATCAGCCTCTTGCAGCCTCCCCTTATGAGGATTAGCAACTTGTATCAGGCTTTAATAAACAAAACAAAAAAATGTTTGTGGAACTTTAGTCTGTTGGACAAAAGTTTTATTTTGATTTTTTTTAATCTGAGATACGTAAAAGCTCATTATGATCCCTGGAATCAACCGAGGTAGAAAAAAGTCTTTTGCCACTCAACAGCCACGGTGCATTAAAACCTGGGCAGGAATCTAGTTAGTAACTACTGTTATTTAAAAGTGAAAGCTTGATGTGTCCAAACACTCTGTGAGTGTCTGCTGAAAGCGACGTAGCATCCTCGGGAAGCAGCTGTTCAACACGCCTGCTCACTCACTGACAGATGGCCTCTTGCTGCTACAATGAGACGAGAGACGGACGACTCTGCTGCCCATCCGACATTGAGGCACGTGCAGACACACCGGCAGTAGCTCGCACTCACTCTGCCAGCACCAACGCACACGTGCAAAGTGAGAGCTCGCGCAAACTTGGTGGTGTTGTGTACTTGAGGATGGAGGGGAAACGACGTGTCTGTGACCGGCTTCAGTGGCTTTCCAGCTCAACACAATGAAACACACACCAGCACGACACCACACCGGGAGTCTCTGCTTCTCTTCAGCAGGAATGCTGAGTGGCTCATTCAGCTCTGAGTGCGTGACCGACACTCCCACACACTGCATCCGTGGACACGGAAGCCTCTTTTCTCTCTGTTCTTTGCGTCTGTGTGGGAGTCGGGAGGCTTTTTTTTTTTTTTTTTTTGTAAATAAAAAAAGGTATTTTTCTGATTATGTGTTTCCTGGAGTCTGCCGCTCAACCATTATGAAAAATTAAAGAAAACCTCCCCCCTGGTTCTCTCAGAGACGAGCTGCCATCGCTTCCTTCCTCTCCATCTCTCCTCCCGTCCCTTCCTCTCTTTATCAGCCTTTATTTTCCAGTCTGAATCACTTCCTTCCTCTTCTGCCTTCCCTTAGCTTCACCCTGAAAATATCACTCGCTGCTTGCATTCACGGGAGCTCACAATGGGTGCTGTGGACAGATCCTTACAGACAGGCTCTCTGTTTGCCTGGGCACTATTTAGGGAGTCATTGTGCTCAGAAAGATAAGCCTCGGCAGCCAGAGCACCAAAAACACTCCAGATAAGGTACGCTCTCCCAACCTCACTGCTGTACAAATTCAATTCACCTCAAAAAACTTCCAAATGGAGGCCAAACACGCTTGCTACAACCATGCGACCTTAAAAAAGAAATTGAGTATTTCTACTCTATTGAATAAAGAATACCGCAAGTTCTTCCAGACAGCAGTCGTTTTGGAGAAGCATAAACATTTGGAGGACAGCGGGGTTGCACAGTAGAAGATTTTCTACTTCTTTTTTTCTCCTGAAAACAGTAGAAGATGCAATTTTCCAAACGTCAAAGCTTTTGCTATCCGCCAAACAAAAAAAAAGCAAGAAAAAGCATGCTGGAACTGTGGATATGACAGAAGGAGGGCGACGGCAAAGAGGGGGCACATAGATGAACGATTAGCCCAGATAATGCAAATACTGTACACATTTTCATACAGCAACAGGGAAGGAGAAAGGGAAAATGACAAAATAATGGACAGGGAACACTGACAGATACAGCAACACAACCACTTCAGCCAAAAGTTATTCTCATGACATGCATCAAAAACCAAAGGAATATACAAGGCTGCTGTATATTCGGTCACGCTGGAACCAAAAAGCCACACCGACGGGAGACGGGGGGGGTGAAGGAGGTGGACATGTGGCAAAGTGAGAGTACCTATTTATGGGAGGGTTGGCACTGGACGGCGCCACACACTCACAGGGAGGGAGGGAAGTCCCAGTCATTCAGCCAGCCAATGGGAACAAGAGAGGGAAGAGGATTTGGTGAATAGGGGCGGGAGGAGCTGAACGGAGGGAGGCTTGGGGTGGGTGGGGGGTGGGGGGGGTCCTGGTCCAGTAATCAAACAAGAGAGATCTCGGGCTGATGCTACAGACCTGAGTGGCGTTTCACACCCACCAGGTTCTACCTGCTGTGAACAGCCAGTTCAGCTGTTTTTACTGTAACATCAGCTTCGCAGGATTAAAGACTCAACCTCTACAGAGAAGAAAAGCAGCATTTCATTTTATCTTTGAGTTCTGCAGGACTGAGTAACAAAGCATGCAAATCAGTTGATTTCAATATGTTTGTCTTTTTTGAGGTTAATCGGTTCTTTTAATTGGCGTCGGGTTGAACGACTCAAACGTGACCTGTGGTTCACACAGGCTCTCTGGCTGCACCGGTCTTAAAGAGATGACCGCTACCAAGTAGCCAAATGAGAATGAGTCATCAAACAAAGCACACATTTCTACTTTTGTGAACCATTATGATTCAAACTTACAGCTTTGGTTCATCTAAAGACTAGACGTGGGCAATAAATCAGGTCACAAGTTGGAAAAGTGATGTGATTTGGGTCAAAGCAAGGCTAACGTTTGCAAAAATTCAACTATTGTTGGTCACTAATGGAGGAATTAAGATGGTTCTGCTGAAAGTCTCCATCTCTGAGTCTGGTTCCTGTAGGTTTCTCTCTGCCACCAGAGGTTTCAATCCGGCTCGCAAGATGACATTTTGCAGCAGTGTGAAATTCTGACATCGACTGTGATATATTTATTTGACCACCAGAGGCTCAATTTAGTCTGTATTATGTGATGAGTTAGTTCAGGTGATCAGGATGACTACACAGATGTATAAATGTATCTACATCAAAGATCATTTCTAGAATATGAACTATATTTTTGAGTTTCATGTAAAAGAAAGACATAGATTGTAGTTATTTATATAATAATGCTATTATTCACTGGGCCGGTCCACATGAGAGTAAATTGTGCTGTACGTGGCCCCGGAAGTTAAATGAGTTTGGCAGCCCTGCTCATGAGGAATAGTTGAATTTCTCACCACAGGAGTGCCTTGAAATGACTGATGTCTTTGATGCAAAATAGAATGAATATCAGTTTACATGGGATTACCTTGAGTGCTGCAACAGGTAGATATTAGATAGGGTGGACATTATTTCTAATGTTTTCTTACTCTCACGACAACAAAAATTCAGATTCATCAATTCAATTGACAAAACTGATCATTTTGATATTTTATTATTCATGCTAAATTTGCAGTACATCAGCTTCAGTGTTAAGGCTACAGCCAATAGCAATTCTTATGTACCTTGATCACTTCCATTCTTAAATTGATGAAGAAAAGTTTTTGTTATTGAGATTTAATTATAAAGTTTGTGATTTTAAAAACGAAAGATTTGGTGAATTAAAAAAAAAAAGATGATTGTGGCAGAGTCTTTTTGCAATAAATGTTTGCAGAAAAAGGGGATTAAAATAAAGACCACAGCAAGGCTCTGAGGTGTGTTTCGCAGCAGAAAAGGGAATATAAAATACTCTTGTCACTCATGAAACGTGGTTCTATTTCCTATGAAAACCCAGAGACTGCTGAGAGTGGAAACAAAGGCTAAATCCTCTCGCAGAATGAAGCAGTTATGTTTTTCTGAAATGGCAGGAGGGAAAATGTTGGTCAGTAGCAGACGTTGTTTGCCCTCAGGCCGGAAACAAACAAAAAAAGAACTCAAGCAAATCTAAATCCTGCAGCGTTGAATCTGTCTTTTTAAGGCGGGACTCAAGCAGGGACCCCGAAGAGGGAATTCGATTGAAAAGGTGAACGGACGCTTCAGAAACTTTGGATTCAAAGGACAATGTTTGAGTATAATCACCAACATCTCTCCTTAAATAACAAAACACTTTTGAAAACGGGTTTAAGTTCCTCAGTTCATCCATGAACGTTGTGTGAATCATGTCATTTAAAGCAAAGGTGTCTTTATTATAGAAGTATTTAAATTAGTATCTATGTTTGTGTGTGTAAGTTAAGATCTTCAAACTAATTCGGGAGTAAATATGTTCTAACTGGAGATGCACCGACATCACTTTTTTAAAGGACGACTACTAACCTTTAGCTATTTACTGATACTGAGTACTGATTCTTATTAAATGCTATGAAGCCCAATTTATGCTTCATGTGCAAATGATATGAGAAGGCTCTGCATTACCTGGAACCAACTCTGCACAGCCTCTTTGTCGACGCTACGCGCACCCCCAACAGTCAGCATGCATAGGTTTTTAAATTTTTATTTTCTTGACTATTTACATGGTCGAGTCTCACTGAAGACACCAAACCTATGAATGAACATATATGGAGTGATATAGTAAACAAAAAAAATGTGAAATTACTCATCCTGTAGTGCTGCATTATGTAATAATGGTGCAACATGTGATACATTACATATTATGATTATGTAATAACGCCACATTTTCTCATAAACGTTGCAGCATTTTGTAATAACCTGTTATATATTGCAATCGCTATTACAAAATGTGGGTGTTCCGCAATTTTGTTTTACAAAATTTTTGAATTTGGTGCATTATGTAATACATTTTTATCTTTATCCATATAGATGGTTTTAAGCTTAATAGTGAGGGGAAAAATTGATTCATATTCAATTACTGTATATGTTATATATTATATTAAATTACTGTTTACTTTTGCTCATATCCTGCCAACATTACAATGGTAGAATGTAGGGATCTAAATCAGGTTGAACTTTTTAGACCACCTGCCATTGTGGCTGGGAGAATTTTAGAGTTACAAACCATTAAGTATTTCCACCACACATTTCTTTTTTCTTGGAGAAATGACACCAGATTGTAAAGTGCCACTGAGTGCAGTTGATCATTTAGCCCGCATTTGGTAATAATACAAGTTATTAATGCAACAGATTATTAGAAAATGCGGCGTTATTACGTGAGTTGAAAATGTATAAATGATTACATATTGCACCATTACTATACAATGCAGCGCCACATGCCCTTTGCTTTGTCGACAGCAATGCAAACCTTCTGCCTCCTGTCAAAGAGCTTCACGAGGTCGTCACCAGAAATGGTTTTCTCTCCACAGCTGAGCCTCGTCAGCGTTCATTGGTGGAAATTCTTACCTTCTTAATGGGGTCGGGACCATCAGTTGTTTTGTGCAGACTTCAGGCCCCTGCATACTCCCATAAGAACCCATGAGAAGAAGAAGGAAAGCCAGTAGGAGGGCTCATACTTCCAAGAGGAAGCTGTTAAACTCACAGGCCACGCCCCCTCACAACAGGCACATTTCTGTGAAGCAGCATTTTAACATTTCAACTGCACAGCTTATTTCGCACTTCAAATGTTTTCAGAAATACATTTCTCCGTACTGCTCCAGTAATAACGGAGAGAGTTTGCGTCAGAGCCGCCATGTTGGTCCAGTTTTAACTGCAGGAGCTGACAGCTTTGAGTGATGCGTTTAGAAGCATCATGTAACTCTGCGCTCTGACATGATAATGAGCTGCGGGGCTCATACAGTAGCGGGGGGGTTGGGTTCTGGTGACAGTGCTTGGGTTTCTTCCAAAGTGAAGGCCCACTGAACCAGCATGGCGACCACATCATCCCATCGGTTTGGGTTTACGTAGTTGGACCGTCATTTATTTTTCAGCAGGATAACGGCTTCAAACACCTCCAGGCTGTTGAGGGCTATTTGACTAATGGAGTGCTGCCAGATGACCCGGCCTTCACGGTCGGCACTTAAACCCAGTCCAGGTGGTTTGGGACAAGATGGACCGCAGAGTGAGCTCAGGATCTCTGGGATTCCTTCAAGATTGTTGGAAAACCATTCCAGTTGACTGAACCTCATCTCGACAAAGCCAAGAGCATCCAAAGCAGTAGGTTGTTATTTTTAAGTATCTGAAAGTTAAAACATGTTTTGAATTATATGCGTTCATTCACAGTTTTGACGACTTCAGTGAAAATCGACAATGCAATAATAAAGAAAACACACTGGATGAGAAGGTGTCTGTCATGTTAAGTGGACTCACTCTGACAGTACGCCCGCCTCTTAACGTCACACGTGTCCGTCTCCAACTGAACTCAAAAACGTTGTTGCCTCAGGTAACGGAGAAGCTTCATGCCATTCCAGAAGCGTTTGAACGGCTCAATAAAGACGCTGACAGACAATCAGTATGAAGTGTGTCTGCAACAGGTGCTGGACAGCGCCGAGTGACGGAGGGTCGGTGCTCTGATTCTTCACTTTTAACCTTCAGAGATATCAGGAATCACTGTCAGTGGCCATAACTACCACAGTGCTGATTTCACTAGTTTGTGAGCAGCAATTTTAAAGAAAGTGAAAACTGGCGTTTCGTGTCAAAGAGGCAAAACCACATTTGTGAGAGTTTAAAGCCACCTATATATCATTTTGAGAATTCGCTGCGTGCTAAAAAACCTGCCGGATGACACGTGCCAGGTGTTGCAGGGATGTGTTGCAGTACAGCAGGTTTTCAGCTACGACACTGCAAAGCTTATTTGTCTACAACGATACAAACCTCTCAATGGAAACTTACCGAGCTTAAAATAGCGCGAGGTGTATACATTTTATCTCAAGTGGTCCCAGCGGGGATAATGTCCATTATCTATGTCTGCCGGAGTTCAGATATTTCAAACATGAGGCATACTTCATAGCTTGAATTTCAACTTGACAACTTTTTGTTTGATTTGAGGGAATGGTGTGAAGCTGAGAGTGCGAGCAGTACTAACCTTACTCGGGTTAATACATATGAGAAAGAAATCAGAGATTTGTTTGACTTATTTCCGATGGAGCTCAAACTAAAACCAGGTGGCTGGTTGCACGCTCATAAAGACAATCATTAAAAAAAAAAAAAAAAGAATCTTAATAATATTAATAGCGAGAGATGACATCAAACATTATTAAAACAACATGCGGAGGAAGAGGAGCGTACCTTAAAGGCATACTTGCGACTGATGTGATCCTCAGCTCCCACAGGTGAAATGACATAGCTGGGCAGAGGAATACTGCCCAGGACCGCTTCCTCTCTGCTGTCTGGGGGGGGGAGAAAAGGGAGACAGAGGAGTGAGGCGGCGTGAGGAGTCAGAGAAAGAAGAGAGAGAATGAGAGGGAGGAGAGGTTTGGGTGAGGAAGGTGAGATGAGGCACGGCAGAGATGCAGAGGGAAGGACGGAGTGGGGGGAATAAATATCGCTCATCACCCACTAATTTCATTGGTGCCCGCCACTGGTATCATTACACACACACACACACACACACACACACACACACACACACACACACACACACACACACACACACACACACACACACACACACACACACACACACACACACACGTACGTCTGTCACATGCTGACATCAGACTCAATACACACTCAAGCATGCACATGGATGTACACAATGTTTTTCTGCCCGGGGGGTGGGGGGGTGTGGGGGGGTGGGGGGCTTCACATTGACTTACATTAACTTCCTGCAGACTTGTATGGAGATAGAACGACTACTTGGCTGACTACTTAACCTCACGACAACATGGGGTGAGGTTTGACTGAGATTCTTTTTTTAATTTTTTTATTATAACTCCTCCATGAAGAGACCTGCTTAGTACTGTGTTTGGATGCTATGCTGTGTGTGCGTGTGTCCAACAATTACCACGTCATAAAACTCAGAATGAAAGGAAACATCCCCATGCAGCACCTGCCTGCATGTTTTTGCATGTGCAGAGAGGTGATAAGGCGGCGGAGTGGATTGCAGGGGTAATTGGTTAAAAATAATTCAAGGACCTTTAGAGGAGACATTCCCTAAATGGTGGGCGAGACAGCAGTGAGGTCTGTTTTATCACAAGCACACACACACGCACACACGCACACACACACACACACTGAGTGTGACAAATAGAGTGAAATTATACACAAACAGCACAACACCGGAGCTCTATCTTTTTTTTTCTTCACCTAATAGCATTTTCTTTTAGGTTTGGGGAGAGAAGAGGCTCCATCTATCAACTGTGTTCTGTGTTTAAACTGTGTCGTGTGAGGGTGGGGGAAAAAAAGGGCTGTCAGGAAACTTCCAGCAGTAGAAAGTGTGTTCACGAGGGACACAGAAAAGGAAACTTGTGACTTTGAGAAAGCAGATCAACAGCAGCAGAACTTCCCACACTGAATGTGGGAAACTTTTCAGATCCTAGAAAGGTTTGATGCGTCTTCACATGGTTTTGTGTCTGCATGAGTCTTAATGACCCCACTTCTTTCAAATCAGGATGAAAAAGCAATACATTCAGTTTATAACTATTTATTTGCATTGCAACTGCATATTTTTTTTAGACAAAATTACATTATAAAACAATATATAGTGAACAATCAAAGTAAAAGTCAATACAATTGCATTTATCGCCAACAACTTCCTGTTTTTGCTTTTCAACTCCAACAGCTTTTACCATCAAAATATTATGTACAAATTATTTTAGGAAATTCATCATCGACCAATAACAGACCTGCAGCTTAGCCTGAGAGCGTAGAGCACAAGTTCACCTTTTGATACATGAGAGCGGTTAGCCTTGCTTTCATTGGATTTTGATATACATCGATTTCTGGCGAAGGACTTTTAACCACTTTGAGAGGAAGATAAAAATAATTCAACAAGAGTGGACTTTTGGATTACTTGTGACGGTTGGGCCTCCTGGTGTTTACTGCTCCACCAAGCTGAGTCAGCAGCAGGCATGCGGCTCCTTGAGCCTCGGTCCCACTGGGCAGTACGTGGTGGAGCGAGGCGGCACGGTAAGGCAAAGCTCACCCAGACCCAACTCTAAACGACACGCTAAGCAGTCACACACTAGGTGTGATTGGATCAGATATCAGAGAAGATGAGCATTTCTAGTGCAGCTGCAGGCTGCACCAACCCGGCAGGGAACTTGTCCACACCTCTCATTTGATCGTTTCCCAGCTGATCTGGAGAGAACGGCGAGATGGATGAGTAGATCCAGCTACGTCCGCTGGCTCACATCACCTGAACGAATGGCTGCAGTGGATGGGCCAAAGCCAATCACTCAGGTAACATCTCCTCCTGAGCTGCAGCTTCAATACATGGGAATGGCAATACTGAAGAAACAGCCTGTTCTCATGGCTGAAATTCAGGACCAAGGCCGGATTGGGGTAAAAACACCTTGATTACAATATTGTTGAACCTTTGTCAGCTGTGAGTAAATGTTGGAAAAGTGTACAACGTTTGGCGTTTAAAAAGTACATTTCTCATGGTGTGGTGGTTTCTTCCAGGTATCCTGTTCGATCCTCCGAGTGCAGAAAGAGGAGTGTGCAGAGCGTGCCTGAAATGGATGAGAACATCCAGCTGCGCCGCTGAAAAACACCACATGGGCAAATGGCTGCAGGGTTATGCAGAAGCACAATGCTAAGTCCTCCCTGTGACTAACGCAGGAGGCCGAGGAGGAGTCGGAGGACAACTGACAAGGGAGACCCCCCCCCCCCCCCCGGGTGACAAGGCGGAGTAAGACCGCATCCTTTCAACAGAGCAAACGTTCCAAATGGACACCTGGGCACCACGACACGCTCACTGCTGGAATTATTCTTCCCTTTGGGATGGTTCTAAATCCTGCTGCCATTTTGACTTTGGATTAAAGATTAAAGCTTACCAATACATCAAAAACAAAAGAGGTCATGATTATCATTGTTTCTTTTTTGATCAGTGAAGGGTATTTTCTGTCTGGTTTAACCACTTGGGCCTGGAGAGTCTTCATCACATGACTCATTTACGATGATGAAGTGGAACGGCGCGCGCCTGCTGAGACTACATTTAAAAAGATATGTAAAGTGCATATTTTCAGCTTTATACCTTCTTGATATTGTGATGTTGGGCCAAGTAAAACCAAAATTTTGGGCCACGCTCGGTGAGCAGTTGGAGACATTAATATCCATTTTGTTTTCATTAATTTGTGAACGATCACTGATAAAGCAGGCTTTCTGTGCATTCTATATTTATGTACAGTACGTACAGTATGCCCCAACCCCCCTCAGGCTCGCTGAAGTCCTGTTTTCACACAAAAACCCATTTTACCCACAAAACTTCCTATTTTTTAATAAGGACTTGATTGGATATGTTGTTACTCATGGTGCAGTGGAGAAACTGTGTGTTGTTAGGAGCTGTACAGGCAGAGATGGTAACATGTCACCCAGCTGCCGGCAACGTCTGAGTGACTGCCTACCCAAAACCCTTAAAACTGAACTTGAGTTCAAAACAGTTGAAGCTTTAATTACTTCAGACATTTTATGTAAACGGAGCAGACGCTGCACAGTTGTTTTGATGAAGTCAGCAATATAGCTTCCGTGCTGATGGTGTGTGGAAAGGTAAAGGAATTTGACACCTGTGGGATTAAGAGTGAAAAAGTGTTTTTCAAAGAAAAACAATGGAAGCATCTTTTACAACTGGAAAGAATACAGAAATCTCATCTTTACCACCCGGAGGGTACATTTTGTGTGACACTTTAATGAGAAGATCCTGCTTTGCATCTCAATTATGTTTCATAAACATGCATTCAATCTCTATTTTTTTTTCACGTGAGTCTTTTTGTGATACAGTAATTTTACAGTAATCATGATTGGTGTCTGTGTCAAAAGTCATTAGAATGACTTCCCTCCGCTCATAACGTGGGAAACGGGTTTTATTTCATATTTGGAAATCGTTTTGTGGTCATTGAAAGAATGGATGGAAATGAGAGCTCAATATGGAACTGGTTCCCCACAATGCACTAGTCTGTGGTCCTGGAAAACCTCTCAATACAAGTTCAGACCCGTTTTTCAGTCCGTCTCCAGCTTGTTTTGGTGCACAAATGTGTTGACACAGCAGTTTTCCAATCTCCACAACTGAAGTGCACTAAAGCATCAATGGGACCAGTTTGTTTTCATCAAATCCAAGTTGACAAGAGCGAACACGCTCCTGAAAGTCACCTACAAGTCCAGCTGTGCTGAGAAACATGTAAAGAGGCAGCGCACGGAATGTGACGTTTGTGACCTCATTCCATCGCCGTGTTGATTTGAATTGGTGATGACAGGAGGGTTTTCTACTTTTCTGCAGAGTTTTTGGTGGCTGTGTTGCCTGTTAAAGCCCAACTTGCATCCAAGGGTATTAATTAGCTTGGCGAGGTTACGACTTGTTTACAGTCATTATGAGAAAAGGCCAGCGGTAGATAAATAAGCCTCAAACCTCGTTCTCTCGCAACTAGCAGCAGACACGGGGTTGTCTAAACAGCTGCCTGACTCTCTAAAAATGAAAACAAGTGATGCTCACACAGCAAACACAGCAAAGTGTTTTCAGACGACTGTTTGGTGGGTTCAAATGTAATTAGGAAATGGCTGTTGTGTTGCGCAACTGTGCCTGCGTTCACATAATAACTATCAGTTTTCTTATGAGCGCTGACAGTTTTTATGCACATATTTAGAAATTCGTCTTCCATGTTTTTATTCAAATGATGCCCGGGGGTCTTAATTATTTTACTTCAGGTTGTTCTACAGATTCATCTGCTTTATTTTAGTACTTGCTAATCAGTGGGTGATAATCTCTGTTTCGCACAGAGTCGGTTTCTCAATCAGACAAACTCAGATAAACGGAATACAATCCTTTATCTCTTGATAAGCCAAAACAACGAATGATTGTAGAGATTGATTTGTGTGAAAAATGATGAAATGCAGCCGATTAATTTTCTGTAGATCAACTGGTGGATAAATCAAGCCTGTGTCTGATTGAATCTGAATTAGGTTTTTTTTGTATGTATACGTTTTCATTTCTAACGAAACAAATTCTGCAGGCCTGACAGAAAGTAATAAAGTCAAAATGTAAGAACACAAAGGTTGATTTCACCCTGGTGTCCACACAAGCAGACGACGAAGTGTCCCAAGAATTCTGGAGTCCGGCGGTAAGGACGTGCAGAGGCCAGCGGTGATGGAGCTCTCTTTGTTCACATGTGGACATTTCTATTGAGCTTGATGTAGGCCTTGAATGTTGAACTGCAGCTCTCTAATCATTTTTTTTTTAGCAAATAAAAAATTGAAAAAACCATCAATACCCCTCAGTCAATACCTTGTAGAGCTGCCTTTTGCTGCAAGTCCTTAAGGGGAAGACGGGACCAGCTTTGCACATTAAAAGATGGAAGTTTTTGTCCATTCTTATTTGCAAAATATCTCAAGCTCAGTCAGATTGTCTGAAAACAAAGTGTCAAATCCTGCCAGAGGTTTTTGTTTGGCTGAAGGTCTCTGGGCTGCTTCTCTGACCAATGCTCTCATTTAGGTGGATGGCCATGTTTTGGTAAGTTTACAGTTGTGTCAAACTCTTTCCAAGGTTCAACAGGTATGAATACATTTGCAAGCCACTGTACTCTGGTATAGAAATGAATGTTCATATGTATTCCAGTGAAACAAGTGTAGAGTTTAAATTAGCCTATAGGATTACATGTTAGGTAGCACATGGTTGCAGTGTGTCAGCTAATTGAAGCCTGCTGTGAATGATGGGATAACAGAAATGTAAAGTTCTTACTGATGCCTTTTTCACTTATTTCTTTGAAAGAAAAAAGTAGACTGGTAGAACATGTCTGCATGAACTGTGTGGTAAAACACAGATTTGAGTGTGTATACTACAATATATGCTTTTTAAAAATGTTTCTTCTAGTTTCAGTGACAAAAGTGATGTTACATGTGCAATACGTTATCTATATATTTATCTAATGACAGGTCATGGGGCTTTAAAGCCAGGTAGAGACAGGCAAACACACTCTTCTGCACACAGAGCTTAGATGAGAGTTGAATATGAAATGATTTGAAGGTGGATGTTTGGAGATGTAACAGCCTCTGGAAAAACAATTCATCTTTCAGTGCCACGTATGAAGACGTTGTCTTCCAGTGTTTCAGTGAACCATCATCGCTGAGAGCAGGATGGATGGGCTTGAATACTTGATCGTCTTTGGTATTGCTGTTGCTAAGCAGAGACATTAGTTCCACAAGCATGATGTCCAGTAGTTACCTGACTGATTTTTGCAAGGTTTTAGCGATTGTACGGAGAAGATATGTATTCCTTCAAAGAGTTCTAAATGTATTTAATTCATGTGAATGCATTAAGATTGTGACCTTTGACTGACTGAAGATTTAGGAAATTCCTTTAAAAAAGACAAAAAAAAAAAAGACAAAAAAAAGCTAAATAATAGCTGTTGATGGACAGCAGCAAAAAACATTTGTATAAATATTCGTGCCAATGGAGGAACAGGATCCTCAAAACTTTACCGTGAGACACCTGAAGGAACATAATAGTCTGTCACAAAACACTGAGTTGTCATTATTCTTGTCCCTGTCCCTTTAAGAGGCAAGGATTACTGTCATTTCTGGACTATTGAGCACTGGAATATAAGCCACACCCACCAAGTTTAAAAAGGAAAAAAAGAAAAAGAAATGTCGGAGTTACATGATGCACCTGAACACATCATCCACTATCAGCATGAAGCTTGTTAACCCTTAAGTTGTCCACGAAGGGTTCAAAGCATGTAAAAAAAAAAAAGAAAGAAAGAAAAAAAAAAAGTAGCGGTTTAACGTCCAGAAAGTACAGTAGAATCCTAGGAACCCATTTAATTTCGATTTCATTTTTTTTTTTCATTCTGCCAAATATTCAGCACGTACCAAGTCCTGCACCGTCGAGAGCCTGTACAAAAAAAATGTTTTCCCACAAAAACCACAAAAAACTGTCAAAGCGGAAGTGACAAAACACAAAATGAAGGGGAAACTGGTGGGCAGACACAAACACACATTCAAACAAAATGTTCTAGTTGTTTGTGTTGTTTGTTATTTTCCTCCCAGTTGGCTTGTATATGAAAAGGAGACAGGAAAAGACGAAATTGGCAGTTTTATGTAGAAGCTCCAAATCTATATCACATCATGTGCATTATGGAAATACTGACCTTTGTAGTAGAAGAGACAGAAATCAGCCAAGACGAACCATTTCCTCTTCCAGAGACGCATACCAGAGCTGTCCTGCAGGGAGAAAGAGGTGTGTAAGTTAAGTATAAATGAATAATGAGACAGAAAGTAGCACAAACTGAAGGAGATAACGAGAAGGATGAGAGAGCGAAGTTAAATAGAAAGAGAGGGAGGTAATGAGAAAGATGAAGGAAGAGGCCGAGGTGTTCTGGGGAGGGGGGGGGGTCAAAAAAGGGAAATGAGAGGAAAACTGAGCGAACGGAAGCGGATCCAGAGGGTGAACAGGAAAGGGAGCGACGAGGGGAGCGATCATTTGTCCTCGTTGGCCGACTTGCTGCGCCTGCCACAGCTGCTTCACCGTCCATTCTGTCTTCTCATGCTCACTGGCTGAAAATGGGGCCATTTAAGGAGGAGAGGAGATACAGAAGAGATGAAGCCACCTCAAACATGCTCGCTCCTCCTCGACCGAAGACGTATGCGCTTACAACGATGAAACACCTCATGTGAGTGCATGAAAGGGACAAATGGCACTTCATGCTTCACATCATTTTTCTTTTTGCCCTTTCTACTTAAACCTGTGTGTGCATTCAAGAGGCATTTTAAAAGATCCCTTCTAATTAGGATGTAATTGCAGCCTGTAAGCACACTGCGTGTGGGTATGCCTCTTTGTAAAGCCATTATCTTGCACAGAGGCCTTCTGATGGGACGGCACCAACTGAGGATATTTTAAGTACAACTTCACATAAACAACACGTGTGTCTGTGATTAACAGCAGGTGCTTTTTTATTGCCAAGATAAATAAATCAGCAGATGATAAAAGCAGGCCATTGAAGGAAATGTTACAGGAGCGACAAATCATGAAGGCTTGTCGTACCTGCATCTTCATCAATCCAGTGACATAATAGGAGTAATACTGTCATTGTATTACATAACTACAACTTTTAGACAAATTATACTCAGAAAAGCAGTTTCTAACCATGGATCAACAAGCAATAGCACAGCTGTATCAGGATTTTAAACATCATAGATGAAAAACTGCTGTATAGTCAGACCAATAGTGCATGAAGAGAGCAATGAACAGGAGCTGCAGTATGTCTGAACATGTCTGAAGCATCGGGGCTTTTATGGGAATTGCTGGTCGGGGTGGAAGATAGATATAAATAATATGGCATGAGGAGGAGTGAGATGTAAAATGTACGATCGGGTAGTGCTTTGTTAGGAGTTATCACGCAGACCTTTTTGAGCAATCTGTAATGTGACTAATGTACAAGTGCACCTCATGACATTCCAGTTGAAATAACAAATGGTGTACTGTACTCACACAAGAGCAACCAATATAACTGCCAGCAGAAAGGTCTTGCTTGTACTTTCAGTGTCACGCTCCACACCTCAGCAGTGCACACACCCCGATTGCCCACCAGGTTGTTCAACCTGAAGGCGAAGGATCGCACAGACTGCTGGAAGCACCTCGGAAGTGACTCAGTCGGCTAAATGTTCGTGACTGTACTAAAAACATTTCAGGGATTAGTTAGGAGTTCTGCCCGAAGCTGTTTGTATTAAATGATCCACAAATGAAACTGAATTGGAAAGGAGCAGACTTCATTCAGAGGGAGCTTTATTTCCAGGGGAGGAATGCAGAGCGGGCTCAGCTCACATCAATGGCAGGACTGTGATAAACAGCATCCGGCCAAACGGGGAGAAGTTGAGCATTCTAGTGCAACAAGATCAGATTGTGATGTCTCAAATTATAACATACATACGTGTCAATGTGTGGTTCTGTAAGTTGGTGAGCTCATATGCAAGTCTTACAATTCAATTCTGTGTAACTTGTTTCGATGAACAAAACAATGTTTGAATAAAAACACGTCACACCAGCAGGGATGCACTGATACCACTATCAGTACGAGTATTTGTACTCGGAAAACGCTCCCGATACACCTTGGTAAGTACCGTATTTTCTGCACTATAAGGCGCACTGCATTATAAGGCGCATGGAACAGACCAGTGGTCAGCAACCTTTATAGCTCAAAGCCATTAGTTACATTTTCCACTGATTCTAACACCCAGAGAGGTGCACACGCTTTATTTTGATAGTCCTACCTGCAGCCTATGCCAGGAGGAGAGTACACACAAAACCTTCTTCACTGCTGGTTGACAACTTACAACTACCGGTAATAAACTAAACTACATGAACTAAGCAACAAAAACACAACACAACACAATTATTACCGACACCACAAACCTAATATAACCCCCAATAATTGCATTTAAAACACCACAAACAGCTGCAATGAATTATGGGAGTTTCTATCGGCTGCACTGAGGAGCTCAGGATGCAAGGCATGATGGGAATTCATGTTTTGTGTTGTTGGAGGTTATTGTGGGTCGTTGTTGGGCTTGGTGTTGTGTTGATTGTGTTTTTGTTCCCCAGTTTAGGGAGTAATTATTTCATCTAGTTTATTTTGGTTTGTTAGAATGTTGGTGTGCAACCATGAGTGATGAATGTGTTGTGTGGAGTGTCGTCCGCTCTGAAGATCTGGTTGAGAAGTTAGAGTTGTCAAAATAAAAGCTTCTGGTTGTTCAGCTGTCAAATAGAAGTCTCCAGTAGAGCAATTCTTCCATATATAAGGCGCACCGGGCTATAAGGCGCACTGGCAGCTTCTGAGAAAATTTGAGGTATTTAGGTGCCTTATAGGGCGGAAAATACGGTACTACGTGACGACAGTTGTCAGCAACGTCGCACCCAGGTAAGCAAGAGTGAGGTGAGCCGTTTGGACATTCTTTAATATGAATGAGAATGACAAAAGAAATACAGACTGTAAATGATCTCTGAGAATATCAAGCGAAGGAGAAAGAAACACCAAAAACACGTAATCACTGGAGACATTTGGACCAGCAGAGTTAGAACGATGTTGCTCATTTTGCAACTGTGCCACATGCGACATGAGTTTCGGGGTTCACAGTCTTAATGCGACATACTGTCCTATGCATAATGTCGACTGTGAGGCTGGTAGAGGCGAGCATAGCGTCGACACAGAGGCTGTGCAGAGTTGCTCCACAGCAACACATAGCCTTCGCGCATCATTTGCCGATGGAGTATGAATTAGGCTTTATGGTATTTTATCAGCATACGTATCAGTAGTCGGCATCAGCAATTAACGACTCGTATTTTTACCCGTCCCTACACATTAGCGATAGTATTGGTCAGCAATAAATAACCGATCCATGTTGTTGCAGGCAGTGGGTGAGCGTGCTGACCTGCTTGTACAGCCATCCTCGGACCACCACTGGGACGTTGGGGTTCCTCTTGATGGACTGCTCCCGCTTCCCGAAGCTGTGCACCCTTCCACTCGACCGGGAACCCTGCAACACAAACAAACACACAAAGTTCTCATCCTGACAAATCCTTGTTAGAGGGTGGAACGTGTGTTCCTCACAGCCCTCAGTTATTTACCCCACTTGAGGCTCAGTGTGGCGAAGTCAGTTAAGCTTCTGCAGCCACTTTAATCACATTTTCTAATTGTGGTCTGAGTCGTATATTTTCCAGGTTTTGCTCCTTATAATACTCTCATGTATTCCACTTGAGTCGTCTAACATGGATCTAAATGATTTCAGAATGTCATTTTTATGTCAAATTCAGTTTTCTGCTTATTCTGATTTAATTAAGTATCATTTGAAGATGGTGTTATTTCCCTTTTGTGCTGCGATCATCTGAAGCAGGCTGGGAGCTGAATCATAAACACCAAATTGTCAATAATCCTAAAATGACCATCCCTATTTAGGGAGATCAATTACACACATGAATGTGTTGGACAAAAGTTTGCCTTGTAGCTAAACTGTCAGCTTGAATGAATCCATAATAATCAATAGTTAGCCGAGTAACCCAGGAGCAGAGCAAGACTGGGATAGGTTTTTACCTGTGTGAAAGCTCTGAAGGGTATATTTTACCTTCTGAGAGAGAAATTTAATCGAAGAAAACTGTGGTGACATCGGCTTTGACAAAATGCGAGGCCTGTCTCTGTGCCATGGTAGCCTATATTTGGAAATAGGCTGTCTGTGCTTCATCAGACCATTCAATCTTACTTACAACACCACCGAACGGAGCTTCACCTCCACCGTTTATCTCCTCGAGGGGCACTTCTCTTTTTCTGCCCCAGTTGTTACATAATTACAGCCATTATTTGAGAACAATTTTCCACAGGCTCTCCGAGCCAGTGATCGCCACTGTTGCTATGACGTTTGTCGGGCATTGACAAAGCATGTTTGAAGTGGGTGGCAGGGGGCCGGCGACCTTTGGGTCAGTACTTGGGCAGCTCCACACGCACCTGCTGGGGAACGCTGGCTACTGGACCTGAACGGTGACCATCAAAGAGCGCGAGGCAGTAACTCTGCAGCTGCATGTCTCACTGTCAGCAGGGCCGTGCTTGCTTCTAAATGAGTGAGCTAAATGCTCTGTGTTGGACAAACAATCGGTCGCAGAAATACTTTGGAAAACAAAGAATCTGCGGCTTCACTTGTTTTAAGTTGAGCTTGAGAATCACATCCAATAGAGAAAAAAAACCTGAACTCAAACAGTTCAGGTTTGAGTGACACTGGAAAACTGGTGAGCACAGATTCATATTTTAAAATCTAATCAAGTCAAGTCATCTTGAAAATGTATTGTGACTATTAACTTTATTACATCTAAAATGGTCCCATTGTTCATGTTATTAATCATTATTACATCACTGGCACCTGTTGGCTTGCAGGGCTAGAAATTGTTACGTCACAGAAGGGCTGTTTTACAGTGGGGAAAAAGACAGTTAATGGAAAAAAGTATAGGTTCTATTTATGTACCTAACATTTAGAAAAAAGGAATCAGGATTTCCAGACAAAGACTGGGAAGGAAAATGTGACCCAGAGAATCAACAATTGTGTAAAATAAAAAAAGAAGTTTCTTTTCAAGAGATAATACTTCTGTCTCAGCCCTCGATAGCAGTGCTAATTTCTCATGTGACCCTTTGGGAAAATTAGTTTTCCACTCCTGCTCTAAGACCTAAACCTTGGCCTGATCTGAACATCCACAGGCAAAAAAATGAAATGTCATGAGCGCTTCTTCCTGTTCATTGTCAAACCCATTCTTGTACAATAAAACACAATTTTCCACAATCTTACTGAGAGGTTCTCAAATGAAAAACTATTTTAAAATGTTCTGTGCACAGTGTTCATTTTAGATGAACACCTGCGGATTTTGTTGGCGGTCAGCATACACACCACAAACTCTCGTTCATGGTCGAGCTCCGATGCTATTTTCCTGGGAAAAGAGTGGCGATCTTCCACCTCTCATCTTTTGGATCCAAACATTGCTGTGATCCGCTGTTCAGTTCTTCTGCTTGTAAGGCTCTTACACATTTTAACAATATTGTAAGTTCACAGCTGTCCCCACTATATGACACTAATTTAATAAACTTTATGCCACAACATGTAGTTTGATGTGTGCAGATTTGCATGACGAAAATGAAAGCTGAATTGCAGTCGCCATCAGTCGACGTGATTGCGCAAGAATAACACGTGCAACACATAAGCATGGCCAGAGCCCTTGTGGCGTTTATGGGTTGGAGTGGAATCACAAAAAAAGGAGAAGAATATTGACGCAGTTGGAAGGAGAGGCCCACTTGGGGTGTCAATGTCCCAAAGAGAGGTGGAGAAAGTACTTATTAGCATCTACTAGCATTTTACATTTGCATTTACTGTCATGACTATGTCAGTGTCTCATCAGAAGGACTTAATGCAACATGTTTAAGGCTGCGTCCCAATTCTATCCCTTAGCCCTTACTCTTACCTCTACCCCTTTGAAATGCGCGTTCATGAGAGTCTGAGGGGTGTCCAATTTCACTATTGCGCAGAGGCGGAGGGGTAAGGGGAAGGGCTATTCACCCCTCGAAACGAAGCGTTTACAGATGCACACTTTAAACAGAGGGGTAGGAGGAGTTTCAAACTTCCACGCACCTCACCAACAAGGACTCGCATTTCACATATATACGCTTCTAAAGTTATATAAACCTGTTGTGTATGAGGACATGGCGCCGAAGGACTCGCATTTCACATATATACGCTTATAAAGTTATATAAACCTGTTGTGTTTTACACTAGTAAGAACGGCAGTAGCGCTCCCGTCTGCCATATGTAGCTTCCGTGTGTATTTGTTTCGTAGAGACCGTGTTTATAACATTTTATTATTACACTGTATAGTTCCATAGTCTTCTAATATGGGTGTTTTGAAAACAGGGACCCCCGAGCAGACAAGGAAGCTCCTCCGCTTTCCCATGGTGAATGAGGAAATATTTTTGAATTCCAATACAGCACAAAAAATGAGGTAATCCATGTCTCCGTCTATTTCTTCGCCTTGATGTGGAACGGCTGAAAACGAAACAAAGCAGCCAAGCTACTGCAACACGTTGAATTTGGGACGGCATGACGATGCTCCTGCTGGAAAATCAACAAATATTCGTGGCTCAGCGCTGCTGATATAACGGCGCCGTATTATGACGTCAAAACTGTGAGACGGAGCGAGAGGGGTGGGGGTGAGCAGAGGGAGAGGGGTGTCCCAAATCTAAGGGCTTAAACTTTTATCCCTTTGCCTTTGCCCTCGTTTTGGAGGAGGAGGGCTAAGGGGTAGGGGTAAGGGTACAAAATTGAATTAGGATTGGGCCAAAGTCTGCTTGTGGTATTGTTTCGATGGATGATCACAATGACTCAAAAACTTTGACTCCGTATGGATGTGGACCAGTTTAGCTAGTTGATGTAGATCGCAGCAGCATCACCATCACCTCAAATATATGACACTGTTTGAATTTGACCGCATGTTGTTTTTGGTCGCAAGGCCATGGTAAGGGCTGTCCTTGAACTGGTCTCAAAGTGCAACGTATGACCATCGATTCAAAGCCGAGACCAAAGCTTTCGCCACGGTTCTCCCACGACGGCCATCTTTCGTCTGGGACGGCCCGAAATATCGCAGTGTGGAACCCCTTTCCTGAAGCAATGCAACCCCTAGTGGCCAAATAAGAACACCAGTTTCTTTTATGAGGAGTGGCAGATCAAACCTTTTCATGAGCTGTTCTTGTCCTGCACGCCTCAGGCTAACATTTCATATTTGAAAACAAACATAAAAAGACAATTTCAGTTATGAAAAAGTGTGACGTTAAAACAAAAAGTTTTGCTGTGTGCCAAATCTCATAAATGTACACCAACACTTCATTTAGAAAGTACAAGTACACTGATGGTAAGTACATGTGTGTTGAAACAGCATACGTAACTTTTGGAGAACTATGATCTTAGTAGAAGTAATTACAGTATTCTGGCACAATGAGTTGTGTTGATATCGGAGCCTTCAGGGTAATTATAGTGAACAACAGGACGAGACGGGATTCAAAGGGGAATGACTTTGACAGATGACACAAAGAAAACAAGCATTCTGACAGGCTGAGCAGCATTTAACACTTTGCTAGTAATTCATAACGTTCCAGCCAAATGAGCTGGAATCTTGCCAACTGTATAAATATACATCCGAGACACTGATGTCAATTTGTCGCTCATTACACACACATTAAAAAAAGATGGGTGCCGGTGTCACCGTTTCAACGGCTCATGCCATCCCTGTATCACTGCAGTGTTTGTGTCTGCTTGCCGCATGTGCCAGCATTCACACTTATAAACCATGCACATATTCATGAAATCTCATTACGCCACCCTCTATTCTGAAGCCGCAGAACAAAATCTAGTCCCTGAGGCGCCGCACACTCAGGTGCAAACTCACAGAGGCACACGCGTCAAACCCAGCCACCTCCCTCTCTGTTATGATCAAATATGTGGTACGGCGGCTCTGTGAGGGCGTACGTGGGCTGGCAGCAGCCCTGGGACGCATCCGCAGCAGGAAAATGACAAACACACTGGCTAATTAGCAGGAAGCTGGCCGGCCAAGCGTGATGCAGAGACACAGAGCGACTGTCACTGCTGAGTCCCTTGTCTGTAAATACACACACTGTGTATATCTCTGCATGTAATATGTGCTTGTCTGACTGCTTGTGTGTGTCGGAGGGTCTGAGCTTGCTGCGATGCAGCGGTCTATTTTTAGTCTGAGGGTAATTTTGTGAACTGAGCCGCGGTCCCTGCAGCACAGTGGCACTCTGTCTTGTAGGTGAGTAACTTCGAGTCAAACCAGTTTTTTGTTATGCCAATGAAACACTATAATTTGATCTAAAAGCCTGCAGAGGCCTCGGTGGGGCCTGGAAGCTGCAGCTTTAAATCCCAAGTCAGGGACGATTTATCTGAGAGGTAATTAAAGAACAGTAGTGCTTCCATGCCGGCTGAGATGCACGTACACTCCAGAGACTGCCTGATTTGGAGCCGTTCCAAAGAATATCTGTGGGTTACTTCAGCCTCGTTTACACGTAAATTAAGCGTGTGTATGTGTGTGTGTGTGTATGTTTGTGTCTGTGTGCGGTTTCATTACAAAAACAAACAACAGCACCCACAAGTGGTCCAACATGGAAGCGGTGTTTCTGATGTCTGTTTCGTTTTCAGAATGCGAAACTTATCTGAAATGAAAACAATGTGTTTTCAATTGAAACGTCATTGTGTGAACGGGGCCTAAAACTTATCATGATTACTGGGATTCAGCAAGTAAATGGGAAATGTATTTCACTTATATATCGATTTTCAGCTGTGTGAGCAGCCCCCAAAGCGCTTTACATGACTCACCACATTCACCCATTCACACACACACATTCACACAACCATTGGAGGCTGTAGCCATGCAAGGCGCTGTCACTCCAATGGGAGCAGTACTGTACCCATGACACAACCAACTGAGTAAAACCAGACACAATACAAACTGGATTTTTAACCTGCTGAAAACTCAAGTATGTCCAAACAGCAGCAGGAACTATTCTATTATGCCGCCTTAATTACAACTGCGAGGTTGTTTGGAGTGGACCTCCTGTTAGGTCCACTTCAAAGCTCTGAGGTCTGTGCTGCATTCAGACTTCAGTCACGCTTCATTATACCTGCAGCTGCAGCAAAGACCTCTGACGACTTGTTCACCAAGATGTGCATGCCAGTGGTCACAGTTCCACCTCCACCAGGGTTTGTTTAAAGCAAAATATATGTGTCATCTGTCCGGTCATTGTTGCTGCTGCACATATAAAGTACAACATTTCCCCAACGGTATCTCCACAATGAAACCGATGATGTTAAATACCAAAGATGTGTAGGCTGGTAATGTATACAGCACCACTAACTAAGCGTCCAGTGACAGAACGCAGACGCTTATAGGAGAATGATGATAGGACCCGTGCGGAATAACAGGAGGATTTGTGTCCCGGTGCGCCCTGTGATGTTTTGTCAGAAGCAGAATGGGTGTTGCTCATTCAAAATGTGATTTATTTCATGACAGCGTTGTGGTATGCAAGGGGGAGGGGGTATGAGTGACTCATGCTTCCTCTGAGGCAAGATCCTTTTGTTCGGAGCTGTTCTTGTCAGAGTCGTGTTTCTGCGCAATTTTCCAGCTGTTTGATGGCGGGGGTGATGAGCCCGAGCACCTGGGAGGGCTGCGGGCCGGGGAGAACGAGCGTGGAGGCGCCGGTGAAGCGTTATGATGGATACCCTGTCATCCCTGTCGACGCACCTCATGACACACGTTCAATCTTGGTCCCGCGACACCTGTTGATAGGGCAGGACGAGATTTCACGCCACGGTGGTGCAGTGGAAGAAAGAAAACGAAAGAAAGTGGGGGCGAAAAGCAGTGGGGACATTTTTAAGTTGCCTCAAACCACATGAAGATTTGTATGCGGGACCTCATATTGAAATTCGTCATGTGCCGAGCTGGAGCAGACTTTTGGCAGTAAAACGCCTGAGCCAATGGCAGCTTGAAGGTCAAAAAGAAAGAGAAGTGAAGGCTCTGCAACAAGCATAATTACACCCTATTTTATAGTTCCGATCACAGACATGAATATGCATGTGGGATGTAATGCAGACATTCAGCATCAAGGTCTTAAATGTGAAAATGTGCACAGCCACAGCCACACGTTGTGAATACCTTCCAGCAGGAGCAGCAATAAACACATGGCCGTCAGTCATGCAATGAGTCCCAATCAATCAAGGATCTGTGCAGCTCACCTGCCTAGAGCTGCGCACACATGTGAACCAGGGATGAGGAAACGCTCAACAAACACAATGGGAAGTTTTATTTGTAGATGTGGTGATCATGTGTCCAGGAGTGTCCATGAACAAGACACCAAACCCCAAACTGCTCCCACTGGATGGATTGAGTGCCTTACATTTTCTTTTAAGGAATCTCCAAAAGGGGATTAATAAAGTATGGTTCTTTTTTTAAGTTCAGTTTTTCAAATGAACCAGAAACAAACCTAACCAGGATAACTTGTCAACATACAGCATCTTTCTTTACTTTTATCCTAAAAGCTTCTGGATTAACTGCTTATCTTGTCTTGTGTTTTTGCATCGCAGGCAAGCTTATCTTTTCCTCCCCAAGTGGCTGTTCAAGGCACTGCATGTCAGGTTGTGTGAAGATAAAACTTTTTCAAATTTAAAATCCACTATGAGGAGAATAGAAAAATAAACACACGTTAACGGCGTCTGGAGACTTTGCTCGCCCCGGGCAGGATATCGCCCAGATATAACCCAGTTTAGGAGAAAAAAACGAAATGCACACCCGGCAGATTCAGATCAAAGAGACTGACCGAGGTCTTCTTAGATCTGGAGTATTGCTCTGGTTCTGTCTATGTTTTAACCTTTCAACATCACTTAACTTTGTCCACGAAAAAGAATCAATGTCAAACATACTTATGTAAAAAAAAAAAAAACATGCGGTAGGGCAGAATAAGGGAAAGACAAGACATATCACTAAAAAAATGTTCATTTAAAATGATGAATGTCAAAGAAAGCACAGGTTTCTTTAGTCATGAGATCACAGGGGAGACGCTACAGAGAAGGGCAAGGTTCAGTGAATAAAACTATCAAGTAGGTGACCTCTGGAGTTAATTTGAGTACGTAAAGAAGCAAATCCCACCTTGGAGGCAGAAGTGGTGTCCACAGTGGAGGAGGTGACGGCAGTGGACGCTTCGCTGACAGACGTGCTGGAAAGCTGCTCACCCAACGGTTTGGACATCATGCGAGCGCTCTGCGGCCTACACACACAAAAACACACAACATAGTTAGTGTACGGAGCACAAATGTACCTCGGGTGTTGGTGGGGGGGGTTCCTTCGTTTACCAGCAGTGTTTCTTTAGTGTTGACCTTCTGGCGTTTCCTGCTTCGTGCCTCCTTGTGTCTCAGAAACCTGGACTGTTTACTGTTCTAAAAGCACGAGGACTCAGAGCGTGACCACAAAGGGTGTGGTTACTCACATTTGTGACTTTAGTTACAGTGAGCTTGATACCAAAGTCCTGTACGAGAGGAGAAGGAAGGGACGTTTGATTGAGTTCCAGTTTCTTGGTCTTTCGCACAGCCACAATGTCTGTCTGACATCTTCAGAAATCGAAGTTATAAGCAGCAGCTGATGCTTTTAAAACATGTGGAATCCGTATATTTGTTCAGGATTGGTGAACATCAAAAAAGTTCAGCTATAGTGCATTAAGTGACAGCTGAATGACCCGGAGACAGGATGTCTTAAATTCTCTCTGTCCCCCGCACCTCGAAGGGCGGTGAATAAAAATCCTTCCAACGTGTGCTCGGGGGCACCCACAAAATCTTTATTTTATTATATTGTCCCCTCACGTTGGCAAAGATCTGTTACCTTACAAGGTATTTTTTACAGCACAAAGCAGATAAAACAGACCTAAAAACAGAGATGCACACCACAAAAATAGGAAAATAAAACCCCACAATACTGCAGACTGTGACATGTTTTCACCATCTTTTATACCGAATGCTGACCAAACGCAGGAGTTAAATGTCCAAACCAGACAACATTATCTCACACTCCAATAAAATGAACAGGATGGTTGAGGTCGCTTTAGTTCTGAAGTTATTTTTAGTTCATTTCAAATCTATTTCCCTGATACATGGTGCCAGTGACAACATAGTTTCATTCTATGACTATGATGAAAACTGATTTAAATTCAGATTGATGATGCCATTTGTCAACCCAATTACAAACTCGTTAATTTTATTTTATTTCTTTTTTTTTTGGGTCTTGTCCTGTTCGACAGCTATTATATGATTGCAAGCCTTTAAGTGTCAAAACGTTTTTTGCTCTTGTAACAGGAATGGATTGAGGATCTCTGACATTATTGCCAAAACATTGCTCCGCAAACATGAAACTTCTCCATAATAAAAATGTGAAAATAATGTGTTTTCACTTGGAATGTTGTGATTTCGATCCTGAAGAGGACAGTGACACAAAAACAAGGTGGTGGGAAGATTCGGGACCAAAGCAGGTTGAAGTCACAGAAAGCAGAACTACATCATCCATGTTGAAAAGGAACATAAATAACTGAGTCTCTATCACGACTGTTTGAGCTGATTCTGGCTAATTCAAATATGGAGGTACACGTTCAATGAATCAGTTCTCACAGTATAAACGACAACCAAAATAATAAGAGAAGCAAAGGCAAAAAAAACCCGGGTTTCACTCGTACACAGCTCAGGATTGATGTGTTTACAGTTGTATTCATCGTCCTGATCGTCATATATTCATTTATTTAAATAGCTCAGAGTAAAATTCGCAAGGCTTCATGAATCCACGATGGTAAAATATTAACAGGTCTGCAGACAAGAGCAGCTGTTAATAAAATATTATCAGCTTTTGTTTTTTTTCCCCTAGTAATTTTCTTCTGTTATGCTGAGAATTTCAAAAAGAGCCCAAGTGCTGGATTTGATGTTCTTATTTATTTTTCAGACGGGCTGCAAGTTGCGGATGATTTTCAGTTGCTAAGGATACAAGTACAGCTTGAGGTCTCCATTCATTATACAGCTGTACTGCTTCAAACAACACAGCATTACTGCTGGTTTTTGCAGGTCTATGTGGCTTTGGTAATTGTCATTTCATTGTGATTCAGCAGAGGTGCAATGTGTTCTAGCAGGTTCACAAGTCCACAATATGCTACGAAATACATTTTGGGGTAAACTAATGAACATGTTCAACACCTTTGCTGGGTTACTGATAGAGGAATGACACTTGGATTTTAATTCAAATGTGGGTTTTTATTTTCAGAACATGCACAACCTGACCACAATACCTGTTTGTAATCTAAAGCCAACACCCATCCATCTTTTTGTACCCCTTTATTTAGACAAACATAAGGCCTGCAGGCCAAAACTAGATTGCAAGAGGCTCCAACATGGCCAAATAGACATTTGCATCATCTTCGCTCCAATTAAGTGCATACTGTATATAAAGCGTCTATTGAATAATTGTTCCATCATCCCAAGGCAAACACACTCAAAATCACACCAACAGGAGGTTTTAATATTCATCGATTCAGCTTCAACGTGTTTTTATGCAGAAACCAGAGTCATAGGAGAAAACCAACAACTTTTCTTCTTTTGTCATTTTCTTATTTTCAGCATTGATTTAGTCTATACATCTGCACTCACGTCACGTCTCTCTGATTTCCATGCTTCACGTCAAAATCTGTTTAAACGTTTATGATACAGTAACAGTCTTGATGAAATGTGACTTTGCTGTCGACAGTCTGAGTCTGTATTTGCATAAAGAGGGCTCCATTATTGCTGCAGTCTCATCAGCAGCGAGACAGACGACTTTTTTTTTTTTTTTTTTTTTTAATCGTCGACGGCCCGACACCAGGCGGAGTGTGTGTGTGTAAATCTGTCTGATTAGTTTCAAAGGAGGAAACAATGGCGGTGTAATATATCCCTTCATCCAAGATAATTACTGAGCCCTACATTTCACTCTGACGCACACTCCCTGGTCGCTCCCAAAATAATCCACAAACTTTAAGTCTCTCCAGACATTTGCATGTGAACAGTAGTTCCCATCACTAAACATTAATGAAACGAATCATACATTGCTCGGAGTCTTGATTTTTTTTGTGTGTGTGTGTAATAAAACCTTAAAAATATCCCCATCCTGTTATTCAGATGACATCTTAGCTGCATTTGTCTTTTTCCAATACTAAGACAGAGCACTCTCCACTCCACTACAGGCGGCGCCGTGTCACTCCAACACATTCAGCACATCAGCAGCTCCTATCTGCAGATGCTTCCTTTGAATCTCTTCTAACGTGGCGTGGGAGGCTTGAAAGAGCGAGATAGACATTAGCCCACATTTTGCCGTCAAATAGAATTTCATGCAAACTTTTTCAGGTCAAGAACTCAAACATGGCACTTTGATGCATTTTCTTCAAAGTGAGGGTAAAGAAAATTATATGTTCCAGTGACAAATCTTGAATAGGAGTGATTTTTAAAAAAAAGAAACATTTGGTATTGGGGGTGTGGGGGGGGGGGGTCATTGTTCTTTAATTGAAAGCTCAAATTGGACATAATCTCAGATCTCCTGTGATAAAAATGTGAACACAAACTTAGCTCAAGTGCAATTAAAAACTAAATTCTGTCTTTTTTAAAGGTTTTTATTGTCATCCTATAATTTCCTTATCAAGACGAAGGGTTAAGTGCAGCTTTTTGTCAAATATTGCCAATTTATTCAGCATTTTGACACGTCAGTGTTGAGAAAGATAAAGCTCTTGGGGGATAAAAGCAGCTCTAAAAGAGTTTCTGACCTTCTTGCTAAGGCAGAAATCTGCAGAAAGGGAGGGAGCGCACACAAAGCCAGATCACAATATGAAACAAAGGAAACTGAGTTGTTTTTTTTTATTTATTATTCCATCCTGCCTCAAAAGACGAATTCGATTGAATGCATTCGACCTGATGCTTTGCAGGAGTTCAACTGACTTCAGGAACAACAGGACGGCAGTCAAAGGGCGGCGCTACCGAACCCCGGACTGGAGTGACAAGTGCAGCGGAGCAGGACAGAGGCGTGACCTCTCTTTTCTGTGAATTAATCGATACGTGTCACGACTCCCGCAGGTCCAGGGCAAAACATGCTACTTATTTACTTCAAAGGCTTGTGAGAGTCACGCTGGTAATCTGTTCACCTCTTCACGGCCAATGGAGAGATAACAGTGGAGTGAAAACAAGAGAAGAGTGGTGGTAAAATAAAGCAGGGCGGTGAAACAGAAGGCCTCAAGGAGCAAAGTGAAAATAAACTACATTCAGTAAACCAGTGTGTGTGAGACACTCCAAGCGGTGCTTTTAATAAGAAATAGGAGCAGAAAGGGTTAATGTTACCTTTTTTTTTTTTTCAATAGCAGCAATCTCATAACACAGATAGTCCATCCAGATCTATACTATGTAGATCAGGAAGTTCTAGATCAAGTTCTTCACTCCGTCCTGAAAGAGGATCTAGATTTGGTTGAAGGTTCTCTTGGATCCTGATCTGGAACGCTAAAGATTGGGATCTTGATACAGATCTGGTACTCGAGCCAACCAGAGTAGGATCTAGATCGTTCTAGTTTTGGTTCAACTTCCATATGGACTAAACATGAATCTAGATCTGGGATTTGATTCTGCTCTGGATTCTTTCTAGATCCAGATCCATCTGTCCACCAACTGTATGTATAACATCTATAACAGCTATTTCTAAAAGTCGAACACGTGATCGTTTGGTTTTTACTCAGTGTGATCATTCCCCTCCTAAATTGATGAGTCCTGCCACTAAAATTCCCCCATCCATTAAAAATGAAGACAAAATCAAACCTACAACACAGCGATCAGCAATATGAGTCATAATATATCATAGAAGAGGCGACCGATTAGATTGGGAGAAATGTATCACTCAACTTTTAGTTTGCATACGAGTTGGAAATCACCAGACCCATTATTTGAGCCTCAGACACTGAAAGGTGTGAGCAGTTACTATGAATATGAATCAACAGCACAATGAAGAGCCGTCGGTATTCACAATTAAGAGTGTCAAGAAAAGAAAGACGTAATAAAAATAAGCTGATCATCCACGTCAATGATTCTGAATGAAGCCCGGGAGCTTGGACGCCTCCTCTGTTTGGCGACGACACAATGCGAGCAGTGGAGCAGGAGTCACCGCGTTCAAGGTGACGTCTTCCACCTCTGGAGGACGACTGCAAGTCTGTGCTGACAGACATTCGCGATTCTGGAAATCTGTTGCATCCTCTTTTAAATTTCAAAGTGAACGCCACTCGTTTTGCATTTAGGGATAATGTTTCTCCCCACCACAACATTGAATAGTTCCCTTTGTGCTGCATCTGTCCTTGAGACACAGAGACACCCGGTGGCTCTGCCGCTGTACAAAATGTGGCAACGTCACAGTGGAATTTGTGACTTTTGTATATTTAAATAGATGCAGTGCTGGGAAGTGAGGAGGCAAACCCCCCCCCCCCCCCCCCCCCCCCCCCCAAAAAAAAAAAAAAAGAAAGGTAAGGACTCAACCCAAAGACTATTCTTTGAAGTGACTTCAAAAGATAAAAGCTTGAAAATAGACGGCAAAGCTCATCTTCACAAGCTATCATTAAAAGAAGCACTCAGACATGGGACCAAATATCACTAATGATGACTCCAACAGGCAATCAGTGTTCGGAGGACTCTTGCAGTGGATGCAAATACATTGCTATGATGGAAAAACGTGACATAATGATGAATATAACTAAAAAGATGTGACAACGTCGAATAGGGGTGCACCATATTGGACATCAGAATCAGAATTCAGAATCAGAATTGTCTTTAGTGTCATTGTAACAGGTATAACGAAATTGCATAGAAAGTTTGGGGGGAAAGAAGGACAACATGAGGTGAGGAGTGCCGATATTTTTAAAAACAAAATGTTGCCGATACCAATATAGTTCACTCGGGTTTCAGACACCACTTAATAATGACAACATTAAATCACAATTAAAATATTATGCGTTTGTCGACTTGGTGATGGGATTGCTGTTGTTTTGTGCCAAAATAAGAAAACTAATGCAAAATGAAAACCGCATGTATTCTTTGTAACATTTTTTAAAGAAAAATCTATAAGCACTTTCTTTACATTCTCAGAACTTTTTGACAATAACTAAGGCATGAGATGCTTTGTAATGTTCACCCTTTCTGTTTGCAGGAATAATGAAGGTAACATAAAAACATCCCAAAACTAAAACGTATTGACCTGAACTAGTGGGCTGCAGGTGATTCACTATTATTGTATTGATTAAAGTGTTTGTTTTTTCAGGAACAGAAGCCCAAGTGGTTATACAATGCTTAAAATATCAATATGAAGTCAAAACTAAGCACAGACTATTGTGCACACTTATCTGAGCGAGAACCAATAAGAGTCATGTTGATGATGTGCAAACAAATTAGAGAAAAGTGCAGACAAAAATTATAATCCTTCATCCTACAAATTCAGAGGCAGATGTTTCTGCCTGGAAATAAACCCCTCTGTTAAAGCAGGTGCCTCTTCTTCTTCTGTCTTGTATGTGTGTTGTGGCATGCAGATTCATATGTGCAGGTGCCTTCCTCTGACTGGCTGGAGATGTTGACGCCCCGCCTCCAATGGCATTGTTATGCAGATTGCTCTGCACAGGTGCCTTCCTGGGATTGGCTTGGTGTCCTGAGGAGCTGGTTGGAAGACCATAAAAGGCAGAAGACTCATCAGTGGGATAGTTGTTTGTGTGTGCACATGGTGCTTTTGGTGCTACAGCTCGTTGAGATTGGGGAATACTTGTGTTGGAAAGTTCTGTGCTATAATTCCCTTCGTTTGAATGTTTTACGATCTGAGTTTTTGTGAATTGGTTACTGGAACTGCTCTTTGAGAGGCAATTAGACTTCTTTTGGTTTTGTTACCTTTGTGTAAGAGAAGAACTGTTTGCTCAGCCTGTCTTTTGGTTTTGTTACCTTTGTGTAAGAGAACTGTTTGCTCAGCCTGTCTTTTGGTTTTGCTTGTTTTCCATTGGCTGTCGCTGCTATAGTTTGAGCTGTTGGCTTCTGTTGACTGTTACCCTGTTTTTAATTCCCAAAAATGAACCTTAATTTACTTTTATTCACACCTCCGTGAAGCTGTGTCCTACTCCACGCTAAACCACCTGAAAATAGTCCCAATCATTTGTGCTGCATTCGGGCTGGAAACACTGCAGTTTGTGCTGCGTTGCTAGATAATTTCCCCCCCAGGGATTAATAAAGTGATTCTGAGGTTTTAAAGTAGGGGTCTCCAACCCTGGTCCTCGAGGGGCCCCTGTCCTGCAGGGTTTAGCTCCTCCCAGTTGCAACACAGCTGACTCCAATGAGGGACACGTTATTGGGCTTTTTCACAACGTTGGTGATGACGTCATCATTCGATCCAGGTATGCTGAAGCAGGGAGAGAACTAAAACATGCAGGACAGGTTCCTTCGAGGACCGGAGTTGGAAACCTCTGTTTTAAAGATAGAGCTCGTTTATTGTCACGCACATCCCCACATTGTCCAAACTGAACAAAAATAGTTTGTACTGCTTCCTTTTTTGACCTTATTCTAACCTCAAGTTGCCTTCTGAGAGAATACGTGCATACATTTCATACTTGCCTGTAGAGAGGCGTTTACTACAGCCTTGTATAAAAATCAACAATAATGATAATATTAAAGCAAACAGAGCTCTGGTATCAGAATAGCGTCGGTATCGGATCGGAAGTTTCGAATCCATAGAACAATGTGTTGTAGGATATGGGAGACGGTGCTGAGCAGCCTTTCACTGTCACTGAGTCTCCTGTGTGCTAGATGGACCCCAACTGGGACACGAGCCTGGTTGGATTTCCAGAGAAGAAATGGGTTTTAGGTCTTACAGCAGCCAGGTTTCATTTTTCTTTCTTTTCCATTCATTAGAGTAATGTCAAGTTTCTTCTTTTTTTTTTTTTTTTTACCTTGACCGCCTGGTGTGCTCACTGGTCTGATTGGTACAAAATGTTTGATACTGATCTTTGTTTTTTTTTTCTGTGCGTGTTTATCGGCAGATGCTGATTTTGTACCGATACCATGGATCCCTAATTCAAAGACCATGCATGGAACCTCCATATCATAAGTGATGCGTATTAATCTCACTCTGCATTATGAGCCATAGGTCAACAGTGAAACTACATGATGAGCTGCAGGGCTTCTATAATCCGCTCATCAGAGGAGCGGTTTGCCCTCACTTAGTAATGTCTGTGAGGAGAAATGAACAGCGAGGCCGTGTAGATATAATTGCAAAGGAAAAAGAATTGTTGTAAAGATTCTGACATTTCACCACGAGACATTTCCTGTATCTTAATGACATGGCTCCCAAGAAGGAAAAAAAAAGAGGGGAAAAAGTCACTTAACGCACTTCAAACTCCCACAGCGTCGGCCATACAAAAACACTCGCACAGCAGGAAACTAAATATGTTGAAAATCAACAGTTCTGGCAGCCCACACATCTGACATTTCAATACAGTCAGATTTCCATCCTTCAGCGGGTTTTCTGCAGACTAAAGCTTTCAGAAATGTTACAATAAATTATTTGTGAGAGGAAAAAATGCCACTGCATAATCCCCTCTGCAAACAAACAACAAAGATCATTATTTCAGCAATGCAACAGCGTTAGACCCAATTTCCCACAAAGAGTTTTACATTAGGAACAGCTGGAACAAAGATAAAATGTGTCTTAGATGAGTTAGTGAGGACAGCCCGTGTTCCTGATTCACAACAATATTACTCCTGATCAAACAAGTCCACCTACTGGATTCCCATCTTCCTATTTAAATGTCGTTTTCCTGACACGTCTGTTGTAACGGATCACTCGGTGAGATCTTTCCTTTTGATGCTGATGGGGCTAAATTGAACAGCGAGCCTTTCCTTTGCAGATGACTTCGTCTCCCTTCACATTACCTACACTTGGTGTAAAACTAAAGACAAGTTTCAAAGTTAAGTGTTTAAAAAGTTTTCTGTACTTTACAGATGATGATGATGATGTCAGAGGGACATTTAGGGCCTCATTTACACATACCTGAGTATTCAATAAAATGATAATATGTCTGTGCGTTTGGGCCGAGCATTTACACACAAATGCAGCTACGAGTCTCCACAAACGATGATTCCTGAAAACTTTGGCCACAGTGGAGATTTAGAAAGACCGTGTCTGTGTCTCTGTTTGCATCTACAGGGGGGTAAGTGAAAATGTACATCATCATTCGTGATGTTGTTTTTTCCAGGAGTCTGATTGGCCATCATGGCTCCATGCTTCTCGTTACACTGCCCCCTACAGGTTTGGCGGATCATAGTAGCTCTTTTATTTATTTTAAATTTTAAAAAGTGTTTATATACAGCACAGTCATTCCTAGGTGCTTTTAACAGAGAGAATAGAAAAGTCCAACATGTCCACATGAGCAAGCAGGTTTATTTGCGACTGTGGAAAGGAACAACTCCCTCTAACAGGAAGAAACCTTCATAGTAGCTCTGAACCAGGTGTATATGCATGTCAGTAAAGATGTTTTTGTAAATGTCGGGGGAAATATCCGTTTGTGTAAACATGGCGTTAATAAAGTATATTTTAGGTCTGTCCAAATTAAAGCATTAATCCATCCATCAGCATGATTAATCTCATTAAAGATCTTAACACAATTAACCCATTATGCTGCGCAGAATGACTCCCAGAAAAGTCTCTGGCACCACATTTCAAGAAGTTTGTCTAAGTCATGTGTCGAACAGAATAGAAATACTTTAGTAATCCCATATGGAAATCCTTGTTGCATATAATATGCATAACATTGAATCCAGCTACGTGTATGCAAATGAGGCACTGCGAGAGGAGCGCCTACGCTTTGCAAAACATCTAAACTCGTAGGAGCAAATCCAAAACGAAGACAGATTCAGCAACTGCACAGCTTATTTCTCGCCTCAAATGTTTAATAAATACATTTTGCTGAACTGTTTGAGTCGTGAAACAGAAAGTTTGTGTCCAAGCCGCCGCCATGTTGGTCTGGTGCAGGGACAGACGGCTCCCGAGACGCAGTCAGGCGCAGCTCGTGGTTGTGAGCTGTGCTACATGCGACATTCTACAAGCGAAGGGGTTTCAGGGCTCACACAGTCGCGAGGCTGCATGTTAAACATGATTAAAGTATGACTGATGGACTCATTAGTGAAGTGGAGCGTGTGTGGAGCACACAACAGTGCCCAAGTTGAGACCACTCACTGCTCTGTCCTGTACTGAAAGTGTTGCACACTCGAGGTTGACCCAGTGGACTGCAGCTCACCAAGTGTGCGATTTTCAGGTGCGGTGTGTTTGCATGCTGGAGAAACAGTCTCATGGAACGCAGCGTTAACCATGGCGGAGAGAGTGTATGAGTTGAAGAAAGAGGAGGAGGAGGAGGCAGAAAAACAGACATTTGAAGCTGAGGAGGAGGACGATTTGTTTTCGAGACTTGCTGAAGCTGAGCAAATGGAAAAAATTAAAAGCAGGGCTGGTATCCATTTTGGTTTGCGAGCCAGTAGAATGCAGAAGTCAACAAGGAGAACCTGACCGATCACACCACAGTTGGACCACACAGCAGGAGGAGACAGGTGAGCAACATTTTCTTCTGACAGGTGGAGCTGAGCAAAAAAAAAATGACGTCACTTGTTTGCTCACAACCCCGAATGTCAGACGTTTCTTCGTCCTTCTTCTGGAGTACGAATAGACCTGGACTCTGCTGGTCCAAGTGGTCTGGCAATTAAGTGGCTGGTGTTGTACGCCCAAGCTTTCTGGTCTTCTTGATATTTTGGCAGAACAAAGTTTCTAGTATGTCTTATTTTTGTCATTTTCATTCGTATTAAAGAATCTTCAAACTGCAGACATCGCACACGCTCTGTTGCGGGCGATGTTGGTGATGCATCTTTTACCCGATACCCGATACCGGTATCGATGCATCGTTAATTAGCACTCTTTGTTGCATTGAACTGGTACAAAACAAACCCATTTTATCAACCGTTGTTTTTCAATTTGTAGGTCCAATATTCCATAGCACCTGCTGTGTAAGGAAAAAGAAAGTTCCCCTCACTGTCTTATGAAGTGTTCTATCACATTTTATCTCCGACTATATCTCCGTGTTTCGTCTGCACACTGCTGCTATGGCAACGCTCAAAGAGGGGCCATGCTGCAGGCCCGGTGATGCACCACAACACTTTGCTGGCGTGGCTTCGCTGAAGTCTCCATGTCCAACATCAATTCACAGGGAAGGGTCGACAACAGAAAAACACATGTGTGACAAGAGCGAGAGAGATAGAGACGGGAGAGAAGCCTCAGGAGAGACGCTGAGAAAACATAATAACAGGGAAAGAGTTAGCAGAAATGAAATGTGATAAATGGAAAGGCTTGCCAAGCGACAGCCAAGAATTTGGTTCGTCCCCATCTGCAGAGGGGAAGATTTTTGTTTAGTCTGCCACGAATTCTCTCTTTCACTGAAAACTGCATTTAAAGGGTTCTTTAATCTTCAATGACAAGCAAGTTAAATCAAATCAAAGGTTTGGATTGACCATAAACTGGCCTTGAAATCAGTATCAAACTGAAGATTTAACAGTAAACAAGTACAAAAAGACCAAAGTCAGCATTTCTTCAATATGTCCAATACACAAGACCATCTCCTTTGTACATTGCAAACTTCCAGGATTTGCACGACCCTGCGCAGCCCCTGACATGAAGACAGAAAGCCAGACATTATGCTACAGGACTTAGACACACTTCACATAGCGAGACCCAGACAGCAGCAGCTCGAGAAGTCATTCCATCTCCAGCTGCCAAAAAGAGAGCTGATAAGGGACTCCTAGAAGCTGCAAAGTCCTGACACTTCAGCCACTTTAATCCACGATAACTCCCAGTGCGTGGGCCTGCTGGCGCCCACCTCCATGTACACACACACGGACACACACACACACACACACACACACAGTATGCTGCTAACGCTCTCAGATGGAGGTTCAGCTCTGCTTTGATGAACTGTGAGCTGATGCCTTCATCAAAGCTGACGTTGACATCGAACTCCTCCGTTTAAAAAGGAAGAGGCTGACTGGTGCAGACAGAGCTCAGAGTGATGAATGTATGGTGCAATATGAGCTCCAGTGAATTCTGCTGCCAATGAGCCAGTGTGAGGGTGGAAGAAAGACGAAGGTTCGCTCCAGTCTGGCGGGAGAGGCTCACTGGTTACAGGTCGCGATGAATGACTGAGGCTATGTTTACACAACTTTTCGAGTGAATACGTATCATGTTTGCATTTTCGTTTGAGAAAGGTTTTATGTTTACACGGCAACATTCTGAAAACTATGTCCCTTTACATGGAAAAGGCAGCAATGCTGAAAACTGTGAGGTGAGCATGTCAGGCCACTAGTTGGTGCTGTTGGTTGATTTTGGCTGGTTGTTTATGAAGGTACCTGGAACAGCATGACGTGTAGAATTCCGACGAGAGGACGTAATGGGAAAAGTGTAAAGTTGATCCAGAGATGTTGTAAAGTATTTCATGCTCTGTGCTGTGTCCGGTCTCAGCCTGGTGGCATCTGTCGGGGCCCAGGACCCTGCGTCCCTTCTCCTTTTCCTGTGGGCTCCTCCTGGCTGGAGGTGGTCTCTGCATTCTCCCTCTAATGTCTCCGAGGCTGGGGATGTGGCTCTCTCTGGGGCCTTCTTGGAGCGTTCCCACCCCTGTCATGTCCGGGAGTCATGCCAGTTTCTAATAAAGGCGACAACAGGAGGAGATACCAAATCTCTTCCTGTTGCAAGACCAAAAATTGTTCTGACACTGAAAGACTCTCAATCGATTGTTTGCCCGAGCTGCCAAACAGGACAAGGCGAGCAAAAAGGGAAGGGAAAAAAAAGCACAAAATACGTGTTTTCAGTGGTTCAAAGCACCATTGTAAACTGACACCCAGAACTTGGGGTGGGCGATATACATCGTTTACGATAATATCGTCATTGTTGTTTTAACGATGTGCAAATTTACATTATGGAGTATGCAAATGACTTCACTAAAACAACTAAAAACACACGTTGAAACCCCACACATTCACTGAACAAGAGTTACGTAACTTGCGTAAAGCAGCAAACCGCAGCAGGTCACATGATCTCTCACTGGCGTGTTCCCGGCAGGTTAGCGTGCCTCTAAACATAAACATTTGAAAGACAACATGGACACACGGCCCGCGGATGCTCCAACTTCAGAAGATTTAATTCCAAGACGTGGATCGACTTCAGTTGCATGGAAGTACTTTGGCTTTGAAAAGACTGATGTTACCCAAAAGACCGTAATCTGCAAAGTTTGTCGAAAAGCCGTTGCCGCTAAATGCAGCTCGACAACCAACCTGTTTCACCACTTGCGGACTAACCACACGAAGGAATACGAAGAATGTCAAAAGCTAGCTGCCAAAGAAAAACCTAAGTCGGCGAAGGTAACGTTACCTGCTGCACGACACAGCCAACAAACGTTAGCGGACTCAATCAACAGAAAACTGCCTTATGACAAAAAAAGCACCCGATGGCGAGACGTAACAAATGCTATCACCAATTAAATAGCAAAAGAAATGGTGCCGATTCAGGTGGTGGAGAGAGAGAAGGCTTTAAACAGCTTGTGAATACGCTGGACCCGAGATATACCCGAGATATACAGTGCCTGGTCGGAAATATTTCAGCTTTTGTTTGCTCTTGCAGACAAATACAAATAAAAAGGAGCATTTTTCCTTTAAAACGTTGTGTCCATTAATATCATCCACTAGAAACAATTAATGAGCTATAACTCAGGCTGTAAAAAACACACATTTAAAGAATATCGTCTAATTATCGTTATCGTCAAAATCCCCCAAAATATCGAGATATAATTTTTTGTCCATATCGCACACCCCTACCCAGAACACAATGAAGGTTTTACGTTTTCACTTAAAATTGGAAGCTATCTCAGTTGGACATTACTGTAGATTTACAAAAGAAACTGTGGCATTTGTCATAACTACATACATAATTTTCATCCAAGCCCCAAATAGAACAGTGTTTTTCATAGTGATCTAGTCAGGTGTGCCGTGGGAAATGATCCCATTTCACATTTTTTCTAAAAAAAACATTTGCTTTCACAGCCGCTGTCAGAGCAGTGTGCAGAGTAATCGTGTATGAACACTGTAGCGAGCGCCGCGGAAGAATCGCTCGGAGTCGAGATTCTTTTCTGCTAGCTGAACACCAGAGGCTTTTATTTTGACATGAACACACCCAACCGGAACTTCATAACAGGATGAGACTCCACACAACACATTTCTCACTCATGGTTGCACACCAACATCCAACAAACCAAACCAAGCTAGACGAAATAATGAACTATCTGAACCGAGGAACAAAAACACAACACAAGCACAAATCAACACACACAACAACCCCAACAACAACCCTCGATAACCTCCGGCAACACATATCCTGAACTCCCATCATGCCCTGCAGCAACCAACTCCGTGATGCTACAATACTCTTCACCACTAGATGGCAGCACAGAACGTTGCCGGTGAAATTAAACTTAACAGCCGTCAGTGTGGTTAATCTCCAACAGCCGTCAGTGTGGTTCATCTCCACCTCCTGCTGTTCCCATCTTGTATCAAAGTACTGAGTCAGTGACAGTGATGGAGAAGTTTTTGAAAAGGAAGAATGTTAACCAGGATATCAGCTCTGTGTTCATCCATCAGGTCCAGGTTTCACACTGAGTGAGTCAAAATTAAAAAAAAGAAATTGGGAAATACTTTTTTTCTGTATTTATTTGATTCCTGTTGATAAAACGTTGATGAGAATTACTTTATATTGTTAATAGAGGCTACAGAGTTTCAAATGTTAACATTTCCGGGTGGTGGTGTGGCTCGAGATTTTTCCAAACAAAAAAGTGTGCCTTGGCTCAAAAAAGGCTGAAAAACAATGAAATAGAAGCACAATGGATGTTTTGGATGGTCGAAATCATTCCTCTTGCTGTGCTTCCAATTGTGAAGTAACAATAGGATGATGAGGGCTCACAGATAAGGGAAGGTAGCTCTGTAATCTGCTTCACACATTAATAGTAATTAGTCTTTGTTTGGAATGCTACGTTGTAATTACATGAGAGGATGTTCATGAGCATCTGCTATCAAACACCCCACAAATACCAACATCATTATCCAGTACTACAAACAAAACAGGACAGAGCTGGGAACTCAGATTTATGTTGGGATTGGGAAATTAAAGACATAATAAGCTAAAATCAGAGAGCAATAACAAAAGGTCAATGCATTCAATAGTTATTGATCCTAATGTGCTGTGATTAAATGAGATTAGCCATCAAAATCATATGTGACTGATTAAAAGCTGCAATTACGCACTCCAAGTCCAAGCTCCTCTTACAGTTTTAGTATTAGTAAATCAATCGGGACAAGAGGCTACTTCCCCATACTTTCATACTGCAGGATGTTTCAGATAACAATAATGTACGCACAATAGGACGAGGTACTGACAAGACATACGATAAGCACGTAACCTTTTAAGTGAGGTACCCACATGAGTACCAGGAGATGAAGTTTGGTCTGATCAACAGAGAAAATCCAATTCTCTGCAGCTTCTTTAGCCTTGTCTGTAAATAAAACCACTGCAACTTGACTGACTGAAGGTCTCACAGTAAAGAACATATTCATGTGGTTTTGTGCAGTTGTTCATTGTGTGTGCCGAGTCTCCAACCATGGTTGCCATAGTTTAATGACAATGCCATCAAGACATTTACAGTGGCCTCATCTGTGACCAACAACATCTTCCAGTTGTCAAAACCTGTATCCTGGAAAACCTCAATAACAAACTGGATACAGACACAATGGAAACAATCTCCATCAAAGCTTCTGTTCTCCCTTCACGCTACAGATTTAAAAAGCTGATGAGCAAAATAGCTTCTTCGTGAGCAAAAGCTTCTGCCATTTCCTTTTCTTGTGTTTTTTAAAGAATGAGTGAAATACTTAGAAAACAAACCTGTTTTGTTTGACAGATGTGGAAGAGAGCGGCGTATCTTGAACCACAGTACAACACGTTCCTCCTTAAACTTCAAACCATGCCATACATTTTCAGAAAAACTCACTTCACGTACGATTTGTAATGTCGAGGTAGCTGCTGAATGTGTTGCTTCTTAATAAGACTCCATATCGTCAGTAGCTCATGTCATCAGAAACTCCTGTACCTCATTTAAAGTCCTAGTGAAATGAAAATTCGACCTCCAAAACACTGGCTATCGCTTCTAGGGACAATTTTATGCCAACTGGCCCGAGGGTAAAATGTTAAAACTCGGCAATCTGCGAGTAAATAGCCGATAAACAGCAGTATTTCCTCTGCTGGGCGGAGCTTCTGACAATAATAGAGTGATGTCACTGGTTGTGCACACGCCCAAGTTGTGTTTACATTATGGCGGATCAGAGTTTTGACCACGAAGAGGCTGAATTTAACGATATTTCATCATCATGGTCATTTCAAACCCAGTGATTGATGAAGAAGACACAGAATGTGTCGTTCTGCCATCGGTGACCCCGTCTGGAACATGTTTGAGGAAGCAGAAGACGCTTCGTCCTCGTCTCCTCGTCTCCTCGTCTCCTCGCCTCAGCAGCCGCCAGTTTTCACTGCGGCTTTGAAGCGTCCTGACTTTTGGAAGAACGACCCGGCTTCGTGCATCATGTCGAAGCGCTTTTCCCACTGCGCGGAATCACCGAAGATGAGTCCAGGTATTACTTGATCGTCTACTAGCCGCCAAAGCTAGCAGCTAGCAGCTAGCCGCTCCCGCCGCCTGTGCTCCTTTTCTCCTCTCTCTGGTCTCTTCCAGGCTCAATCTTTCGTCAAGGCTCATAAAACGCCGACTATAACTTCAAAACCCTGTAAAAACTTGGATATTGAAGAGGGAAACAAGCCAATGTAAACACAACAGATTGAGATCTGCACATCTCTTGACGTCACGCTCACGAAGAAGGATTCCCCCGACTTCCTCGGCTGGAGATTCAAAATTCAAATAACTTTGTTATGCGACAACAGTGGTGGGGCAGAGTCGGAGGAACCTTATAAGTAGAACCCCAACTATCGTTTTTTGCAAAGTAGTGTTTTACAATTCACTAGGCCTTTAAGAAAGTCAGTGTCACTGTTTGCAGTGACTGAGATGAAAGTACACATTATTGTTTTTGAAGCCAATGCATTCCGCTGATGTAGATCTCTGGATGAAAAATGTTATATTAACAGGCTGCATATTGGTTCAATTGTTGGGAGAGAATGTCCACAGCCTTTCTGTCTTCATTTTCTTTAGGTTTACGACCAGAATTCTCAAACATGATGATGGGTGACTTTATATCGCCAACAGGTGTGATTGTGAAAAGGTTTCATTGTTTTGTTTGCTCTGTGCTGGACCGGCGGCCTGTACAGGATTTACCTTGCCTTCACTTCAAGCAGAATAGAAGATGTACAGATTATTTATTTATTTAGCAGTGCTGTAATTCATTATATACTTTGTTTTAATTGAACATTTTTAAATGTACATTTCGCTAAACTACTGGCTTCGGCCTCAATTACACAACAATATTTTCAAGGGGAAATGGAAAACTTTTTGGTTGCATTTTGGGTGTCCGTTTACACGACAAAAGGGCTTGGAGTAAATGAAAACAACCTTTTGAAAACGGTTCCCAAGCTGGGGAAAAACCCAGGTTTTCTGAAAACGCTGCTCCAGCACATGCCGTAGTGTATAGTTCTCCACATGAGTGAGAAGCTGGACAATATCAACAATGTTTGCCTCCAGAGTATCATGACTCCCAGTCCATATTCTCCTGGGACTTGGTAGTTTTATGGTCGCCTGGAATAACACTCCAACTTTGTCGTCTGTCCAAACAAATGTCTGAGTACTTGTCTTTATTATTATTTACAGCTTATTGTTCTCTGCGTGCGATTTCATTACGAAAACAAACAGCAGCCCTCACAGGTGGCCCAACATAACAATACATTTTTTTCAGTGTTTCTGCTGTTTCCGTGTAAACGGACATTGTTTTCAACATTCAACAAAAACGCTGCAGGGAGGCGGACCACTGACTGCGCTGCTGCTCGACTATTGGTGCACATGACAGCAAAGTACTGCCATGTACATTGACAAAACGCTAATATTGCCGATGCAGACAAGTGAGTTGAACGCTTTAGCCGGCTAGTCTTATCATCCACAATAACCTTTAGCTTTGAAGCCCAAGCCATCAAGTAGAAGTGATTGTTTTGTAGCAAAGGGAATGATTCGTGACCAGATTCTGGAAATGATGAAATGAGATTGGGTGATTAGGATAAATCAAGTTCTTTTGCAATTCACCAGTCTCCATCCTCCTCAGGAAATCTCCTCAGACAGTATTCATGCACCTTCAAGGATTTTCTTCAGTCATTATGAAAGTGGCATTTCTGCTCAACTCTGCCATACACACTCACAGTATCTTTACACAGACAGACTATGACACAGAACAGCAAAACACTCAACCTGCTGTACACATAAGACAATACTCACTTTCACTTTCTATTAGAAATGTGTGCAAAATGGAATCGATTTTATTAGCAGTATGTGTTTGTGCATCTGTGCGTGTGTGTGGTTTGAACACGTCTGCTTCACGCCTACGTAGCTGCTGATAAGACTGAAGCATCAGAACAGAGTGGGGAAATATGTAACCAGGTACTTTGTCCCCCAGCGAAGGGAGAAGAAGAAGCAATGGAGATGAAATGAGACGGGAGAAGGTAAGGTGAGCAGGAAACAAAGCGATGCAGAGGTAAAGGGCAGAGGTAGAAAAGAAACAAACGGGACCAAAACAAGCACATCGGCGCCAGGAGGAGAGTGTCTGTGGTCTGATGACCTGCACAGGTCAACAAGCGTCACTTTACTTGAAGACATGCAAGATTTTTGTTGAATGTATTCGGGGTAATGTCAGGATGTCAAGATTCACCAGTCACGAGAACATTTGAGAGACGTGTCTGTATCGTGCTGTAGCAGAAACACTTTTGAGCATTTCAGCTTTCCTTACAATATAATCTCCAGCAGCCGCACGGTGGAGCAGTGGTGATCGTGATCACCTCAGAGTGAGAAGGTCAGGGCTCAAATACCAACTGGGCCATTATGTGTGGAGTTTGCATGTCCTCCCTGTGTGTTTGTGTGTGTGTATGTGAGACGTGCATGTGAGGTGAAGTGCTGACCCTAAAATTGCCCCCCGGTGAATGTGAGTGTGTGTGTTTTTCCGGTGCTGGACTGGACGCTGCCCAGAGTTGGTTCAGATTGGCTCCAGCACAGGATGAAGTGACAGAGAAGATGGAAATTGTAACTGCTTTGCAAAGCCAGGGATTATCAACTACATTTTGTAACGGTGGCAAACGTCACGCAATGACAAAACCCTGCATGTCTTATCTTACGGGTCTTTTAATTCTGCTGCTAAAATAATCTTTGCTTTTTTTGCTCTAAAAAAATTATTTTTTCTGTCGATAAAGAGGCACATTTCTACAACATTGGTACCAATTCTTACAAATGATGACTTCTTTTCAAGGTATATGTAATTATTGGGAAATCGAATATGCTAAATTGCAGTCCAAAGGTTTCCAAGCATCATTTATTCAGTTATCTTAACAGTTGATGAATTTGACAAGTTACTTCAACAACACCAACCTTTTGTTGCATGAGTATTACGTAATGAGCTGTAGATAATACCGAAATTAAAAGAAAATTGATTTTAACGACCTGACAACTTCAAGGCTTCACTCTTTTACATAAAGATGGAAGAAGAAAGAAGAGTATGAAAGAGCCATGGCAGAAAACACAAGAACACAGAGAAAGAAAAGTGCCACAAAGTGATTGAATGATCCAGACAGGAAGTGAGATATGGTGACAAAAAGAAAAAGAAAATTGGAAGATAAGAAAAAAGGCTCATTAAAAATTGTGCCTTTGCAGTGAACCATCATTGTGTTTTAATGTGCTCCTTGATTAGATTATCAAATAGAGAGGCTTGATTATTTGTTCTTGACTGGTTTAGTGAAGGAATGATCCCGGCACTGTTTCAAGGAAAATAAATCTGCACTCGCACCTAATTGAAGTTCTTAATGAAAATCAACCTTTGAATAAATAACATGGACCTTCTGACATAGATCATCTGTAGCATGCATTCTTTCACAAAGTCACCTCAAAGTCAGGACTCTGACGCTAACAATGAGGCAGCTTCGAGTGCAGCTTTGCTGATCATTCGTGATTGTGCCGTCTGCTGCTATTGAAAGTAAGTGAAAGTACATTTTCTCTTTTTATGTCTCAAAGGCCCGTTGCACTGTACGTGCAGCTGGAGCCAACATCTGAAGCCAACTGTGCCGGTAGCATAGCACATGCATTTCTATTGGAGGCAGAAAACTTGAATGAAGGCCAAGTCTTCCAAAATTCGACAATCCCTTTAAAGGAAAAGGGAATTTGACATGGGAAACTGCAAAAAAAAAAAAAAAAAAAAGTCTTTTAATCAAGGGGACTTTAAAATTACTCAGATGTTCTGCCTGTGAGCTGAAAAACTTGGGACAGTAATATAAAAATGGACATGGATATTAGGGGTCCCAGAACCAATCCCTGTGGAACTAATTATCCAATGTTTGTGCGATTTGAAGCCGTCAGCAACAGGCTGATGCCAACCAATGAAGCATGAGTTAAAAAAATCTTTATGAAAGGATATTCATGTGACACAGTTGTGTGATGGGTGGGAGTTCAAGCCTTGGACTGAGACACTCCGTGCCATCTGTTTCTCACCCTGCTTACTCATAATGACATTCAAACACTGAATAGCACCACAGGTCAGGTCTTCTCAAGAGGAATGATTTCAGTTGTATCTTTTATTTGAATGCTTTCACGAAATGTTTCCTGCAAGCTGGAATTTAAATTTAAACTGCCGTCTCCCAGGGGTGTGCGAAGGTGGATGTGAGCAGCTGAGAGAAACAGAGGACGAAGCAAAGCGCACAGAGCCGCTGCTTGGCAGTGGACTGAAAATGAAAAAAAAAAACAGGACACGGGAACGCTGTCTAACAAATCTACAGTTTTAGTTCAGTTTCACTGAAAGCAAACTCGGTTCAGGAGAAAATTGCCAGGAGCAAGATATGGAGTTCTATCTCTCACAGGACTGATGAAGGTATTCACTCCATTTCCCTGAACGGTCTCCAAGTGAAGCAACACGTTGCTCGATCCCTCTCTCTATGCTTTTAGAGAGCAGAACTTTAATAACTTCCAGGAAGCGCAATGTGTTCGTCCCAAATTGTCCCACATTACAAAATGGGACAAAATGAAAGCACATCCTGCGTGTTGTAACTGACACTACAGAGGCTTCCTCCGCCGTGGCGAAAGTTGGGTGTCGGGTGTTGGGTTTAGTCGCCGGAAGCGAAACTTTGCCCAAACAAAACACTTAAGTGAGCAATACAAGCTGCTTTCTAAAGAGCTGTGAGTAAGCACTTTGCCTTGTTTATTCCGGGGAGACCTGCACTCATCAGGTCTATTAGAGTGATGGGGCATCGCAGAGAGTCAAATAAAAGTAAACATTGGTGTCCCCAGCAGTGGAATATGGGCATTTAGAGGTGATTATCTTAGTGCAAACACAGGCAGAGGTGCTTATTGCAACAGCGTGACCATGAACGTGAACGGCATTCACACTCATTTCATTAAATTAGAGATAATGTTTCATGTGTTAACTCTACTAAAAACTCTATTTCGAAAACAAGAAGAAACAAAATTAAATGCATTGAAAAATGCTACTTAAGAGCAATAATTTACTAATTCCTGCAACATCACCACCAGACAGAGAGAACACTCCTACAGCAACGTGTGTCCTTGAAAACACGGCTCCTCTTTCTTTCATTCCTTTACTCGGAAAAACATCCCCCAGTGAAATGAAACAAACACAGCTAGAGTTTAGGAAAAAAAAAATACAATGCTATCTTTGCCATCTACCCACTCGAAAAGTAGATCCTGCTTAATGCAGAAAAATATATGCAAGTGATAACTTTGATGCTTGGATTAGGTAGTATCAAAGTCACTCTCAAGTAGAAGGTCAACCAGCTGTGAAAAATACGCTGTGACAAAGTTATAAACACACACACACACACACACACACACACACACACACACACACACACACACACACACACACACACACACACACACACACACACACACATATATGTATATATAAAATACGCACAAAGTTTTCTTCAAATCCGTTTAGATTTTTCTTACTTTCGGTATCATTTCATCATTTTGAAGCGCGTGATAAAACAGACCGCTCACAGGGAGGCTTTCACCCCATGACTGAAAAAAAAAAACCCAAAGAAAAAACCCCATCTTAGCCAATTTGAGTGTTGACTCTGAAATGTTTTCCCTGCATGACATCAAATGTATTTCTCATTTCAACACTGTGCTGCTGCATGTGTGTGTGTGTGTGTGTGCGCACGCGTGTGTGTGTGTGGCTGTAGAAAACAGAAACACTCACTGGTCGTGCAAGATGAAATCCACGTTCTCTGGAGAGATCTGTCCGGTGACAGGATGGCAAAACGCTGTGTTCCTCTGGTTATGACTGAGGGGAGGAGAAAGAGAGAGGGGGAGAGAACAAATTAGCCACCAGGATTGTACAGTAAACACTGAAATCGTCAGTCTGGATTTTCACCCCCGTTGTGTTCACACGTGCCGATCGTTCCCTGGAGAAGCACAGAGCTCTGTCCGACCGCTCCACCCTGACGGGCCTTCGCCCCTGACTTTCCCAGCCCCGTGTAGAATGTGAGGGCTGCCTGCAGGACCCCTGATCACCCACCCACCAAGCCACCCGGCCAGCCAGCCACTGGCCCCACCCATAGAGGACCAAAGTGATGGCCTCAGCACTTTTGCTGGACAGTGCAGGCCTGGGCCTCCGTCACGTATAGACTCAGTCAGTCAGGCTTTTGAAGCCTCAAACACAGTGTCAAAGCTTTAGACTGGGTAAACAACGCGGGGTGGCAGGGTGGCAGGGTCGCAGCACGGTATGTGTACCGTCTGTCCTCATGGGGGCCTCAAACTGAGCGCATGCTACACGTGTGCTGGGTCCAAACGACCTTGTGGCCGACGCACAACAATGTACAAGTCTAAATAAACTAAAGTCACCTCTGTGTGGAGGTGGAAAGTAAAGAATTATATTGACTCACGTTTCTGGAATTAAGTTGTTGTGTACTTGTATTCTCTTTAAGTCGTTTTGAAACTCAGTCCTTTTACTTAAGTATATTTTTTATAAAAGGTGTGTACTGTACTTGTATCCGTCACCAAGTACAAATCTGATCAGTAAATGAATGCATTGACAGAATTGTGCTCTGGATATACGTTTGTGTCAAGCAACATGGGAGACCTGTGCCTCTGAGTGAACATGTCCTCTAAAGCCAACTGCAAATGACAGCGGCTTTTACTTTGACATACCCAAACAGGAACACCGGGGCAGGACCAGATTAAACACAACATTTTTCAGTGTAGTCACCAAACTCCAGTAAACTTAAACAACTAACAAAACACATTCATTAGCATCACTGCAAAACTAATTTAACCAACAATAATGACATTTAAACTCCCAACTACCCAAACTCCCATGGTGCATTGCAGCACAACGGTTCAGTCCTTGCAATTGACTCGGTGATTGCTACACTATCTGACAGATTGTTTCACATCAAAGAATAACATAGTTTTGTCTTAAAAACATGATGATACCTGACACTTAAATAACACAAATACTTAACGTAAAATGTAGTTTCTACAAGCCTCTACCAGCGTCTGCAGTGGAAAAACTGTCACTCCCTCCTCCTTCCACTCACAACTGCACCTCCTCCTGATTATAAGGACAAGGAGAGATCCTCATAATTCTAATCATCAATGTAACTACAAAAACAAGAAGACTTCAAATAATATTTCTTATCATTTTGTGTGTGTTTCTGTGTGTGTGTGAGTGTGTGTGTGTGTGTGTGTGTGTGTGTGTGTGTGTGTGTGTGTGTGTGTGTGTGTGTGTGTGTGTGTGTGTGTGTGTGTGTGTGTGTGTGTGTATATATATATATATATATATATTTGAAGAATCTCCATCCATCCATCCTTCCATTCATCCATAAATTATCTGCTGCTTATCCGGGGTCGGGTCGCGGAGGCAGCAGTCTAAGCAGAGTTGCCCAGACTTCCCTCACCCCAGACACTTCCTCCAGCTCCTCCGGTGGCACCCCAAGGTGTTCCCAGGCCAGCTGAGAGACATAGTCCCTCCAGCGTGTCCTGGGTCTGCCCCAAAGTCTCTTACCGAAGGGACATGCCCGGAACACCTCCCTAGGGAGGCGTCCAGGGGGAATCCGAAACAGGGGCCCGAGCCACCTCAGCTGGCTCCTCTGGATGTGGAGGAGCAGCGGCTCTACTCCGAGCTCCTCCCTGGTGACTGAGCTCCTCACCCTATCTCTAAGACTGACTGAGCTCCTCATCCTATCTCTAAGACTGACTGAGCTCCTCACCATATCTCTAAGGGTGCGCCCAGCCACCCTACGGAGGAAGCTCACTTCAGCCGCTTGTATCCGGGATCTCGTTCTTTCGGTCAAGACCCATAGCTCATGACCATAGGTGAGGGTAGGAACGAAGATCGACCGGTAAATCGAGAGCTTCATCTTTTGGCTCAGCTCCTTCTTCACCACGACGGACCGATACAACGTCTGCATAACTGCAGACGCTGCACCGATCCGCCTGTCGATCTCACGCTCCATCTTCCCCCCACTCGTGAACAAGACCCTGAGATACTTGAACTCCTCCACTTGGGACAAGGGCACTCCACCGACCTGAAGAGGGCAAGCCACCTTTTTCCAGTCGAGAACCATGGCCTTGGTTTTAGAGGTGCTGATCTTCATCCCAGCTGCTTCACACTCGGCTGCGAACCGCACCAGTGCACGCTGAAGGTCCTGGTTCGATGAAGCCAACAGAACCACATCATCTGCAAAAAGCAGAGATAAGATCCTGTGGTCCCCAAAACCAGACCCCCTTCAGCCCCTGGCTGTGCCTAGAGATTCTGTCCATGTAGCTAATGAACAGAACCGTTGACCAAGGACAGCCCTGTCCGAGGCCAAAGTGCAATGGGAACAAGTCCGACTTACTGCTGGAAATGCCAACCAAACTCCTGCTCCGGGTGTACAGAGACCTAACAGCCTTTAACAAAGGGCCCCGGGCTCCATACTCCTGGAGCACCCCGCACATCTCAACTCTAGTTGAGGTCAGCAGCTCCCCACCTCCACTGTAAACAGTGTTGGTGGAGAACTGCATCCCCCTCCTGAGGCGCCGGACGGTTTGCCAGAATTTCCTCAGGGCTGACCGATAGTCCTCCTCCATGGCCTCTCCGAACTCTTCCCAGACCAGAGTTTTTGCCTCCACCACGGCCCAGGCTCCAGTTCGCTTGGCCTGCCGGTACCTGTCAGCTACCTCGGGAGTCCTATGAGCTAATGCTTATGCTTGACGGCATCCCTTATTTCCAGGTTCCACCACCGGGTTCAGGGGGAGACCCTGCGGCCACAGCCCGAGTAGCAGCTTCGACAATGGAAGTGGAGAACATGGTCCACTCGGACTCAATGTCTCCAGCCTGGTGCCACGTGCACTTATAGACACCCCTGTGCTCGAACATGGTGTTCCTTATGGACAAACTGTGGCCGGCACAGAATTCCAATAACAGAACACCACTCGGGTTCAGATCAGGGAGGCCGTTATTCCCAATCACCCCCTTCCAAGTCTCGCTGTCATTGCCCACGTGGGCGAGTCCCCCAGTAGAACACACAATATTATTAGTGTTAAGGTCACGTGTGTGTGTGTGTGTGTGTGTGTGTGTGTGTGTGTGTGTGTGTGTGTGTGTGTGTGTGTGTGTGTGTGTGTGTGTGTGTGTGTGTGTGTGTGTGTGTGTGTGTGTGTGTGTGTGTGTGTGTGTGTGTGTGTGTGTGTCTGTGTGTGTTAGTGGAGGGAGTAACTAAAGAAAAAATAAGAAAAACATGATCTTTTCCGACTTATTTCCTGCATAGAGGGACATTTGAAAGAATAATTGTTTCCCAATCACACCCTGAACTATTTGAGGGGCGTGCAGTGGTTAACTCTCACCTGACAGTGGTTAACTCTCCCCTGACAGTGATTAACTCTCACCTCACAGTGGTTAACTCTCCCCTGACAGTGATTAACTCTCACCTCACAGTGGTTAACTCTCACCTGACAGTGGTAAACTCTCACCTGACAGTGATTAACTCTCACCTCACAGTGGTTAGCTGTCACCTGACAGTGGCTACCTCACAGTGGTTAGCTCACAGTGGTTAACTCTCACCTCGCAGTGGTTAACTCTCACCTCACAGTGGTTAACTCTCACCTGACAGTGGTAAACTCTCACCTGACAGTGATTAACTCTCACCTCACAGTGGTTAGCTCTCACCTGACAGTGGTAAACTCTCACCTGACAGTGATTAACTCTCACCTCACAGTGGTTAGCTGTCACCTGACAGTGGCTACCTCACAGTGGTTAGCTCACAGTGGTTAACTCTCACCTCGCAGTGGTTAACTCTCACCTCACAGTGGTTAACTCTCACCTCGCAGTGGTTAACTCTCACCTGACAGTGATTAACTCTCACCTCACAGTGGTTAACTCTCACCTGACAGTGGTAAACTCTCACCTCGCAGTGGTTAACTCTCACCTCACAGTGGTTAACTCTCACCTGACAGTGATTAACTCTCACCTCACAGTGGTTAACTCTCACCTGACAGTGATTAACTCTCACCTCACAGTGGTTAACTCTCACCTGACAGTGATTAACTCTCACCTCACAGTGGTTAACTCTCACCTGACAGTGGTAAACTCTCACCTCACAGTGGTTAACTCTCACCTGACAGTGGTAAACTCTCACCTCACAGTGGTTAACTCTCACCTGACAGTGATTAACTCTCACCTCACAGTGGTTAACTCTCACCTCACAGTGGTTAACTCTCACCTGACAGTGATTAACTCTCACCTCACAGTGGTTAACTCTCACCTGACAGTGGTAAACTCTCACCTCACAGTGGTTAACTCTCACCTGACAGTGATTAACTCTCACCTCACAGTGGTTAACTCTCACCTGACAGTGATTAACTCTCACCTCACAGTGGTTAACTCTCACCTCACAGTGGTTAACTCTCACCTGACAGTGATTAACTCTCACCTCACAGTGGTTAACTCTCACCTGACAGTGGTAAACTCTCACCTCGCAGTGGTTAACTCTCACCTCACAGTGGTTAACTCTCACCTCGCAGTGGTTAACTCTCACCTGACAGTGATTAACTCTCACCTCACAGTGGTTAACTCTCACCTGACAGTGGTAAACTCTCACCTCGCAGTGGTTAACTCTCACCTCACAGTGGTTAACTCTCACCTGACAGTGATTAACTCTCACCTCACAGTGGTTAACTCTCACCTCACAGTGGTTAACTCTCACCTCGCAGTGGTTAACTCTCACCTCACAGTGGTTAACTCTCACCTGACAGTGATTAACTCTCACCTCACAGTGGTTAACTCTCACCTGACAGTGATTAACTCTCACCTCACAGTGGTTAACTCTCACCTGACAGTGGTAAACTCTCACCTCGCAGTGGTTAACTCTCACCTCACAGTGGTTAACTCTCACCTGACAGTGATTAACTCTCACCTCACAGTGGTTAACTCTCACCTGACAGTGATTAACTCTCACCTCACAGTGGTTAACTCTCACCTGACAGTGGTAAACTCTCACCTCGCAGTGGTTAACTCTCACCTCACAGTGGTTAACTCTCACCTCGCAGTGGTTAACTCTCACCTCACAGTGGTTAACTCTCACCTCACAGTGGTTAGCTCACAGTGGTTAACTCTCACCTCGCAGTGGTTAACTCTCACCTCACAGTGGTTAACTCTCATCTCATAGCAGCAGTAGTAGTGATTCCATTTATCAAAAGTAATCCGGTTTAATGCCGACCCAGATAAATTTGCACCATATAAACACTCTGACAATGTTTCCACCATCAGGTTGAAATTCTGATCGGATCTTTGGGGGATTTGATTTAGATTTAGACTTGGGGGCGTTTTCAGAAAGAAAACTGGTCGGACGAGGAAACAGTTTTTATTTAAAAAAAAACTTCAAAATAGTTGAAAGGGTTAACAAAGGAAAAGTTAAGAGGATTCTGGGCTCATGTCTCAAACACCAAACATCACAAAGTGCAAAGCATTGTGGGATTGATCCACTGAAATGAATCAGGTTACATGTCTATGCATAAACTGGCACAACAGTCCCATTGCTTTATTCACAGGACAATCTGATCCAAGATGGATGGTTGGATGGAAGGAACAGCCTGAACGGTGCAAAGAGCAAGAAAATTCTTTTGTCGGGTTCAGTGTGAAGCGTGTTCATGTCCTCCTCTTTGTCCTCCAACCTTAAGACACACGCGAGTGGCAATTCTAAATCACCTCGGCACGTGAGACCGCGTATGTCTCTGTGATGGACTGGTGGCCGGTCCCTGGCATTCTATGCCTTCACACATGGTCAGCTGGAATGGACTTCCATGTCCCTGACCTTGAGTTTGATGAGTGTAAACCACAGACAGACCAGCAGCGGAAACCCGAAGCTTGACCAATCAGAAAACTAAACACGTAGTTGATGCCACTGTGCAGCAACATCAGTAATCCTGCGACACGTTAATGCCAATAATAATCTCATTAGATTATTGTGCTCTTCTATAAAGATAACTGTCTTCACTGTGTGAGTTTAGATGAGAAGGAAGGAAAACTGCAGTTTCACTGAAATAAAATGAAGACATAATCTCGAGTGGGAACGTCTTTACTTTTGTGATTTTGTTGTGGCAGTTGTTAAAATATGCAACAGAAGAAACTGAAAAGAAAAGTCTGAATTCACAGAGTCTAACTCAGGTACCCCTAAAAAATATATTCAGTGCAGCGTGCAGGGTGATAAAAAAAAAAACCAACCCAAAAAACAACAACACACTTTGAATAAAGTTTCAGCGCTCCAGTGGAGCTGCTTAGCAGTCTCTAAGAGAAGGATGAACCTGACGAGAATGAGTTCACGCGCTCGCCAAACACGTGTGTTCAGGTTTAGAGCTTTCAATATGATCAGTGCAGAGGAACCGCGCTCTCCATCGAGTGGCAGCTTGCATCAGTCATGCCGTACATATTCCTGCATCAAGAAGCAGAAGACACCATCCTCCAAGAGCGCGAGGTTTCCCTGGACCCCCGGTGATGCACAATGCCATCGTTAGCTCACAGCATGAGACCCAAACCCTGTGCGTCGGGGTGGTGGACACTCTCAATGGCTCCAAATATGGAGATTTGACCTCAAATGGTACTAATACAGAATCAACAACAACAACAAAAAAAACCTCCTTAACATAATTAATTACTCACAGAAGATGTCATCAATTTCAGGCAGAGCATTCTTGTTTGGATCTATTTGTAAAGGAGAATCTGACTGAAACTTCAGTTAGAGATTTCATTTCATTCATCGGTTTTGGGTCCAAAATCATTTATGTTATATATTAATGATATATGTAGGGTGTCAAACATTGTCAAAAATGTGTGTTATTTGCAGATGATACTAATATTTTTTGTGATGGGGAAAATTTGCAGCAGCTTTTGTATAATAAATAATGAAGGATATTATGAACACGCCAATATACTGTTTTTAAAATGACACACCTTAAAGTTTGGGGATCTGGTAGAATTTAAGACAGCACAAATAATGTATAGAGCAATAAATAAAGTGCTACCTGTAAACATACAAAAACCGTTCAAAGACAGAGTGGAGGGTTGAAACTTTAGAGGGAAACTCAACTTGAAACAGTATTATGCTCGGACCAATTTAAAAAGTACGTGTGTTCCAGTTTGTGGGGTGGTTTTGTGGAATGGTCTTGACGACACGATTAAACAAAGTATGAATGTATCGCAATTTAAAAACGCGTACAAAAGATATATTTTTGAAAAATACAGAAATGAGGAAGGAGAATGTAAATCTCACAGATGTAAATGGCGCTTGTTCATTTTGTTCTTTTTTGTGTTTTGTTCTGTTTTTTCAAATAGATCTTTTGGAGTAGTTTTTTCTCTCTTTGTATCGCCTGTTTAGTTATTTTATTGGATTTTCCATTTGTCAATGGTGAAGAATGGGAGTAGGACTTGACAAGCCAAGACTTTCCAAACAAGTCAAATGTGTATTATATTAAAATTGGCTTTTTTTTAATTCATTTTTATTTTACATCGTTTTCAACATTTCCAAAATGTTGCTGTGTAGAGAGGAAACTTTTCTGAAACAAATACACAAAAATGTTTGAACAGTAATAAGCTGAAACTGATTAGCATGACGAAATAAGTGCCATAGTTCCACTTATAAAATGAATATTACTTGAATGGCACTTTTGCACTGCTTGAGCCGTCCCCAAAGTGCTTCGCACCGTTAATAACGATTAACACTTGCTCAATCCATCCATTGAAAGCAGTTTGCACAAGGACCCTTCGGCATGTAGACAGGGAAATGGGGACTCAAACCTGCCACCTGCATGAATGTAGTTGCAGGACTGCCGTCTTTCTAACACGATTAACAAAAGATCTCCAACTGAAATGTCAGGCTGTGATGCATGAGCAGCCTTATTTAAACCTTTCTACAAGCTATCTGTGGCTCTTTGCACATTACTTTAATATTTAATTTCTCTTTGTGTCCCCAGTCATTAGCCTTATTGCTTGCAAAACACTGATCCAAACTTGTCATTATTAGCATGAACTATTTCCCTGCTCTTTGTTGCCTGTTGAATCCTTTTTGCTCTTTAAACTTTCAAACCCTGATCATTCATTTTTTTTCTTTATCTTATGCCAAGTAATCCGATTTTGCTCTAAACTTGGGGGATGGGGGGGGTCAACATTTCAAAACAATTCCATTTTGTGATATTTAGGTCTTTTAGGTCTTTATAGCTGGAGGAGTTTTGTGTTTTCTTCTTTGGTGGGGGTCAGGACTCAAGCCAGGGACTGAGTATATTCCTCAAGCCTCTATGAAGCACCTGCAGTGGCCAACGGGGCTCCATGCTGACGTTCATGCACGCATGTCTGACAGCTGGCCGTAAAAAATGCTCCAGTGAGTGAAATTCAAAACAGGGTTCCGAGGAGCATGAAAACCCTTCGCTTCTAATCCACAGAGCAGGAAAGCGGCACGCCGCTGGAGATGGAGTTAGTCACGCGGCCGGAGGACTCTGCCTTACGGGACAAAAACATCCAGTGCTCTGAATAGTAGCACTTCTCCAGGGTTGGTTCGTTATAACGATGAGTCCTGACACCCAGTGGGAGGGGGTCTGGGGAATAGTCATTATATGCACAGGATGTAATTATAATCGATCAGCTGTGGTGTGAAAAGAAAAAGGGATCGTCTTGAGAGGCCTATGAGCCACGAACTGCGATGGAGATGCTCTTCTGGCTGTGCTGCCAAACCTTCCACGGCAGTCACTTTGCAGCTGCAGCATGTCAGCAATGTCATACTGATCGATGCATATTCTGTGTCCTTTAGTTTGGCACAGATTTGGTGGGGGCAGCGTCAGCCGGATTTTAAAATGCACCAGAGCGGAGCATTCACTAACGTTTGCTGCCATAAGGACGGCACAAAGCATGAATATTCTGCTTTCTCCATTTAATGGACCGTTGATTTCAAGTCAAGCCTTGCATTGCATCTTAGGTGTCCATTTACACATATGTGCTCCGAGTTACTGAAAACGTAACTTCTTGGAAACGGCTCCCAAGGTGGAAGTTCTTGAAAACAGGGGAAAATTAGACTTTCTGGAGAAGATTGGGCTCCGACTCCTCGTTGACCGTGGAGACGCTGCTACTGCACATGCGCTCCTGACACGTAGCGAATAGTCATCCTATACATATGTGAGCGGCTTCAATACATGCTGATGGCAGCGTGTGCAGCTCTCACCAACAAAGTCCTTACTTCTGTCTGAACCGTCTCCTCAAATCAGTCTTTAAAATTTGCTTTAACACAAGACTTAGTCAACATTTTACAGACACTGCTAGGTGGATGCAGGTGTCGCTGGAGGAATCTACAATTTTCAGGATTCGAAAACATGATCAACAAATATAAGTAGACTTTAAGCCTATTTATTATAAAGTAAAAGGTCACAATATATTATTGAGCATATTGGAGGTGTGATAGAGATGAGTTAGCATGAAATGGAGCAAAAACTGCTGCAGACTATGGCCACATCCACACCAAGCAAAACGATCTTTTTTCTCCACGAGGTTCTCAAAAAGAAATTCCGTCCAAACGTCACTATGAACACGGCTCAACACGAGGCTTCAGGGCATGTGGTACATATGAAAGGCCTTTAGGGGCGCTGTGACTTACCAAACACACTAGAAACGCAGAAGAAGACTTTAGAAGTAGATTCCTGCTCATAAACCTGTATATAACTCTGGTTCTATAGCTCTACGGCTCCGCTCCTCCTGCTGCTAGCGTCAGTAGCTTCTGCAGCTCCACCGGAGCTTGTTGTCCCTGATTGTTGTGGTTATTTGATGACATCACGGACCACGGCGGCAGGAGGGGCGAAAAAAACACGCTTCTAAAACGGCCTCGTGTGAACGACAGGCCAGAAACAGCTTGTTTAGTTAAACGGCAAGCTCGTGCAGACGAGCCCTAAAACAAGACCAGCAAGCATTGCTGAAACACTGCAACTGCACATGCGCACCACAGCCATAATAAATAGTTGTTTTGCACATGAGCGAGTAGAACTGCACAGGGGCAGCTGTGTGTGGAAGAAGAAACAAGTGCATTGAATGAAAGGATAATTTTTTTTTTTTTACTATATTGTAAAATAAAAGTTACAAGAATAAAATCCTCGCTTGCATTATGATAGCAGGATAAACAGCCAATTAGCCAGTGTGAATGTGTGAAGTGAGGCAAGGTCCTCTGTGTTTCTCAGTAAACATTTTACAGAGTAATAAATCATCATATCGTGCAGGACTTGAAGAGTGCAGTCGTTCTCCAGTGATGACAACTCGGAGAGCTTCCCTCATTCGCACAGACATGTCACATCTGATAGCTGCGTGTAGAATTCATAGCGATTGCATGAAATGAAATGCAATGTGTTAAACTTAATAAGCCTGTCTCTTCGTGGACGTTAAAGGGTAACAATGTGTTTATGAATCACTGGGGTTGAGCTCACTTCAAATCCTCCCGCTGAGCATGGCAGTAAATTCGGGTATCGATCGCGCACCTTCAGACAAAGGCTTGTTTATTTCGGAGCTGATATGCCAGGTATCTCTGCTGGTGATCTGATAAAGCCATGTCAGATTGCTCATAGAATCTGAACGGGAACAACATGTGAGTGTCCTGAGAGATTGTTTATCAGCGGCTCGGCCTTCAATTCTGCAGCGAGGTTCAAAATAGTGCATGATATAACCGAGGCGATGGCGTCATTTCAGAGTGCTGACCTGGCCAGCACAGGAAGGAAAAAATGTTGGAGCCATCGCTAAAAGCTTTTAACAATACCCCTGAACACTAGAGATGAAAAACTTTTTTTCTCTATAAACCGCACATCTCTGGGTCCTTTCGCTATTCTGGGCTTGAGTATCGTATTCGAATGCATGTTTTCAGGGTCTGGTTATGACAGCCAGTGATATCCAGCCGCAATAGATCATAAAAAGATCAGATTCCAGAACATGATCACAAGCTTCTATCTTTAAATTACCTGTCAAAGTTCAACAGTACAATCCATTGAAAACAAAGCCGTTTTTATTCGGTCCAATTAACATTTCCACACTGTGGGAATATTTAGCCTCTTTCAGAGTTGTTGGACAACGAGTTCATATTTCTGTCTGCCCAGACTCAAAACACACGTAGTACAAACGGTCACTTTGCCCCTTTATCCAACGCATTATAATCACTAAGTGAGATCTGGACCAGTTGCTTTAGACATTACAGTTGTCACACTGAGGCAAGAAGGAAAAAACCCGAGGCTGGAGTGACCTTTGGTGACCGAGGTCTCGCGAGTTGACCTCTGAGTCACAGCGAACATTTGAGCCAAATCTGAAGAAATTCACCCAGAGTATTGCTCAGCTATCACTTTAGGAAGAAAACTGTCACAGATGGATGGATATGCCAAAACACTATGCCGCTGGCTACAACTGTCAACCGCAGAAAAAAACGAAACACAGAAGGAAACCCCCCTCAAAAAAAGAAATGATACGAGTAGCATTTTCCATTAAAGTAAACTTTCCTCGAATCAATATTCAGAGTTAACATTCTGAAAATTCAGACTCCATTTACACGTTTTGAGTGAAAACACATCGGTTTTGCATTTTCAGTTCAGAAAAGTTTCACGTTTTCAACGTTCTTAAACTATGTCAGTTTACATGGCAACGGCAGAAGTGCTAGAGACAATGCAGTTAGTATGCCAGGACACTAGTGGGTGCTGTTTGCTGCACACGGGCACCCAGACCAACGCAAACAATTACCACAGAGACGTAGCACTTTCAAAAAGTTCCACTTTGGGAGCCATTTTCAAAAAGTTGTAGCTTTAAGCACTGTAGTTGTGAAAACGTCAACGAAAGATTTGACTTGAATTCGTTGCCATGTAAACGGGCTCTTAATGACCAAACGAGAATTCAGTCGTACAGTTTCCACAGACGAACACGTCCGTGTTGAAATCCCAGCCGTGACCACGCGCAGACTAAAGTTACGCATGAGCAGAGCGCCACTCAGTACCTGGAGGTTGAGTGTGATTTACAAGCCGCCACTACTGAGATTTCTCTCTTGTGCTTGTCTGTCAGTTGTGCATGGACATGTATCGACTCTCATTCATGTAAAGCATGTCGACAGCATCGCAATAATGACATGTAAAGTACTGGTCAGACAGATTAATCACTCTTGGTGCAAAGTTACTGTGTGAGATTTTGGAGCGAGCGCTCAGCTCTATCTGCTGCTGCACTCCTTCTCTTACAAACAACCAAGAACACGATCAGTCAAACTCATTGAATAATTTACAGTAATGATCCCAGTAAGGGACATTTATCTCAGTAGAAGTCATCAGAATTGTCTTTCCTGTGCACCTGCTGGATGGGGAGAATGATCTGTTGTTTCTCAAGCTCGCGTTTCGAGGAGAAAAAAGCAGAGCGACAGAATCGGGCTCGTCGCTGAGCCTCCTGACATGAGCCGGATGGCATCGCTTCTGTTTCACTACTTCATTTGTGAGTTGTTGTTTTTTTGCTGTATCCAGCGAGTGCAACTGTGCCATGTAACTTCTGACTAAACAAGCTGTTCAGACAGAAAAGAAGAAAAAGCTCCTGACTTAAGCACTTACGAAATTAAAGCACTAAACTGGCCTTAAATTCTTATTGTTTCGGTCGTCCACTGATCTCCAGTCATCAGAGCAGCCCCCCTGCAGATTTGTTTCTCAGTCAAAGCTAAGCTTGACATTAGGGATTAGAAATAAAGCTTCATCTTACAAGAAAACGTTAACCCTTGGACTGCGGCGAGCTGGTTTACGCGGCGCCTCTGCATTTTGCCTCTCCGGGGAGTCCACGTGTCGTTGAGGAAGGATGGGTGGGAAACCTCCGGAGGTTATGTTTGCATGAGGAGTGTGTAGCGGTGTGTAAACACACGATGCCCTTCGCCGTCCGAGGAGCAGTGCACCTGCTTGGTGACTGGGCTCGGGGTGTCACCCCGATCCTCAGAAGTGCCACTTCACTCTGCTCCTGCTCACCCCGGTGGCCGAAATGCATTGTGGCCAAGCAAGCGCTCAACTGACAGCTTCAAAACATCTCTCATGTGAACCTGAAGGTCACTCGACAGAGGATGTGTGTATACCTAACTGCCTCGCGTTCCAAACTTTAATCATCAAAACATTCACCAGGGAAATACTATAGTTTTGCTCAAGGATTCCAAATCTCCTCACCTTCCTTTAGGCCTCGTTTATGTGACAAAGTTCCAAGTGACACACTTCGATTTTGCGTTTTCGTCGCAGACAAGTTTTGTTTTGAAAAAGATGACAGAAACAGTTCGCCTGCCGGGCCATGAGTTGGCGCCGTTTTGTCTTTGCCATGAAACCACACACACATGCACACAGAGAACATCACACAGTTTGATTGTTATTACAGTGACTGTCAACAACTAGCAAGAGGTCCCAGGAGAATCTGGACTGGGAGCCATGGCACTCTGGAGGAAACCTTGTTCTTATCATCTACTCGGGCGTACGTAAAAGAACTATTTACTATTGCCGTGGTGCACATGTGCAGGAGCAGCGTTTCGGAAAAGCTGCATTTTCCTCCGTTTCCATGGTGATGCTGTCAAAGCAAATTCAAAAGGTTCCGCCTTGGGAGCCTTCTTCAGAAAGTAGCTGTTTCAGTGGCTGGCAGTAGCGCTGCCGGGTGAAGAGGCGCTCTGAGGCCCTGGGACCATAATCAAGAAATCAATTACACGATTAATGAAATGAACCCGGTCATTTTTGCTTGCCTCGATATATCGCCATATTTCCATGGCATTTCCATGCCATATTCTATGTTTTTTATGATCCTTGCCTCGCACCTCCAAACAGACTGGATGACAAGAGCGTTCACTCCGTGCATTGGCCTCATCACCGGGGCACATTTGTTTCATGAACAGAGTGAAACCCTGTCAGTAATCTTGTGTCTCTGTGGAGGGAGGCAGCGCCGCTCTCGCACACACACACAAAGTGCATCTGTGTTGTTTGAAAATATACCTCATATACCTTTTGTTTTCCATAAACTCAGACTATCATTTCAAGTAAACCAGCCTCAAAACACGATTATTTACTAAAAGGGACTTCATGACGCTTCTGCTTGTTTACCAGTATGTTGATAAAAGAGTCATGAACGCGCTGTATTTACATGAAGTTAACATTGGCAGAAATTGTATAATAAGGAGAAGCCCCACCTAAAATATGTATCACCAGTCGCCACCGGTTAGCACAATTATATTAAGGCTAAATATCTATTGAAAAGGTACGAACACATTACTCATGTTTTACAATACTATAATTATATATCATATATAATATATATCATAATATACAATCATGATTATGGAATGATACTATTGGAAATGTAATAGAATACATGTATCTTTGTTTGTTATATAAAGATATTAAATACTTCTATACAGTCACAGTCACATCTGCTCACAAAACTAAACTGCCGGTAACCTCTTCATCTTAGGTCCTCTCTTAAAGTTCAGCGATTTAAACAAACTCTAATGTCTCTAACCTGATTATCAACAATCCAACAGCTTCAGAACAAATTACTGCTCAGATATCTGATAGTTTTTCTCTCTTTCTGTAAAAGAAGGAAGGATGACAGATTATATCTGAATGAGGTCTGCACCGGCAAATCAGGACCAACTCCTCGTCTCACCTTCATCGCTACACAAGCAAACCACACACACACACACACAGACACACACACACACACGGAACTTGTTATGATTGGTTGGTCAGGTGCACATGAAACATCCAATATGTCAGCACTTCAGCATAACGCTGCAACATGTAGAATATTTTAATATGTTGCACCAATGCTGCAGCGCTGCTGCACAGCACAATGTTCAATATATGCAACAGATAAATGTGTTCCACAGACGATACTTCGATGTCTGATTTGTCAGATCGTCAACATGTTGTCGTCCTTCACGACCTAATGTTGCCACTACTATGCGCTGAACCATTTTAGTGATAAAAGATAAACATTTTGTGACCAAGCCGGAATCTTGGTCCAATGCAAAATGAAACAAGATTAATATAGATTAAAAAGGAAGAATATTTAATTGGAATTCATCAAAATGAATCCCCAGCAACCTGCGATTCATCCGATGAGAAATGTGAGTCATTTGACAGCACTCACATGAATGTATTCATATTCATATAGTCACGTGAGCTGCGTGAGAGGCGTTGATAACTGCACCAACGTGGCCCATCCATCACCAGCAAGCAACATTTCAACCCCACTGCTGTGACTGATATTTAGAAATCAGAGCTGCTGACTCTGCCTGCAACTCTTATCTGCGATAAACAGCATGTAATAGTCTGTATCAACTGCGAGCACCCTGCTTTTAGCAGATGTGTTGCAGACGAGAGCGCTTCGGAAAGGCAATGTGGCGTGTGGGCGTTCTCCCAGTCAAAGGTCACGTCTATTTAAAGGGATTTTCCAGATGAAATGTGTTTGAAGTGTGGCGAGCGAGGGAGGGCTGGGAGGAGTGCCGAGCGGGGAAACACAGCAAGGTCATTCCCATTCAGAGCCACCGTGCCCGTTTAACCATTGTATTGGAGAGAGCCACAACACATTTACAGGCATCGTGTGGGTGAGAGTGTACGTGTGTGTTACATAAGATCCCAAAGCCAAGTGTGTATGTTTGTAATTACAGTCGTTAATAATTGCACAAAACCCCAGTCTCAATGAGAAAACATAACAGGGTTTAATCAGCTCAAGGTGCAAGTTTACTTTCTTTTTCTTAATGTCGTTGCGTGACTTTATTCCTTTTCCTGGATCAAAGTGTCACAGCACGATTCCAGTTTCCTGCAAAGTCCAATCACTATCCCCTTTATGACAAAAAAAGCCAACTCTGCATTACAACTCTGGATTTGTGCAAGATGGAACAGACTACACTCCGAGGTGCTGTAACCAAGCTGAGAGAATAAGCGATGTGAAGGGATTTTGTTTTCCAATCCATCGAAGTCTCTCTGTCTTACAGACTCACTTCCATCCACTAAGTTGAAAACACATTCACACCCAGAGGTGCTGCCAACAGCTAAACGACACTTTGGTACATGGCCTAATGTTTAAATAAACGACACCTAATTGAGTCGCGCAATGCTGCAGCGCCCAATTTGGCTGCGGTGCAGAAGTCGGTTAAAAAGTTATCAGTATTGATTTTTTAGAGTGGGTCGCTGGCACCGCAGCTCGGGTGATTTGATGACGAGTGAAAGGTTCTAATAGCCGGTGGGCCTCCTCCTTCTCCTCCACAAAGCAAAATTGGATCCATTAACTGGTTTGTTAACAAAAGAGGGAAAAAAAAGAAAAACAATCAATGGCACTTTTGATGATTGAAATCATTTTTCAACATAATGTTGGTAAATTACAGCGCCACGAAATATGTGAATTTGTTTGCTTTTCCCCCACTTGGCTGCAGAATTAATCAAGCAATTCCTCACAGTGTGCACATATTAAGCTATTCAAAGCAAAATATTGCAGCTCTTAGAGAATAATTCATGTCTAACTGTTCAGCCTTGGCTTTATTGAGCCCTGATTACATTCAAAGTACTGAATTATTGTCCTGCAATGTTCTCAGGCAGTGGTTTCCAACACTGTTTTTTTCCCTTCGGAATGACTGTGACAAAGGTGGCAGAGCCGCGCTCCAATCCCTGAACATAACATGACAACGAGGCCGAACACCATCGAACAAGCCCACTCACCAACTTGTCGATTCTGGAAAATGTTCAAATATGATTTTGACAAGGTCAGAATAGGCCACCGCTGGACCACACAGTGTTGTCCGGTGCTCTCCTAAGGAATCCCCAAGATCAGATGAAGAAGCACCACAAACCCCGTTTAGCCCATCATCTTCTTCTTAGACCTTCTTTCAACTGTGTTTCTTCTTTGAAATTACAATTTGTAAGTTGCAAAAAACTTTTCTTTTTGTTAAATCACTTCAGACCTCCAATTAAAGATAATATAAGTTTGGGACATTTCCATTTATTTCTGAATATAATGTACAGGTTATGCATAAAATGAAGCAGTGACAATCATTGTGAGCAGAACTGTAGTGATCCTCTCCCCAAGATATGAGGCTGAACCATTGAAACTTTAACACAAAACTTTGTAATGTACTTATCCCGTCGATATTATTCTGTTGACTCCCCATTGAAAAACAAACAACCTGTTAGAGTAAATTCCAAACACAAATGAGTGTGCAGAAGCTTAACTAACTAGACATGACCCAAGAGTATTTCCACAGATCACAGTATTTTACACTGGCCATGTGATTATTCTATTGACGTTTGATAAATGTATTGATTTCTCTTGTCTGCATGCAAAGTGAAGTGAATGCGTATTATTCCAACTTGCACCGTTCAGTAAATGTTAATGCAAGTACATTTTGCCCGAGCCAACATGTTTTGTTGGATTTTGTCACGAAAGCCAAATCTGGGAATTGTTGCATGTGCGTGACTACGTGCAGAGATTTCCACTGACTTGGAGGTCTGTTGAAGCCCGTTCTCAAGACTCTGGAGATGAAGTGTGAGCGCTGTGGCTCAGGTGGAGGTTGAGCACCTTGCACAAGAGCTCTGTCCCTCTCAAGTGTGTCTGTAACAAGGCTGGCAGTGTAAAGGGAATCAAACCTTGCAAATACAGTCCATTCGCTCATTTTAAACAGACAAAATGAAAAAAAACGACGACGAGTGAGCACTTTCTTCCTCAATATTTTCACCTACAGCTACAGTGTGGTGATGATGGCGATTAGTACTTGCAAATATTACGGTATCTGATCCGACGACCGCCACTGCACCTGTCACTTGATCTGTGGATGCTTTTGCTTTTCAAGCAGTTGCTATAAAAAGAAACATGACAGCAGTGTTCAGGAATACTGTGTAACTGGAAGGTTGGTAAGGTTCCACGGATTAAGAGGGAAAATTGGCCGTTTGTGACTGAGAATGTAGACGTTTCAGAGAGCTCTCGGAAGCAGGCTGGTGTCACTTGTGAAATCTCCTCGCTCCGAGCACAAATAAGTTAATCTTGTTATTGTTTTGCATAAATTACAAAAATCCGTCTCGCCACCTGAGAGACATAAACTTGCCATTTGTACCTATTTAGCTTAATAACAACAAGTCTAATTACTAGATGTGCTCAAAGCTTTAAAGCACATGTCCACACAGAATAGGAATTTACAGCACATAGGCGTCAACGGTCAAATCAAACGATTAGTCACAAGTAGAGGATTTGCGTTGTGAAGGCCACGGGAATGAAAGATCTCCTGTGGACATGAAGAGCATTTGTTTGCAATCACAAGCTAGTTTGTGTCTTTTCTGGACTCTGGCAAACTGCAATGAACCTGGATTGCTGGAGGTGCTGCTTGTTTGTTCATTTGACAAGAAGAGATTCAACGAAGGCCCCGTCCACACGAGGCAAAACTACATTTCTTTCGCCCCGAGGTTTTAAAAATAAAATAATCATTTTCCACAGATGTGTGCCATCTCTGCCGCCCACACCTCAAAGCCGAGCCAGCAGTTTAGAATTTCCCCACAACCACCACTAAAAAAAAAACTGCTTACAGGCTTCTAAAATGCCGCCTTGGGTGGAAGATCGGCCAAAACCAGTGCGTCTACACGTGTAAATGATCCCCAAAGGAACCGTTTATACGCTTAGGCGCATCGTGTTTGTGCTTTTGTTTCAGAAAACCTTCACATTTCCGTTCTGAAAAGAATGTATGTTTACGGCCAAATGGCCACAGCACTGAAAATGATGTAGTTAGCATGTTGGGCCACAAGACGGCGCTGTTGGTCGCTTTTGTAATGAAACCACACACTCAGGCAGAGAACAATTCATTCTAAACTTTAACAATGAACAGATTATTCGTATGGAGAGAAAATCAAGTTGGATTGTTATTACGGCGACTCTCGACTATAAAACCACCAAGTCCCCGGAAAATCTGGACGTGAGTCCTGACACTCTGGAGGAAACATTGCTCTGATTGTCCATCTACTCACACATGTGCCAAAGAACTATTTATTACGACGATGGAGCGCCGCATCCATCGTCTGCTCAGTTCTGAGCCTCAGCGTTTCCAGAAAGTCCCGGTTTGGTTTGTTTCACTCTTGAGAGTAATATTTTAGGACTGAAATGTGGACTTTTCTCACTTGAACTCAACCTAACGAGGCAAAGAAACCACTAGGTTGTCCACCACCACCACCACCAACCGACCAGAAGATGGAACACTGGCACCACCACTGAGCACGCCTCCTGAAAACCGCCCGGGCCACATCTGCGAGACACTTTGTGCTGCGCTGCTGGCGGCTGGCAGCGGAGACCGCTCGCCCTGCCAGCCGCCCGCTGCTGCTGTAACATTAGAGCCCACATCCACCTTGCTGTACTGCTGGCACGGCAAAAAAAATCTAAACTATGAAAAGATGCAGGAAGCTCCCTCAGCACAATGAAGAGCAAATAAAAAAAGACTCATACCGCTCTTTCTTCTCTGTGCTTTGCTTTTTTTCCCCAAGAGGTCACTGCTTGGGCGTCATTACTTTTGTCCCCCTCTGAGCTATGCATGGCACTGCTGCATGCACCACACACTGTTCCTGTTTGGAGCGAGGTGGAGGAGGGCGTGCCAGTGTGGTCAGCACACTGGCCGGGGGGGGGGGGAAGCTATGGAATACAATCTGACCACTACCAGACACAAAAACACACACAAGACACACACACTGAATTCTTAGCAGGCCATCGCTGCTGCCAGTGAATTCCTTCCTTGGCCCTGGTGAGCAGAAGGCTCTGACACATTTGGGTTCAGCTTCATGCTGCCCCCCCCCTCTACCACCACCACCACCACCACCACCACCACCACCGCCTCCTGTTCAGGTTTCACAGCCATCCACTACCAACTACCCACACACTCAGCGCAACCACCAACAGCTTTTTCATTTGATTTTCTCACCATCCATCTCCCTCTTTCCCCCTTTCACTCCATTCCTCATGCCCACTAAGGCAGAAAAGCATCCAGAATTATCCCCCTTGTTTGATTAAATGAAGGTAAATGTAAGTCCGCGGAGGCTTGTTAGACGAAGCACTGAAACCCGACATGACTGTGGAGTAATAGTGCGAGCCGAGTGCTCCCAGCGTGCCCGCTGACATGAAAATGGCGGTAATGAGGGTTATCAAACATCACTTATTTCAGATGTTGGCTCATCTGGCTGCCGAACAAGACATATTAAAAACACATGTAAAGCTCTGCTCCTGAGCTGGAGAAACGTTGGACACAGGCTGGAAGGTTGTGGCAAGTGGAAACGACACTCGGTCAAATTACATTTTTCTACACCGAGCACTTTCCACATTTCTATTACATGGGGGCTGGATTTGAGCTTGCACAGTGCAGTTTCACCTCTGACTCAGCCCTCACCTCGTTCACTTTCACCGAGCCCTCTCTGCCACACTCTCTGCTTATTCTTCAGACAGAAAGGACGGGCAGGCTGCCAGAATCCAGCGCACGACCTCCAGACCCCGGCAGCTGATGCACCAAGAATCGTTGTGCTTGTTACATCAGAGCACTTTTATGTTGCCAGGCAGCCTTACCCACACACACACACACACACACACACACACACACACACACACACACACACACACACACACACACAACATGCCTCGTCTCTGGTTTCAGTGTGACCCAGTAAAATAAAGAGCATCTCCAGCAGCACGAGAGGACGAGTCGGGACGCTCCGCAGGGCTGGCAGACGGAAATCAACACTGTGCCAGTAATAACTGAGGCCGACACGAGCATCAGTGGCATTACTGGCACGGACGACCTGCTGGCAGAGCCCAGACAAGACATAAACTCTACATGCCCACTACTCTTTCAACACAACACTGGCCACACTGCTGTAAGGAAAACATGTTCACGGGATTAACCCATGCTATCATTTCATTTGGCCCAAATTAATTCAGTCCAGACTCCAGAGGCCTGTACTTGTAAGCAATAGAGATGAACCGATTCCACTTTTTAAAGTGCTAGCACCAACCTGTGGCTACTTGCTGATGCCTAGTACCACTACGAGTACTGATTAAATGCCAAAAAGTCTAATTCATACTCCATATGCAAACAATGCATGAAGGCTCTGCGTTTCTATGAATCTCCTCCGTACAGCCTCTGCGGTGACGCTACTCGCACCAACGACTATCTTTCACCTTCTCTTGGTATTTTGGAAGAACATAGTTTCAATTCTATCTTACTTTTGTCCTTCTCATTGATATTAAAAACTCTCCAAATCGCAGACATCGCTCAACCTCTCCTGTCAACATTCTGCTGACGTTGCAGTCGCAAGATGTCACTTAAGACTCACTGGGTCGTATCAGGGATCTAAGATCACAAGTACTCCGTACAGTATCAGACCCGATGCTAGTATTGGTATCAGTGCTTCCCAAGCAAGCATTCTAGTTTCTCTGGTTGGAACATCTATAGGACAGATTCAAGTAAAAGAAATGAAAATATGACATATAGAACAATAGAGCAGTTGGAAGCAGTCTGGCCTTGGCTCAAGGTCTCTTTCTATGTGTTGGCGATGTATTCTGGGTTTTAGCCTGTTGAGACTCACAATCTTAAAACATAATGTGAACTGGTGTTTCTAAATGGACTGTTTGTGTGTGTGTGTGTGTGTGCGTGCGTGTTTGTGTGAATTACATAATGTTCGAAGGCAAAAGTCTGTAACATAATGTGAGCAACAGCAAAACGTTTCCTGTCATTCTGCAGACACAGGAGGCTTTCAGGTACGTTGTGCATTAATCACTCGTGTTCCTGACATTTGACCGGCTCAGTCCGGCGCCTGCAGATTGCATCCAGCTCCTTTTGTTTCTCAAACCACATTGTTACGAAGCAGAACTCGTCATAACACCAAGAGCTGGAAATCAGACCCAATGTTTGAACCAACATGGAGCATATTTAACTCAACTAATCTCAAAAAGAGATCGGCGGTGTACTTTAGAGAAAACAATGCATTTGGATTAATTACTTCCTGTTCAAGGGCACAAGGATGTTTTCACTAAAAGTCATGAGTATGCAGACTAATAATAAACCCATTTAACTACGCAAAGTACGAATTGCATCATGTGCATCTGGGAATCACAGTAAAGCCATTAGTTAAATTCCATCTATTGTCTTGTCAGTGTAGTTACAAAATGTTATTTGAGGAAGCTGCTGCTTTAAACACATTATTCGGTCTGAAAGAGTTCAATCTTACAAATAAAGTTTGATGATGGCATTCCTTCAAACAGTTAGCGATAACAGGATTGTGTCAGAAGTCATTATCTCTCCCCTGCACTGGCAGAACGTAGCAGAAAACCACTAATCGGGCACTGAACGGCTCTCACCCACGGTGCAGTCGTAGCACTTCTCCGAGTATGAAGCTGTTTGCCAACACGTCAATTTCTGCCCACATATGCTAAAATCTTCACAGTGTTGCTATAAGTCTTGCTGGACCTTTAATTAAGTAGCACAACAACAACAACAACCAGTGTTGAGTTTTATTGGTGCTCATGCAGTTGAAATAAACCAGATTAAGAGTGGTCACAGCCAAGAAGTCTCAAAAACCTCAACATAAATGAGTCTGAAGCAAAAAACAACAGATATGAAATTATGTTTTTTAAAATGAGTGACGCCGCCTTATCTTCTTTGACATGTCTGTGTTTCTCCTATTTCCCAGTTGCCCATGAATGTAACATAAATGGCACAAGACAGTGTTTATTTGAGTAAATGACTGTATATTCGTCACAAGTTTTAACATCCTCAGTACTATGATTGAAACAACAAATGGCCATATAATTGCATTTAGAGATGCTCGCCTAAATTACTTATAATTGAAAACATTCCAACCTGCAACAAAGGGAATCTTTCAATACAAAAAGGCTAAAACTTTTTAATTTCCATCACACAGCTGTGCAATAAAAAAAAAAAAAAAAATCCAATTTCCAAATTATTGGAGCATTGCTTGTCATTTGGTTATTTACTGCAGCTCTCTGTCCCCAAGGTGTGTTAATGTGGAGCTTCACTTTTTGCTTAAATCTGAGTGTCGCTCCCACTGAATCCCACTTGTCAGGCTGGATTTAATCATGCAGATTTACTCGTCCAGCAGATGCACTAAATCAGGGTCTTTATGTCTCCCACACATAAAGACAGTCACATGAATGGCAGTGGATGTTGGTCCAGCCAAAGGATTGGTACAGACTGAAATATCTCATCAGATGGATTGACATTTAGTACATAGATTCAGCCTCCCCAGAGGAGGAATCTTATTAACTTTGGTGATACTCGTGCTGCTCCTCGAGCTCATTGACATTTGGTCATTAGACAGTGACACTGGATCCATCCAACGACGCTTCCTTAAAGGTTAGGAAAAGACTCAATTCCACCATTGACACCACGTTTTCTCCTTTTCAGGATTGATTTCTGTTGCGATTTCCAACCAAGCACGTGCACAATCAAAGGAGGTCGGGATCAAATTCATGTCATCAGTCAGTGGGCTATATATTGAGCAAAATGAACTTCCTTCAGAGGAGTGACGTCAATTTGGATGTGACCCCTGAACTAGAATATGTTTGACACCCCTGAAGCAGAGAGTATGAGGAAATCGCTCCAAAGTGGTAACTGGCTGAACAAAACAGACCAGATTACCAAATCACTCAAAGCAATGAAATTTGTAGTTTGGTATAAAATAATTTACGAGTTATCGTCTGCATTAGAGAATAACTGATAACATATTTTTTCAAGCACCAAGTAGAAATATTATTAATCCTCAGAATTGCATTCAAATGATATTTTCTTTCGAGGTGTTCAAGCTGTGCATAATTTGCAGTCAGCTTTAGATTTATCCCCGTGCATCTTAAAAAACCTCCACCCAGCTGACGTATCTCCCGAGAGGCGGCCGCTGGCGGTTTAGTTGATCCGCTCCTCTGCTGAGAGTTCCATGTCAGTCAACGTCATGATGTGCGATGCACTGAAGCACGTTTACAAGTTCCCAGGCAGAAGATTGGACCCGATACTGGATCCTGGTGACGGCATCGAAGCCCTTGTCTTTATGGTCAAGGTGTGAATGGGTCCTACTCTGCCAGATGTGATGAAGTCAGGTGCTTCCAGGATGCTGCTGATACACCGGGTGGATTATTGTCACAGGAGTGTCTCTGCTTGATTTCAGAAGCATCACGGACCTTAGAAAACACTTTCAGCAGGAAGATGCTGATGCAGCATCCTAGAAAGACAGACCATTGAGGAAGTTGGTCTTGGATGTGTACACCTGCTACAAAACGGTTGCCTTGGCCTGATCCCGGGGTAGAGGGAAGTTGTTTGAATGAGGCAGCATGCGTCTCTCATCCTGCTACAGGCCCCCACCGTCAAGGTGGCCCAATCCTCAACATTCATTACACTGTCGGAACCAGCCCGTCATAATTTCCAGACTGCTGGAGAAGCATTTCCTTCCAGCTCCAAGCAAATCAGATGTCCGCTCATTGGACACTTGTCCACATTCAAATCAGCTGTAGCCTCCTGGCTCCCCCCTCCCGACTCGCTTCGACCGGCTCTAATTATAGCTGCTCCTTGCTGTGCTGAACGGCAGAGTGCCTATTAAATGTCTTACTGCACAGATAATGAAAATATTTCTTTCATTAGCATAAACAGGAATGGCAGTGGAATGGAGCGGTGCCATTTGGGAGAACAATGCTGCGGCTCATTACGAAAGTGCCTACGCAGACTAAAAATTAGCCTTTTGCCGTGCGCCGTCACAGCAAACAAGAGACAGTGGGATGCTGCTTGAGAGAGGATTTAGGAAGGTTATTAATGGGGCACAAAATTTAGTTGCGGAAAGAATGTTTGTGGACTTTATAATTATAAATGGACTCCTGTATGAGCTGTCGATTTGCTCAGGGTTTCTGTTGACAATACAGCTCTCAGTGCAGGAGAGAGGACTGGAAAAGAGGATGGGCCCACGTTAAGAACCACATTGGGGATAATCAGCGTCGTAACGAAACATCATCGGACCACCAGCTTCAGCTCCATGGGAGCAGATCAGCATCAAGAGGCAGGAAGGGTGTCACTGGTGTGGGATCTGAACTCCGGCAGCTGCTTCGGTACGGAGGGTTAATAATACGTGGGAATTGATTGATGTCATTTCACTTATTCTCGTCGTCTTGTGAATGAAGTGCAGTGTGGAGGCTTATTTAGACCGGAAGCATCCATACCAGTGGCAGCTGGTGGCTGGCGCGCCTGGCGCCCCTACCCAGGGATGGAAGGGGGCAGCCGGTCAACTTCTGGGCTGTGGTGATGATTTTCTGGAGCCGTTTCCTGTTTGCTTTCGCTTTTTATTCTGTCTGTCTCATTTCTCTCTCTCTCTCGTAGGTGTGTGTGTGTGTGTGTGTGTGTGTGTGCTCAGTGATGGTTTTAAAGTCAATTCTGGTTTGTTCAGTTGTCAACATGAACAAGCTACTGAGATGACAAGTCGTGAGTCTCTGATCATTAACTCTGTTGCTTCTCTTGTATGGTAAATGGTAAATTACCATTTGAAAGGAGAAATTTGGCTGAAAAGCTGCAGGTCAGGTTCAACTTTCTCTATTATATATATTTTTAAATGCACACAAAACAGAAATATGTTTGGAATTTTGCAAATGTGTCCAGGTTTGTTAATGATTATAAATGTTCTGATATGCTCATATTTATTAATGACTGAAAAGCTGAGAAAAGCATACAGTTTATTTTGCAATTCTTTTTTTGAGGTTTCTTTCAAATAATTCTAAAATGTTTTGAATGAGGGATTCAGGTGTTGTTGAAAAATATACCTGATAAACCTTTTGTTGTCCTGTCATTTCAAGTAAAGCAGCCCCAAAACACATTCATTTTCTAAAAGGGCCCACTGAAGCTCCTGCTTGTGTTTGTTTATATGCATGTTAATTAAAGAGAGCTTTCTATTCACTCCTCCTTCAATCTAAATAAAGACAAAATTGTTGTAATGTGGTTTATAAAAGCACTGTATTCAAATGAAGTAAACGTTGGCTGACATAGAATAATAATGAAGAGCCCCACCTAAGACATTTATCACCAGCCATCACCGGTTCTGTCACTTGCAATGTTGAGCTCAACTAAAACCGCTGTTCCACTGCAGGGAGGTTACGGTACGGCAAAGCGCACCCAGGACCAACTCTGTCCCACGGCAGAAAGTACGGTGGCCGTCCGAGTCGTCCTCTTGTGACTCAGGCTAAACTTTCTCATCGTGAACAGCAGCGTCCAGCTCCTGCTGAAGCTCCGCCTCCTGTTCCTGAGAGGCGCGCCTGAATCTCGTTAAAAGACAGCGGCGTCGTGTTGCGCGCCGGCGTTTCAATAAACCCAGTTAACAAATCAACCAGTGAGCGCAAAGCGACGTATGTAAACAACAACAGGAGGGTTTACGGCCGATGACATAATTAAATATTGCGGGCAAGTCGAGAGGGACGATCGTCACTGACCAATCAGCAGACGTCGGCGCCGTCGCTCCTCCTCACAAGACCCGTTGCTCAACGGAGGGGTGTCGGGAAAATCGGTCGTGGATTCTTTCCGTGCGATCCACAACTTTTTCAGTGGGGCCACGCGAAAACCTGCCCCACCCCGCCCCGCGGTGCCGCGGCACATAAAGCGCGGTGGAACCGCAGCTTAAAACAGTGCCCCAGTTTTTGTAAAAGTTACGGTTAGAGCACCTTTGCAAACACCTTGTTGTAAAAGATCACCCAAAGTGCAACAGTTTTGGATTTCCACTTGAAACCGTTGGTCTTAAATATCTAATCCTCAAAATAAAGAGCACACTAAATCTAATCATTTCAAATGTAGTCCTGTAGCGCTGGACAAGCACATGTAATTAGTATTTAAGTTGGGAACGCATGGCGAAGGAGAGCAAGGGGATAATGTTCTTAGAAGAATTATTGTACGGCTGAGGAAGGAATGAGTAAGGACTAGTCTTTAATCCCGTTAATTCTTTTGACGGGAGTACTGATTGCTGGCACAGAGAAGAAGTGAGAGAAGAAAAACTGAAGTGTCATTTAAGATGACTGATCACTCGTTAAAGACGGACGCGCGTTGACCAAAATTCTAGGAGTTGAGTGACGCTATAACTCCTCCTGTTACGGACAGGCTCAAGTGGTTTCCTCACTGATGGGTTTATTGAACCAGCCGACTCCATGCACTGACACAACTTCACACTGTGAAAACTTAAAAACACAGGCAAGACAATAATTAGCTTTAAATGTAGAATGAAGATGATTCACAGAAACACTTTTACCACAAATAAACAGAAAAACGCAATACCTCGTTGGCCGAGTACCGATAGAGGAATTAGGACTTGGTTTTCTTCTTTTTTCCTTTTTACTTGGACTTTCAAACTTGGGCGTCAGTACCATGCCTCATCACGCATTTCCTTCTTAACATCGCTTCTTCTCTGTAACTCCTCCCAGCACACAAATGGGTCACTTGGCATCACTGCGCCCCCTGGTGACGCTCAACCATAACAATAGAAAATGCCTGGAAACGAAAATGTGGCAGTTACAGACGTGGAGCTGCACCGTCCATCGCTCATCGTGTCCAAGCGGACAGCCTGCGCAACAGCTCAACACCAATGTGACAAAAACTGAGCAGAACTGATGACTGACAATGACGAGAAATTAAAAAAAGTACTGCCTGCTTCAGACAGCTGGGTAACAATCTAAAGACCAAGAATAGCTGGGGGTTTCATTTAAGAATGAACAGAAAATATATCAATAATCCAATCAAGAAATAATATCATGGTGCCACATTCTCGTCAAAGTAAACATATGAATTATTCAAGTTATTTACATTTAATTAAATACATATTCAATTATTATTTGGGGAGGAAATGTGAACTTACTACAAAAGTAGAACAAGTGAGGCACAAGTCGGACTTTCTGTAAGAAATATCCTGAATACACCAGAAATGTATGCTACTGAGGGTGTAATAAGCGAGCTGAAGATAACACAGCTGCGTTTGTGCAATAATGATTTTCATGGTGAATACAACTGGTGGATTTCAAAAACATTGAATTTGGAATTTCATGTCTCGGCATATCTTTGAATATGACAAAAAGTTTAATACATCAAATGACCTGCCCAATTTGTCTTTGCATGTAAGGAATCCAAATGATATAAAAAAGGAAAACGTGAACACACACTTAGATGTGTACTCATCACGACATAATATTAAACAAGACTGTCTAGGGTGATTCCGTAGGAGGGTAATATCCATCTTAACGACCAGGAGCTCATCAGGGAGGCACGACAGACTCCAGCGTTTCCTGCTCTGAGGTTGTTGAAATTAAATTTGTACTTATAAAGCCTTAATGTGGTTTCAAAATGAGGTCCGCAACCTTCTTTGTGTTGATTTTCTGTTTGTATTGACTCAAACAGTCTCACCTAGTATGTGTGTAAAGACATCTATCAAAAGACTCGTTTGAAAATCTGCAGCAACTGTTGGACCAAATCCAGATTTTATGTAATTTTTACAATTTACAATCCATGCCTTCACAACGTGATGACATGGCCAGGTAACCAGCTTCCTATTGCTAGAGCAAAAATAAATATTAAAGCAAACTATTATCATAAACAGTGCACTTCAAATGGTTCCTGGTCTTATTTCAAGGGTCGACAGCAAAAGGACGAGTGTCCTCTCAGACTCTATTAATTCAATCTTCTGTGCCACTCGTGTGATTCCTGTTACTGCCCTTCACTGTGAGGTGATCCTATTTTCATCGATTCACTGAAAACTAACCTTTATGCCCCTCAATGTACATGCATGCTTTATCTATTTATAGAGTGAGTGGTTGGCATGGCGAGCTACACGACGCATTGCTTCACAGCCATGGTCTCTCCACTTCCTGGAGTGTCCTTTGACCTCTGAAAAAAAAAACCTCTTAACACTATACCTCATTCTATCTAAACCTCTTTCTGCTTGAATCATAAAAGCTTTAAAAAACTATGAAAGCCCCTCATTTCACCTTCACTATATTTCCACTCATTTCAGCTCATGTCACATTACAGCCGCCGCCACTCCAGACGGACGACCCTGACACTTAATTGCGACCGCCATCGAGTGTCAGGACGAGGATTCTTCAGGTCTGATGAGCCGTTTCATCTTGATTGTGGCTGCACTTTCATCGGCGGGATGGTGGAGGGCAGCATAATAGAGACATCCATCACAGCCAATCAGAGGCAGCCGACAGAGTGGCGTCCACCTCTGTTGCTACTGGTGATGCCACAAGGCAAAGGCAACCGCCAGCCCACCCACTTCTCCACCCACCCCCAGCACTCAGGAGACTGATTCGGGACATTTAGTTGCTATGGCAACCCCAAGACGAAGCCACATTTGGCTTTAAATAAGCCCCCCCACTCATGTCCACTGCAATAAATATCGCCAAATAGCAGCGGGATTTTGCAAAACATAGAGATTAGATTGCTTGCTGCAAGACAACACCTCGACTGAAATCGTGTGTGTGTGTGTGTGTGTGTGTGTGTGTGTGTGTGTGTGTGTGTGTGTGTGTGTGTGTGTGTGTGTGTGTGTGTGTGTGTGGATACAGGAGAGCAGCTTTTAGCTGGACAGAGAGCTGGTCAACTGACAGCCTAGCATGCTAATGGATGGAAAGTCTGCACTGCATTCACATTCAAAACACTTCACAGCTTCCTGACGGGCCGTCTCAGAGAGGACGGGTGTGTGTGCGTGCGTGCGTGCGTGCGTATGTCTCTGTGTGTGTGCGTGTGTGTGTTGGAATCGAGGGCGGGCTGAACCAGAAGAAAGGAGCAAAGCAAAAAAAAAAAAAGAACAATTTAAATAATCAACAACCTAATGGAAGACATGGACTGCAGTAAATACACTGCTCAAAACAATAAAGGGAACACTTAAACAACACAATGCAACTCCAAGTCAATCACACTTCTGTGAAATCAAACTGTCCACTTATGAAGCAACACTGATTGACCATCAGTTTCACCTGCTGTTGTGCAAATGGAAAAGACAACAGGTGGAAATTATAGGCAATTAGCAAGACCCCCCCCCGATAAGGCAGTGGTTCTGCAGGTGGTGACCACAGACCACTTCTCAGTTCCTCTGCTCTCTGGCTGATGTTTTGGTCACTTGTGAATGCTGGCGGTGCTTCACTCTAGTGGCGGCATGAGACGTCTACAACCACACAAGTGACTCAGGTAGTGCAGCTCATCCAGGATGCCACATCAATGAGCTGTGGCAAGAAGGTTTGCTGTCTCATGGAGGCGCTACCAGGAGACAGGCCAGTACATCAGGAGACGTGGAGGAGGCCGCAGGAGGGCAACAACCCAGCAGCAGGACTGTGACCTCCACCTTTGTGCAAGGAGGAACAGGAGGAGCACTGCCAGAGCTGCAAAATGACCTCCAGCAGGCCACAAATGTGCATGTGTCTGCTCAAACGGTCAGAAACAGACTCCATGAGGGTGGTGTGAGGGCCCCACGTCCACAGGTGGGGGTTGTGCTTACAGCCCAACACCGTGCAAGACGTTTGGCATTTGCCAGAGAACACCAAGATTGGCAAATTGGCCACTGGCACCCTGTGATCTTCACAGATGAAAGCAGCTCCACACTGAGACCATGTGACAGACGTGACAGTCTGGAGACGCCGTGGAGAACGTTCTGCTGCCTGCAACATCCTCCAGCATGAACGCTTTGGCAGTGGGTCAGTACTGGTGTGGGGTGGCATTTCTCTGGGGGGCTGCACAGCCCTCCATGTGCTGCCATTAGGTACTGAGATGAGATCCTCAGACCCCTTGTGAGACCAGATGCTGGTGCGGTTGGCTCTGGGTTCCTCCTAATGCAAGACGATGCTGGACCTCATGTGGCTGGAGTGTCAGCAGTTCCTGCAAGATGAAGGCATTGATGCTTTGGACCGGCCCGCCCCCATTCCCCAGACCTGAATCCAGTTGAGCACATCTGGGACATCATGACTCGCTCCATCCACCAACGCCACGTTGCACCACAGACTGTCCAGGAGTTGGCAGATGCTTTAGTCCAGGTCTGGGAGGAGATCCCTCAGGAGACCATCCGCCACCTCATCAGGAGCCCAGGCGTTGTAGGGAGGTCCTACAGGCCCGTGGAGGCCACGCCCACTACTGAGCCTCATTCTGACTTGTTTTAAGGACATTACATCAAAGTTGGACCAGCCTATAGTGTGTTTTTCCACTTTAATTTTGAGTGTGACTCCAAATCCAGACCTCCATGGGTTAATAAATTTGATTTCCATTGATAATTTGTGTGTGATTTTGTTGTCAGCACAATCAACTACATTCAGATCTAGGATGTGTTATTTTAGTGCTCCCTTCATTTTTTTGAGCAGTGTATAATAAAAAAGAAATGTCTGACACTACAGTAGTAAATAGAGTTATGGGTACATGGTGACAAAATAATATGTCGTTTAAAATGCTGAGCTGCACGCGTGTTGAAGAATGTTTCTACTCCTCTGAGTTCGTTTCCTTTTCGGAATGCTTTCAGCTCACTTTCACTTTAAAAAATGTATTTGTGCCAATACCACTTTTTTTTAAAGAACGAATACGAGTACTGACCTTTAACTGCTTGCAGATAGTGTCGATATGACGACTCCAAACGCAAACAATACATGAAGGCCACGTGTTGGAGTGAAGAACCTCTGCACAGCCTGACATTTGGCTAACTGCTGTTTCAAATGTCTCTGGTGATTAAGTGGCTGGGTTTCTCCTCCTCTTGATATTGTGACACAACACAATTTACAATCTGTCTTGCTTTTGCCATTTTCATTCATATTCAAGAATCCCGTTACGCCACGTATGACGTCTGTGCATATCATCGGTGTATCTCTACCAATATGGTTTCAGGAGTTGCAGAATTTCTTATTACAAAGTTTGACGAGTGCAATAACACTGCATATAATCTCTGTCATTTGTTGGTTTATTTACCACATCAGTATTTAACCATGTTTTGATGTAGTAAACATGTACAGTATATACGTAGATGTAGTTTATCCGCATTTTGTCCAGAGAGTCATGTTGTCACGATAAACAGCAGCTAAGGTTGAGAATCCACTAGTAAAACAAACAACAGCACCCACTTGTGGCCAACATAAAAACGACATCATTTTCAGAGCGTTGATGTGTAAACTGAAAACACAACAGGATGACGTCCATTATAGTCAAAACTCAAACAGTGGAAGTTAAAAAAACAAAACAAAAAAACAACAACAACAAAATGCAAAATAAACAGTGGTAAACCTATTTATCCAAAACTTCTAAAAAATGCCTTGGGGCTGCAATCATAACCCTCAACATGCAATTATGTGATAACAGTGAGTCTCAGTCTAGACAGAAGCCATCAGACACGGAGCTGGATTCAGTTTTACCGGAGTCCATATGAATCATTAGACAAGCAGCTGTCAGAAAGACTGATGCCTTGATGGTGGCGCTTCACCTCGTCTGATAGAGAGTGATGGAGACGCGGGATAAAAACACCCCGGTGGAGACAGAGACAACCACGCCCACACAAATGTTTTGCACTCCAGGCTGACTGACAGATTTTATTGGTGCGGAGGAATGAACGGCTCTAAATGCCAGGCAGTAATACCAAATTGCTCCCGGATCCCTCACTGCCGGACCCCCTGACATTTAACGGGACTGAATCAAACCTCTGCCTCCTCCGTTTAATTTAGCTGATACACTTTGTTAATCCAGGTGTTTGCAAGAGGTGTAACCCCTCATCCCAGAGCACAACAGAATCAAACGCACTGTACATTTGCCGAGTCGGGAGAGCTTCGGCTCGGTATTTCGACACCAGAGTATCACTCCAACACAGAGTCCAGCCATCAGGTGGACGGAGATAATGAGCGTGCTCGGAGACAGCCACTCTCCACAGCGGTGATAATAAATCCCAACCCCTTCAAAAGACATTGCAGTCAGAGCCTGGAGGTGGTGCCGGGGCTCTCAGACTGATGATCCTGCTCCAGCAGCTACTACCAAGCAGATGCTACGTGGATTCAGCCTCATTTCAACCTCACAATCGGGACACATTTCTGCTACTTCAGCTGTTTTGTAACCTGCAGCTTGAGCAACAACCCAGAAGCAAAGTTAGACACGAACCACGCCAACATTTGTACATTCCTTGGTGCTGAATGCTACCGTTGCTCACTTTATCACTTCATTGCAACCCCCCCCCCCCAAAAAAAAAAAATGTGCAGCCACTTTTATTAATACCGATGAAGCAAATGTGCCTGAACTTCAAGCTCTAAAAATTATCTCCATCTTCTTGCTGCATCCGTGCTACTTGAAACATTAAAAGTATGGCCCTCCAAGGCCAAACGCAGGTGTAGCATGGCACTTTAGGCCTCATTAGGACGTGCAGAGACTCTAGTGTACCCACTGACAATGAAGAGAATCACTCCAGCTCTCCTGCTGCCTACGCTTCCTCCACTGAGTCCGCTGAGACTGTCGCCAGACACACTTTCTTTCTTGTTTGGATTTGCCAATGTGGGAAGTTCAATACGCGCGGTGGAAATGTGGTGGGAGACGTCGGATTTGTCCTACTTTACCTCCGGAGGAGAGTGCACGCAAAACCTTTCAGCGTTCTACAATATCGAGAGAAAAGAAATGAATAACCCTTTAATAAATGTCAAGGTTGCCTTCACCTTCAATTAGATTTTAAGATGCCGATAAATGAAATAAGGATGGTGATACTTTTAATTTATTGAGAAAATGTGTAAATTCATAAGCAGAAAGTTGGGTACTATTGAGGAAGAAAAAAAATTAATAAACAAGAACAAAACCGGCTCTAATCCAGCCTAATTGTAACAATTTCAAAGAAATCATTGATTTTCTTTGCAATATCGTGATGCTGCCATGAATGCTAGTATATTAGCATTAGCCTCAAAGCCATGCAGTCAGGGTGAGTTTGTAAAAACACCCATAATGCCACAGCTCTTGCAGAAGTTTTTGAGACGTTTCACTATATTTTGCAGCAGAAGTTTTCATTAAATTTGGCTTCAGGTTGAGATTGGAATTAATTGTAGTCTTTTGAAAATACAGACATTTTGATCCTCTGCACCACTACAAAGAAAAAGTTTACAAGCTTAAATTTAAAGGTTGCCATGGCACTATCTTACTGGTCCAACCCACGAAAGATGAAATTGGGTTGTATGTTGCCCCTGAATTCAAATATGTTTGACACTAATGCTTTCAGATTATCATAGATTTTGTGGATTAGTAAAACCGATTCATAAGAAAAGCGAGGACGTGCTGTGAGAGGACCATGGTCAATATGCAAGACAAATATACATACTGTAACGGGGGATTATTTCAAAATATTAGTGTCAATCTGTGATGTTATCATTCAATATTTACATTGTAATTTTTCCACACAAAATAAGCATTTAACCCTTAAAGCACAATCTCCACTAGCAGCAGTGTTCCTACTTGGTTTAATACCGCTAAACCTAAACAACACAACATGAAGGAGAAAACCTAGAATGTTAAGCTGGTGGATGATCTATGATCGGCTCAGAGCAATAATTCCATTGACAGGATAGTGAGCCACACAATAAATGCTCCATTATAAGTGACAATGAGAATTTTTATTATCAAATTGAGTCACAGAGAAACAAATGATTGCCTTTATGTCTGTAATTGTCCTTCTTCCATTTCTATAATCTCCAATCATAAGAAACCAAAGGTCAGCATGCTAATTTTCAATTGAATTAAACAAAGTAATAACCCTCTCTGGCTGAAATATTAATAAACTTTATACACAATCCTTTAACCTGAAAACATTGACACACAAGATGTTTTCAGGACGAGCGATCCACATATCATGTGCTCAGTTTACATTTGAGTTTATATTGCTTTTATCTAATCAGAGGGAGTCAAAGGGCACCTTGATTAAAAACGTATTCACCAGGTTCAAAAGGAAATGGTGACTTTACATACAGACGGCAACCTGTGGCACGGCTTACTGCACATTTTGAGTTTGTACGTCTGCTTTTAAATACATTTCCTCCGATATTTTTGGGAGAGAATTCTACGACATATTGGGGGTGATTTAGTTTCAAATAACAATCAGCTGCTGCTGGTGTTTATAGTTTACCTTGAGCTCAATGGAAGTGACATGAAAGTTCATCATGTAGTCTGTGAGCATGTTCCTCCACACGACGGCTCTGCCTCTTCATGCCTGTACGGTGGATTCTTTGATTACATACAAAGCTGTCTCAGATTAGGCGGGGGATTAGAGCGCTGCTGCCCACATGGACACGGCCAGCTGGGATGTAATGTGAGACCTGAGAGAGACTGGCAAGCTCAAAGGGTTTCAGCGGCACACAGATGGAGAGCGGCGAGCAGGTTGGTTGTCACGATCCTACACATTTGGGCTATAAAAGGAAGGTTGTTTCTCGCTCTCAGGCCATATGGTTGATAAAAACTGCTACTGGAAACCTGAAGATTGGGGTCCAACAGTGTGGGGAGCACAATTCAACAAAGATATCTGGTGTATTATCTAATTAAACATATGGCTCATGCAGAACAACCCAATTTGCAGAATTTGCCCCCATAGTACAAACCCAGTGACGGCAAATTCTCTCATAGTTTGTTGGGTGAATTCTCAGGTCTGCTCCAGTTTATAGAAATTGTATTTTTCAGGTTTTCTTTGACGTGTGCTGATCTCATTTTGACGACTTCAGAGGGAAAAAAAAACATCGAGCCTCGCTTTGCAATCTGTGGCATCCCCACAGCCAGAGATTATTGACCAACTGTTATGAAATCATGAAGAAAAGAAGAAAAGCTGAATCACTTCTCATGGACTTTTAAAGTGGTTCTCTTCTTCCTGTGGCTCACATGTCCCATCAAAATTGTGCAGATGACACTCTGCTCTACTTATCAGTGTTACTGAAGACGATGGCAAAATCAGTTCACTACGACCTGAAACGTTCTGTATGGCAGGTATCAAGGGAATTCTGACCAAACCACATTCAGAGAAACGTGTTCATGTACTGATTATCGTAACGTATGCCTCGTTTACACAACGTTTCAAGTGAAAACGCATCATTTTTTTGTTCAAACATGTTCATGTTGATACTAGGGATGCTCGATATTGGCTTTTCTACCGATATCCGATATTCCGATATTGTCCAACTCTTAATTTCCGATACCGATATCACCGATACCGATATATGCTGGCTTTTTACATCAAAACTGTTAGGTAACAACAACATAAAATATCTCCTACTGTGGAATTAACACATTATGCCTAATTTTATTGTGATGCCCCACTGGATGCATATGTGAATCAAACATGGCTTTCCAAATGTACACACTGAGAAAAATAAGAGAACAACAACTTAAATTATGGAAAAAAGTGCCATATTTATTTAGTGTTAGAGAGAAACCTCAACAACAAACTCAACAACACCACAGACAATATTAAAAAAAAGGAAGAGGCACATCTTCAGTCCATTAGTTGTAAACAGTCAATGAATGAATAACTGGACATAACTTGTCAAATAATAGACTCAAACTGGACTCAATCTCTTTTAAGAGTAACAAAATAGTGCAAATATAAACAAGAAAGGCACAGAAATGCTCACAAAATTAAAACAGCCCTCCTTTAAAGTGCAACAAAAACAAAGACTGAAGTTGACTCGTCCATATAACTGGTCTATTTCTTTTTCCATGTCCTCATGTGTAAGAGGGAGATTGTTCTGTATGAATACAAGCATCTCAGCATCTCAGCAATGTATGAGATTTCTCTTCTCATCAATGATGTGGGCACCAGTGCTGAACACTGGTTCACTGTCAACACTGGTGCAGGGTGCAGTCAGGTACTGGTACCAGTGCTGAACACTGGTTCACTGTCAACACTGGTGCAGGGTGCAGTCAGGTACTGGTACCAGTGCTGAACAGTGGTTCACTGTCAACACTGGTGCAGGGTGCAGTCAGGTACTGGCACCAGTGCTGAACAGTGGTTCACTGTCAACACTGGTGCAGGGGGCAGTCAGGTACTGGTACCAGTGCTGAACACTGGTTCACTGTCAACACTGGTGCAGGGTGCAGTCAGGTACTGGCACCAGTGCTGAACAGTGGTTCACTGTCAACACTGGTGCAGGGTGCAGTCAGGTACTGGTACCAGTGCTGAACACTGGTTCACTGTCAACACTGGTGCAGGGTGCAGTCACGTACTGGTACCAGTGCTGAACAGTGGTTCACTGTCAACACTGGTGCAGGGTGCAGTCACGTACTGGTACCAGTGCTGAACAGTGGTTCACTGTCAACACTGGTGCAGGGTGCAGTCAGGTACTGGTACCAGTGCTGAACACTGGTTCACTGTCAACACTGGTGCAGGGTGCAGTCAGGTACTGGTACCAGTGCTGAACACTGGTTCACTGTCAACACTGGTGCAGGGTGCAGTCAGGTACTGGTACCAGTGCTGAACACTGGTTCACTGTCAACACTGGTGCAGGGTGCAGTCACGTACTGGTACCAGTGCTGAACAGTGGTTCACTGTCAACACTGGTGCAGGGTGCAGTCAGGTACTGGTACCAGTGTGAACAGTGGTTCACTGTCAACACTGGTGCAGGGTGCAGTCAGGTACTGGTACCAGTGCTGAACAGTGGTTCACTGTCAACACTGGTGCAGGGTGCAGTCAGGTACTGGTACCAGTGCTGAACAGTGGTTCACTGTCAACACTGGTGCAGGGTGCAGTCAGGTACTGGTACCAGTGTGAACACTGGTTCACTGTCAACACTGGTGCAGGGTGCAGTCAGGTACTGGTACCAGTGTGAACACTGGTTCACTGTCAACACTGGTGCAGGGTGCAGTCAGGTACTGGTACCAGTGTGAACACTGGTTCACTGTCAACACTGGTGCAGGGTGCAGTCAGGTACTGGTACCAGTGCTGAACAGTGGTTCACTGTCAACACTGGTGCAGGGTGCAGTCAGGTACTGGTACCAGTGTGAACAGTGGTTCACTGTCAACACTGGTGCAGGGTGCAGTCAGGTACTGGCCCAGCAGGGAAGAGGGCCTGGTTGAGCCTCCAGTCCTCCACGGACATTTCATTCACCGGGCTTCTCCTTCTTAGCCACGAGTCCAGCGTGTTGTATTTATTGTTGTTAAACGTCATCAAGCGCGCGCCCGTAAACATCCCATGCTGCGTTCATGTAGACTCGGAAATTCCAATATCGGTTGTAAAAATCAGATACCGATATTTCCAAATATTACATTTTTAAGTCGATATCGGCCGATAATATCAGCCCGCCGATATTATCGGACATCCCTAGTTGATACAGCAATGTTCTTAAAACGATGTCCATTTTCACGTCAACGTTTTAAAGAAAATGATGTAGTTCGCATGTCATGCCACGAGTTGGCACTGTTGGTCGATTTTGTAATGAAACCACACGCATGCAGCAGAGAACAAAATGCTCGAAACATTAACAATGAGAGTGTACAGATAGTCGTATAGACCAGGAGTCTGCGACCTTTATGACCAAAAGAGCCATTTTCGCAATTTTCCACCAAATAAATTTGACCGGAGTCGCAAAACATGTAAATGTTCTGAAATGAAGTAAAAACATCTTTGAAAAAAACATGCTCAACAAACAAACAAGTGTAGTGTTATAGCTAAAGTTTTTGATATTTTATTACATTTTGAGCTCGAGATCATTTTAGAGATTATTCCTTTTTTTTCACGGATTTTCCCATTTTAGCTATTTTAAGCATCTCCAAAATTTTACACACTTTAGCTATTTAACTATTTATATTTCACTATTTATATTTAACTATTTTCACGTAGTTTGTGAAGTTTTCCTTTTTTTCCCTCCTCCTTTTTTCTTCTATTTTTTTCCACTTTCCTTTTTTTCCTTTTTCTGATTAAAAAAACCAAACGACTACTAATTTTAATCATTTCGTTTTTAACATTTCTACTAATTCTTTTATTTATGCAATTTGAAATAATTAATCTAAACAAATAAATAAATTGGCAATTCCACCAATTCCATTTGTTTCACTTTGTTTGCCTTGAGACGAGGCCAGGCGGCGTAGGGAAGAAAATCAGTGTGGTGTTCAAATGAAATAAGAATGTAAGCAAAATGTTAGTAAATCATTTTGTCAAAATGTCCTGGGACCGCTGCAGAGGAGCCAAAGAGCCACATGTGGCCCCAGAGCCACAGGTTGCAGACCCCCGGTATTCCAGAAAGTGCTTTTTTCCACCTGTTCACATGTCAGTGAATGAATGAATGAATGGTTTATTTCGGTTACAATTTCAGTATAAGTGCAGTTGATGAATTTTTGTGCATTCAGTTCATGGTACAAGGTCACACACCTGTGATTTTTTTTTTCCCACACTGTTTCCACAATATACTTGCAACCGAAATGGGTATAGGCTAAAGCCAAGGCTTATTTTAGCCTATCCCTTAAAAACCCGTGCGGCTACCCCAGACACCAGTGATATAAAAAAATATATTCAAATTTTTAAAAAGCAACTGGAGAAAAAATATAATAATAATAATAATAAACATAGCAGTCGTAATACGGGAGAAAAGATTAATATGGAACATAACAGAAGTAATACATGAGAAAAACCCAACCAAACAAAACAGAAGCAACAGAAATTATTGTTCATTGTAACCATTCATTATTTTTCTTTTTACTGTTTTTTTGAAGCACAACAGTGATTTGCACAGTTTTAAGTTGTCACTGAGACCATTCCATAAACCTACTCCCAGAAAAGAAACACATCTGTATTTAACGTTGGTTCTCACACCACCTTTTTCAAATATACACAGTCCTCTTAAGTTGTAATTGTTTTCTCTTAATTTAAAACAATTTTGAATAGCTGTGGGAAGACTTTTATTCTTTATTCGAAATAGTATTTCTAATGTTTTTAAATATACTATATCTTAAAATTTTAATGTGCAAGAGGCTATAAGTAGTTTATTAGTATTTTCTCTATAGGAAGCTTTATTTATTATTCTAATCATTCTTTTCTGGAGTTTAATGCTAGGGTCTATATATGTTCTATATGTGTTTCCCTAAACCTCAACACAGTATGTCATATATGGCATAATAAGTGAGAAATACAATATTCGCAAACATTTCTTATTCAGAAAGTCACTTGTTTTACAAATATTACCAATAGTTTTAGATAATTAATTTTTCATCTATTCTATGTGTGGCTTCCAACTAAGTGTATCATCTAGCATGACCCCCCATCAGTGGAGTCAGACCGTTGTCGTGTAAACGGACACCCAAGAACACAATGAAAGTTTTGGGTTTTTCACTTCAAATCGTTGCGATACACCACATATTGTACAGCTTCACTACAAAAAAAAAAAAAAAAAGGCTGCTCGATATAACATCCCTGACTTTCAGTCTCATTTGAGGCCAAGACCCAAACAGAAAGTGTTTCTTCCCCCAGCAAGTCCCCGGCGTCTCGGCTCCGGTTCAGCCAAGAGCAGCGGAGGAGAAGCCTTTGAAGCGCCGTGGCCTTTGAGAGGTGCTGCAGGCTACAGTCCACCCGTCTGCACGGGACCAGTCGCCTCTAATGATAATTCACTGAGATTTTAGGTACAATTTCGTTGGATGGTGGGGAATCTCTTCATCTCGCTGTACCGCATGCTGCTCGTGCTCACAGGCTGCTTTCTGTCCTCTCAACCCTGATCCTTTCTCTCCTGCCTCAGTCACACACAAAAAAACATTCACTCACATTTTTTTTGGAAGTCTGAAAGGATTCAGTGTCCAAATAAGCAGATTACTGTCACCACCAGCAGCCTTCTGCGACAGACTCCGCCGAACCTTCAGTGAACTCTTTGTGCTCCTGATGCATAACAAAAACTACTTTGCCTGCTTTAATTCGCTTCCACCCCTCATGAATAAGAGAGGTTGAAACAAGGACAGTGGGTAATTAAAGGAAGGCTGACATTTGGAAACAAGGACCCGTCGGAGATGATGAAATTAGGCTGCAGGTTTGAGCATCATGCCAATTCCGCCTCTTGTGACCATCGCTGAAACACTGCAGGTAAACCCAGTTAATGTGGATAATGAGATGACATTAGGCAAACCACAGCTATGTTATGAATAATTGACTCTGGGTTTGGAGTTTGCACCAGACAGATCCGCCAGGTTGAGACTGACCACGATGCCGAAACACAAGTTTCCATTCAGTGAGGCATTCCTTCGTAAACACAGATTCTGTTTTGATATCTCTGGAAACAGCAGCGTTCAGTCAATGACACCGTCATGCAACAGAAATATTCTGACTCTGTCTCTCACACTTCAATCTCAAGTGAACAGCTGGAACCATCTCTCTCTCTCTCTCTCTCTCTCTCTCTCTCTCTCTCCCTCCCTCCCTGCATGTCTGAGTAATCAGTCAACATAAACTACATCCTGTCAAAGCTCACAGCAGCTCAGGTAATTCACCCGCTTTTCCATGCACTGCCTCATGAAGTGCCTCTGTATCTCCGTCATTTTATTTAGTTTCATTTATTGTATTTTACTTCAGTTCACCGGAGCAATCAAACCGGTCACCAAATCATCAGTTTAACAGGTGGCGGAGGCGTTTACATGATAACGCTTCAAGTAAAAATGTTTTGCGCTTATACTGTAATTATATTCAAAACAATGTTGTTTGACACGGAAACAGCAGAAATGCTGACAACAAAGTAGAGTTTATGTTGAGGCCACTAGTGGGTGGGTCCTGGTTCACAGTCTGGAGTTTGCATGTTCTTCCTCCTTATTAACCCAGGTACTCCCGCTTCCTCCATCAATCCACACATGCTTGTGAAGACAATGTACTTATGAAAGTAATCTATTTGACGATTGAGATCGTTATTAGAATTGCTGTACTGCTTTGAAGAAACTGTTAAAAATGTACTTATTTTTACCAGAACATTTTCTTTCATACATTTGTTGCATTCAAAGGTCCAATGCCAGGGTACGGTTTGCTCCATACTAATGTGCCTTTTTGAGACTTAATTGGCTTCTTACATTATTGTAAAGAAGTCATTTTAATTGATTTTGAAGGTTATAATTGTCCTGGCTGCTTGTTTTGTTTGAATGCAAATTGAACAGCACTTACTGTGAAGGCCACTGAGAGGTGAAGCAAACAACTGATTATCTCTTCATCATCACCCCTGTTAGCGGCTATATGAGACAACAAGAAAACATTTTGTCCTCAAAGTGGACGTGTTAGAAACACAAAGGATTTCTGTAAGTTTGACAAGAGACACTTGTGGCAAGAACTGAATGAAGCATCACCAAAACTCCTTCGCTGGCTGGTATCTATGGTAAAGCAGTCAATCGGTGTCGGGCCCACATCTCAGTGACGCACAAGTTACGTTTTTTTTCTGATTTTGATCAATTTCAGAATACATAGTGCATCATTTGTACATGAGCTCTGCTCCCTGCATAGTAAGACGGCTGCTGTTGGACATTATGTCATTATGTCATTATGGCTGTGCTTGTCTATATTAAGAACTGTAATTATTGCTATATTTATTTTTAAAATTATTTTGTTTAATTCATTTTTTTCTATTTAATGTAAAACATTTATTTACTTACCTGTTTTTTTTTTTTTTTTTTACCTATTACTGTGCTGAGCAATGTTGTTGAGATGTTGGTTTCATTGATGTAAAAATGTAGCCAAAGAAAAAAAAAGTTATAATCTTATGGAGAAAGTTGTGTGTGTTAATTAAATCCTAACTATGTGACTATGTGCAGCACAGTTTGCTTTGATTTCAGGTCAATGAATTATTTCAGCTACTGGTCATAATTGGAGAAACAATGCAGCCAAACAATGAACTTGGTTCACATTGCACATTTGAAAAGTGAATACAAACATTTCGTTTGTTTTCACATTTTCTGACTCATTTGTGCCACAAAAACTAAAGTGCAGATTGAAGCAAACCGCAGCAGCGGCCTCTCCCTCCCATACGAGTGGACTGCTGTGACAGCGCCAACACTTGGCGACATGAGGCTGACAGAGACTTGTGGGGGAATTCATTGTGTCAAAGTGTCACTGGTGTTGCGGGCAGCATGTCAGGACCCGGGAGGCGAGGACGGCCGCAGACTGACTGACACTTCCTGCTTGGAGGCGCCTCAGACCGGACGCTTCACTCAGATGCTTACATCACCATTTTCTTTGCACTTCAAAGTTAAGGGGAAATATAACAATGGGAGTGTGCCGTTGTCGGGCATCTGGACACTTTGACTGTGATTCTAGGTTAAAGGTTTAGATCAGGGGCGCTCAATACGTCGATCGCGATCTACCAGTTGATCGCAAAGGTAGTCATAGTAGATCGCATGACATTAGAAAAAAAATAGACGCTGGCGTAATGAAACTAATTTACCTTTCTGAATTACGAGTACGATCCAACGCAGCATCAGATGACGGCTGAATTTTTCCGACCTTTAGGTCACCGCACATGCGCAAACAACGACGCTAAGTGTGGCGAAACTAACAAGCTAGTCAGCGAGTTACCGCAAATTTGAAGCTTTTTTCTTTTAAACTCGAGAAAGCTTTGGTCATCAAAAATAAGTGGGGGAGCTGGACCAAGCAAGAAGACGAAAGCATATCACTTTCACGAGGAATGGGAGGTGGACTTTTTTTTTCACTATGTCATTTTCGAAGTGCGTTTGTCTCGTCTGCCAGTCGACCGTCACAATACCAAAGAAGGGTCGTCGAAGTAAACTCAGGTAATTACAACAAATGTTCATAGTTAATTATGTTGTGTTGCACAATATTGGCTCATACGGTTTTGCAAGGTACATCATTATACATTGTACATATAAAGAATCCTCAATATATTTGAAAATAAATATATGTTTTGCATTTTTGTAGTGGGTCATTTTATAAGTAGCTCGCAGGCTGAAAAAGTGTGGGCACCCCTGGTTTAGATAATCAGAGTGGAGTGGGGAGCGCTTCAAGGAGCAAATTGCAACACCAACTAAGAATGTCTGGATAAATGACAAACTTCATGGCCTGCTCATACGAATGCCCATGCAATACTTAATGTTGTTAGCGTATTGTGTGGTTGCATTACAAAAACAAACAAAAGCACCAAACAGCAGCCCTACATGAAAACTGCATTGTTTTCAGTGCTTTTGCCAACAAAGAGAGATTTAGATTTCGAGATATTTTTTATTATGTTATTATTTACCGGTCTAGCCCACATGGAATTGCGCTGTATATGACCCCCTGAAGTAAAGTGATTTAAACACCTCTGATGTAGATGCATGCACGGCCTACATTTGCATTTCTTCAGGCTGTGGGTTCAGCTTTCTTACTGAGAAAAAACAAACAAACACGTGAAGTGAGCCACTGTACGTTACAATATGTGTGTTAAATTAATGTGAATTACAATATCTCTGTAGTCCTGTTAGAGAGAGCTTTATTATATCTGGTGTTTGATGGACAAAAAAACACAAAGAGGCTGAAATCCCAAATGTGAGGCGCATTAATTTAATTTTCAAAAAGATATTTTATTCACTGCGAAGGCCATTTTGGTATGTTTTGTTTTTTCTTCCCCTTGCTAGTTTCCTTATCTGCACAGCTTTCAATACCCGGTCACCTTGCAACCTTCCACACTATTACAGCGTCCGTCCCTTTAGTCATTATCACACTCTCCTCACACATTGTTGCTCTTTTGAATATTAGAACTGAAAATCCTTTTAGCACAAATTTATTTAGCGAGATAAACTGTAAATGAAAGGGGCAGCACTGGAATAAATTGCCTCCTTGCCGAGTTTCATTTGTGACACACATTATTCATTGCGCGTTTGGAGATGAGCGGACGGCTGCGCACACCCAGACCTCTGAATATTTGAAAGAGGTCAAGGGTCACGTCTTGATTACACCCGAGTCAATTCCGAGTCGTTTCATAAAATGCCAGCGCAAGTATGTACCAGCGTAGGAGCAAGCAAGGCAAAATGTGTGTGTGTGTGTGTGTGTGTGTGTGTGTGTGTGTGTGTGTGTGTGTGTGTGGGTGTGTGTGTGCGTGTGCGTGTGTGTAAGACTGAAGCTTTCAGACAATCTGCTCCATTCACCCCCTGCTGGGCCACCAGCCCAAATCCATTTATGTCTCTGAGCCGCTGTGAGGCGCGCACACACACACACACACACACACACACACACACACACACACACACACACACACACACACACACACACACACACGTGACGAGCCAACCTAAGTTCAATCGTCTTGTGTCTGGTTAAGATGTGTCACGACCTTTGTCACATGTCACACCCAACTCGTCTGCTGCTCCGCACCGACTCTTCTCTTCTCTTCTCTTCTCTTCTCTTCTCTTCTCTTCACGCTGCAAAACTGTTCTTACCAAACGGTCACCTTCTGCCTCTTTCACCTCTAACGTAACAATCACACCTTTCAAATCTGTGTACTCAAATATCAGTTTACCGACGCTTGTCGTCGGCAGGTCGAATGCTGCACGTCGACACACTTGAAAACCGCAAATCCGGAATAACACACACACACACACACACACACAGGACCTCATTAAGCTTTTACGCTCACCTCAAGCCTCCGTAGTCGACTGACGCTGTTGGCTCACGCTGGATTAACAAACCTAACAGCGGTTAAGGACTTTGTCAAACAGGGAGTGAACAGCTCATCATTTCAATGTAAACACGGCGGATTAAGCAACGGAGCGGAGAGGGAGGAGGCTGGCGGTGTCAATGAGGCTCCTGTTGACAGGTGAGAGAATGATTAACTGGAGCGGCTTCAGCGGGAGGTCGCTAAACTTTTGCTTCAAAGTTTAGGAAGATGACAATGCTTCCATTTCACTCGTGTCATAACGTCATGTGTTTAGCAATTCTGATTCAAAGCGTGGTGTGCAATGCAAGAGCACAGACGTGTCAGGTTGTAGAGAACAGAAGAGTAACTACTGACTGGGATTTAGTTTCAAGCACATCGTCTCAAGCACATTCAGCCTTGTATTCAACGAGTTCACCCTCTGATTTGTTTAATTTTGCTGCATTGCCTTCTGGTAATTCGACAGCAGCCTCATCGTCTTGCCAGTCATTTCTACTCATAGGTTGTGGCAGAAAGACATTTGTGATACAATTAGTGATACATTTCTAGACGTCATTGATGCTACAACCTTCCCAGTGAAAACACATAAAAGTTTCGCGTTAACACTAAATGGAAGAAACGCCAAAAAATAGAAAAAAGTCATATGTCAGTCCGCGAGTTGCATGCATGCAGAGAAATACGCTCTAATCACAGCTTTGCGTCGACAAACAAGGAAAATGCCTTTATGGGTGACGCTCAACTACCAAGTCCAAAGAGAATATGACTGGGAGTCATGACACGACGGAGGAAATATTGCTGCTCCTGTCGCTCCACTCACATATGTGTCAATGTTTACTTCGGCTGTGGAGTCGCAATGTTTCAGAAAAGTTGGCTTTGCCCCAGCTTCCCCAGAGGCAGAGTGCTTTCAAAAGGTTTCAGTGGCTCCAAGCGTGGTTGTGTAAACCAACACAACCAAAAAGAAACAAAAGTTTTCCATTTCCACTTGAAAACACCGTTGCATTAACAGAGACTGACACAGAACAATTAAAAACAACAGTTTTCCATAATTGGCCATGAAGTGTGAGCAGCAGGCCTCGTAGGGTGACTGACCTCACCGTACCGTGTGCCACACAATGCATCTGTACCACACAATGTCAAATTTAACTTGAATCCACGAGGCGGTGATGCTACAGGTGGAAAACTCGCAGTGTGAATCAGAGTACTTGACCGCAGCGTACTCGAGTGGGAGTGAACACCGATGGTTAGTTTGTTTTTGAGCTCAGGGCCATTTCTTGGATTCCTGTGCCCCCCCCCTCCCTTCCCCTCGCTCTCTTTCTTTTGCCATGAGCAGGATGATCTGACAGGTCATTGACCTGCCCAGTGGTCTGAGGTATGACTCACTCATCAGCAGAATCCCCCCCCCCCCCCCGGTGCAGACCACCCCTATCGCTCCTGCTGCTGTTACAACACAAGCAAACCCACATCAGTTCTGTGCAAATACTAGTCCACATGAGGACAAGGAAACATGCATAATTTAGCATAATTTATGTACAAAGGCGCACATGCACAACACTGCAGATGTATGAACAATTCATGTTACATATATGGTGCTAATATATCAATGTATTCCATTTTAAAAGATGGTCTCATTATTCTCAACCACACAGGGTTTTTTTTATAAATAACTCAACAGTGAATCAGTATTCTGGTGGTTGTGCTTCAACAGCTTTTAGAGGTTAGAGACCATTACTGTATCCGGCAGAACAAGGGGTGTAGGCAGGGGTCTGCTCTCCCCTCAGGGATTGAGGATTGATGGTGTTCATTTGAGAGTCGGTCGCATCTGAAACCCAGTGATAAATGTAATGATGCCACCCCCAGCTGGAGAGCAAAATCTTATGTAACCGCTGTCGCCAAAGTAAAGACACCAAAATGGTTACAGCCATTTGTTCCAATAACCTCAAAATGTTGACCTCAACATAACGGCTGTGAACTCCAGCATCACCACTTCTCGTCACGCCGGCCGACAAGCACCCTTCTATTATTGTGCAGTTGAAAAACCAGCTTTGTGTCTCAGGTGAAATACACCAGCGCAACCGGTATGGCGAGAAAGTGCTCTGGAAAATACAAAAAAAAAAGAGCGCGGCTTGTTGTACACAATAAACGGTGATAATGAAGCAATCCCAACAACTCCTGATGGCGATAAAGAGATACAACAGCGATCCCAGGAACAATCCCTGAGGGACACCAAGCGTGGCAAACACAGCAGATTTTCACGGAAGGCAGAAACAATGAAACTTTAATGACGGAAGTCTTCAGAACGTGGGTTACACAGCTATGTCAGCACAGAGGAGAGGTACACAACGTAGTGGTGACACCCTACCTGCAGGGAGCATGATAAAAGGGGTATCCAGGGTGAGGTATGTGATTGCAGTATCCCGAGCGGTTCCACATGGTGCCTCACGTCTTCCACTTGATGATAGTTTGCATGTGCCGCCGCAGCTGTGTTCCCTCCCTCCTTCTATTTCTAGCGCCGTGGAATCAGACTGGCTGCTGGGAGTCCCATTAATCAGTGTGTCTTCCCGCTTGTCTTCTGAGCGTCTCCATCGGGGGGCTGGAGGGCAAGAGCTGCTGCTTGTTATGGTGGCGGGTCTGAGTGCTGAGGTCCTTGAGACGATGAGGGGAGAACACGAGTCGAGGGGCTGGACCCAACGGAGACAGAGAGATGGCCAGGTGAGTCAGGTCTGCCGTGGCTTGCACACCTGGAACAGCCGTCTGATCCAACAACCACTCAGCAGTCTGAGCCCATTGCCCCAGGAAAGTCTACCACTGCAGGGTCGTCCTTTGATCCTGCCGAGAGCCGGTCATTTCCCCTCGTGTCTCAGGTGTGTAATCAGGTGCAACAGATGTCTTTCTGGCTAACCCTGCTGAGCTGTATCTCTCACTTGCAAAATCATGTGTCACAACCTTACACCTCCAACATTTGGCAGGCAACACAAGGAGTTTCCAACCCAACCGGGGTGCAGAGCCACATCAGACAGTATTCAAGATGAGCAGCAGATTTCTGAGATCTCCATTTTTCCGGCAGCACCCGGTGTAAATACGAGCAGCGTGAGTCGCCTGCATGCGTAAGAGCAGTCTCTCCAAAGTTCACAGTTGCCACAAATCCATCGCTTCCTGATAGCGGAGGGCTATAAAAATCCACAGTCCCTGCGTCTCCTCTAGCGGATCGAGTTTGCCTCCGAAGGTGGCAGGCACAGACACAAGTGCTGATTCCACCCCAATCACAGGCTCCCCACCAGCTCCCCAGCTTCACGAAACGACAGCAGCACACAGAGCTGAATGACTGAGCATACCGAGAGAGAGAGAGAGAGAGAGAGAGAGAGAGGGGAAAGAGAGAGGCAGGATGTGGAATCCAGCGAGAGAGCAAGAGAGAGAGAGAGAGAGAGTGTGTAAATCAGGAGCGAAAGCCAGAGAAAATGAGGAAGAGGTACACAGAGCGGAGCTGCTTTCCTTTTCCCGCCTCGTGCTCATCTGGCAGGACAGGCGCCGCTGAGAGGAAGCAAGAGCAACCATGGCTCTGTTTACATGCACACAATCAGTGCTGTTTCCTATGTAATTTAAGAACCAAATAAAGACTTGCACACACCCATTTAAACACCTGACTCTACCTTTGCCGAAGAGTTGTTTATACTGACCCGACGCTGCACGGCAACAACACACACTGTGAGGAGACAGTCTCTCCACAGATGAGCTGCATTTTGAGCTATAAGTGCTGGAATTTTGATTTCATGTGTAATTGTCAGAAAATGTGCAACGATTGAATGATCCGGTCACCTTTTTTGAAAGATAACTTAAACTCTCAATCTATTGTTCTTTCATATTAATGTACACGAGCATGTGACACGCCTGTGCAATGACTAGTGTATTAGCAGGAAGTACTACTATAACGGTCATGGTTATGAGAACTGTGCAAACTGCATCACATCTGCAGCAACAGGATTGAGATATAAGGATTTAATAACATAATCTTAAATATTAAAGTGTCCATGAAAGCAAGATGGAGCTTCTCTGCAAGAAAGTAAAAAAATAAGCATGAAAGAAACCAAAACTGTGTCCAGAAAAAAACAAGAGGAGCAATATTCTAGAGAAACAACAACAACAACAATAATAATAATGATAATGAAATTAATAATAATCATCATCATCATCATCATGCATTTAATTTGTAGAACACGTTCCATCTAAAAGTGCTAAACACAATTAAACCTAAAAACAATATAAAACACTTAAAAACAGGAATAAAAGCCAATAAGAAGTGCAGAATATACTCGTGAAATAATCATGACACAGATATTGTTCAATTATTAAGGAAAAATCTCAGTTGGACGCAAACACCGAAGGAGAAAGATGAAAGAACAAGTGAAAGGAGGAGCGAGTCAGTGGCAGGCAGACAAACAGACGAGAGCTAAAAGTGGACACAGACGGTCTGTTTTTAGCCTGCGGCGGCTAATTCACAGCCTGGGCTCAGACCACGAAGCCTGCAGGTGAGAGGTCACCGCTGTGGAGCTAAACAGTGAAGTGCTGTCTCCCCAAAGAGCTGGGCTACTCCAGTGCCCTACTAAACGCGACACCGGCGTGACCCTGCCTGCAAGGACGGCTCAGCTGCACCTGGGGAAGAGCTGGCAAAGTGACAGCTCCTCTGACTGCGGGTCCAAGTCCACGTGTGTAATCTGAGAGCGGGGGGGGGGGGAAACACACAAACAAAACATGGAGCTTGCAAATGGAGGCGGTGGGAGGAAAAGCTGGGACCGTGACACTGGATTCTCACTTCTGAACTTTCATCATGAAATCATCGAGTGCAGAAAAATCAGATCATCCAAGCGAAAGTTTGTTTTTCCCTTTAGCGCATGCAAGCTCGTTCATTTCTCTAAACTCACACCCCGCGTTGACGCTCTTACTATCATCTTGCATCACTGTTCCGTGTCGAGTGGAGATCCCTGGGCCTAATGGCTCCTTTCAGGGGTTTGTGGCATTTGCAAGCAAAATGTGCCAAAACACCAGCGTAGGAACGTTAAGTGAACTTTTCCCCCGCTATCGAATACCCTACAAGCTTGCCAGCAGCAATTCATCTCATTCCAGCCAATCAAATTGACTCATTTGGAGCGTTTGCTATCGATAGTTCACAGGAAGTGACACCAAGTAGAAGCAACAGTGGGAACAGTGTCCTGTCGATTTCTTCATGTCACAAGTCATACAGTCAAAAACTCATGAGTACAAATGCAAGCGTGTTAGTCAGTGCGACTAATTCAATTCATATGTGTATTAATTGTGTTTCAATGGCTCATATGAGCAATATTAAAGCCTTTTCAGAGGCAAACTTAAAGCACTACATGGAGTATAATGGACTCCAGGTTTAACATGTCGGTCAATAAAAGTATTTCTGCTCTATTGATAGAGGGATGCCAGGGATGTCAAACACATTTTGGTTCAGGAGCCATATACAGCCCAGTTTCATCTTAACTGTGCCCCAAATCAGTAAAATAGTGCCATAATAGCCTTTAATTTTAAGCTTAAAAATGTTGTTGTTGTTGTTGTTGTTGTTGTTGAGGCACAGCGTATATGTGATGAAAATGTCTATATTTTCACAAATCCAAACAGTCACTGTGGAAAATGACTACAATCTCAACATAAAGCCAATTTTAATCAAACCAGCAGCATCATTGGTATCTCAGCTCGAGTCTCAATGTTGTGTTATGTCCACTACTCTGAAGGAATCTGTGTTTTGTTTTGTTTTTTTAATCATGTCTCTTTGAAATCTTTATCTTATTTGCTTGGTTGTTTTTAGCGGCTAGATTGGAGCTTCTCGGAGCCACGAAGTTTGACACCCCTGATATCAATAATAGTATCTTCAGTGTTTGTAATTCCACACTGTAAAGAAAGGCCTTACTGGAATGTTATCACTTGACAAGATACAAATAACCGATTGCAACTATGAACTGAGCAGCCCTAACAATTACTGACGGTTCCAGGAGCTCATCACCTGTTGCTTTTGCTGTATTCTGAACTCAGATGCTGAGTTTGCTGTGAGGCTTTAACTGATCATTAAAATCTAAAAACATGGTGCTTATCATCACACATCAAATGGCAGTTCACAATAAAAGAAACAATCCTGCACCCCTGGTTTGGATATACTGTATATCACTTAGATAAATCTGGAGCAGCACTGACAGAGCTCAAACTAATCAAACTTTTTTTTTTTTTGCTGTAATGTTTGGATGTAGGAGCCGATTATCTCCACAACGCAACCTTTGCTACATTTTTGCTTTCATTTAGCCACACAGATCAAGGGAGCGTCATCATTCGTGGCGTAATTGGCCAGTTGCATCATGTCTGCTTGCTGTGGCGAGAGCAGAGGGAGGAAAAAGGAGGAGACAAAAGAGAGTAAAGGGAGGAGCAGTGGCTGGCGGGAGGGGGTGGAGGAGTGCCCTGCCCGTCTTTTGTTTTGCTCCTGCCGTTTGTTTTTGTTGTCAAATTTAATCCCAGCACAATCTAATCAGGGTGGGAAAACACTGGGGACTCTGCTGCTTCCTGTTCTCTTCCCTCTGAGTCCATCTACCCTGCGTTTGAAGGAGCAGGTGGATCGACTCCACCTTCGTCCGCCCACACACACACACACACACACACCACTGGGGTGATGCACAGACGGGAAGCTATAAAGATGCCAGTTTACACATTCATGGAAATGTGCACGTGCACATAAATGCACACACAGCCCTACGGAGAGCGCGGCCTGTCAGCGCAGAGCACGCAGCCGGGACGCCGACATTTGACAGCTGTGTTGAATCATTATGTCAGTGGGTGAGATGGCAGGGGTGAGATTGGGCCTGGGGTTTGGCTTATCTGGCGTTTACAGCTCAAACCGCTCTGCCACCACACACACACACACACACACACACACACACACACACACACACACACAAAATCGCCGCACACACCTCCGCCTCCTCATTCCAGCTCCCGTCAAGGTCACAGCTGAGCCTGTATTTCCAGAAATACTAAAAAAAAAAAACTAAAAAAAAAACACCACCAACAACAACACTCTGCTGCATTCGTTTTATCTCCTTCAGAGCAGAAACTGCCCGACGGCACAAACACAATAAGCATTATTGATCAATCCCAGTGATTTCTGGAAAAAAAAAAATTTGAGATTGAATATCAGACTTTTTACTAGAGATGACACTTTTTAATAGAACAAGTACAAACATTCGAGTACTGACAAGAGTACTTAATCATGCCATTACAATTCTTGAGATCACAAGAATAAAAATTGAATTTTTACGAGACGCTGTCATATGACATCTTTCATGGTGCCACAAGAGTAACATACATTCATTAAGCATATGATGTCAAAATTATCATTTATTTTTTACTGTTTCTTCCAGTCTGGTGTGAGCACGCACACTTCCGACTTCCTGTCAACGTGTCACTGCTTCATGGAAACCAGAGGATGCGATGCCTCAGTTGAAAAGCATTGGATCAGTAGCCACTAATGGTGTAAATCAGGGGTTAAAATGCATATCTTCAACAATCTCTCGGCAGACATTGCTCCTCCTTCAGGGCGACGAGAAGCTGAGCCGATTAGTTTCCCTGTAGAGAGCTGAAGGCTCTCAGCAGAGAGAACGTCTCATTTTTGCATTCCCATTTCAGAAACAATTCGCATTTACACAGCGAGTTTGGAAAATAATGTCAGTCTCCACGTAAACGGCAGAAATAAATGTAAGCACGTCAGGCCACGAGTGGGTGCTGTTGCTTGTCTTTGTAATGAAACCAGACACACATGCGTGCAGAGAACAATGTGCAATAAACTAACAATGGGAGACCGCAGACGTTTGAATGGACAGACCATGAAGTTGGATTGTTGTTACGGTGACGCTCAACTATAAACTACCAGGTCCTGGGAGAACCTGGACTGGGAGTCATGACATTTTGGAGGGAAACGTTGTTCTTTTGTCTATCTACTCACTCAAGTGCAGAAGAACAATTTACTACAACCGTTGTGCTCAATTCAGTAGCAGCGTTGTTTCAGAAAACGGTGAACAGACTTCCCTCACGTAGCACTCTTCAACGGGTTAGCAGTCCTACAGCGCTTTACATCATTCATCACATTCACCCATTCACACACCATGTGCTGTCATTCCAGTGGGAGCTATTTGGAGTTCAGTGTCTTGCTCAAGGACACGTCGGCAGGCGGAGAGAGAATTGAACTGGCAAGGTTCCGATTGGGACACCGCCACTCTACCAACTGAGCAATGCTTGTTCTCAAAAGGTTGCATTTCCACGAGCTCTGAGCACCGCTGTCCTGTATACAGACACCCAAGTTCTCGGCAGCAATTGCATCAAAGCATTTTTACAAGAATCCACACAGTGTTGGACATCTGCAATCTCACCTTCAACCTCTTACGATGACATTTTGAGCAAGAACTCAGAGAAAACACACATTTATGAGCAACAACTAATAGAGACTGAACTATAGCAAGCAGCATTAAACAGAGGGATTTAATACCCCCCTAAAATATTCTGACATTGCTTAATTTGTGCTTAATTGCAAATAAATATACATATATATGTGTACTTCAGCAAAAGTACACATTGTACTTCAGCAAAACACAGTATGATATTCATACATGTAATCTGAATTGAATCACAAAACAATTAAAGTGTAGATTTAATGCACTATATCAATTTGTTTTGTAGACAAACGTGGACAGAAAGCAGGAACATTTCTCCTCTAAAAGAATAGAGCTACGACAATGCGGAAACCTTTTAAATATTTAAATTCTGAGTGTAGTCGTTTGCAGCTTATTTTACATTTACTGAAATGGAAAAAGTTATGGACTTAAAGTACCTTTACATAAAATTTCACACTTTGTAAATATACTGAACATACAGATATCATTTGTAATTTGTTACTTCCAGCCTTTTAATTACTCATATGTTGCTAAATGTACACAATTAATCCCACTGACATTCCCACACACAGACATTTTTGTTTTAGCTTTTTTTTTTTTTTTTTTTTTTTGCTCCCATGCACAAACATCCCGTCACGCTGAATCCACAATACATCTTATTCTTTTCCTCATTTCCTCCACCTCGCTATCTGGTGGCGCTCCATATTAGTTTGCTCAGAAAGAGCTGATCAATCATGCGGTCGAGTCGCTCTTTAACTGGAGCCGCACGTCGACAGATAGAAATGTGAAGAGAGCTTTTCGTGGGCGTCCAAACCAATGGGAGAATCTCACACCGGCGCAGACTGCTCACTTGTGGAAGCTGCTTGTGGATATACTATTATGTGGTTCACATAATTCAAGAACGTGCTCGACCACCTGGGGGACGAGCTTGAGCAGCTTAGATGACGTAATAATGTATGCATGCATGTGTGCGCGAGTCAATCTCCCTGGGGGTCTTCTGATCCAGATTCTTCCATCTTCAGCCACACAGTCCTACTTTTAATACGCCTCCTTTTCGTCAGGCCTCGGGACCTTGCAGTGGCTCCATCTCATGAGCCTGAATCTGACACCACAATTAGGAGATATCGTCTTATATGCTGGATCTGATCCAGAGTTAAGGAAATAAATTTAAAAAAAAAAAAAAAAAGTGAGGAGAGCTTCAAAGAGTTGGATTTACGGGGATTTATTCTCCTCTGTGTATCTGATTAGTGCGGCGGGCTTTCTGTGCTCAACAACAGCAGTCAAACAGAGACTCTGATGTCCCGAGGCACGTCTCTTTGCAGTATTAAATCACAGAGTTGAAGGATATTAAAGATAAATGAGAGAACTATTGTGAATTTATGAGACAAAAGTGTCTGGGTTTATGATTTCTAAAGCAATATCACTATCATAATGCATGATGATCATCTTTTTCCTCGTTTCTCAAGAGTTCGGCAGAAAAATAATACGATTTCTTTCTTGATAGATCACATGTAAAATATATCATGTGTGTATCACAGCATCCCTAGGACTACAGAAGGGGTTTCTATTGTATGTGTGCTATTTAGTTTAGTTTATTTGATTTCATTCATTGATAAAAATAATAACAAAACAAATCAAGAAAAGTTTACAAAGTTATGATTGAAATGGAACCGAAGGAGAAATGAACGTATGTAATCTGCCCCTTCGTAGCAAACAATCAAGATACAATGAGATTAAAAACAAAACTAACTTTCCCCTTGAGAGCCTGAGGCATGATATATATTATGATTCATGCACTATATTATGGTGTGTCATGTCTGAACTGTCATTTAACAAGTCCGCTTGTTGTTGTTTACTGCTAATGTCCAGTGCAATCTTTCTCTTGTAAAATTCCAAAATGCTTCAAACCAGAAATGTTCTGTTTTTTTATCAAGTAGTCTGTGAGCATCTTCAAAAAAATGAAAAGTAACGGGCAACATTTGCGCCTTTAGTCACTAAAAGTCAAACAGGTCATCACTGAGTGAACATATCAAGGCGTTCCCACCTTCACAAGAATTTGGGAGTTCAGTAAGTTTGAACTTTGCCCACTAAAATCTTATCACTTCACTTTTATGTCAGAGTTTGAGTTTAAACTGATTCCTTCAAGATGTTTGGACTATCTGGAGATGAATGCTGGACTGAAGCAGATACAGGACCTGTCAACGTCACCAGATGGAGACAAAAATGTCTGATAGTGAGATATTCAGGCAACTTCAGCTTGATTACATCCATTAGCCCAATCTCTGAGTGTTCCCATACAATTTATGAATGGCAGATTGAGCTGCAGGCTCTCCTCTCAAACACACACACACACACACACACACATACATGGAAAATCCTTATTGGTATTCAAGGCGTGCCAAATCCACAAAAGCACAATGAAACTGTAATGATCCAGTCAAGAAGACGGGGCTGTGGCAGCAGTAAATGGTAATGAGACAACAAAAAGCGATAGAGAATAAACACCGCGGCATATCATCCTGAATGGATACAGCCTGTATTGTGTTGCTGCCATAACAAACGTAGGAATGTGTGTGTGCCCACCGCTTGAAACAGCGTCCATTTAGGGAGGGGTATCGTAAGCTGGCGGTACAACAGGCAGGCTGAAGCACTCAAATTCATCCCCTTGTACACGAAACACAATATCTCACATTAAAAAAAAAACACTTTTAACAATTCATTGAGGAATAATGACGGAGGATGAGGATGGAAGCAGCCTCCCCTGTGAACCAAAGCTCATGCCCATGTGGAGAGGCTCAGGTCCAGCAGTCGTTACAGCCTTTTTCACCAATAAAAAAAAGATTTGTTTCAGGGGTGTTTTTCTTTCTTTGTTTCTTTTGAATAGACAGAGACTCCTGAGTATTACGGGAGGATAAAAAGACAAAGTGAGTTTATTAAATGCCTTGAACCTGAATCAGCTGAGCCTTTTTTTCCCACTCGAAGCACTGGCTACATCTCGGAGGTCACAAACTGGGCAAAGCTCCAGCGGGGACAAAGCCCTCGGCGTCATCGGTGCTCTTCGGCAGCTGAAACACTCAACCCACCGTCCAAATGACACTACGAACAGAAAGGAGTGATTTAAGAATTGCCAAAGACGCTGGTGCAACAAGGTGTCCTTGTGTGCAGCACTTTGTGGGACAGTGACACAGCAAAAACTGACAGCAGCACCCCTCCACCTTCTGCACTCATCGTTTTCCAATTAGATGCCAAATGTTTGAATGAAAGGAGAACAGCTCATCCCTCCTCGCAGGGCTGGCTCGTCTGCCAAGTATCACCACCGGCGTGTGCCAGAGTCTGACATCCTCAAGTCCTACACACACCGACTATAAATAAGTTGACTGGAGCTGCTTTGCAAAAACAAGACGCCTCAACTGTTTCACTTGATCGTACTATTCATTGAAAAAAAAAAAGAGAGAGAGAGAGAGGACAATTTTGGATGATGTTCTGTGGCACATTGACCACAGTACTCATTGATCAACTTCCTTTTTTCAGGTCTTCCTCTCACGGTACAGAGATTTAGAGAGGGCTGTTTTCTGGCTTGGCTGACAGATCAGTGGTCCATCACACCATAAACCCAAGAAAATCCTACAATCCCTCCAGTATTCCTTGGTTTGGACGCCACTTTTCGTCAGACTGGCTTTCTATCAGCCAACACTGTTCCATCATCTTCTGGAGCGCCTCACATCATCCACTGCTGCCACAGTCATTTCCTATCCTTTCATTTCACTCCTCTATTACCTCTAATTTAATCTTATCCCCGAGGGAAAAACCCTTTGCACACAGTATCATAGAGGCTATATCTAAAAAGTATTTTTCAAACATCAGGCTTGCATAATAATTCCAGTCACACCACGGGGCAGTCCAGGTCTACACCTTCTAATTCCACTGATAGGACTCATATTAAACTGAAGTGAATTGCCTATAAAAAGTGAAATTTGTTTTATTATTACCAATAATGAGAGGCAGAGATCTGAATAAAGATTTCTAAATTAGTAACACTGCTGTGGCTTCTGGAAACATTGATTACATCCTGCATATTGTCTCAGTAGGCTGCCGAAGGGAAAAGAACAAAAGGATTCATTTGCTCCGTCAATGCTTATTGACTCCGCAGCTGAAACTGAAAATGACGCCCCGCTGTGCTTGTGATCTGCTGCTTTAGATAAGAACATTTTAAACTGATGTGAAAGGTCTCTCTCTCACATACTGCCCTGTATCATATCCCCTGCACCATGGCTTCTGGTCAAATGGACCCAGTTGGACTTCTGATTGAGATGGTAATGACCCGTCTTTTGCCTCTTTTTTCATCCCCCGTCTCGGCGCGATCAGGCAGCCACCTAAAAGTGACCCTTTTCAGTTAGCCTTCAACGTCCCGACGGCTTCCGCCAAGAGCAGAGGGAGAGCTCACTGTCACTCCATCACCGGCGACACGGAAGGAAATTCAAGGTTACGCTTTAGTATTTCTGCTAAAGTGTGAAAACATGTCAGTGAAGAGGTCGCAGACAGGCTGATGTATGGGCGGGGGGGGCGGGGGGGGGGGGGGGGGTCATTGGTACAGCAGCACAGACCAAAACAAAAGCTACAAAAGCAGCTCCAGCCACATTTCAAATCACTGTTTGGGGTGGTTGGTGTCTTAATGAGGAATTCGAAAATGTAAAGCTGTAAAGGAATTGTTGGGCTGTAGAGGGTGTTTTAAGCAACATTTAGGCAAAGCTCAGCCCTTCGCGCTCCGTCATGGTTTGGAAATGTCACATGGGCATTGGGCACACAATGAAGGTCAATAGTTGACTTTTAATGGCAGGAAAATTAAACTGGAGAGGTTGTGGTTCATTGCTTTAAATGTCTCCAATGAAGACCAGGTGCGTATAATGAAAGACATCTGAGGTTTTGTCTTTTGTGTTATTTATTAAAAGGCCACGCATGGGCACAATGCTTTCAGGCTTTAAGATCGATAATGAAGGAAACTTGAAACAAAACCCAGTCAAGAATGTGACTATCAATCCTCTACACCTAAGGCCAGTCTTATCTAAGGCCACGTTTACACAGACCGGTACCGGATTTTACAAAAACGCTATTTCACCCTCTACGTTTACAAAAAAAATCTTCATTGACCTGGACCCACATATACACCTGGTTCAGAGTTCCTATGAACCTGTAGGGGGCAGAGTAAGGAGAAGTATGAAGCCATGAGATCCAATCAGAATCCTAGAAAAAAACACGAAATCACGAATTATGATGTAAATATCCCCCTACCCCCTTTTTCAACACAAATCGAGACACAGAGTTTGTCCAGATCTCCACTGTTGCCAGGGTTTTCAGGTTGTGGTGTGTCCTAGCTGTCCTAGCTGTCATAGCTTTATGTGTAAATGGGCAGCCCAAATGCAGAGAAATATACATTTTTTTTCAAATACCCAGATATGAGTAAACGTGGCCTAACACTAGATGAAAACACAGGTTAGACGTTTCACCAATCCATCACCGCTGCAGCAGATTTCACATCACTACCGGTAATTAAATTAACACCCATGCTTGTGCACATGAGTGGACGACAAAGTTCCTTTTCGAAAACATTTCAACTCTGTCTTGATGGAAATGAGGGAAAACAACTTTTTGAAAACGGTCCAACTCCATGTAGATTGAGGAAAACACAACTTCTTGAAAACGCTACTACTGCACAACACGGCCATTGTAAATACTTCTTCTGCACATTCATGACTAGACGTACAACGACAACAATGCCTCCGGTGTGTCGTGACTCCCAGTCCGCATTCTCCCGGGACCTGGTAGTTTTGTTATTGAAAGTCTACGGTGGCCCAGAAGGGTCGACGCAACAGCAAAAGCCACACCGCAAATACAAAGGTCATAACGGACGTTAACCCACGGCGCCAGTGCCCCGTGGTCAGAAGAACAAGCTTTGTTTCCAGAGGGACAATATTTTTTCACCGGCACGTTTGACTATGAGGGAGTTTAATGAAAGATAAAACGCAGCAGCTTGATTGTTGTGATCGATGTCCTTTTTAGCGCTGTCAAAAATAACGCGTTAATTTAATTAATTGATTTGAAACGTTTAATTGGTTTAAAAAATGTAATGTAATTAACGTCGTTTTGTGTGTGTGTGTTTGGATATTACAGTATATTATTGTCACTTTGTTCATGTAATAAATTCACAACTTTGTTTCTCGAAATTCAGACTTATGTTAGATATTTATTAATTTATGTTTTTATTATTTTGCTGATCTTGGAGAGAAACAGTTTCACCAAAAGGTAAAAGCACGTTATTAAAATATTCTTTGAATTTAAATATAGTCTCTGTGTGTTGAGTCCACATTAATTCTGTGGTTTTCCCTCAATAAATATCCATTACAAGCTTCAGTCCTCAGGAGAAAAACAATGCGATTAATCGCAATTAATTACAGAAAATTGTGCAATTAATCAGAACATTTTTTTTTATTGACAATTGACAGCACTAGTTATTATGTGTTTATACAAATTAGCAATGTTGGGCACTATCTTGAAACAGCCAAAATGTGTACTCTGCCATAATTAAAATAGTCCATCAGAGAATATTGTCCCCCAAACAAAACCCGTTCTTCCATTGTGGCCTTTACATTTGCATCATGGCTTTGTGTGTGTGTGTGTGTGTGTGTGTGTGTGTGTGTGTGTGTGTGTGTGTGTGTGTGTGTGTGTGTGTGGTGTGTGGTTTCATTACAAAACAACTTGTGGCAGCTACTACACTGTTTTCAGCATTTTTGCCGGTTCCATGTAAACAAGCATCATTTTCAAAACGTGAAACATTGCGAGAGAAAAAGGCAACAATGATGCGCTCTCGGTTGAAATGTCATGTAAACGGGGGCCTCAAGCTGTCAAAAGGACACTGGGCCCAACAGGTTTTCACTGTTGACAACATTTCACACTGAAATCACAACCTCTGCACCAGAATCCCACCAGACCTCCACCTTCAACCTTCATAAAGTATTCCAGCAAGAAGTCTGAGCATCACCAGGGTCTGACGTAGTAAAATCCCACTGGCTTTACTCCACTGCTTCTCCTTGCCTGCAACTTTTCGCTAGAGTCTCCGAGACATTGGTGAACCCTGAACTGAGGTGAGAGACAAGTGTTTTATATTTTCCTCCGATAGCTTCAGACTTCATGGGTGAGTCGTCCCATTGCTCTCCAGACAGATTATTGTAGGTCAACCACAGCTGGGAGGGATCACTGCTCCTCCAAAGATCATTAGATGTGAAATGTTGCTAACTGTGTTAGTGTGTGAACGACACCGCGGCTTTCAGGGGGCTCATCTCTGGGGGGTGGGGGGGGGGGGGGGGGGGTGCTGAGAGCCATGACTCAACACACATTCATTATACAAGCCTACTTGCCTACCCCACTGAGTCAAAACTGGTTTCCGATTGTGGCTTGAGGGCCACAATTGGACACACAAAAAGCCACAATTGAAGTTTCTTGCATGAATTTCCAGGACATTTACATGGACGTCTTGTCTGGAAGTCATATGAAATGAAAAAAAAAAAAAAAAAAAGTGTGATTCTACCGGGAATCAAATCCAGATTAACATGCACAAAATAACCTCTGAAATACGTGAACACACATCAACGAACCAGTTAGGGAGGTGGCCAATGTGTGGCTTCACAAATCATGTTTTAAGGGGGGCTCATGTCTCATTAAGGGGGGGATGAGCCCCCATCTGACCCCCCCCAGTAGTTTGCACCACGAACTGTGTTCTCGTCGTCTGTGTGGATTTCAGACCTGCGCTCCCTGGGGGAGGGTGTGGAAGTCAGAGACGTCCGAGGAGGGAGCGACACGCAGAGGGAAGCAGAGGCTGCAGCTGTGACACAGTGCTCAGGAAAGCTACTAGCTATTTCGCCACTGCTTCCTGAGTCACGCCTCCGTCCAACCCGACAACCAGACAAATACAGACTTGTACACTTTTAGATTCAGTGCGACATCTCATAAACATGATCATGCCACATCCATTATATCAAGGCAAAACACAAAAAAAGGAGAGAGAGAAAAAAAAAACTACAACGACGCAGGCTGAAAGAAGAAAAACAACAGATGTAAAGGTTAATGGTGGGAATAGTTTTCGTCATGATGAAGTGGGGGAGTGTTTCTTACTCGTGTGTTGAATTCATCAGAGATAAGTGAGTTTTTTTTTTCCTTTTGTTACGACGTGTTTTCCTTTCTAATACCACAGGGGACAGAACAAAAGCAACATTTCCCCTAATGGACTGGGGGGGAGGGGGTTCTGTGGAAACCTGATTCAGTCACACTCTTGCAGGCAGAGCTTGGTGGTGATGAAAACAGTTGAATGAAAAGCTGAATATTAAGATGGTCCATGGTGCCTGTCCGACACAAACATTGACAAAAGTGTGTCAAGCACTTGGCAGAGTATTTCATACTATTTCCAGTAGATGTGTCACTTTTTTGGATCTTGAAGAGCCCCAAGAACTTAATACCTTCATTGAATTTATAAATATTCTCATATAATAAAGGTCAGCGCTCATCTTGACTCCAAGTCACTGAAGACAACAAATAAAGTAGAAATTTGGGTGTAATCATGGATTCAGAGCTGAATTTCTACAACCACATTAAGAAAATAACTAAATCTGAAGCCCTGTCCACACGGGCCAAAACTATTTTTTCTTCTCCCCGTCGTTCTTAAAATAATCCACTTATCACTATGAACACAGCTTAAAACAATGTAATACATATGCCAGGCTTTTAGGTGGCACAGTAACTCCGCCAGAGAAAGACAACAAAAAGGCGGAAGAGAAATACAAATGGAGAAAAGACACAGGGAATCCTCCTGCGCATCCTCATATTTGAGAAATGCAACTGTTGGGATCTCACAAGACCACAGAAAGTTTGTTCATTTCTAAAGAAAGACAATTTTCATATGTCATGGTACACAGTCATGTCATACGAATTCAGACGCAGGAACATTGTTGACCATCACACCCAGTGGGGGGGACCTTTTGTCACAGCAGATCCTCCCCCGCTTTCTGCTGAAAAGACGCTTCCCCCATGCACCCAGCCAGTCACTGATTGGTTGAAGCTCCCAGGATTTGACACCTTCGAATCCACAAACTTTCAGCAAAAGCCTCCAAAAGCAGTCTTGTAGAGTCTTGCAGGGAGTCTTCCCCGAGTAGCTGGGTTGCTGGAGGCAGCTCACCCAACGTTAGCACACAGCTAACACCAGAGGCCTGCAACCAGGGGCCTTCACTCCTCAACTCCTCTGCTGACCCGACCACGAGGGCCAGACCTCGTGGTCTGGCCCTCGAGAAACCAACCGCTTTCTCCAGGACGGACCAGGGAAACGACGCCTCACAGAATTTCTTTGTGTTTTCTTCGACCAGCAGGAAAACCATCACAGACCTGAGCGACCAGCTCCTCAGTCTGGACAAAAGGAACAACCAGGAGCTGTAAAGAAAGACTCCTGAAACACCAACTTCATCTTCTTCTCCTCGGCCTGCAGAACCAGCAACCACAGTTAGCAGGAGGTGCTAACTACAGGAGAAGACACCAGCTTCCCTCCAGCAGGACGACAACCGAACTCCTTCAAGGAAGTGGTAACAACAACTGGGCTTTACCTGAGATTAGTTAAACCTGATGCTATGATAGAACTGTTACGCTAAAGACTAGCTTCCATGTTCCATTGTTTTTTTGGAATTTTTGGAATTTTTGGAATCATACTTGCTGTTTTATTAATGAGCACAACGGTGAATGAAATGTCGACCTCTTCTGTGTCAAGAACTCCAAAATCCTTCAACCTTTACTGTTAATTCTGGTAATTGTAATGAATTTAACTATTAATTCAAATTTATAATTAACTGTTTAGTATATCTTATGAGACTGATATAACTGAATTGGTTATCATTTCCTGTTAAGACAGGTGGAGCTCCGAGGTATCTGATACATATCAGATTCAATTTCAATAACATAATTAATAACTATCTTTGATAATTATTAATCATTATCGATAGCCAACCACAACATAAATAGTGACCCTTATGAGGTAAGAAATCCCTACACAACGTATCGCCTAATTAAAACGAATAGCATCAGGAGCTTGTCCATCACGACCTGGGGCATGTAGTCCGCCATTGTTGTTGTCAAGTGACATCGTAGAGAGGGTCGACAGGTGGCATGATGACATCATTGTTGTCCACAAATGTGCCTCTTGCCTGTAGGCACTTCAAATGTGTTTTTCGGGTTCCAAAAACGCCACCCCGTGTGGATGATCGGGCAAAAACGATGCGGTGACATGAAATGACGTTGTCGTTTGGACAGGAGATGAATTGAAGGATTTCTGTTTGAACAAGACTGAGAGAAATGTGTTTATGCATTTATTTTGAGCAGGATGGGTTATTGTAATGGTGTGTTTACAACTCTCAGTATGAAATCTGTCAGTCAGCTGCATGAAGACCCCTGAGGTCTTCAGGAAGAGGTTTAATAAATAATTCCCCGAGTCAGAAGAAACAAGGTGAAGCAGCTTTTCATTCCTGTAATCCTCACCTTCCTGCTGACACTCACTTCCTTCAGACCATTATTCATAAATGATATGCAAAGGCTTTCCGTGAAACAATACATTATAATTATTGTATTACCTTTGTCTTAATCTTAGGTTCTTACTTTTTTTCTCCATTTCCATTCTCCTCCTTTCTTAGTCTCTCTATTTATGTATTTCATCGGCAATGAGCTTTCTAAAGCTCGCCACCTAGCTTACCTGATGAACACTGATGTTAGCCATTGATGTCAACATGGCAGTGGACAAACGATGTCATGTAAACATGCAGTCAGCTGTGTAGGCTTATCACGAGTTGCCTTATGTCTGAATGCTGCTATAGAAATGAATTTGCCTTGCCTCAAGAAAAACTACTGTATTACACTATTGAACCACCAGTTTCTATCTTGTAAAAGTTGACAGGCAATTGTACTATATACAGCTGTTCTCACTCAGAATCTGGTCTCTAAACTACTATATTCTTTGATATTTGCTGGTTGGTAACATCGTGAAAACCATTGTAAATTTATAGAAATTCTCAGCTGCAAAAGAAGAAACAAAAAAAAAAGATGTACACTTTGTTACTGTCATTTGCAATAATTATTCCCCTGCAAGGTTGAAAACCAAGTAAACACACCAACTACAATAAATATTGCTTTACCGAGGCAGCAACATGTTAAATGAGATAGCGGTTATCCAGACAATCCAAAAATTGCAATGAAAGTGCTTAGTTATTGTTATTCTACATGGGAGCATAACAAGGTGAAGTCATCCTTCCCCAGAAAGCCGACAGCCTCACAAATCTCAGGGAAGTTATAAAAAAAACCTGGCATTGAATGTGTGTTTATCGGTTAGTGGTATATGAGGTTACATAGAGGATCACCATTGTCGCAGTATCATTGACCTTGTTTGTTTCTTTTTCCTCTACAGCCTAATTATGCCATTATCTATTCATCTGTTGCAAATAATTACAGAGAAACTTATTAAAGAATGATTTTCATAATAAATTCTGTCCTTTCCCTGCCTTGAACTCAAATACAGCAAATGTCTCTTTTAATTCAAACTTTAGTGGAAACACTAAAATAGGCACAAATATTCCTCTGACATCTGTTTCTCTGCACTTTTAACCATTTACATGAGATTTCATAGCACTTGATGTGACAATATTGGAAATATTTCACTCTGAAAGTGGCACTTTTTCTGCCAACTGCAATCTAAAAACAAGCCAAGAAGGAAGAATCAAAGTGAAAAGATGGAGCCCTACAGTCAAGGGTAGCACTAAATTCTATACAAGGGCTTCTCTTGCAAATCCATCAACAAGTCAGAAAAATTGAAAAGCCTGATCTGGAGGCGAAGGAGCAGCATTTATAAACGTCTGAGACTAATTACTTTAACAGCATGAGAAAAAAAAGCTTTTCGTTCTAATCTCATTTTCTTTTAATAATCTGTGGAGTGAGACATTGATTTATTCTCTTCCAGCTCCTCTTTCCGTGGGACTGTACCCGAACATGAGACGGGCTACAGTCAGGCACAAGCACATCAATGTAAAGCTGAACCCTTCAGGGAGACGTGGTGACAACCGTTTCTCATTACTGTCAGCGTCAGATCAATATCGCTGCGGCGGGAGAGTCGGCGAGCGTCGCCACACGAGGGTACTAAACATGAGGGAATGTGGAAAACGGGGAAGAGAGTTCCTCCAGTTTTGATTTGGGGACTCGAGAGTGTGACGTTACGGGGGCATTAAGCCTGTAAATACTCCTCCTGAATAATTGACGGTATCTGCAGATACAAAGGCAGCAGCCCTCCGTCTCACACACACATTAAAGCTGACAGCGTCAGAGGCCTCCAGAGAGCGACTCCCACCTCCGGTGCGGGGAGAGACGAGGAGAACAAAGTGTTTCCAGTGTCAAACACAAAACCGTCATGTACTGTGTGTCAGCAGCAGCTCACTGGTAATTCACTCCGGGCTGCTCGTTTGCATACGAACCAATATTTGTGCTTTCATGCAAACACACAATCAAATCTGAGAACGTCTGAGCTGTGCACGGGAAAGGCAAACACGAATCAACTGGGCCGAACGTTCCTCATGCGCCGCGGTTATGAGGACAGGGATGTAGTCAGATTACCTGCAGCATTATCAAAATATTCATGAAAAAACAAGTTGATGTCTTTCAGGGTGCCAGAGACTGGTGCTCGACAGAAACGGTACGAATGAAGGACAACTCGTCCACGGATAGGATTTCAGAGATTTTCCATTTATCTACATATATTTAGTATAGTATCATAAATGGCTTTATTTCTCTTTGTTTCCTCTTAATAGTAAAAAAAATGTAACAAGGTCATCTAAATACATTTTAAAGAATTACTTTTGCTGGAAATCTCAGTTGGAAGCTGCATTCAAACATCCTCAAGTCAAAATAATCAAAAAATATTGGCATAATGTGTAAAATCATAATCAATAATTATAAAAAACATTGATCCTATTTTTTCAGAAGGCTGTTAGACTCACAAATTAAGATTATTATGCCCCAACAGATCCTCTGTTTGCCAGAATCCAAGACACTAAACATACAGGATATTGTCAACCTTAATACACCAGCATGTTTCTGTGTCAAATATACTTAATAATCCTTCCATGTGTGTCAAATATACTTTGAAACCCAATTCTTCAAATCAATAATGCTGAAAGAATTTGTAGTGGACAAGATGTGCGGCACCACATGGACGGGTTGTCCGTGCACCAAACAGGACAATCAACAGGAAGCGGCATATAACCAGACATCACTGAGAGAAGCTCCAGTCAAACCCTCCAGAAAGACCCACTTTAAATGTTTATTCAATGAAAATGCTGATTGAACTCTTTGTTTCATCAAGAACTCGGGACCCGCACTTGAAATCTTGCCATTTAGAGCAGAGAACCACCAGCCAGGCCCGAGCGAGTTTGAGGTCAAACAAATTTCATATTCATCTTCCATTCACGTGGGTAGGACAAACCCACCTCCTTGCCACAGCATGCACTCTCTACTTGACTTTCATTTCCAGCCACTGTTTGATTAGGAGTAAATAAAGCTTATACTGGAGCCGGGTCATCACGCTGCCTGGCATGTTTAGGATCTGCTTGCATATTTACCCTGTTCAGCCTTTAAAAGCTGAGGAGTGGGAGTAGTGTTGGAAGCAAGTCCTTATTCAGGTGATTGGGAAATTCCAACATTGTCTGAAGGTACTTGTGGGTTTCCGCTTGTCATGAATCCATCCGGCTCAGACTCTTTTCGGCTCACACTTGAGCGTCTGGGCAGTGAAACCAGTAAAAAGCACCATTGTGAGCTTGGCTGTGAGCCACACCGACAACAGGCTCCGTCTGCTTTTAGGAATAAAGTCAAACCTGTGCGAGACAATGGCAAATTAGTTATGTCACAGTCAATAATATCTCAGACAATGTGTGCTCCTTGTCCCCTGGTACGAGGCGATCCACCTTTTTTATGGTTTGACCAGCTGAGTGGCGCTGGGGAAAGTGCTGAGCGTGCCACTAAAGCTGTCATACACCTCGTCAAGCAGAATTAATCTTATGTTAGCATTCAGCTGGGGATCCTAAGGGTGTGTATTTACAGTAACGCCTCACTGTGCCAGACGCCGTGCTCAGTCTGCGTGTATGCATTTCAAAGTGTGTATCGTCAGTTGTGTGCATTTGTAGCAGTACAAAGCTCTTCAGCAGGCACACCCACAACATGCTCAGTGTGTGGTTTTATGTCTCTTACATCACATTACAATCCCATAAAGCTGACAACGACACTACACACCACTCGTTTTAGTATCGTGAGGTGATTCTCTATACCAGAGGGAGCTGAGCTTTTTCTGGAAACAAAGAAACTAATGAGCTGTAATCCACTTGGAGTTTCTCACCCAGCATTATAAAGCATCGTTGTGAGTGAGAGGTGACAGCAGCTCCAGGAGCGCCGCTGCAGTAAGAGTGGGGGGGATCTTTACCTTGAGCCACCTGTAAGGTCCCACGTGGAGAATTCATGGCTGTCACGGGCAGCGACGACCTGGGCCGTCCTCCTCCAAACGGCGTGATGCTTGATGGGGACCAGCTCGTGGCCGGTGTCCCGTGCGGGGTCACGGCTGCAGCAGGTGCCCATCTTTCTACAAACAATGTGATCTCTCAAAGGTCGCTGCTGGAAACTCTGCCCTTTATTTTCTACCTTAATTCTTACATGAATGCCAATCCTGCCGAAATACAACCCGGCTTAGAAAAAAAAGTGACAGGATTGTAAAAAAAAATAAAGAAATAAAAAGGCTAAATCTTGCATCTTTTCCGAAGTCACCCTTCTTCCCCCGTCCTCTCCCAGTGTCTGACCTCCTGCTGTTTCTGAGCTCCTCACATGATTTAGTCGCGTCAAACTGCATTGCTAATGTTTCGGTAGCCCGTCCCGGGCAGTCTCTGCCTCCTGCTCCCTCTGACAGAAGTGCTATTGTCTCCCACGAGCCGGCCAGACTTTAAGGGCCACAACTTTGTGTCAACCATCTTGTTGTTTCTCTCCCTCACTGTTTCCACCCAAGTCCTTCAATCCCCCCCTTTGTGGCGGCCCTCATTTGCCCAGTGCGGAGTACAGATGGTGGCCTTTGCAGCTTCAAATCCCAAGCACAGTGAAACGGCCATGTAGTGGCTCCTACGCTGCAGCCATGTGTGGGTTCGACATGTGGAGAAGCTCAACAAACGCTTTGGATCCATGTTTCCAGTGGTAGGCTCCACATAACATTTCATACATTTTTGCAATTTTTCGTTTTATTGCCATGTTTTGTGCGTCTGGAGGGAATTGCATGTCCCATACTTTAATTAACACACACACGCACGCACGCACGCACGCACACACACACACGCGTGATAAGCCAAGAAAATACTGAAATTATAGAGGCTTGTGTGTAAAACGAAGAATTCACCAGAAGAGAATTGTGTTCAAGGCCACAGGAAATGAAGCTGAAGAAACAGAGCACACAAGGCTGGATGAATTAAAATAAAGCTGTCGACACGCAACAGACGCAACAAGAGAAACGGGCATTTACTGGATGAGGCTGTATGAAACCAAAGGTCATCTTTACACCACAATATGCTACTTGTGGAAGTGATGGCAGCTGATCCATATGTTAAACTGTGTTTCTCTTTCTTTTTTAAAAGACTTAATGAAAATCATTTATACCTCCAGGAGAAGACAGCAGTTTGGTGAACAGCAGTTAACTTCAGTTAATATCACTTCTCGCTGCCTTCTGCCATCTACAGAAGGATTGACATTTGTTACAGAACTGGGCTATTTCTTAAAAGACTTGGGTTTTTTTTAGTCAGGTCGTTACATATTTTAATATTGTCTTGGCATATCTTAACAAAAGGTATTCAAGCTCAGTTGGTTTTAAATTTAAGAAGATATCAGATCAAGCACTTTAACTTTTCACTCATATTTGGTCAAATGTCAAACTTAACTTACTTCAGGGGCCACGTACAGCCCAGCATCATCCTGACTGGGCTGGACTGTTAGGACAGTGGCATACTACTTTACATTTAAGCTTTGAAGTTTGATTTCTGTGTTGTGGAGTCGAGTAAAAGCTTTGAAAGTCTGTCTTTGCAAAACGTTTTGCAATTAGTACCAACAATTACTACAATTTCAACATAAAGCTCCATTAAATGATACTTTGTGGCGCTAGCTATCGTTAATGGCGGCCCCATTGATATCTCGGCTTGAGTCTCAGTGTTGGGTCTGCTACATCGTATGTTTTTTAATACATTTTGACCATTTTCCTGGTGTTTTGGTGGGCTACACTGGAGCCTCTTGGAGGACAAGGTTTGGCTCTTAAGCCTTATGCTCGACACCTCTGATATATTGCTACACAAATGTTTCGCACGACATCAGTATTATGGGTCTTCAAGGCCATGTATTACATATTCTATTGAGACAAATCCTTTAATATCCATTGTAAACTGATATGCAAGGGTTGAACCTGTTTCCAAAAACAAAAAAACAAAAACAGCATGTCACAGCCGCAGAAAGGTTTAAAGATGCTTTATAGTCACCAACTGTCACGCTCAATACACTCAGGCATGATAAATCTTCCTTTTGTTTTGTGCACGCCATCAATGATTAAGTAAAATAACAGGAAACGTCGGTCAACGATCTCTGATAAAGTACGGTGAGTTCAAATAACAACGTTCTCCTTTCTCATGCAGGAAATCAGACACAGCTGCTCGCACGAGGCAGTGCAACACGCAAATCTGCGCATCTTTATGATAGGTTCAACATTTCAATAGTGTGTGTGGGAAACCTGTGCTCCTCTACATGTAGTCGTCCAATGTAGTGCAGGTAATTGATTTATTTTGGTAAAGGAAGAAAGCAAATGTAAAACATCATTTTACAACAATCAGGATTTACCTCGTGTTAAGATCCACATCAAGAGTTGACAGAAACCCTTCAATTTAACAAATGCAGTGTCATTCTAAAGATACTCCTTCACAATTAAAAACAATTGTGTTGAGCCTGAAAGGCTCTTAATCATTTTCTGATTAGGTTTCCAGATGTGATACTTTTGCTTATCTAAGGGGGCTTTTCCACTGCCAAAGCTGGTGTGAAACAGGAGCGAAACCGGTGCTACGCTGGCTCCACTTCTTTGCTGGGCCGGAGAGTAGGGGGGGTGGATAAAATTAGAATTTGCATGTAACAGGTTTAAATTGACCTTATTTATATACAAATCACATATATAATATCATTTTTTGATTTTCAGGTTGCTACTGCCTGCTACTGGCCATATAAGGAAAACCGCGTTTTGGGCGAATTTCTCGAATTTTGCCACTTTTGACAAGTTTTGTGATTTAATGGCTCAACAGTAACGTATCATATATTACATTCACACATTTGTCATGCTAATCAATGTTTTATTTGTTTATTTTAGGTAGTCTGAGACAAGATGGCTGCCAGTAGTACCTCCACTATTGGTATTGTTACAAAGAGAACAATGCTAACACCAGAACAATTTGGCAACAACCTCAAGATAGTTTTGGGGAAAACAACTGACAGATCCACTGTTACCTTGACAGAATTCCGTGCCGCGATGGAAAGACTGTCTGTTCAGCCATTATAATCATTAATAATGTGCATGCTATTGATTTTTTTTTGGTGTGTTCTAGTATAAACCATACCTTTTAGTTCATAAATAAACAAAATAAAACAAGTAATCACTATATTTGTACACAATGTTGAGACAGAGTCATTGTCCATTATCATATATAGCTGAAAAAAGCGTGCAAAAGTGTGATATACGCAGTACATCAAAACATGCCAGTAGCAGGCAGTAGCAGAACCAAAATTGAAAATGCAGGTTACTTGTGTGTTTTATATATAAATAAGGTCAAAATAAACCTGTTACACGAAGGTTTTGGGAAAAAAGGTCATTTATCCACCCCCCCTACGGAGAGTAGCCAGGCTGGAGCCACATGTGTCATCAGGTGGGGGCGGAGTTATCGCTGGAGGTATCACTACCTACAAGGTGGAAGAGATGCGAACCGGCTTTCTGAAAACTACAACGAACACGGCGCCCCGGAGAGGTTATAGAGAAAAAAATTAAAATAGTGTGTGGGAACAATGTAATAAGTCGTTCCCTCAAGTTAATAATAGGACAGAACGAGGTCATTTAATCCGCGATAACAGCACCACGGCTCTCAAGAGCTGCACTGTCAGCTGTGTGAGATATATAATTTAGAAGCAGTTTTCGTCACGCTTTTCATCATAACATCATTGTAACTAACTTCACTCCCATGTCTTGTTTGGCGTTGTGACCGCGGCCTGAGGCAATGCAGTGTGCGGCTGCTGCACTCCGCTACCAAACGCTCCAATATTATTTTGTAACCCACAAAAATTAATAATGAAGTGATACTTTTGGTTCATCGGGAACTACAAAACAAATTACATACTACTGTAAGTGAGAGCTGGATGTTTTAACCATAAAATGAGCCTTTTAATGGCTTCATGTGAAAGAGAACTTTAATCAGCGTATGTTTACGTAGGTTTCCATTATAAACGGCTGTAGAGCTGCGTTCTATCATTCTACACCTCCATTCCTCCTGATGCTGAAGCATTTGATTCAGACACGTCCAGAAATTAAGTGAAAGGAGGTCCTTTGGAGGTGCTCATTCAAGAACCGGCCCTGGACTAGCTCTTGGTTCTTTCTGGTGGAAAAGCCCTATATTTGTTCACAGGGATACAGAGATTTTACAGACAGTTCATCCTCCTTTGTTGTTGCGTCCAATCCTTTATTTTTCCATTGAGCCTCATGATAAAGCAAATAACAAACTGACAGATCTGTGTGGAGCTCTGATCCTCAGTGAGACTCTCCAGATTAACAGCACAGCCTCAGGGCAAGGTTAAATATTCAAGACACCCAATTCCAAACAAACTTCAAAGAAACTAACACACACACGTGCACACGCAAGCACACACACACACACACAGTAATTGTGTTACTGAAATGATCTGTACATGTAACAGTGTAGCAATAGAGAGATAAAGGAAAATATTGCCTAAACTTTAGGTCAGTTTACACGACAAGGCAAACAAGTGAAAATTGATATTTCTATGTGTTTTAGCCTTTTGTTTACATGTAAATATAGCTACAAGTCACATAAGACTCCAGCCAGGGTGGAGCTTTGGAAAACCTACATATTTTTGTTTGCATACAGACACGGACTTTGTCACAGTATGCCATCAGCATCATATGTGTGCGAGCTGTGTTTACAATTTCGCGATTTCCGGTTAATATTTTCTCGTATTTTACTAGTTTTGTACTCTAAAGCCACAACTAGGAAGGGCTGCACATAGGTACAGAGATGTGTGCCATTCGACATGGTTATTTTGTCCTGGATTCTGGTTGGCTAGCCTGGCTTTTATGCTTCTTGTAAATACCAGGCTATGTCTGAACGTGGCCTTAACGAGGATGAGGAGGAGGAGTCAGGAAAACAAAGGTGCATCATTAGGACAAACACTGCTTGATGTAAATGTCAGTCTATGAAAAGAGATCACAAGGAGTCTACTAGACAGTGTGTGCAGGAGGAGGGTGGCTCACAGTCACTGCCTCAATCCACCCATCTTCTAGACTGGCTTCATTTGGACCGGCGTGACGTGAGGCTGAAGCCAATGTGAGCCAACACTGGATACATTCAGGACAGGAGGGCACTTTATCTCAGTGCAAACTCAGAAAGACATGATCACTCACACACACACACACACACACACACACACACACACATCTCCAACCATTTTAGAGTCACCAAATAGCCGAACAGAAACATCTTTGGACTGGAGTAGAACGGAAAACACACACAACAAGCAACCGTCACACAAATATCAGAATGGTGTCACAGCACTGAGCTGAAAAACAGCAGCGACTTAATGAGGGAAAAGGATGACAGCTGAGAGAGAAAGTCCACAGATTAGGCACATGTGATGCTGCGTAAAATGCAAATATACCTTCCAGACTATGTGGCACCTGATTATAAGTCACATCTGGCAAAAAGACAGGAAAAAGACATAAAAGTCACATTTGTTTTATATGCCCATGTGTTTATTTGTTCCCCCAACTCTAAGAAACTTGTGAGGGTTTGATGTAAAGCTAATCATTGTGAGCTAAAAGCCCAACAACCAGACACCCTGCAATCTTTCTGATGCATTGTTTCTATTTTCTGCAGCATATTTTATCATTTTTAGTGTTGATTATTGTTTTAGGCAATATTTTTTGCTCCAACTGTGCACTGTCAGGTAAATTTAGCAATATTGGAGTTTTAATACTGTAGCAGCATCTTGCTGCAGTATGTATACATCTAAAATAAGTAATATTTGCACAACAATCCAAACAAAAAGGTGTAACTTCCACTGTAAAAAATGCCGGAAAATTGTGAAAAATGTACATTCCTTTTAAAATGTACAGTTGGCATGAAAATGTTTGAATTTGTTTTCCTCCTCTGTTAATCCCTGTGAATTTAATCATCTATAATTCAGTATACTGTAAACATGTTGAAAGCGTCCAGTGAAAACTGAAAAGAAGCCTCCACTATTGAAGGGCGTTTGCTGCAGGCCCTGAGGCAGCAAAGCACAGAGATAAAATTCTGCACTGGAAATTACAGCCTGGTCTGTGAACACAGTCGACCATCACAGCGAAAAATAAATATATAAAGAAAAATATAATTTACGACTCAAGCAACGGGAACCATACATAAACATGCCACTTTTTACGAGATCTAAAGATGGACTGAGGTAGATAGAAAAGTGTCCTGTGGTGTGATTGAATCCAAATGTGATTCATTTTTTTTCTTAAACTGCCTACATTATCTCCTCGGGTCAAAAAACCGTTGCTGTCTTACAGTTCAAACGCCAGACGTGAGCATGAGTGTAGATGTGCATGTGGGGTCTGAAGGCTTCATTAAGGCTGAACGCTATTCAACAGGTTTTGGGGCAATTGTGTTACCATGGCAACAGCGCTTTTTATTGAATATCTATAAATACGCATTTTTCCTTCCAACCCCACCCCGAGTCTGATGGGTATCTTATAGGGATGCACAGTAAAACTCTCTGCACATTCAGTATGTACGTATATGCAACAAGTGGCAGCTGCTGCTGGAAGAAATAAACTACAGATTAGGTTCAACCTCGGACAATGGTGCAGGAAGGCTAACTACACAAACAAAATGCGGCGTACCTCAGCAGCATTTAAAAACTAATAGTGATGGGTTTTAAATACACAACATATATTGAGTATTTTACTGTTGCCCAGAAGTCTGTGGCTCTTCAGCTCCTCTGCAGAGGCTCCATGAAGCATTCACTAAACTATATGTGATCAAACGTTTGACTAATGCTTATTATATTTACAAAGAGTAATTTTCATGACTCCTAACTCCTGAAGGGATTAAAAAAAGGTGCAACTAAAATGAGGGAAAATAGCTAAAACCACAAGAAGTGGGGAAAAACATGATAAAACAGGCTGAAATGACTAGAATTTCCACAGGACAAAAACATCATTGTGGCAAGAAATATGAAAAACTGCTTAAACAAAAAAAAAAGGAAAATAGTTCAAATAGATAAAATGTCAAAATTGTCAACAAATCCAAAGTGAAACCACTCAAATCAGGTATACAAACAGCTCAAACGTAATAACATATCCACCATTCTGAATAGTAATTGAACCGTCATAGATGTAACATCAAATACAGTTTTTTTGTGTGTATCAAAACTCCATACGGTAAATTCAACTTTAAAAGCTGTTAGCCTCATTTTAAAGGTTGAACGTGTTCCATGGCTCCAGTTAAACTTGATTTTGTGTATAAAGGTGGTTTCCTGAGTATGTTATCATTGTCATTATTGCTTTTGAACCATTGGGTGTCCTTTAAAACTGATAGAAAATTACTTCCCATGGATATTTGACCAGCCTGTAAGGATGTGTTCACATGCATGCCTAAACAGCAGCACTAAGATCAAGGTAGTCCAAATGCAATTCAACCTGCAGGTGGTGTACAAACAGCAGCTCCCGGGTGTGTACCAACACCTCTGAGCTCACAAGCTTCATCCAAACAGGCTCCTGGAGTCTGATGAGCTTAGGTATCATGCCCATGATAAAGTTTGAAGGAAAACACCAAACGCAGCAGCCAAACAACAATTCAATGCCGCATATTTTTATCTGATAGCCGGAGCCCGGAGGGTCACCTGCACCGTTTTTGATTTGACACAAACGTTACAGTAAAGGTACAGCAGACAATCCCACCGTCATCATCGAACAAAAGCAGGAGCCTTCAGGAGAAAAAAAGTAATTGGCACTTTTTCAGGTCTGCCCGAGATTCCAGGAAGTGTTTTATTAGTAGTCCTTGAAGGACGCAAATACAGTTTTGACAACCTGATCTCGTCATTCCTGAGACTCTTTAAGCATGGGGTGTTTTGGACCCAAGGTTAGAATCCATTGCTCTGTAATGACGGTGAAAGGTCTCACTAAAGCAGAAACTCTAATGTTAAAATGGAAAAGTTATCAATGCACTATTTTACCTGCTCTAATGTTCTGAGTTGACATTCACTTGCACTGAGTATAAAGGTCATAAGAAAACCTTCTTTTATCTGAGTTTGTTCAGTAATGTTGAACTTGTGTGAGAAGAATGTGATTAGACACACAAACAGGCAGAGCTGTTGATAAATCATTAGCCAGTGGAGATGCTGACTGAGTCCCTGTGGGGATTCATGAATACAGTGACTCATGCATAGACAATGACTCACTGCTCTCATCCTGAATCACCAACACTGAAGGTCCTTTACATACACCTGCACCACAACCAAAGTCATGATATATGGAGATCTCTTTTAGGTAAAGACTGTTTTCGCATACTTGTCTCGTGGATTTGAGAAATAACATTGTTGACTTGTATTTTTTGAGTGTAAAATGACATTGCATTTTCTGTTCAAGTGGCCACAATGTACCTTTTCATTATCCGCCTTCACATGTGCTCGTTGAATCCAGGACAGTGACATTGTGTTATCTTCAATCTTCAATCTTCAAATTTTCTCTCTTTACTCTTGGTGGAAAACACTTAATTAGAAAAATCACAAACAAAAGTAACTAAGTAATGTTATTGTCTCGGGCAACAGGAGGCTATTGTGAAATATTAAGACTTACGTACATATTGATTTTCCCAATCCTCCAAATAAACCAGCACAGCCGTTGTCTCAGTATCAGACCACATTTTAAAAGGGTGAAAGTCAAGGTCATGAGCTTTTTCCTTCTTCCAACACAGGAGTCTGTCGTAAAACAGTGTCTCTGGTTCAAAGAAATTGACAAACATGCCTGATCTGCTCCACGTCACAACACGGAAAACCTGTAAGTCTTAACATGTGGCGGAAGTGGAATTGTGTTTTGAAAAAAACTGCAAGCTGGTAATTGCTCAGCCTCACATTGAAGAGTCTGACAATGTTTGACATTTTGATGTGATGAACAATTGATGTTCTGTCAAATCGATGACTGAAACTCTCATCATGATACTGAGCTGGATGTTAAGAGCTTAGTCATGGCTCTCAGAGAGACACAGAGAGAGAGAGAGAGCGAGAGAGAGAGAGAGAGAGAGAGAGAGAGAGAGAGAGAGAGAATTTCAGAACAGTGGGGAAGACATCTGAGGAAGACAGCAGAAAATAAAATTATAACTGGAGGTCAGGAGGTGACGATGCAGCAACAGGAGAGAATAAACACAACTGATAAAGTCACATTAATAGACTTAGATAACGACTTAGACAGAGATAAACCTAGAGATAAACATAAAGATGGACTTCGACTTAGAGAGAGAGAATAATAGACCTAGTGATGGACTTACAGATCCAGAGAGAGAGTGAGAGACAGAGATAGATAGAGATAGGGATAGGGATAGATATTGAGATAGAGATAGAGATAGAGATAGGGATAGAGATAGAGATAGAGAGAGAGCTAGAGAGAGAGAGATAGAGATAGAGATAGAGATAGAGATAGAGATAGAGATAGAGATAGAGATAGAGATAGAGATAGAGAGAGAGATAGGGATAGGGATAGACATAGAGAGAGAGATAGAGATAGGGATAGGGATAGAGAGATAGAGAGAGATAGAGATAGAGATAGAGAGAGATAGGGATAGAGATAGGGATAGAGATAGAGATAGAGATAGAGATAGAGATAGAGATAGAGATAGAGATAGAGATAGAGATAGAGATAGAGAGAGAGACAGGGATATGGATAGAGATAGAGATAGAGATAGAGATAGAGATAGAGATAGAGATAGAGATAGAGATAGAGATAGGGATAGAGATAGAGATAGACATAGATAGACATAGAGAGAGAGATAGAGATAGAGATAGAGATAGAGATAGAGATAGAGATAGAGATAGAGATAGAGAAAGAGATAGAGACAGAGATAGATATAAGAGATAGAGATAGAGACAGAGATATATATAAGAGATAGAGATAGAGATAGAGACAGAGACAGAGATAGAGATAGAGATAGAGATAGAGATAGAGATAGAGATAGAGATAGAGATAGAGATAGAGATAGGGATAGGGATAGAGATAGAGATAGAGATAGAGATAGAGATAGAGATAGAGATAGAGATAGAGATAGAGATAGAGATAGAGATAGAGGAAGATCAGTCTTGGAGATAGAGAGAACATGTAAGAGATCATTAGGAGTAAGAGAAGTAGCCTCAGCAGATGCTCTCTCTCTCTCTCTCTCTCTCTCTCTCTCTCTCTCTCTCTCTCTCTCTCTCTCTCCATCTCTCTCAGGAAGACTCCAGCGTTTGATGAATCTGTACTCATCATTTTTCCAAAGTCACTCACTGCCTCGCCTTCCAGAAACTTCGTCTCACCTTCCGAGGTGAGCAGACATTTGGCTGCAGGTGAGAGCCACGGCTCCTGCAGGAGGCTGCTTCTGGCTCAGTGCAGACTGGAGAGTGGTGGAAGTGTTTCGCCGAGCTCTGGCACCATCTGTTCCACCTCACCTCACACTGCCAGCCACAACGCTTAAAACACTCAAGTTACATTTCATTACTTTAATAACTGAAACTGGATTTGTTTTTTCTTACCCCAAAACCACAACATACGCTGTGTAAAGTGCTGAACCACGCGGAAAACAGCTGAACTGTGAGGAAATGATTCACCTGTGACACCTGTGGAAGTTACTCATTTACCCCGCTGACACAAGGACCATGAAACATGCAAGAGTATGCTCAATAAACACAATATTGTCACAGCATATGCTGAGAAATTGAGTGTTTTTGTCAAGCAGCAGATGTCGGAAGCACATATCTGTAAGGGAACGCCATAAAGATGGGAATAAACCCAGCGAAGAAAACATTGAACACCAATGTTGTCCTTGGGCTGACATTTACAAGAAATAATCTTTAAATTTCCTGCTGTTCCACAGAGTAAACACAGAAACTGGTTTGCACCTTCCACCAATGAAAAAAACAACAGAGAAGCTGTTGTTGACAAAGCTTTCTCATGCAGCCTCTTTTATTTGTCTGCTGGGGAACTGTTGGTTCTTTGGTTTAGCCCCGGCTTCACAGAAAAACAAAGCCTCTTTTTCCACTGGAGAACAAAAGACTCTGGACGGCGAGCACAAACCAACCCTATGTTCTTTAGACGTGATTCAGTTTTATGAAAAGGTTCACAAAGAGTACGGTATTAGAAAGGAGAAATAGCAGCTTTTTTCGAGAAGATTCTCATTTTTATATGACGTTGTCCTTCCTGTGAAAGCAAATAACGTCAAAGCCGTCCTTCAGGTGGATTCGCATGAATGCAGCACGGCTTTCTCTCTACGTAACTGCTATATTTAGGTCCATTCAGTGTTGTGTTCACCTGGTGAACCGGCTTCTCTCATCTCACAGCACGATTCCAGACATTAAAAAAATAAATAAGTCTGCTAATACATCAAACCATCTTTCCGGGAGATATTTTCTGTCAATGACACATCATCAGTGATCTTGTAAGAGTCCTCCTGCTGGCTGTCGGTGATAAATCAAGGCCATCATGCTGAGTAAAGAAAGTGGGAATCCACTGTCGCCTTGTTTTAATGATATGCGGGGGATTTTTTTCATCGTGATCATCGTCACATTGGGAGGTTTGAAGGACTGAAAGTATGCATCACCATGTGAGCCCACAGACTGACGACAAACCTGCTCAGCAAACCATTGGAAGGTTTAACAAAGTCCACATCAGGGGGTAAGAACTCCTCCTGCAGTCTTGATGGTATCTGCAGCGCAGTATAACGCAGAGCCTTAAAAGGCTTTAAGTCTTGCAAGGCCATACTCCTGACATTATTGTAAGCTGCTTTGAGATAAGCCTCTTTGTCACGGCTTCGTGATACTATCATTGTGCTTACGCTGCCAATGAAATCTCTGCAACACCAATTTGGGCTTTCTGCCACCATCGTCACCTGCGAAAGCCCCAAATCATTTAGTGTCGTCATTCCAATGGAACTGAAACCTCCAGCAAGACTGTGATCTGCAGGTGCTAATAACATTTTGGCAGTTTGCGCTCCAATGTGGCCGTAAAATAGTGTTTCAATGTCAAAGAGATATTTGGGATGAACCATGCTGCCCCAAAAATTCTGCGGTGTTCTTGTTGTGGGGCAGATTTAATAAAAGATTGATCCCATTTTATAGGTCAATATTTTGAGAAGAAACACAGGGCGAGTACTAAGAATCTCAAGTTCAGTTTTAAACATTGCAAAAGGCTTGCAAATAAAGCTCTTACTGTTCCTGTGAATAAAGTGGGGCGTAATATCTTCAGGACAACTAAAGTTTCACCTGTTGTTCCCCACCCCATTTTCAGACCAGCAATTTTGTGATAAACTGGAACACAAAGCCCGTTTATTCTGAGGAAATTATCTGAATGTAAAACTCTGAGCTCTGCGGAAACAGAAAAGTGGCATATCTGTCGTGCACGTCTCCAGCTTTAACGCAGCTAATTAGAACAAATGGGTTGTCATCAAGCTCTGTAGAAGCCTGAGCAGCAGGAAACAAGGGATTACATAAAGAGATTTGTGGTAGATACTGATTTATTTAAGACCGTTGAAGGAAAAAATGGCTCAAACAAAGGAAACAGACTAATCAAAAATGCAAGCATATTCCATTTTAACCTTTTCTCTTTGGTAAAAAGAAATGTTTTCAGGCTGTAGAATTTCCTCTCAATAACCATGTACTGGAAAAAATGGACGTAAAGGCTCTGGAAGCTGCTATTTTTCCACAACAAGATGTTTTTTTTTTGTGAGAGAAAGAAGGTTATTTATAGTCATTTGTATGGCTGAATTGGTCTTCATTGAAAGATAGAAGATTGAGTCCAACTATTTTAACAAATATATCGTCATGTTCAAGATTAGTGGAAAAAAATAATAATAATAGTGTCATCAATGATTAAAAACAGAAATCTAAATGATTTTTTAATACATGCTGTTCAATACATGTGTTTTCTGGTATTTGTCAGTCGTGTGATAAAGTTGTAGGGGGAAAAAACTGAGTTGAGTTTGAAGCACTAAACTCCAATTTTAACAAAAATCCACAGATATTCAACTAAAATAAAAATAATTGTATATATATATATATATATATATATATATATATATATATATACAATTATTTTTATTAACTTAATCTAAATGACATGAGAAAACAAAAAAATAACCCCAAAAAATCCCATTATAGAAGAAAAAAAATGTTTTTTAAACTAATTTAGACTTTTTTTTTTTTTTACTTACTCTAAATCAGTGTTTTTCAACCCTTTTGAACCAAGACACACTTTGTTTGTAAAACTCTGGGAGTCACACATGGGATAATTTACCAGTTTTGACTAGAAATGGATTGAGGCCATTAATAAGCAAAGCAACAAACAACATCTTCAACAAAGTGAACTGTGGTCTCAATAGTGAAGTTCCTCCAAAAGGGTGACGAGTCCAGCACAGCGATGAGTTTCCCCATGAGTGCAGAGTAATGAGTGATGAGAGGTGGACCAGCTGGTCTCTGCTGTCAGTGGGCCTCTCAGACATTTCTCAGATCAACGCTCACTCATCTTTGTTTGTGTGTGTATGTCTGCGTCTTTTTTTCTCTCCATTCAAGTTCCCTGCCTTCCTTCAATCCCCCTTCAGCGATGTCACGTTCCTACAGGAGCTTTATCTCTCCTTAGGAATCATCGGCGTTCACCCTCCCTGTACCAGGAGCCCCCCTGCTGGGGGTGGCTGCCTCACATAGAGAGGAGGGAGATGCATTATGGGATGCTTGGAGGGAAGGGAGGATTAGTATGCATGCGCATGTCGTGTGAGCAAACAGCCTCAAAAGTTTTGAGTTGAAAGAGATACATGCAAAGTTGTTGAGCCCGCAGAGGGGGAAGGCTTCAAACTAAACTCATACGTTCATCCTCCTTGGTCATGAGGAGGATATGAGGAGAGATTATTAAAGCAAGCCTGGGCAAGGACGAGCTGAACGCGAGTGTGAGGATGGAACTGTAACGGAGCACCAGGCAAACAGCCCGAGGCAGACAAACATCTGGGCTGCCGGTGAGTCAACGACACTTCTGGGAAGTCACGGTCAAACAGGTGTCACTATCTGGAGTGTCTGGGGGGTTTTTACAGACTTCATGATCAGCCTCCGAGCCAAATGCAGAATATAAGATGAGGCTGGGATATTCCTGATATATGTATGTGTGTGTGTGTGACTGTGTGAGTGTGTGTGCGTGCGTGCGTGCGTGTATATAATTCATAGACTTGTTACTATTGGGTATCAATATTGCTGCAGTATCATTGAAAGATTCTATAAACCTTCAGGGAGCACTTGGACATGAATTGAAGAGGCTTTACAGTGAGAGGCGAAAAGCCTTGAAGGAGCATCCATGAGCAGAAAAAATGAAGCTTTTTCCACTGATACATCTCTTAAAAACTTTTTTTTTAATCTTAGCTTTTAACCTAGCTTGAGAATTAGCTCCTGTTTTTATTATTGCCTTTTTTTTTTTAATTGTTTTACAGTTTGCACTTTTAGTTTGCACTTTTGTATGTGCAGCACTTTGGTTCAGCTGTAGTTCTAAAGTGCTTCATAAGCACATTTGTGTTGACTATTAGACTTGTTGGTATGCTATCTGGTATGTCTGAGTCTTTACTGACCCATATATACTACATTTCAAGTGGAACATTGTTTTTGCGTTTTTTAAAAAATGTAATATTCGATAACGATGTCCTTTTATACGGAAAAGGCAAAAATGCTGAAAACACCGGAGTGAGCATGTCTGGCTACAAGTTGGCACTATTGTTTGTTGTTGTATTGAAACCACACACACATGCTCAGAGAACAATACACGATTGCCATTAAAAATGGCAAGTATACAGACTTCTGTATTGGGCAGACAATGAAGCTGGATTGCTATTCCAGGTGACTCTCGACCATCAAAGTCCCAGGAGAACGTGGACTGGGAGTCGTTACACCTCAGAGGCCGCCATTGTTATTGTCCATCAACTCACACAGTTGCATAAAAAGCCATTTTGCTACGACTTATGGTGAGCAGACACAGCAGCAATGTTTCACAAACGTCACATTTTCTTCCTGTTTCCGAAGGAGATGAAGCACTTTCACAAACTTCCACTTGACATTTTAATACAGGGGTGTCAGACGTAAGGCTTGTGGGCCAAAACCGGTGCGTAACAGGAACAATTTGTCCTCAATTTCAGTAGTACGCATATGATTTAGTGAAACTATTGACACTTTCATCACATATACTCAGTCGCAACAAAGAAACATGTAAAAGCTTAGAATCAAAAGTTATTATAGCAAGATTTTACTGGTCCAGCCCACTCAATTGAAATTGGGCTTTGAAGTAAAATACCTTTGACACCCCTGGTTTATTTAGTTCTTCTTTCCAAAATACAGACTCGTCATGGGAAATCTTTAGATCACGGTTGACAAAGTCTGGTGACAGCAGCAGAAACTACTTGTTTAATGCAACCTCTGCTGGGAGCTTAGAGCGACGTGTCCTGGAAGATCTTCTGAACACTTCACTGGCCCCTATCAATCACTTTAACAGACAAATATCTTACCTTGAGATAGAGCTTTCTTGTAGGCTTTAACTTCAACACATGGAGTATGATCCCCTTGCCAGTATATGGTAAAAGCCGCAGGTAAAGACAAAAGCCTATGCAATGCTCTGTGAAAATGAATAAACACTGCCCTGGCAAACACTGGCTTCTCCCTTCTCAGAAATCGCCAGATACCAAGAACTCCGAGTGTCCAAACACAATGAAAAGCACACAGAGACACAGAAGGAGCAGTGTTGTTCTTTTTACGAGTAATAAAAACATGAAAAGCATTTTTTTGGGAAAGACAGAGGCTCCGGCAGTGAACCGCTGAGGGGGATGTTACATAAACATGGCCTCAAGATGTTTGACAGGGAAGAAGGATATTGGCTGTCATGGATGTTATTGGTTCACCTTGTTATTTCTCTTGAAGAAATGCCATCCATATAAACCAATTAAAAGTTTGGAGAAGGAAATAAAGTGAAATGTCCCACTTGGGGAGAAAGAAAACAATGTGCTTGTCCCAGCTAAACAGATACGAAGTCTGCAGGGGAACACCTGAAGGAAATGCTTGTGGAAAAATCTCGTAAATACCTGAAGCTCCATGTCATGCTATTACTAAAAGCTCAGCCTGGACTCTGAAGTGTGGATGTTTGAGCTTTGCTTTTGCAGAGTGAGCTGCAAAGGTCTGATTTATCTGATTACCAAAACTGAAATCTGTACGCAAAACATTGTTTCTATGGTATCACACTGACGCTAAAGGCATCACAAAACTACTCAAACTCAGGTACCCCATGAAGTAAAAACACATTTCCACCATTTTGAACTTGTGTCGAGGCTTGATCTCTTCATTATTGTTAGAAAATGATTGTCTCCCTTCTGCAAGTCTGATGAGAGACTGATGCATTAATTGGTGAATAGTGTGTTGTCCCTGTTACTGGACTACAATTATCAAACAATAATTCATATTGAACTACAAGTTGGTTCAAAGAATATTGTAATACTATCCACAGTACAGAACGCATATTAGCCTAAATCAGTGCTTCTCAAATGGTGGGGCGCCTACCCCCTGGGGGGGCGTGGTGGGGTGTCAGGGGGGGCGCGAGGCGGGCGTATTAGTGTCTTTATTCATGCTTGAACAATAAAAAAGGGCCTCCAGCCACTAGGTGGCAGCAGTGCTCAAACTAATCAACAGGCTGCCTGTTCAACCCAGTAGAGAAGAAGAAGTACTACACATGAACACCGGTGTACAGAGCTGGAGGAGGAGGAGGAGGAGAGGTGGAGAAGTTTCTGACAGGAGTGAAAAGAAAAAAGGATGAGGCGTCAGAGGAAAAGAAAACAGGTGACAGTAACCGGTATAAAGCTAGTAAGAGCAGGAGATATGACGATGCCTACATCGCCCTTGGGTTTACCGTGAACACGTCGGAAACCAGGAAACACCCGTTTGTGTTTTATGCCTAAAAACTCTGGCAGCGGAGCATGAAACCAAATAAATTAAGACGGCACCTGGAGACCATACACCATACACCTGGAGACCATACACCATACACCTGGAGACCATACACCATACACCTGGAGACCATACACCTGGAGACCATACACCTGGAGACCATACACCCGTTATGTCAGTAAGCCAGTGGAGTTGTTTCATGGTAAACTCCATGAGCATCGCCAACAAGCCGGTCATTGTGTCAGCGCGGCATCAGTAAACAAAAAAGCCTGTTAGCCTCTTACAAAGTTGCCCACCACATCGCAAGGTGCATAAACCCTCACACCATAGCAGATTTATTTTGATAATCAGGCGAATGTATGCAGAATGCTGGTGCCAGCAACTCATACAGTGGTTTATACAGAGAAATAAATAAATATTATCAAGTTCTCAATGGTAGTACAATTCGGGGGGGGGGGGCCTGAAAAAAATTCTGTCCTCTAGGGGGGGCGTGACAGAAAATAATTGAGAACCACTGGCCTAAATACAGCTTTCAAGGAGACTACAACATGACAACTCACACACAACAAACAGGCAGCAGACAGCTTCACAGACAATAACACCAGAGCAGCACAAACGAATCCACAATTAATGATTTAATTTAAGAGTTTCGGCTGTCTCAACAGGTCATCTGTAAATCGTTTATTACTTCAAATTAAAGGCAGGACTCGTCTTGCACACAAATAACATCTTTATTTTTGTTCAACCGTACAGTGCGTGGCTGCATAACGCTCTCGCCTCACAGCTACAACGTTCAACTACCGGTGAGGCCTTTCTGTGTGTAGTTTGCATGTTCTCCCCATGTGTGTGTGAATCTTCTGTGTTTCTTCCCTCAGTCCAAAAACGTGCATGCAAAGTTTGACTGGTGACCCTAAAAAATGCTCCTCGGTGTGAAAGCAAGCATACCCTGTGATAGACTGGTGACCCGTTTAGGTTGCTCTTGCCCTCACCCACAGTTAGCTGGGAGGGATTGGCTCCAGCAACCCTGCACGGGATTAAGCAGTATGGATGGATGGATATACAAGGTGTTGGGATGTGACAGAAAGCACTGCTTTCTGAAGACACAAATAAAACTCAAGACACACTAGCAGAAAGAAAAATCAGCTCAAAGCAACTGAATATCAAATGTATGTGTGTTTCATGTAAAGAGTTTCATGAGGTCTTTTCATGACAGCACACTGGGCTTTTCCAACACAGTTCTGTGAGCCATGTCTTCTCACCACAAATATTTCCATTCAAGGTAAAAGGTTAAGTCATATACAAGAGAGTCATGCATTCACACCACTCAAGAGCCAATGGACTAAAGGAGGCATTTTCCACATGACCTGAATTCAATTTTTCTCTCAGACAGTTGCAATGCACTCATCACTTTCACACACCAAAAGAGAAAACGGCAATGCGAGGTGCTTGAAATCTATTGGGAGGAACTCGGGGTACAGTACTGTGCTCAAAAACTGTGAATTTAACCACCGACCTTCCGACATTAAAGCCACCAAAACTTGCTTGATCGGACGGAGAAAAGAATTTGTGACCAAAATTATTCGTGTAATACTTTTTTTATGTTTTTCGCAGTGTCAAATAAATTTTCACGACGACGTTTCAAGTGAAAACAAATTGTTTTTCCATGATCAATTCTGGAAAATTTCACGTGCAACATGGAAAACGATGTTTGTTTACATGGAATGGCAGAAAGGCAATGTAGCTGGCATGCCAGGCCACTAGTGGGTGTTGTTTGTTGTTTTGTATTGAAACCATGGACATTGGTATGGACAGAGAGCCAAGTTGGATTGTTATTATGGTGACTGTCAACTATAAAACTACCAAGTCCCAGGAGAATATGGACTGGGAGTCCTGACACTCTGAAGGAAACACTGTTGTTATTGTCCGTCTACTGAGCATGTGCAGAACTATTTACTACGGTCGTGATGCACATGCATAGCAACTGCATTGCCTTCAGCCATCTACCTGATGGAGCCAGATGGAGCCTGAGCGTTTCCAGAAAGTGTCGTTTTGGCCCGTTTACACAACCATAGAGCCTGAATGTTTTCGAAAAGTTTCACCTTGGGAGCAAAAAATATTATTTTCAGTGACTCAGAGCACCGTTGTCATGTAAACTAACACCTAAAATGCAACAAAAGTTTTGTGTTTTCATTTCAAATCGTTGCCGTGTAAATGATCCTTTACACAATAACAACTTGACTAATCTCAGTCTTTAAGTCAACAGTCTGCTGGATTGTTGAGGATCAACCTCAGCCATGAAAAGCCATAAAAAAAAGAACTCAATGAACAGCAGAAACCCCAATGACTTGAAAACAAATGTCCACGGCAGGACATTGCTCTGCTTTCATGTTTGATTCTCCACGGCGAGGACATGCTGGATGAGTTTTCACTCAGTATCGTAAAGGGACAAATTCTATGCTATAAAAGAACTAACCCCAGGTTTGAACAAACCTGGGGTTAGTTCTTCATTTTCTTTATCGATCTCTGCAAAGTATTTTCAGTCACAATCTCAAGTTTTGTAGCATGATGTTGTGCTTTTCAAGTTGGGGAATATTTATCCAAATTACTTCAGACCACAAACCAGACGGTGAAAGGCAACGACATTGATGTTTTTCTGGTGCAGATTAAGGCTTGACTTCATAGACAAAACAAAAACAGGGTCAAGCGGCTTCAAACTGAAGAGGTAGGACAGAATTCAACAAAATAAACCTCCTTATTGATCAGAATGCGACGCAGCCGACGGCCATGCAACATTTCCATGAAGCCGATTTAACACAAAGCTCAGATGGAGCATCTAACGTCTGGTTTGTGGAGCTTCTTTCTTCTTATTGACAAGAAATTCATTCAACCTACATGTTGTTCACCGCACTTCTTCCACAGTACAGACAAGAGCAATGAGCAGCAAGCTGATCAATATTTCCCAACAGGACAGTCGAGGGAGCATGTTCAACATCCTAACGTGGAAGTAATGACTTCTGTGCGTTTACATCCAACTTATAACACCTGAGGATATCAGGACGACTAAATACCACAAAACCACAGTCTCCAATTCGAAGATATAGAGATCATTTTAACTGTAAAGTAGCATTAAAAGTAAAAAAAAAAAAAAAAAGGGGGGGATATGGGAGAGTTGGGAACAAGCTTTCACGCCACCTTGCAAAAATTCACACAATTAACAGAACTGTTAGCGAGGTTCTGAAACGCAAATGTAAAAACGATGCATTTTATCTCGAACTGTTGTGGTGTTAACTGGTAATAACAGATAATTACCAGCCCACAATCAATAGCTATTTAAAATGTAAGCACAGTGGAATAATAAGACCTGAAATGAATCCAACATTCTCAATCAGCCCTCACTGATGCTAAAGTATTTCTTCCAGTAATCACAGCTGATGAAACTGTGCACCAGATGCTTCACCGTCGTAAACACGTCCAATCACTCATCGTGGCATTAGTTGATCCAACTTGTGGTAAAGCTGTTGCTCTTTAAACATTCAGTGAGGTAAATAAGAAATATGTCTGCATTTTCATGGCGAGATTGTCCTCATCCAGACCAGGCTTGTGAAACACAAGATCTGTGGGCCTAAAGAGGTTTACCCATAATGCAACAGCTACAGGAGAGGCTTTCTGGACATTTCGCACCAGACGGTTTCATTCAAATCAAATTTAAGATGTGGTTGTAGTCATTTTAGGTAATAATTGTTTGGTCTTTGTAAAAATAGACATTATCAACACATGTACTCTGCCATGACAAAGACACAGGTTAAACTTAAAGGTTATTATGGCACTATTGTACCGGTCCGGCCCAGTCAAGATGAAACTGGATCTGTATGTGGCCCCTTAATTCAGATGTGTTTAACTCTCCTGGTCTGAGGCATCCGGTGCCTGTGTTGTATCAGCTAAAAGACTTCTTAAACACAACAAATATAAATCATCCATGTAATATTTATCATCTGAAAAACTTGCAAAGTGAGAAGGAAGCAACTGAGTCCTGTGACAAAATACTGCAGATAAACTTACAGACGTGTAGGAATGTGGAAACAGGTAGAAATCCCTGACGGTATCAGCAGCAGATGAAATCAGGGAGGTCACGACGGGGTGAACAGGTTAGTCCCAGTTACAGCTGGGGTAAATCCACACTGCCCCCGGGGGGGGGTAATTAGTCCAGCGAGTAGCGGCCGAGGAACCACGTTAATCCCAGCGTAATGCGCAGGTGACCGAGCGAGGTACTTACTTTATGAAGAAACTGGCTCCTTCGTCCGTGAAGCCTTCCTCCCATCCCCGCGGCATGTCTGGAACGCACACACACACGCACACACCTCTGCTGGTGAAAGTTTACCCGTCGGTGCAGAAGTTACGAGACAAACGTGCAAAGTAAACAGTGCGCGACCTGCGCGCGCGTGAAACTGCGCGGGTTTTCTCGGTTTACCTGAGCGGATCATGTGTCCGGAGTTTACCGGCTCACCGGAGCGGGGATGGAGCCAGGTGGTGGTCTGCGTCTCGTCGCTGATAGACGAAACAAACACACACACACACACACACACACACACACACACACACACACACACACACACACACACACACACACACACACACACACACACACAGAGGGGGGGGGGGGGGGGGGGGCAGGGGAGAAAAGCACCTGTTACACCGCAGCGCAGAAGAGCAAACACCCGGTACAACCCACACAGACAACTCCCGTTAAACACACACATCCGCTCCGTGTCCACACTCACTTGATGAAAAACACCCGGCCGTCCCCGCAGACACCGTAAGACCAGTGCTCAGGTAAGGTGTCCCGCCCGAGAGGCGCCGCCATGATCCGGTCTGAAGTCCTATTTCATGTCATTGCCTCTCCATGGAGCCTCCTGGGAGCGCAGCAGCGCCACAGTGCCAGGCCGTCGCTGCTGCCTTCACGGACCGCCGCCGGAGCACGGACATTCGAGTGTCGTGAGCTGAGCGCTCCTTTTGACGGCGCACGGCGTGACATCTGAAAAACGAGCGCATTTGTTATTTAATTCCAGACACGTGTCATGTTGTTGCACAACAAGTGTGAATGAATCAGTTTAACCATTCAAGTTACTCACAGGGTGGTGACTTTTATGTTTTTGCAAGACATAAATAAAGATTCATACATACATTATTCTTATCTTTCCTCTTTTTTTTGATGGTTAAACAATAATACTTTGCTTCCAACGTGGGACCTTGTCTTTGGATAACCCAATAGTACATTAATAATACAATAGTGTCGCTTTGTTACTCTGGCCCCTCTACTTTAATGGAGGGATGGGGCCAATCCGATCCAGTATTGGTGTTGGTTCCAATACCAACGTAATTTATTGATAAGAAATTTCCTATCCAACCTGCAGAGATTTCTGATCCATGAAGCCGTGACTGCTTTACTGTTTGCTGAAATCATAGATATGTGTGTTTTATAATTATATCTATGGCTGAAATGACTCCACAAATATTTCCCTGCAGCTGCTTTGCTCACTGGCTGCAAAATGTGGAATGGATTTCCTGAAGGGAGACGCTCTGGTATCAGAATAGTATCTGCATCACCAGATATCCAAATTTAGTTATTGGGATCGGCTCGGAAGAGAAAAAATATTGATGAGTGCATCCCTACTTTAATGAGGACAACACCACAGCGGTCACCAAGAAGGCTCAGCAGAGATTGCCGGCTGCCCTCTCCCCTCCCTGGTGGACAGTTTCACCTCCCGATGCCTCATCGGAGTGTTAAACATCAAGAACAGCTCACATCCTGGTTTCCACCTGTTTGACCTGTTGTTCTCCGGCACACTCGTTGATTCACACACATCCTGCACATCACAACAACTCAACCATATACAGTGAAATACTGTGAAACCTAGTGCATATTGCACTATTTCTGTATATTACATCTGTTCGTTTGCACTCTTTAATTATACATTTAATTATGAAAATAAAGGCTGTACTGTTCAATAACAGACCACCAAAATATCTCCAACACTGAATTGGTACGTCTCATTGAAATTCTAGCATCTAATATAGAACCAAGTCATGTGCAGTAGGTTTTATTGTGAATGTAAATGGGATCAGATAATATATTGGGAAGAAATTTGGATTGTTGTCTTTGTGTTCACAAACTGAGGAAATAATGATACTGTATTTGGGGTTTCAAGTAAAATTTTAAATCTCAAACAAGTTTCTGATCTCTGTACGTAGAAATACTTTTTTTTAATCCCCTACATTCTTCTTGTGTTATTATATCGAGGGAAGTGTATAGAGCAGACTTAAAACTAAATCTAAATGTTTGACAGTTTGAATACATCATGAGCTCAATCACAAGAGGACAATAAGTGCTGAGTCCCTCAAAAATTGAGGGGAAAAAAGTTCAAAAAGGTAAAACTCTTCTCTGTCTGCAGCCAGCGTGTCCATGAATACGTCTTCTACCAAAGTTTAGGAGTCATTCCTGCAGCTACTAGTGTGATAGTGCTCAGAGTTACAACGTTTTGGTGAGCAACTAAATGCATCACAACAATCCACAATGAGGAAACAGTGAATATAATTAAAGGTTCAGTCTAAAGATTCAGAGGATTCCTCACCAAAACAAAACACTATAAATGTTCACAGAATGGCCACGGAGGCTCAAAATGTCTCACAATGTCTTTAAATGGGTGTTGCAAGTATTTTGTTTATAAATCCACCTCCATTCATCTGTTACATCACTTTACCCTGTTCAGAGCTGCAGAGTGCTCGAGTCAACCCCAGCTGACTCTGGATAAAAGCAGGGTTCACCGTGGACATGTCACCCCTCCATCACAGGGCAGACAGGGAGCCACAGTCACACACTTTCACATCAACACACCAGGCAAGTCAGAGCCACCTCACGACATGTCTTAAATTACTGCCCATGGCCTTGCAACAGATCAAATGGTAAAACATTTTAATAGTCGTGTCTGACTGTGGCACCACCGCTCAGCCTTTGGTAAGCCCAAATCATGGAACAGCAGCCTCTGAAGGTCACTGACTGTGGATCCAGACTCTGCAACCTTTATGACCAAAAGTGACCAAATGACCAATATTCCACCAAATATAGTTTTTCTGGTAAAACATGTAAAATCTCTGAAATGAAGAAAAAACATCTTGAGGCTTGATTAGAGATTTTTCAGATTTTTTTAATAGACTTTTGGTTTAGCATTTTTAAAGGTCTTGGCTGTTTTAGCCACTTTAGCTATTTAACTATTTTTAGCTGCTGAGTTTTCTCTCTTTTTTCCTTCTTTTCCACCATTTTTTCTTTTCTCCAAAATAAAACTGTACTAGCAATTTTAATCAATTTAATTGTACAAATTTTACTGTATGTTATAATAATAATAATAATAATAATAATAATAATAATAATAATAATAATAATAATAATAATAATAATAATGTTCAACAGTCCTTCGCCAAGTTGTTGTTGTCTGCTTGGTGTTTTGACTGTGATATCCATCTGGAAGGGCTGTTTTAGTGAAGATTGTTCTGTTCAAGTCATCAAAATGCTTTTGTTTGATTTGGTCAACTATGCAGATGGAATCAATCTATTTTTGTAAGAACGTATTTGAAATTGTGTTCATTTTGAAAATCTGTCGGAAGCAGTTGTGATGGTAATTGAATTGACAGTGACCTCATTTCTGATTCTGGAATTCAGCAACATTCACTTCCATCCATTAATACTGATTTAACCTCCTGGGCCGTGGCCTCCACATATGTGAACATGGTTTTGGGATGTCTGTACCACAATAATACATTAGTTTGGGACTTAGGAGGTAAATTTTAGTGTAATATTAATTTTTATATAATTTATCTTTGGGTTTTCTACTCTATTGTTTTGATTTCCAGACAGGTCTTAGTTTATGAAAGGTTGTTCCTGCTTTAACCACTCTTGTTTTTGATGTCTTTCTCAGTTGGATCTTCTGTACTGACGACTGCTCCTAATTAGATAAACTTGTCAACCTACTGTTTTTCATTACCCTCAACATGCAGTTTGGCCTGAGCTGCTGTGTTAAATCTCATTTCTTCTGTTTTCTTGGTGTTGAGCTGCAGTCCGATTTGGCTAATGGCTGAGTCTGCGAGTTTTTTCTTGCATGTGTTCTTGCCGAGATGAAAACGAGGCAATATCATCAGGGAAATCGAGGTTGTCTAAGGTGGAGAACATGGACCATGTCATCACTCTTTTCTTGTTATTGTGGTCTTTCTTACTACTACAGTCTGTGGCAACCAGGATCAGGATGAGAGACATGGTACAACCCTGTCTAACTCCTGAGTAACTCTAACTCTTAACTCTGGAGTCAAATAACAAAACAATGTAAGCAAAATCTTTATTTACAAGTAATTTTCTGAACATGTCAGGGAGCTGCTACAGGGGAACTACAGGATGTTGCAGACCTCTTGGAAGTGTAATTCAATTTGAACATGTCCTCAAAAGCAATTTTGAAACCCATCAAACGCCGAATTGAAAACTGAGAACAGGAAGGCCAAAACCTTCCCTTTGCTGCACAGGTTAAGTTCATCAGAGCTGGAGCAATCACCCATCGACAACAGTTCAAACTGGAGCCCACAATTCAGAGCTCATGTTGAGTGAATGAGATGTTCATGGTCAACCTGTTTCAACGAAGAAACCACAGACAGACCGAGATGATGATGAAAAGTCAAAGTAGAGACATGGGAGCAGCAGAACACTCGACTGAAAATTCACATTGAAGCGTCTCGTCATTAAGGGTCTGTTATAATTGAATTGCTGGCTCTCATTTGTTTCGTACACATCTTTTCTTTTCAAATTCACCAGTTTGGCTCCAGACTACAAGAAAAAAAAAAAAAAAGGCCACTGAAGAATACAACCTTCACATGGCCCAAAGTATCCAAACATTTGAAACTGTCTATTTAGAAACAGCTGCCAGAGACCATTTCTCTTTTTGTGCAGGACTTATCTGTTTTGGCACTAGTGGTGTCCTTAAAAGAAGACATCCAAGAGGGGAATGTGATTAAGTTTTAATATGTTTTCATGAGCCAATTTTCTTGAAAGAAGTTTATATTGATTGAAAAAAGATATTTGCATATTCAAAGTAGTTTATTCCCAGGGGAATTTCTTGAATGAGAAAGCCAGTGGCTCAGGCAGAGGACCATTTGGACAGACCTGGGAGGTTATTCAAGGCCAGAAGGCAGGCGGGGGTCAATACATGGGTTACTTACAAATCAGATGAACGGGGGCCAAAACCCAACATCCAGAAAGGCTGAACATCTGACACTGAGCTGAGCAAACATGGAAACCAAGAAGGCCAGCCTGCTAATTGATGCATGACACAAGCAACTGCAACTCGGAGACAAAGAATTGTCAAGCCAGAAGCACAGTTAGTCACCCTTCAGTCATCATGGCAGAGCCAGACATCCAACACGCCACAGACATGGAGCCTGAAGGCAAACACTGACGTTAACATGAAACGTACTCAGGCCCACACTTAGGGTCCGTTTACATGGAGCACAAATGGTGATATTTCGGGATGCATTTGGGAAGTTCGTTTGCATGTAAACAAAGCTACAAGTCACAGTGTGCAACAGAAGCTTCATCAGCATGGTATATGTGTGACCTGTGTTTACAGTTCAGCTGATGTGATGGTAATGCTGTTAGCGCAGCGCTTTCTTTAACGTTTGCGCAAATGCCTTTGGCTGGTTTGCATTTACAATCACAAATGCACATAAAACATGTTCAAAACCAATTATCCAGAAGCATCTCAGGCCTGGCCAATGACAAAGACATGTTGGATCAGACGTCAATTCACATAAACTGCTTTTACCTCGATTTACTACTAATGGAAACTGTTTACAAATATTTCTTATTCTGCAAAAAAGAGCAATATGAATTGTTCACAAGCTTGGTTGTTTTGATCACACCATCCACTATTCTTACAATGGAAAACTTTGAAATCCATTGACCTTATAGAGTTCAAAACTATTCAAATAATGTGTAAAACAAGGATGCCGGGGAACAATCAGCAATTGTTTTGTGAAAGAGAGGGAGGTTATGATTTAGTTACAGTTAAAAACTAATAAAGTACACACCACCTTGAAAAGTTCCTGAAACATCTGTGGAATAAAACAATGGAACAAATTGTGTGTGGAGATGAAACGATTATCAAACCTAAATTAGTTCAAAATAGATATCGAGAGTTGATTGTGGCGAGGTCCAGGGTATAAATATATTATTGGATAGTGACAAATGACAAATTATTAAAAAAGTTTACACTTCTTCGTACTTTGTACTCCTTTTCGAACACAGATAACACATAATGACAACCGATTATTTTGTCTCGTCTACATTTGCTAATTCATTTAAATGTTATTCTTTTACATTTGTTTTGTGTATTTCTGTACATGTTTGGAAAAAGCTCAATCAATCCATCAATCAATCAATCAATCAATCAATCAGTCAATGCTCTTTTATGTCTAGGAGCGGAGGCTTTATGCTTCCTGATAGCGCCACCTACAGTAGCTCTGAACGAGATTTACATGCAGATTTGTGTAAATAAAACATTTTGAGGGGAAATAATCTGATGGGAACAATGTTGTTTTTGAAAACATAGAGGGAGAAATGTAAATTTTTGTAACTAACCAGCCATGGGTTACTATCACATACTAGAATGGAACAAGAAACTTAATGAACACCTTAGAAAAGACTGCGAAGCACCATTTATCCCAAAGTAATTACTCACTCACCAGCCATTTATTATCAAAAGCGTGGTTTTTCTGGAAAAAAAAACCCCAACAAATACTATGAAATTAAGTATTCCAGCACTGACAAGTTCATCCCTAAATAGATAATGGTGTGGCTGGGATAACAAGCTTACAGGTCAGTTTGAGTCCAGTATTTACATTCTGCAAACACGTTATTGTTTGTTTCCCCCCGGTGCCTCTTTAAGACAAACAGGAGACTTCATCACATGTCAAACACAGTTTGCTCAGAGTCACTCGTCAGGATCTTTGAGCTCATCGGAATTTAATTTTCCAAAGCGACCCGAGGACTCACGAGACGTGTGGCGGCGTGCTTAAGTCAACATCCTGACACGCTTCCCACAAAGCCCTGTTATTTAGGAATCCACACTCGGAGGAACAACAGCTCACCTGGGCTGTTGTTAAGTTTGCGGTCAACAGGAGTCTCCTTACCAAAAACAGTAATTTCCTAAAGAACAGAATGCAGCACGACTGCTTATAGTTATCACAGTGATCTTCATTTATCTCTCCCTCCAGCGCCTTATTTTAATAGAGGTAAAATTACACTTTTTTTTTTTTTTTTTGCTCCCGGTTTTGATACATGAAAGCATGTTGAACTATCTACAGCTTTTCGGTGATTTTCTCGTTTCGCAATCATTTGTAATTTTTTGATTTCTCAGATTAACTCCTGTTTCCAGCAACCTGGAACAGCAGATTTCAACAGCCCGTTGGTCTAATTTGTCCGTTTCTCCCAAACCACACTGCCTGAGCACGTGACTCACATCTGGTACGACTTCACTGTGCATGTGATGCCTGATGCCTTTCTTGCTTTGGCTGTTTCGATTGGCAGCACTTACTCTGGAGGCAACCTCGGCACCAACAAAAGAAAGGCCTGATGAGGCAGAGCCAGCTTGAAGGGCAGGTAGAGGTCAGCACGCACAGCCTCGCCACATAAAGCCCCGGGGATTTTCCTCGCTATTTGGGGATAAAGTGCTTGCATAGTAAAGAGAACAATGAGAGATTTTGACAGCTAAGTTAAGCTATCACGGGCAAACACAATATTAAATCTATGCTATTAGTGCTAAATCTTTTCAAATGGCTCTCAGTTAACTTGGCTGTCTGACCAAACTATGTGGGATACTGAAAAAAATTAGGAACACAACCAACCGAAACTGCTATATTTTGGACCATTCTCACACTTTTTGGACTTTCATCATGAAAATGTAATAATTCTCAAACAAAGACGTACAGTATCGTCCCATCTGAGTGGTTTCTGTGTGAGAATGCTGACCTGCCCACTCCGAAGCAGGGTTTGAATCTCTCCCCACAATCTGTCTGTCCTCTTCTTTCCTCTCCCTCGATCTCCAAACCCCAACTGGAACATCAGAGAGTCTCTGCCTCTGACCCTGGATCTGCAGGCTTTTTCCTGTTAAAAAGGGAGTTTTTTCTTCCGACTCGTCATGAGAAATTGCTGGTTTTTCTCTTTAGAAGTACCTTGAGATGGCTGGGTATTATTTGGCACTATAGCAATAAAACTAAACAGAATTGAACCTTTCAAGCATTTTTAGATCATGAGTCATGCGCCGCTTTTATTCCATGCAGGAGCAGGAAGTTTGTCGTGGGCCTGAGTGCAGTGACAACCAAAGGAGATGACAAAAAAAAAAAGAATCGTACGTCTTTATGTCACACTCGAGAATGTGCAATCATTCAGTCTCACGGATAATGTGGTGCTGAGCCGAGGAACTATTACTAACACCAGAATGTAAAATTAAAGGTGATCTTTACTTCTGGCAAAAATGTAGGACGGTGAATTAAAATGTCTATATAGGAAACCGAGGATGCACAGCTGATTGTTTGACTTTAGTCATGTGTGTACAAGAGCCCTATATTAGGTAGAGATTCTTTTTAAATGACAGGTAAATGCAGGAAAAGTTGTTTTTTTTTACATTGCTGACATGTTTCGGTTGCGTCTGCCGCCTTCCTCAGAGCCTCATCTGATGTGTGATGACTTCAACTTTTTGTGCATTTATTGAAATTCCTCTCCTTTCGTAAACATTCTTGTACAATATGTAATGTGACATAAACTGGGGTTTGAGTGAATAGTGAAATGATGTCATGTGAAATGAGGATTTCATCTATTTCTATTGTAATGTTGTGGAGACCTTGTGCCAGTTGTTTTGAGTTCTTGCAGTGATGTTCTGTTGTGCCAATGAAGGATTTAATTATATCTACCAGAGCTTTGGAGAGGTTGTAGGTGACAGGTCCGATGCTGTCCACTATGGGGCACAGTGCAGTGTCTTTTTTGGGGTTTGTTTTTTTTAGTTCCATACATTCGTGGGGTGATACTGGCTGTGGGGATTAAATGTTTATAAGTTTCTTGTGTTATTTTTGTTTGTTTCGAATAAGGGTTTGAGCAGGGCTTTCAGTGGTTTTTTTCAGTATTTCATTTGTGTTCCTGTCTTCTAACATAATTTCTAACTGTTTCTCATATTTGACTGTGTCCATGATGACAGTTGTCCTTCCTTTATCAGCCCGTAAAATAGTAATGGTTTTATGTTGTCTGAGCGCCTGTATTGCTTTTTGTTACGTACGTACACACGTTGTTGGAACGACAAAATGAACACAATTTTTAAAAAAGCCATATATTGCCTGTATTCCAGGGTTAGTTGTTGATGCCCAAACTGACCCAGTCCAGATGCCAAACTGTCCCAAGACAAGACACTGAACCACAAGTCTCCTAAGAAGTGCAAAGCACCCTGCGTGGCAGCTGAAATCCAATTTGTTTCAGTGTGACAATGATTTAATATGACTCTTCATCAGACAGTTGAAGCACAATTATATGCTACATCAGTAATGTTGGCTGCTGTTTACTTTCCATATAAATTACAGGCGTGTTCTGATTCTCTGAATGTAATTTATGGCAAGATTAATATTACGAATAAGTAATAAGATATTCCTGATAAGGAGTTAGACCAGGGGTATCAAACATCACCCAGCAAACACCCAACGTGATCGATTTAGCACAAATGCAGTCATCAAAATTGGGGTGTTATTGGACCGTCCAATAACACGGACCACTGACGGACTACTGACAGACCTTTGAAGACATTGGACAGTGCAATAACACCCCAATTTCAACGGACTGGCCAGATTTAGCCTAAAAAACAACGTCTCGATCGTGTCGGAGGTGTAAGCATGTGAAGTTTAATGCAGACTGCACAATGGCTGAATTATGACCCTTTTCTTTTTTGTTTTGCTTTGGTCATAAGGCAATGAACTTTACAAAACTTTTCATTTTGTGAGTACAACTACGTACATAAATAAATATTTCAGCAGCATTTCATGTCATTTGTCACATTCAGAGTCAAAGTTCAAAGTCGGCAGTATGAGTTGGGTTCAAATCCAGCGAGGGCCTTTCTGTGTGGAGTTTGCTTGCTCTCCCCGTGCGTGTAACAGGGTCTATCATGTGCATGTATGTAAAATGTTTTGTACATTAGTTATTGTTATAATTATGCAAGATCTGGGTATGACTTTAAGTTTATTATATTTTTATGTATTTAGTGACCTGACAGTTTAGCTGACAAGTTGGGCCTCCGAGTTAGTATGTGGAACTTTACTTGAGCTTGTATCCCTGCGTTCATTACAATGCGACACTGCCCATCCATATTTAACGTGTCCACTCCCCGACTGCTCCCATTGATCGTGTGAGAGGTAAACGGCCTTGCAGTTGGGGGAAAATTCCTGTTTTAGCCTTCACAAGTTGCACTTTTGACTTTTCTGGCTTGCTTAAACCTGTTGTAAAGTGCATCTGAAAATGTCTACATTTGATTTACATCGTGGCACGATTGTGTGGACTTGACTGACCGGAGGATTTTTTTTTTTTTACGCTGCTCGTCAAGTATGCTATGTTCTGTTTAATGTTGTATACTGTACATGTTTTAATAATAATGCACTATTTTGTTTGTTTTTTTGCACCTCTCGCATGAAGATCAGTAACAACTGATGTGGACTTGACTGACTCGAGGATAAATGAAAGCTAACGAACTCGTATTAGCCTCAGAGCCATGCTGTCAGGGTGAGTCTGTAAAGAACCCCATAATGTAACAGCTATTGGGGAAATTCTGGGAACATTTTCACTGAATTTTGCTCCAAAAAATGGTCTCTATGTTAAAATTGTAGTAATTTTCGGACATTATCACATTATTTCACTGGTCACAGCCACTCAGGATTAATATTTGGCTGCATGTGGGTCTTGAACTGAAAACACAAAAGTCTTTCATTTAAACTAATTTGAAGTGGATGACCATCTTCTATAAGACATTATCCAAGCGGAGCCAATCCCAGCTAACAATGGGTGAAGGCAGGGAACCTTTGATATATGTGTTCTCCACAAGGCAAACAGAGGGAGAATAAATACAACTGCTTACATTCTATAAAACCTGACAGACAAAAAGCTCAACAATTTATAATAGCCCTACATAATCTGATGATAATGTTTGGTTCTTTTCATCTCTAATCCTATTCAAATATGAAGTTTCACAGATCGCTGCAGCTGTACAACTGTAAATACACTTCCCATGCAAGAATAGTACAATGACCGCAATGTAACTGAAACTTTTTAAACCTGCACCAAGCATTAAAATTGATAATATACCTGTAAGAGATGCTTGTTGTTGTGTTTTCTGTCTCATCTTATACTTCCTACAGAAGATCAAGATCACCTGTTACAAAGCACTTCAAACAAAGTGGATTTGTTCATCAGCTTATGTCCATCTCTTTCTTATTTCACTCCCTTTCCTGATGTGGGGCAGCTGAAAGAGAAAATAGTGAAAGTAGACACAGAGGAGCAAGCCAGACGGAACTGGGTTCAGGATGAGGATTTCAGCCTCCAGCCAACCACTGCAAACACCAACTGCAAACATTCCTTCGCACACAGCTGCAGGCTCGGATCAGCGTGTTTCCGGTTTTCACCTCCGCTGACAAATGGGTGATTTCGTCCAAGCAATAAGACAGCGTGTAGAGAAAAGGAAAATAAACCCGCCACACGCTCCAGCTCACTGTGAATGATGTATCAGTCAATCTTTAATCATATGAAGCATGTAGCATGTCGCATGGCTATTGTGTGAGCCCAGAAACTCTTTAGCATGTAGCATGTAGCATGGCTCGTAGTAAAATCCTCCCTATCCACTGATCAGTTAAACTGATGAGGGACTTGATTCAAACTCCGCTGGTCCAAATGTCTCTGCTGATGAGGTTTCTGGTGTTGTACGGACTTTCCTGCTCCTTCTCTTGTTGATTTGGCAGAACATAAACAGTCTGTCTTACTTTTGTCATTTCCTTTAACAATAAAAACTCTCCAAACTGTGGACATGGCTGGTCCTCCCTCGCATACCTGCGGGCTAGGTTGCTGGTGCACAACGTCACATCAAACGCTCCAGGTTGTATCAGAGAGATTTTTCCAAAAACAAGTACTACTTTGTGCAGTATTGGGCCTGATAGTGGTATGAGATTTGATGCATACCTTAATAAAGGTGAAATTGTGCTTACGTGTACATACATGCAAGAACCCTGGCAACTCTGCCACCTGCAGGTTTGTCCTTCAAGACAAACTAATGGCTGAGTAGCGAAACCTCATTTCAGTTCTGGATCCACAGACAGTCCTATAAATGTCATTTCCAAGTAGCCTTGTTTTTTTTCCACATTATTTCTATTGCAAGATAACTAACAACAAACACATTATCTGTATCATATTTCAAATATATCTTTACCATATCAAAACACAAGTTCACTGTGTTTTAGAAGTGAACACGTTCATACAACTTATGGTATTTTACCTTCCGAACTGTATTCTAAACTAAATCAATCCTACTTTATTAGTTGTGTTGCGGGTATTTCTTTTTCAGCCACATTGAGGTGCTCCGGGGAGCTGGTCGGGGTCAGGGGTCTTCCTCACGAGCCACAGGGAATCGAACCGGCAAAGTCCCCATCTCAAGTCCTCTTCACTAATCTCCAGGTCAACCACTTCCCCGTTCTTCCTGGGAGCAGTGTGTTTCCATTCCAGCACCCAGGGAGCGGTGAGACGAGGGGGGCGTTGGCCACAGCAACAAACTGTCGGCTGTTAGAATGGAACCAGCGATTATCAGATCCCAAGTCTGCTTCTCCCATCTCAAGGACTGCTCACAAGCTCAAATGTTAAAACATTAGCAAACAAAGTGATAACCAGCAGAAGAAAGGAGATAAATAATTGCTCCTGTCATGTTTAGTATGACCACCAGGGGTCTTTGAAAAGGGTTTTCTTCTCTTCAATCGTCTGCAGGTGTTGAGCTTTCAGTCACAGAGCAGCAGTCTGGTTGAACCTGCATCACAACATCTTAGCAGTCGGGCTGGATCAACTCTTTAGATATGATTGTTATTGCTTTAATAGTGAGTTGAAACCAGTTCACCACAAAGAGAACTAATTATTACACGACAAATGTTTTCATGATTATTAAATGGAGCAATGTTTCGCACAGAAGTGTTACGTCATGGTGGAGGAATCCAGAAAGAACCCTTGTGTAATCTTGTGTTTATTTGGCTGTAACACAAAGGCCGACTTGGCTTCAAGCCTTTGGCAAACACAACATTCGGGAAGAAAGACAAAGTCACGTGGAAACAAGAAACAAGGTCAGTCTTCATCACACACAGGTAAATGTGGCGTGAATCATCAATGGCCCGGCTCCTACGAGCAGGAAGTTGTGCCGCAGCCTGCGGGCCTGAAGGTAAAAATGCAAGTTATCGCCTGGAGGAAAGTGATCATTTCTGAACGTGACCTTTACACTCCATATAACAAGCAGTGAGACAACAAGAATGCTCTAGTTGTAATGATTTTTTTTAAAATTATGGAACAGAATGAAACTTCCCGCAGCGATTAACCATCAAGATCATATTGCATTTTCACTGAACATCTTCACATCCATGGAAGTGGGATGTTATTCCTCCACCGAGTCGGCAGGTGATCCAAAAGAATCAAGACACAATTTTGACACGTGAATTAAATGGATCCAGAACTAAACTGCTTGTTGCAGCGATCTCTGCAGATGACGTGTCATCTTACTCCATTATTCGTATGATATAAATAAAAGGCAAACTAGACGGCTCAAGAGCTCACAAACTACATTTAGACTAACATAAAACATTTAAATTAAAGAGATGGACTGTCATACACACTGACTGCAATACCTACCCTACAATGTGTGTAGCCCACATTATAAGATATAAACAGTAAATTTAAGAATAAAATCACATAAAACCAGTGAAATAATTTGTCCATGCAGCAAATAAATTCTACTGAATAGGAAATCTTAAAATAAGGCTTTTCTATTAATATTCAAGATGATGCTGTAAAATCAAGAACTAAAAATAAGCTAGTATATTTTGAAGCAAGCCAGATAATTTATCATGTTCAAAAAGTGAGATCTGAAATCATGATGCTACCAATATTTGTGTCAGGGATGAGATTCAGCCACAGAAAGCTGCAGTGTGGCCAACAACGTATTGTGTTGACGTTCAACGCAACACAACGCTTTAAGTTGGGAAATGATAAGTTTGAGCCTCACAGTCGAAACCCTCGGTCACTTTGTCCTTTCATTTGTCGCCTCCCAGTGGAAATCACTTGTAATTGAACACTAAACGTGGAAACGAGCTCATATACACTGGATCTTAAACCAGGCTGAATTCCAACTTCGTGTCATGTAAATTTCGCATCAACGATTTTCGAGAAACCAGTTGAAAAATGGGAATCTCAATTGTATGAAGTTTATGCCGCAAATATTCCGAGACCATACAAACAACAGCAGTAAATTTGAGCAAATATCATTAATAACGTGCAGAGAAGATGTTTTTGAGGAAACTTGGGATTCATTTTTGAAAAACACGGCAGAAGTTTGAAATATTCAACTTATAATCCAAACAGAGCTATGGAGACTATACTCAAGTTTTTTGTTTGTTGCTTTTAGTTTTCTTCTCAGTCTGGACACATTTGAGTCACGTCCTTTTCTGGTTTTGTGTGTGGTTGTTTTTCTGGAGATGTAGTGGTCACTTGGGGCCTTTCTGTGTTGCTTTTTTTCTTTTTTCTTTTTAAACAATCACATTTCCTTAGTCCAATAAATACATTTGAGGTTAATTGGTGACCCTGAAGTTGCCACTTGGTGTGAATATGACTGTGTGAAATGATCTTTTCCTCTGTTTGCAATCTGTCTCCCCTCATTATTATCCGCTGCAGTGCTGCTAATTTGTAGTAAAAGGTATAGAACAGTGCAATTCTGTTCATATTTGAAAAAAACACACTGAAATTCAAATGATCAACTAAACGTTGGTTTAGTAAACACATTTAGTAAGTATTTGTGAGATGTTGTTGCAGCAGGTGATTTCAGAACATGATTAAAATAATGAAAGCATTGACAGAATGATGAAACCTGAAGATGACACACATACAAGAACAGATTAATTTTTATGCTCTTGATCTAAAAACCTTTTCAACATGTTATTTTACGACCATAAAACTTCTGTGTTGTAAATTCACATGTCAATGATTCCATAATCAAACATGAGTCACGTGAATAATGAACTAATACGTTCACTGGCCTAAAACTCAACATGTTCAGCTTCTTGTATCTCTGCTTTATTCACTGATTCACTTTAATCCAGTAGATCTCATCTGGCGGCTTTCATGCTTTTTATTCTCGTCGCCGTCTCACTTCTGCTCGGTTCGTCTTCGGAGCGTCCTGACACAAGTGCTGATGCAGACAGATCTTTGTCCCTTCGCTCTGTGATGGACACTCCCGTGTCTCTGCAGGTGTTGGACTGGCAGGAGGAGCGGCCCGCCGCCGAAGGTCAGAGCCACGAGGGCTGGGACCAGGTCAAGGAGAGGCCCCGGATCCAGTCGGACGGCTGGATCACGGCCACGGCCACGTCCAGATGTGTCCGGGAGGTGGACGTGGAGCCTCTGGACTACGACCTGGACATCAGCCGAGAGGTAGGGAGTCAGAAGAAGTGAGACTAACTACCGGTCTGATCGCCACGTTAGACTGTCTGCTGGGCGTCAGTGTGAAGCAACGACTTCACCACATGAAGACTCACATTTCATGACCCGCTCACCACCACCGCCGCCACACTTCAGTCCCGAGCTGGAACTTTTCCAAAACGCTTTGTTTCCGTGGAAACGCTGCTGCTGTTCATGTGCGCCACAGTTGTAGCGAAGAGCTCTTCTGCACATGCTCAGTAGATTGACAATAATGTTTGTCTCCAGAGTGTCATGGCTACCAGTCTATCTTCTCCTGGACCTGGTCGTTTCACTGTAATAACAGTCCTACATGGTCGTCTGTCCACTACAATGTCCCTGTTCTCACCTTTGTTATTGTTTGTGTCGTTTCATTACAAAAACAAACAACAGCACCCACTAGTGGTCCAACATGAAAACGACATTGTTTTCATTGTTCCTGACTTGTCTGTGTAAACGGACATTGTTTTGAAAACTGCTGTCGTGTGAAGGAGAAACTTCTCTGAAACAAACGTGGTTGGGTTCAGGTTTTCATGCTTCCCCACTGCAAGAGTTGTGGCTGGTACCGAATGAACAAACCAAAGGGTTCCCATTTTTCATCACGGGTCCGATAAGGATTGGTCTGTGAGTTACGACACGCTGAACAAGCCCGGGCCAGGTTTGGCCCCGCCCCCCGGCTGAGACTGCTGATGTGCGGCGCTCATCGTCCCGCCAACGTTTTTACCGGGCTTTGCCGTACCGTACCGTCCCGTCATATTATGTGCAGTGGAAACAAGGCTGTTTACTTTTTCTCCAAAATGAATTAACCCCCGTCCCTCCAGTTGTCCAAACCACAGAAAGTGTCCATCCCGGAGCGCTACATGGAGCTGGACCCTGAGGAGCCGCTCAGTCCGGAGGAGCAGGAGGAGCGATCCCGCCGGGCCCAGCGCATCAAGAACCTCCTGGCAAAGTCCAGGTAGAAGACACCTGGTGGAAAGACGGCCAGGATGTGTTTTGTTGCCATATAAAGGGAATGAATGTGACACAGGTTTACTGTGCAGCTGTAACTTAAGCATTACTAAATGCTTAAGTTACAAACATGTGTGTGTGTGTGTGTGTGTGTGTGTGTGTGTGTGTGTGTGTGTGTGTGTGTGTGTGTGTGTGTGTGTGTGTGTGTGTGTGTGTGTGTCCCAGTGTTCAGAACCTGCAGCCGTCGGCGCCACTGGCCCTCAGCGAGCTGGACTGGGCTCTGCAGCAGCAGCAGAGGATCATGAGTGTGTCTCAGGCTCTGGCTTCAGAGGCGTCGCTCAAGAGCAAGCTGGTGGCAGGTGGGTCACTGCTGACCTGAGGTCTGCTGGTGAGACCACTGCAGGAGAAAACAAAGTACTGACATGACGACTCTTGTTCCCTTCCCCCTCAGCCAAAGCTGCTTCAAACAACTGATGAGAACTCGTTTTCACTGGAGCGCATCGTTACTCCAACTGATCCACTCGTCTTTTTCATCACTGAGGAGCAGAAAACACGTTTCTGTGGTTTTTCCCTCCATTGTTTTCACATTTCTTCTGCACTTACAAACCATGAGGTGTGAATAATGTCCACCTCCAGAGCCTGTTCTTGTTTCCCCTGAGCAGTGAGCCGCTCTGTGTTTCTGGAGAATTCCCCTGAGGGCCAGCATCAGCCTGCTCAGAGCGCAGCCTCAACATTGGACCAGGAATCACTTATTTATGACTTTTGTTTGGCTTGAAATGCTTCGATTGTGTATTTTGTGATCACAGATGCATTAAAAAGTGTATCTACCAGTTCAAACAGTGAAGGTTTTTCACACAATAAATACTAATATGATCAGTGTCTCTGCTTCCTCGGCCTGGAGCCTCAACAAATCAAAAGATTTCAGAGGGTTGAGTTCCTCACGTGGGACTGGGACAGGACTTTGGTTTTCCTCGCTGTCGGCTGCTTTGAGGAGAACAAAAACTTCTTCATTGATGTTCATCAAATGTGGAGGAAGATGGATGGACACTTTTCAGCTCCGTCCATCTTGAACATGCTTGTTCAAATGTAATTAGTGTCTCTGTGTCTTTCACATTTATCTCCTTTGCTTGTTGCTCTTCACTAAATTACACCACCAATCACAAGCATTTGTTACAAGAGGTTTTCCTTTATTCTTTTCATAAACAACCTCTGCTAGTAATTCTAATCATTTTGGTTCAATCATGTTGACAGTATTTCTGAACTGATGGTCATTTGAGTAGTTGGAGCTATTTTCTGCAATGACAGCTATTGGTTGTAATTCCTGGAGCTGATTGGAGCCTAGATGAGTGTGACGCTGTGTGGTGAGTGTCGGAGCCACAAGCTGACAGGAGATGGACTGTGGTGAAGAAAAGACTCTTTATTGGAACAGGTGGGGGGGGGGGGGGGGGTGTTGATGATGGTGTTGATGATGATGGGGTGATGATAGTGATGATGGTGGTGGTGGTGGTGATGATGATGATGATGATGATGATGAAGCTCTCAGCCCCAGGATGGAGGTGATGATGGTGATGGTGATGGTGATGGTGATGGTGGTGGTGATGAAGCTCTCAGCCCCAGGATGGAGGTGATGATGATGATGGTGATGGTGATGGTGATGGTGATGGTGATGGTGATGGTGATGAAGCTCTCAGCCCCAGGATGGAGGTGATGATGGTGATGGTGATGGTGATGGTGATGGTGATGGTGATGAAGCTCTCAGCCCCAGGATGGAGGTGATGATGGTGATGGTGATGGTGATGGTGATGAAGCTCTCAGCCCCAGGATGGAGGTGATGATGGTGATGGTGATGGTGATGAAGCTCTCAGCCCCAGGATGGTGGTGATGATGATGATGATGATGATGATGAAGCTCTCAGCCCCAGGATGGTGATGATGATGACGATGATGATGAAGCTCTCAGCCCCAGGATGGTGGTGATGATGATGATGGTGAAGCTCTCAGGTGTGATGAAGCTCTCAGCCCCAGGGTGGAGGTGATGATGATGATGGTGAAGCTCTCAGGTGTGCAGGGCAGGTAGACTCCGCCCACCACACACACACAAGGGGAGGGACACACAGGAAAAGGAAGACAGAAAAAGACGCAGAAGACGGAGACATTAGATCCTTTTTGAAAATCAGTGTGGATAAAAATAAAACCACAACTTCTTTGTTCTTCATTGAAAAAAAATCTCCTTCTTAAGCGTCAAGCTAACGTCCTCCACCCTGCTTTCATCACCAGAGACTCCTCCTTCACCTCCTCCTCCTTCCTCTGACCCCCACTCTCCTCCTTCTTCACCTCCTCCTTCCTCTAACCCTCACTCTCCTCCTCCCCTTCTTCCTCTTCCTCAACCTCCTCGTCATCCTCAGCCTCCTCCTCTTCCTCCTCCTCCTCTTCATCCCCAACGTCGTAAAACTGGAGTAAACCTCTGGAAAGCATAATCAAACCCTTCATCCTCAAACTCCTCCTCCTCCTCAAACTCCTCCTCCTCCTCCTCAGCCTCCTTCTCCTACTCCTCCTCCTCATCCTCAGCCTCCTCCTCCTTCTCCTCATCCTCCTCCTCCTCATCCTCAGCCTCTTCCTCCTCCTCCTCCTCCTCCTCATCCTCAGCCTCTTCCTCCTCCTCCTCCTCCTCCTCATCCTCAGCCTCTTCCTCCTCCTCCTCCTCCTCCTCCTCAACCAGCTCTACTGTCTCAATGTCAACATCCTCCTCCTCCTCAACCGTCTCAACATCAACCTCTTCCTCCTCCTCCTCCTCCTCCTCCTCCTCAGCCTCCTCCTCCTCAACCAGCTCTACTGTCTCAACGTCAGTATCCTCCTCCTCCTCCTTCGCCTCCTCCTCCTCCTCCTCCTCCTCCCCCTCCCTCAGCCATGAAGGAGCCGAGGCCCAATAGGAAGGTCTTCCCCCATGTGGACCAAGACCCTCCTCCCACCTCGTTCTCTTATTGACCTGAGACTCGAGGTTCTCCTCACGACTCCTCTTGCTGCTGCGGGGCGCTGATTCAGCAGAACAGGGTTGTTCCGCAAGAGACACAAAACAAGAGTTGGTGAGAAGATGTGAAGGAGGGAGAAGTTGGAGAGTCACAGGTGAAACATGGACCAATGATCTGCCTCATATCTGCACTAAACAAACCCACATCCAACAATTATTCATTCAACAAGTTGGTGACATGTTGCTATTCTGCTTTTTTGGAGTCTGGAACATCAAACACACTGAGCACATTTTGACTTGACATTTTATAAAACTTACCTCTTGCTCATAAAGTTCAACCACAAATCAAACAGCATTCAAAATACTGCTGCTCTAGAATATTCTTTCTGCAGTGAATGTGTCAGTACATATGATCTCAGCCAAGCCCGTCACATCTTTACTTCAGTTTCTCGTCTCAACAATGAGAAAACAAGCCAAAGTTGTTGTCGGGACACTCGTTTCCCCTCAACTTAGTTTTTAAAAGTCAGACTTTTGTGGAATGTCAAGTTTGTTATTTTAGTTTTTCCACATGTTCAGGAAGAGTCTGAGCTCAACGTCACCTCCTCTAAAGAGTGTTGGAAACCAACACTCTTTCAAATCTCAGGTGTGTGATTTTGCTCCACCTGTATTTGATTGATGTTCTTACTTGTACAGCAACAGACCAGATGCAACATGTTTGGCTCGAGGTTTGACCTGCAGGCAGCTGCGCACCCAATCACACCCATTAAATAATCTGTGTCACAATAAACCAGTGCAGTACTGTGTATGCTGGCAACTGAGGTGCACGTGAACGCACCATGAAGCTGTGGGCTTTACCGTAATGTGCGATGTAAACAGGCATTCTAGTTTAAAGCGCAGCGTGCAGCAGACGGAGACTTCCAGGACGCACAGAGGCTGTTTACAGATAATTCAGTCTGTCGTAGTTAAATCGATGCTTCATGCATTGAAACAATGTGAGGCTGATGATCACGTGCTGAACAGATCACACCTGCGTCGTGTTTTAACGCCTCCAGCGCACCAAATAACCGCTTGGCATTTTTTTTTTTAGAGGAACCCCGGTCCACTTATTCTATCAAATCATCATCGGCTTTAGGAAAGTTTTTACTCACTCAAACACTATTAGAAGTACTTTTTCAAATAAATATTGGGTTTAAACTGCATTTAACACACCCCGGTGCATAAAACATGGTTGATGTTGTTTTTTGTTGTTACAATGACAATAAATAAATTCTGATTCTGATTCTTTTTCACGCAAAAATCAAATCCGACACTTTGACACACGATGCTAAGTGTCTGAGCACAAAGTCAAGTCATCAGTGTTCTATTAGTCAGTGAGATGTCGGGTGAAAGTGGAAGAGTAAAGAAAAAGTTGAGCTCCATACCAGCAGCGTGTCCTCCCAGCAGGTGCTCCTCCTAGTGGAGCTGATAAGTTCATTTTTTCACTAGCATACTTCACTTAGTGATACAATTATGAAATTTGGTACATACCTTCTCCATACCCTAACTAAAAAAAAATCCTGGGTGTCCACTCAAAATTTAAAAATGGCGGCTATTTTTTCAAGATGGCCGCCAGTCAAGGTTTTAGCGACGAGTGTTTTTGCTTTTGGTAATCTTTTTATCACATTTCTTTTGTTTCACATACCTTAAGTAGAGTATATATGCACAAGTCTGATGTATTTCTGTTAAAGAGGTCATATGGCATGTAAAAACAAAGATGGCGTCCAATATGGCAGCTAAAATCATGAAATTATCCAAAAATATGTTTGGCATAGAAAAATGCTCTTTTATCACACCACACCAACACTACAAATATTTTTACAATAAATCTGCATGCCTAAGTTCAGTTTTGCATGTCTAAGTTCAATTTAGGTGGTGGTGCTTTAGTTAGTTTTAGTTTAAAAGAGTGAATGTCAGTGCACAGCCAGGGCACACTGGTGACTTCACTGCTGTGTAACTCAGCATGGGGTTCAGTGTCAGCTAATCTTGCTTTACTAATGCTGTACCTAGCTTTACTAACTCCAAAATGGTAGACTAGGACTAGTTGTAGTGTAGTTTAGTTTAGTTTAGTGTCCCAAATGCTGTCTAATGGCCCCATATCAATTAGCTCTTAGGAAGTAATTGGTAGATTTGTTAGACAGCCGCGCCTGAATTGACAGGGTGTGCCAGCGCGGGAGAGCCGAGCCAAGGGTAAGTGGGGCTATACATGGCTTTTTCATGTACTTACCCGGATGGTGTACAGATCACACGGGACTTAAATGGCACTGGATGAATGATCGGGCTAGGTGTAGGGTGACCGAACCTAGTTGTATCCCATACATTAATGTGCGTATCAGACAAAGGTGGTAAAAGGATAACCCCTCGGCCTTATTTAAGAACTCATAATGGCAAGTACAATCACAAGCAGGAGGAAGACTGACTGGAACAAATGTTGTCTTCGCCAGGAAGACAAGAAAAATGATCTAACTTCTCCCTCAGCCTCAGTACATCATAATCCAGAACATGATGGGTACGTAATGATTGCAATCAACGTGCCATTGTTCAAGGAAATTGGTGAAATGCCACTCATGTTTGACCCAGCAAGACTGGATGAGGCAATGGCATAGAGGCAAAACATGGCAAAATACCACAAGACTTGTAGAGTCATGTTTAACAATGCAAAACTTGATCGTGCAAGGAATCCAACCTCATTCTACGCACCCATCAAGAAGAACAGGCTTGACTTCTTCTCTCAAGATAAGCCTACTACAGAGTCATTGAAACAGAAGCAGCTGAAAGAAGAATGCCAGCTGTTCTCCAAACTATTAATTTCTTGTCAGAGCAGGGAATGTGACCTGCAGGAATTCTTTCAGCATGAAAATCAGTCATTCCCTCCATCTTTGAGTGAGGGTGGAAAACTTTACAGCTGTCAGAAGTCCCAACTCACATCCATACTTGAGAAACAAGCTCCACTTCCAGACCAAGAGCCAGAGGCTGATGACATCATCATTGATGGTTCAGCCATGGTCCATGCACTACCACCCAAAAGGTCTAAGACTTTTGGAAATTATGCAACTCTTGACTTTTTGCCAAGCATTAGTGCCTATGCTGGTGCATACAAGACAACACATGTTGTCTTTGATGTGTATAATGCATCAAGTCTAAAGCAAGAAACCAGGTCCAAAAGAGGACTAGGTGGAAGACGCAAGGTGACAGAAAATAACTCCATTCCTTCGAACTGGCACAACTTCCTCCGACACAACAGCAACAAGTCAGAGCTGTTTGACTTCCTGGCAGACAAGATTGCTGAGATGTCTGTGCCAAACTTGGTTATTGTGACCAAAGGAACCAAAGCGCTCAGCAATCACAAAGTGAGTCTGCTTGAACTTAACAACTGTTCTCACAAGGAGGCAGACAGCCGCATCTTTGTCCATGCCAGATATGCTGCATCACAGGGGAGCAAATCTATCATGGTCAAAACCAATGACACAGATGTCCTTGTAATTGGCCTAAGTATGTTCCCAATTCTGCAAGCCATAGGTCTGGAGAAGCTGTGGCTCGCATTTGGCCAAGGTCAGAGCCTTCGGTGGATAGGTATTCACAACCTGTACAACAGTGTTGGTGCAGAGATGGCTAAAGGCATGCTATTCTTCCATGCATTTACAGATTGTGATGTTGTCTCAGCCTTCAGAAACAAAGGAAAGAAAACAGCCTGGCAAACATGGAACATATTTCCTGAAGCCACCTCAGTCTTTTCTAAACTGAGCAAGTACCCAGCAACCATCGAGGATGGTGACATGAAGATTCTGGAGAGGTTTGTGGTACTCATGTATGACAGGACAAGCACTCTAGACAGTGTAGATGAGGCCAGACTTGACCTATTTGCCTGAAAGCAGAGACCTTATGAAGCCATCCCTCCAACCAGAGCAGCTCTGCTCCAACACACCAAACGCTCAGCATATCAGGCAGGCGTGTTGGCTCAGGCAATTCTGCGCCAGCCAGAACCAGCGAGTACCTCTGGAATGGCCGCTTGTTATTATTATTTATTTATTATTTATTTATTTTTTATTTAGTTTTTAGTTTTTAATGTCAGTGTCAACATCATGCTACAGGCTTGGGTGGCATGTACAGCTTTATGCAGCTGCAAATGTGAGGTGTAAGTAGCTTCTGGAGCTTTTTCTTTATTTTTTCTTTATTTTATTATTTATTATTTACTATTTGTTTATTATTTAGTTAGTTTTTAATGTCAGTGTCAACATCATGACCACATATCATTAAAAAAATGGGCACTGAAAGTGTCTAAAATGGTCTGAAATCGGTGCAATTGGGGGCCATCTTGAAAAATGGCGGCCATCTTGAAATTTTGCGTGGACACCCAAACTTTTCAAAAGAGTGGGTTATAGTGAGCACTTGTGCCAATTTTCATGTTTGTATCGCAAACTGAAGTATTTTTCCACTTATCAGCTCTACTATCTACTATGGACTTGCTGCGACTGAGGATGAGTGTTTCGGAGGAGATGAGGAACTGTGCTGTTCTTTGTCTCACGGAAACCTGGCTGAATAACAACATGCCGGACTCAGCCTTCCAGATCGACGGGCTGCGACTCTTCCGAGCGGACCGCGACCACCGGTCCGGGAAAGCAAGGGGAGGAGGACTGTGTGCGTACGTGAACGAAGGTTGGTGCACCAACTGCTGTCTGGAAAAAACCCACTGCTCTGAGGCGATAGAATTAATGACTGTAAAATGCCGGCCGTTCTATCTGCCGCGGGAGTTTACGGCGGTGTTCGTCACGATTGTTTACATCCCTCCGGATGCTAATGCTAACGAAGCGCTAAGGGAGCTACACGACACCATTAGCTCACTACAGACGAGGCACCCGGAGGCGTTTTACGTGGTTGCGGGGGACTTTAACCACGTGAAACTGACAGACACTCTGCCCAGGTTTTACCAGCACGTCACCATCCCCACAAGGGGAAACAATACCCTGGACTGTGTGTACACCAACATCCGCGGAGCATACAGATCTCTTCCCCGCCCCCACCTCGGACTCTCTGACCACATCACCGTCATGCTGGCGCCAGCATACCGCCCCCTGCTGAGACGGAGCCGGCCAACAAAGAGGACAGTCACTGTGTGGCCCAGAGAATCAGCCGCTGTGCTCCAGGACTGTTTCCAATGCACAGACTGGCAGGTCTTCAGGGAGGCAGCCACATACGAGGGAGAGGTGGACCTGGAGGAATACACCTCCTCTGTCCTCGGCTTCATCTCCAAGTGTGCTGATGACGTCTCCACCACCAAGACAATCACCTGCTACCCGAACCAGAAACCCTGGCTGAACGCTGAGGTGAAAACCTTACTGAAGGCTAGGGATGCTGCATTCAGGGCAGGAGAGGCACCAGCACTCAAAGAGGCAAGGAAAGAGCTGAATGCAGGCATCGCGAGGGCCAAAGCCACATACTCCCAAAAGATTGAGGGTCACTTCACCACCAACGACCCACGGCGCATGTGGAAGGGCATCAAGTGCATCACAGACTACAACACCAGGAATGCACAATGCCCAAGTGACCCCTCCCTGCCAGACACACTCAACAATTTCTACGCCCGATTCGAAGACCCGGACACCCCCCCCCCCCAGCACTAGACTCACACCACCGCCTGGTGACACACCCCTCACTGTGACCACAGCAGATGTGAGGAAGACCCTACAGGGAATTAACCCCCGCAAAGCTGCTGGCCCGGACAACATCCCGGGGCGGGTACTGAAGGACTGTGCACACCAGCTGTCCGAGGTGCTGGCAGACATCTTCAACACCTCACTCTCACTGTCATCTGTCCCCACCTGCCTAAAGACTGCCACAATTGTCCCCGTCCCCAAATGCTCCACAGTGACAGGCCTAAACGACTACCGGCCGGTCGCCCTAACCCCGGTAGTCATGAAGTGCTTCGAGAGGCTGGTCATGACTCAGATCAAGGACTCCATCGACGTCACTGTGGACCCCCACCAATACGCATATAGGAAAAACCGCTCCACCGATGACGCCATCTCATCGGTGGTCCACACAACCCTCACCCATCTGGAGAGCAAAAACTCCTATGTCCGTCTGCTCTTCCTGGACTTCTCCTCAGCCTTCAACACCATCATCCCGCAGACCCTGGTGCAGAAGCTCCACTCCCTTGGACTGAGCCCCACACTGGGGAACTGGATCCTGGACTTCCTGACCAACAGACCACAAACTGTCAGGATCAACGACACCGTCTCCTCCCCCATCATCCTCAGCACCGGCTCACCTCAGGGCTGTGTGCTGAGCCCCCTCCTGTTCACTCTGCTGACATATGACTGCACGGCAACACACCCCAGCTGTCATATAGTGAAGTTTGCGGACGACACAGCAGTAGTGGGACGCATCACAAATAACGATGAGTCCAAATACAGAGAGGAGGTGGAACACCTGATGCAGTGGTGCAGTGGAAACAACCTCTGCATCAACGGGGAAAAGACCAAGGAGATGGTGGTGGACTTCAGGAGGGTCAGGTGCCCCCCCGCTCCCCTGCACATCGGAGGAGCAGCTGTGGAAGTGGTTTCCAGCTACAAGTACCTGGGGGTACACTTGTCCAAGGACCTCACCTGGAGCGCCAACACTTCCCGTCTGGTCAAGAAGGCCCACCAACGCCTCTACTTCCTCAGGAAGTTGCGGAAAGCAGGTCTGGGAGGCTCCGTCCTGAGGAGCTTCTACCACTGTGCGGTGGAGAGCGTCCTCTGCAGCTGCATCACTGTGTGGCATGGCGGATGCACCGCCGCTGAGAGGAAGGCTCTGCAGAGGGTGGTAAAGGCCGCTCAGAGGACTGTCGGGAGCGGCCTCCCCACCTCCTCGGACCTCTACACAGCACGGTGCAGGGGGAGGGCTCTCCGCATCATGAAGGACTCCACCCACCCAGCACATGGACTGTTTCAGCCCCTCCCCTCAGGAAAGCGGCTGAGGAGCATTCGGAGCAAAACCACCAGGCTCAGGAACAGCTTCTTCCCCGAAGCTGTGAGACTTGTGAACTCGAGCCATGTTCCATAGACTCCCATCTTCCTGCACTACAAACACTTCACACTTACATTTCTGCTCTTGTATATTTGTATATTTTTTTACGCTCTATATATTTTATTACTATATATTTTATTACTGGCTCACCGGGACCTGAGTCCAAATTTCGTATCATTTCCTTGATATGACAATAAAGAATCCTTGAATCCTTGAATCCTCCTCCGGCGCTCCGTTGAAGTCCATCTCCGCAGGTTCACTGGTCCTCCAGATGTCTCCTCCACAGAGATGTGATGTCCAGCAGCTTCGCCGTCTCGATGTGATAAGTCAAGACGCGCTGGCCTTTTATACCCCGCATCGGCCCGTTACCATGACAACGACGCAGCTCATCACGCAAATGATCACGCAGGTTTACGTAACATCTCGACTTTAATTAAAAATTGAACATCGAGTGAGGAGAAAGTCCATGAAAAACAGACAAAAGGAAGCAAAAATTCCACTCTTTCAATAGCTTGACTTATGTGACAATTATAACATATGAATTCATCATTTAAAGTTGTAAATAGTTTCTTCATAATTTTATCAATCAAGTATAACAACATTTGAATGCATTACTTTAACTTACTCTCATTCATTATTAATACAACTTATTTGTCTTGTCACTGGCCAAAAGCCATCTTCAGACAACAAGAACATAACCTTTTAAAAAGAGTAATCTGAATACTTTATTGATTAATAATTACAGGCACATAACAAACTTGTCTTCCTTAGGCAATATGATTGAAAATGAAGGCTGCTATACAACGTAATGCTTTTATGAGTTCAGTGTTTTTCAGAGTGGATTAAGGTCACAGCACTGAAACAGCCTGAATGAGTTCTACTGAGCAGTGAATCAACGAGCGTCTCACTTTTAGTGTCACTGGATCTTAGTACTGCTTTTACACAGTTTATCAACAAACTGCTGGACAAGCACAGAAAAAAGTCCATCAACCACATCATAAATATCATGAATACCATGAATACTAGTGATAGTATTATGGTATATTTCTGGGTAATAATATAGGATTTCAGTTGTTGGCGTAATATCTTGTTTGGTCAGTTGGGGGTAGCATTATGTCGTACGGCGTACATCCTGCCGGAATAAGAGAAGAAGAAAAACTATTGTGTTTCCGGTCACAACTGGAAAGTATAAAAACTCGGCGGGAGAAGTTTCATTGTATTTGTCACACCAATTAACGTATCGTTTTAGCAAAATTCTTATTCCTATTAGCTTCGCTTTGTTTGTTTATTTTGGAATCAGCGACATTCCGCTTTGTATGTAAAAAACAAAGTTTCTCTGCGATGTGTATGGAGTGATGGAGACTGACTCAGAGGGAGCAGGAAGCGTCCGAAAACCTCTAGTTTTCCTCGACTTGGAGACAACTGGACTGGGTATGCAGACCTCCTGTTACTATATTGTTTATTTGTTTGGGAATGGTGTAAAAACGACAAGTTATAACGCATTGGAAGACAAAAAGCGAGTGAAAACTTCACTAATGACTTCAGGACTACAAATCCCAGCCGTACTGTCGGCCATGACAGGTTCATTTAGCGGAAGCTTCGCTCATGCGCCGTTCTTTTGTAGTCCGGAAGTGGATGTAACCTGCTGAGTATGCGTATTGCATGGATATAAGGGAATGATTTCAATTTAAGGACATTTCAACACAGTCTGTATTATTTATAAGAGTTGTGCTGATTAGGAATCAAAAGAATTAACAATTATTTTATTAGTTTATTTCCATACCAATCTTCTGTTTAACCTGTGAAACAATGTTTGAATGTTCAGGAATATTGGCCATGGGGGCAGTATGTGGCCTGCATACCACGAATATTCAAATGTAAGTGGAAGACTTTCATTGCATTGTGGATGCTCCTTTACACGTCAACGGTGCTCGGAGCCACTGAAAGTACAACTTTTTAAAAACGTGTCTCTCTGGAAACAGGAAAAGGAAACTTTCTGGAAAGGCTCTCACTCTGTCTCTGTGTAGACGGTGCAAATGCTGATACTGCTCATGCACACCATGCTCATAGTAAATAGTTGTGCACATGTGTGGGGAGTTGGACAATAACAACAATGTTTACCTCCAGAGTGGCGTTATTGACTTGGTATTAGCACTTCTACTTCCTGGTCTGTCCATACAAATGTTCGTGTAGTTGCTGTTGTTAATGTTCATCGCAAATTGTTCTAAGTTTCATTTCAAAAACAAACAGTGGTTCACATGAAAATCACAGCTTTTTGAGTTTTTCTGCCATTTCTGTGTAAAGAAATGTCATTTTCAAAATGATGTTCTGGGAATGCAAAACTTTTCTGAAACTAATGCGTGAAAACGATGCATTGTTACTTGACACGTCGTGTAAACGGGGTTTTTGTTTTATTTAGATTTGTAGATTTTTGCTAAAGTTAAGAACGGCACCTGCTTAGCATCTTCTAATGCCACTTTTTGCCACAAGGTGGTATTGTGAGTCTGTTCTGGTCTAAGATTACTACACCTTGGACAGTGGATTTTCACATATTTTTCCAAGTAAATGAAATGATAGTGATTCCTTGTTTTGTTTTGTTTCTAATGTTTCCAGATAAGAACTGTGAGATCGTCCAGCTGGCCGCAGTCAGTGGAGACCACTCACTGAACCTCTACGTCGTCCCGCGATGTCGGATGCAGAGAGGAGCGTCCAAAGTGACGGGCTTCCGTGTGCGCAGGCGGAGGCTGTACCAGCACCATCAACCTGTCCTGGCCAACACCCTCCTAGAGGTGGTGGTCTCCTTCATGGCGTTCCTCCGGATGCTCCGACGGCCCCTCGTCGTGGGCCACAACATCCGCCGCTTCGACTGCCCGCTACTTGCCCGAGCGCTGGACGAGCTGAACCTGCGAGCAGAGTTCCAGTCCTGCGTCTCGGGCTGCGTGGACACGCTCCCACTGGCTCGCGAGCTACTCAAAGACCGAGGGCTGCAAAGTTTCCGACAGGAGAACCTGGTCAAGGAGCTGCTGGGGCTGGACTACAGATCCCACGATGCTTTGGAGGACGTCCGCGCGTTACAGGCACTGTATAGGGTCCTGCAGCCCACTGCTGAGGTGGTCAACAGGCATCGGTTCACTCTGGACACTGTGAACAAACCAGCTACCCAGGAGCTGCCAGGATCCAACAAGTCAACTGAGCTGAAACTTTTGGATGAATTCTGCACAGAAACAGCAAAAAGTCAGGCAGACAGGAGAGCTTCACTTTTAAAAGCTCCCCGTGTGGCAGGACTGTACCTCCTGACTCCTTCTTCCAGCACTTAGGACTTCAGGAGCCATGACCAACAAATACGCTTTAAATCCAAAGATTGTCTTGGAGTTGAAGATTTATTCTTTATTCTTGTGAGAAACATGAACTCAGGTTGGTTTCTTGATTATTTCAACAATATTAAAAATATCTAATATTCAAATGAGTTTACTTTAATATTTTATGTTTAATGAATGATAATAAATATTTGTACAGTGTTTCAACTCGTGTTTGTCGCCTATGACCTTGTACGTCAATAATGGCCTGATGTGGTTCAGAACATGGAAAGGTTTTCGGTGCATCCGTCTCTCATGGACAAGTGGAAAAGTCCAACTTGCATCAACCATGAAGCAGAAAGAGGAATTTGCTCAATTTGTCCAGAACCTGTTGACCTGAAACCTGCAAACAGATTGTTGGATTGGAAACTCTACAGACACAAAAAGCAGGGTTGTAATAGAACAAGGCTTTATTAAACCACTTTTACATACAAGTTCTCTGCAGTCTCATGCTACGGCCTCACCATGTTTAAAAATGCTAAACCATGCCCTGGCTACTCCGAGGAAACTTCCCACCAAAGAAAAACTACCAAACCACCTTCAGATTAGTGTGCATTCGAAGGATAACGATGATTGAAAAAAAACAAAAGGTTCAATCGTAGAGGTGAAAGTATTGAAACTGAAAGGTTGAGATTCACAATGAGGAGTTTGAAGACGGCGGAACTTCAGGAAGGATTTGAGGTAATATTTAATCACAGAAAAGTATCAAGCTCAGGTCAGTCACATCCTTCTACTCCTCAGTGTTGCAGCAACAACTTAAAGGTTTAATGCATCTAAATGAGGGACGAGCTCAGCGATGGACCTGCTAACAGGAGGTTGATCCACATGGTGGCCCGTACAGGTCCAATTCCAGCATGAACAAGAAGAAGCCACTTCACCATGGACCCTGCAGTGAACTGGAATACCACACGGGAAGAAAGTAAGAACGTCGAACCCGACGCTCGTGTGAAGGGTGTCACCGTGAAAAGTTACTGGGAGGAACAAGCCGCACGCCCACGACGGTACAAGAAATGAGTCAAGGCTTCATCGAGTACCTCGGTACGTCGTCGTGATTTATCAGTACAAACAACAAAACGTACAAAGTCGAAAAATCTGGCTTCAAACCAGACTATAACATCCAATGCAGCATTTAGTTGTACGGATGTACAAGTCATGGAAGTGGTAATACGCTCAACGGTGCCAGGATGCAGCAAGCAGTACGGGTTCATATTCAGTTTATATTCATTCCTGATTCCCGCTGAGTCATGCTTCAAAAGTAGGGAGATGAGATATGAATCTGCCTGTTCTCTTTTCATGTTTATGATTGTTTATGACCACCAGACTGTCAACATGCTCTGGTAATACTCAGCTGGGTCGGGTCCACTGCGGTGTCAATGCTAACAATGCTAACAATGGTAACGACGGTCTTTGGCTCCAAGGTGAGAACGCACTCACTCTCTGCGCATTTGCAGAGAATGATGATACTTTATTGATCCCGAGGGAAATTCAATTCACTTGCGCAAGATGGATCGCGGGGCCCTACGCACAGCGCGTGTTCTGCGTGTAGGGAGGGGCGGGCCTGGGTAGGCGTGAGGCTCGTTGGCTCCCAGGAACATGGCCTGGCCCGGATCCAGGACCACGTGGTTGAGGAAGTAGATGGAGAAGCAGCCGATGTCTCCGGGGCAACAGGTCGCCCTTGCTGCTTGACGTGTCCTTCCCCGCCGCACCTGCAGGGGGCAAAACAGCTGAGTGAGACGAACTGGCTGAATAAATGACACTGCTAAACTTCTCTGACCCAAGGACGTCACAAATCAGAGTATTTATATCGCTGCTACAGAATATACACATAGATTAAGGTTCTTCTTGGACACGTGTCAAACTGAAGACCCGTGACGTTATTTTATGTGGCCCGCGAGGCTTAAAGGTCTGACTGTCTCAAAATAAATACCGTATTATTTCCAAGAGACACGCAGTGTGTGAGCAGGTTCAAACATTCTATAAAATACGGTGATTAAATGTGCCTTGACATGGAGGCAGTTCTGCGCTTGTGCATTTCCAGATTAAGATGTTCCCCGTGCCGACCCGTGTTCCACCCAAAGGCAAGAAACCTCAATTGGCGACTAAATATTAAATATTTACAGTATATAAATATTATATAACCCGTGAAGATTGCAGTTTATGAACATCAATGCAATGTTCAACAAGTACAATTGAGAAATACAAATGATCCCAAAATGTCCAGGAAGAGAAATATTGATGCAGATGAAAGGTTGTTTCATGAACAACGGGAAGGAGAATAAATGTTTGTGCTTCAAGGAGAAAAAAACGGTTTGTCTTCTGCATTCTGAGGGTGTCGGTTATCAAAGAGACAATATAAGTCCACATTTTAACACCAAGCAGAGTGAAGTATGACAAAGTTACACTTAACAGAGCAACTAGCAAATACATTTTTATTACATCAATGCAAATGTAATATTTGTAACATGAATATGTAATAAAGTCAGAGTTATTAAAATTTAAGGAGCAGTTACATTTATTTTACATTGTATTTGCTTACATTTTGTTACATTTATACTCTCTTACAGTTACATTTGGTCCTTTGAGGACAGCCATGATGCTGATGTGGCCCTCGGTGGATATGAGTTTGACACCCCTGCTCTGGGGTTTTTTGGTCATTTATGAGTAAATAAAATTGTTGAAAAATACGTGGGAGAAATTTCACCAATTAAAGCCCTGTTTACACAACAACAGAGGCATCTGGGGGCATGTGGAACAATAGTATCCAGTAAAAGAACAACACACTAATGACAGTACTATGTATTTCACAAGTATTATGACCAAAAGTGAACTGAGGTGTCTTGGACGTACTGTTGTCTTTAAATTAGCATTGCGGACAGGCAGTCCAGTTTAAAGGAGCCATATTTCGCTATATTTCATGTTTCACAGTCCATCCTATGCTCATGTGGGATAATAATTTGGGTGATACAGTATACAACACTTAAAACTTGTGAAATTATAGCTATTTCTTGGATTGAGCTGACGTCACCTCTCATGAAACGGGTGGTTCTCAGTTCCTCTGCCTCCCCCGCCCGCATGGAGACTGCAGCCCAGCTCACAACCCGCCTCCTCCCACCCCCTCGGTGACGTAGCCAGCAGCTCACGCTCATAGTTATAGTAATGTACCTACAGATCTCGGCACCTCGTTAGCATCTTTTATTGTGTGAATAGCACCAGGTTTCAAGATGAGCTTCTGTGTAAGTCAAGTTTCAAAGTACCCGTAGTTCTGGAAGCAGTTTCCCCTACGGGTGAATGGCTTCTCCTCTGTAGAGACAAGGAAGTAAAGCTGTCAGTTTGAAGTTGCCAATTAAGACCTAAACTTCTCTGCAGGGGTAAAGGATCCACGCCCAGCTCCAGGTCTTTCAGCTCCTTAGCACGTTCTTCTGGTGGAAACGCTTCCATCACTGCATTATGATTAGAGGCTATCTTATGCAGTCGTATGTTTGAGTCGGCTAACATTTCCTTTGTCTTTTTCAGGATTCGGATGGCATCCTCGGAGGAGGAGAATGAGGTAAGTCCGTCATCAACATAAATGTTCCGTAAAACAAACTGTCTTGCCTCGGTGTCGTGTTCTTGCGGACTTTGCAGGGCAGCTCTTCTCAAACCATAAATGGCGACAGCGGGAGAAGGGCTGTTGCCAAATATGTGTACAGTCATGCGGTACTCTGTGACCTCTTTGGTTGGGTCATTGTCCTCGAACCAGAGGAAACGTAAGAAGTCGCGGTGGTCTGGGCAAACCTTGAAACAGTAGAACGTTTGTTCTATATCCGCTGCTACCGCCACGGGTTCCTTACGGAAGCGAGTGAGGACTCCCAAAAGTGTGTTATTTTGGTCAGGGCCGCTCAACAGGACGTCGTTCAGGGAGACGCCCTCATGCTTGGCGCTGGAGTCAAACACTGCTCGCACCTGACCCGGCTTGCGCGGGTGATAGACTCCAAAAATTGGTAAGTACCAACACTCCTGCTCTCCATTGAGTGGTGGGGCTGGTTCAGCATGACCTGCCTCGAAGATTTTCTGCATGAATGCAACCATATGCTCTTTCATGTTTGGCTTTTTAGCAAGCATGTGGCGTAACGTCGAAAGGCGCTTGACTGCTTGCACTCGATTGTTGGGGAGTTTCTGCCTTGGTTCCCTGAAAGGTAGCGGCGCGACCCAACTATTTGAGTCATCCATGAAGACTTCCTTGTCCATTATTTCCAGAAAAGCTTTGTCTTCCACAGACATGGCAGGCTTGTCGTCATGTGGTGTTTGCTGGAAGACTCCTTCACCAAGGCTATCTTTTTCATCAAACGGGTCTTTTGGCGTGTTAGCCTTTAGAAAGTGAAAGCGATGTACTGGAACTTCAAGCTTCTCTTTGATGTGGAGACTGTTAGTGCAGGGGTCAAACAGAGATGTACGTCCATTGCTCAGCACGTTAGTCCGGTAGACATTGACACGATCCGATTTATGGGCCCTTCTAAGGCAAACCTCTCCTGCGATCACCCAGCCCAAGTCGAGACGCTGGGCGTAAGGAGCACTGTGAGGGCCATTGCATTGATCCCGTACCTTGTGTGCCCTTGGGATGTCTCGGCCGAGCAGGATAAGGATGGCTGCTGAGGGATCTAGAGCTGGGATCCTGTTCACAACCCGCTTAAGGTGTGTATAATGTCTGGCGATCTCCGGCGTGGGGATTTCAGCCTTGTCATCTGGGAGCATATCACATTCGATTAGTGTGGGGAGTGGGATGTGAGTTTTACCATCTAATGACTCTATGATGAAATTGTTGGCTCTCCGGCCCATGGTTTCAATGACTCCTGAGCAAGTCTTCAACTTTTTTGAACGTAAGCGACAGAAAATGACCCGATTGTTTTACATTTCTAAATAAACTATTACTACTACTTTTCTTTTTTAAATTTTTTCTTCTATTGTAAAAGATACAAACCTTCATTCTTTGCTTAGCTTAAATTTTAAATTTGCAAAGAATTGTTGAAGTTGCATATGGGTTCAAAATTTGTCCAAAATCCCATTGTTCCAATAATTAGATTCACAGTGACTTTTGATGTTGTTTCCAATAAAATTTGGAGTAAAATAAGATATGTTTAATTTTTATTCAAATTTATTTGAGGTTTGATGTTAAAATACCACAGATTGACTTGACGATGAGTCGTGAGTCTGCTTTTGGGTTCACCACTCACTCTGACAATGACACAGTAATTAGTAGCATGACAGCTTTATTCCTCAACTGTGGGATGGAGGCAGCAAGAAAACACTTTGGTGATATTCCTCCAACACATGTGGATCCTCTTCATCACTTTAGTGAAGCGACCAGGAGAGGCTGAGTCCAGTGAGACAGTTTCTACTGCTAATCCATCAGAGCATTGCAGAACCTCTGTGTAGTTACAACACTCTTCAGTAACTGGACACTCTTCAGGGGCTGGACACTCTTCAGTAACTGGACAGTCTTCAGTAACTGGACAGTCTTCAGGGTTTGGACACTCTTCAGTAACAGGACACTCTTCAGTAACTGGACAGTCTTCAGGGGCTGGACACTCTTCAGGGTTTGGACACTCTTCAGGGGCTGGACACTCTTCAGGGGCTGGACACTCTTCAGGGTTTGGACACTTCAGCGGTTGGACACTCTTCAGGAGCTGGACAGTCTTCAAGGACTTGACAGTCTTTAGGGGCTGGACAGTCGTCAGGAGCTTCACACTCGTTCACACTGGAAGATAAACATTCAGTCAGATTAACAGCTTCATGTATGTTTTGTACAATGACGTTGAATACTTGTAGACACACTTACTCGCTGCTGTCCTTTTTGTCTTTGAGACAGTCCAATGTAAGAAATGAATGGGAGAGGACCTCCGATGCTGTGACCCTTGTATAATAATCCGTGTTCAGCATCTGTCCCACCAAGTCCATGAAGTCATCCTGGTCACACTCAACAGCTGGGTCATGTTGTGTGGGAATCGCACCAGGGACCTTCCAGGGACAATAAAACAAAGCAAAAGTTATTTAGTGGAAGAACTGAACTTGTTCAGAAAGAGGCTGTTTTCCAAGAAATTTCACAAACATTGAAAATATCTCGAATTTGCTTGTGCAGGTCGTCCTGGGTCCATTCTGTTGTTGACAGTGGAGGACTCATTTCACCTGGAGACTGAAGAGAGGAATGAATTGATTTACTGCAGATGCAGAAGAAAAGTGAAAATACACAACTTTCACTGGTCAAACAGTCAAAAGAGAGACAGCAAGTAGTACATTACAACATTTGGGATGAGTTGTAACCCAATACTGAATGGACATTTCAACACACAGCCATAGTTTAAAAAAGGAAAATAGTTCTCAAGATATGTCACAAACAATTCAAGCTATATATATATGTGTTTGTGTGTGTGTGTGTGTGTGTGTGTGTGTGTGTGTGTGTGTGTGTGTGTGTGTGTGTGTGTGTGTGTGTGTGTATTTTGGAGTAAATGTTCCAAAGATTGTGTATAAAATCTATGCTTGAGTTTTTTCAGAGATATTCCCTAAAATTAAGGAACCTCATTGCATTCTCATGCTTCTATGAGACTGACGTTGAGAGGACAGACCATATATTGTTATCATGCTCAAAATAAAATAATTCTGGTTGGATTTTTAAAATTTCATCCATCCATCCATCCATTGACTACCGCTTATCCGGGGCCGGGTCGCGGAGGCAGCAGTCTGAGCAGAGTTGGCCAGACTTCCCTCGCCCCAGACACTTCCTCCAGCTCTTCCGGTGGCACCCCAAGGCGTTCCCAGGCCATAGAGAGACATAGTCCCTCCAGCGTGTCCTGGGTCTGCCCCGAGGCCTCCTACCGGAGGGACATGCCCGGAACACCTCCCCCGGGGAGGCGTCCGGGGGGCATCCGAAATAGATGCCCGACCATTATGTCCTCATATGGATCACTATTTATGTTATGGTTGGCTATCGATTATGATTAATAATGATCAAAGATAGTTATTAATAATGTTGTTGAAATGTAATCTGATCTGTATCAGAACCTCGGAGCACCACCTGTCTTAACAGGAAATGATAGCCAATTCAGTTATATCAGTCTCATAAGATATACTAAACAGTTAATCAAGAATTTGAATTAATAGTTAAATTAATTACAATTACCAGAATTAACAGTAAAGCTTGAAGGATTTTGGAGTTCTTGACACAGAAGAGGTCGACATTTCATTCACCGTTGTGCTCATTAATAAAACAGCAAGTATGATTCCAAAAATTATATTTATTAACAATGAAAACAAATAAAACACAGATTCTAACTACCTATATACAGCTGGGTGTGTGTAGGTGCATGTGTGTGTGTGTGGAGAGAGAAAGAGAGAGAGAGAGTTGGAGGGAGTGTGTGTGTGAGACGTGTGATGGAACTACAAAACAAGATGGCGGATCACAAGAAACTACATTCCAAATGGAGGTTATCAGAGAACAGGAGGTCTGTCCTTTACAGCTCGGCCATGTGCTGATAGCAATGGAACAATAGAAGCTAGCCACAGCATCTGCTTCCAGTGTGTCTCTGCTAAAGGACCATTTCTAGAATGCGTTTATGTGACTGCGATTTGTCTTGTAAAACGTCAGGAGTCATCAGATGGTGTTCAGTTACTGTGTGATGTTGTCTTTGATGTGATATGTGTAGGATTGTGAGTTAACGAGTTAGTAAAGCAAAGATTAGCATGCAGTCCCTGTGTCTGTGGCAGAGCTAACGTTGGTTTACAAGTTGATAACTGCTCCTAATATCATTATCACCAGAACGCGATCACTGTAACAGAATCAACACATCTTCATAAAGTTAAACAGTTCTATCATAGCATCAAGTTTAACTAATCTCAGGTTAAGCCCAGTTGTTGTTCCCACTTCCTTGAAGGAGTTCAGTTGTCGTCCTGCTGGAGGGAAGCTGGTGTCTTCTCCTGTAGTTAGCACCTCCTGCTAACTGTGGTTGCTGGTTCTGCAGGCTGAGGAGAAGAAGATGGAGTTGATGTTTCAGGAGCTGTCCTTCTTTACAGCTCCTGGTTGTTCCTTTGTCCAGACTGAGGAGCTGGACCAGTTATATGGACGAGTCAACTTCAGTCTTTGTTTTTGTTGCACTTTAAAGGAGGGCTGTTTTAATTTTGTGAGCATTTCTGTGCCTTTCTTGTTTATATTTACACTATTTTGTTACTCTTAAAAGAGATTGAGCCCAGTTTGAGTCTATTATTTGACAAGTTATGGCCAGTTATTCATTCATTGACTGTTTACAACTAATGGACTGAAGATATACCTCTTCCTTTTTTTTTATATTGTCTGTGGTGTTGTTGAGTTTGTTGTTGAGGTTTCTCTCTAACACTAAATAAATATGGCACTTTTTTCCATAATTTAAGTTGTTGTTCTCTTATTTTTCTCAGTGTGTACATTTGGAAAGCCATGTTTGATTCACATATGCATCCAGTGGGGCGTCACAATAAAATTAGGCATAATGTGTTAATTCCACAGTAGGAGATATTTTATGTTGTTGTTACCTAACAGTTTTGATGTAAAAAGCCAGCATATATCGGTATCGGTGATATCGGTATCGGTGATATCGGTATCGGAAATTAAGAGTTGGACAATATCGGAATATCGGATATCGGTAGAAAAGCCAATATCGAGCATCCCTACTTAAAACTCTAAAAAGCATCTCTCATAATTCCAAGAATTAGGACGCAGGTCCCCAACTCTGCGGATTTAAGGTTCACTGACCAAAAATTCATTCATTCATTATTATCTCATCTCATAATATACACACAAAATCACAGATCATCAGGAGAACATGGTCCAGGACCCTGTTTTTAATGATCGGTTCATTTGGGTAATCACCTCTGTGTTACCTGATGCACTACTAACCTAAACTACAGAGTCGTATTGTAATGTATTAAGTCACACGGATGAAATGGGCCCCAGTAAATTCGATCACGGCACCCTCCCGATTGAAGTTAGCTTCGGAAAGTTAAACCAGACCTCTGGTGTATGAGGTGGAAACCGGGGCTTTGGACAGGAGTGCGCATGAATGTTGCACTCACCAGAAAACACAGAAAATAAACACATTGCATGTATCAGCTTCAGGTTAATCTAACAATGCTGCCCAGACAAAAGCTACTGTCCGTAGCGTGTGGTTGTTGTGCTGTGTCTCCACGGTAACTTGTCCGTGTTGCCAGACCGGACCTCAGCGTTCTGAAGTCCAGAGGCTTGCAAGCTGAAGAAGTAAGCCTAAGGTTGAGAGTCCCGGTGAAGAATACAGAAAAAAAAAAGGAAAAAGGGGAAGAAAGTGTAATCCACTGCTTTTCTGCTCATCTAGCAAGGTTTGAAAGGTCCGGCCTGGTCCGTGTGCATTACCACATGGCTCCCTGCATCCCCCATACGCAGCTGGCCTGACGCGACACTGTCTCGAAGAGGGTTTGTTCTTTCGCAGTGCAGCTTTTTATACCTGTGTGTCATGTTCCTGGCCTCCTGCTGTGTTGACCATGGCCTTGGCTCGTCAGAGTGGGGTTTGCCTCAGAGCTTCCAGGGCGGGTGCTCAGGCTGGTGATGCACTCCCCCTTCATTTCTCTTTGGATTTTGTTTTCACCTTTATTCATCATCAGATATAAGATTGGAGGATAAAACATGCAAACTACATACCACAAGCATGTTTTCCTTGAAGTTGATTTGAATTTTTTTGGATCAACCAAACCTCAGTCTCAATAAATTACCCAAGTACAGAATTCATAATAAAACAGTAGGTTCGCAGATCTGCTCAAGATATTCAAAACAATTTTTCATTATGACTTTTTATTGTTGACATGTTCAAGTCAAATGTTGACATTTCAGAGCAAGGGAAAGCCTCAGTTTCTTTGAGTCACGAAAGACTAAAACAAACACCAGCCTAAAATAGAGAAATTACACCCGATTACATTTTTGTACAGTTCCGCATCTTCTTTTACAGATAGTCATAGTCAGCTGAGGCCAATCAAGTACTTTATCACTGATCCAAAACTTCCACCAGACTGCGCAGTTTATCCACCAACACTGAAAAATAAACCAAATATTACTGAATCAAACAGAAGAGATTTCTCAGCCAGATCAAAAAACACATTGAATGAAAATTGTATTTAAAGTTCTAAAAATTTGAATAAAGCAGAACTGTAAACTTACATAATACCGACAGTGAAACTCGAGCAATTAACGTTAAATTCATGCAGCCCACTACGCTGCACATTCAATCAATGACCAAATATTATATTGTGAAGATAAAACATGGATTTTTACTGAGTGAAAGGTGACTGCTTAAGGTTTTTAAAGAGTATGTAAACTCACTTAAGCTTTGACAACTGGTTTGTTTTCAACATCATTAAGGCAGTACACTAAAGCCATGGTTCCACCGCGCAGCACATGCAGAGCGGGTCTGGGTGGAAGTGGACGGTATGGCAAAGTGCACACAGAGGCGCTGTGCCACCGCAGAAAGTACAGTAGGTGTGGTTGTGAACGATTGTGACCTGTCAGGCGAAGAATGTCACCCGGCCGTCAGAGTAAAGCCTTGAGCCTCATTCTCTCGATGTCTCAATAAACCCAGCTAGCAAATACCCAGTGAGCGCAAAGCGGTGTATGTAAACAACAAACGGGAGGGTTTACGGCCGATGAAATATTTAAATATTGTGGACAAGTCGAGAATGGCGATGGACTCTACCAATCAGCAGACAGCTATGTTGTTGCTCCTCCTCACAGATCCCTTCCTCAGTGCTCACTACCTCAATGGAAGGGTGATGAAAATTGCAACCGGATTATTTTTCCATACCATCCACAACTTTTTCAGTGGGACTGCACGAAAACCTGTCCTGCCCCGCCCTGTCCCGGCGCAAAAAGTGCGGTGGAACCACCACTTTTGTTTTTTTCTTATTGCATTTTTTCCCTACAGGTAAGTAAATGATGTGTTGTACTAAAATGATTTCAAGCCATATGTGACAATGTTTAACAACATAAAACAACCTATGACCACAGTGATGAACGTTGGCATTTACCTCCAGCAGACGGCCTCTTGAAGCTGTCGTAGACCCGGCAGGCATTGATCAGCTCTCCCAGAGGTTTTGGACATCCATCCGGAAGAGGCTCTACATACTTTTCTGTGCACACTTTCTTAAAAATGTCTTCTGTTGAACAGCCTGAAAGATATGTGAGAAGACTTCATGTTGGGAAAGTAAGGATACAGTAAGACTAAACCATCCAAAAATGATCTGAGCTAAGTGTCCTCTTGTGACCAACAGAAGTATCTAAATACAACTCAGTGTAGGGGTCAGGGAGAACGTAACTGCTATGTTTGCCTACTTCTGTTTACACAGTTGAAGTTGTTGTCTGTTCAGACTCATATATTGTAGTTAAGATTATTCCACTCAGAGAAGTCAGACAAATATGACATCATAAGACAATATGGTAAATATAAAGACACTCTTCACCTAGTTTCCATGCCTGTTTCTGATTTCGGCCCCGCCCACTCAGAGTACAGATACGGGTACAGATCATTTTGATGGTTGAACAGATACAGATAGTGGTGTACTTGCTCATCCCTACTGCACATGCTGCTCAGGTAAGGGAGGGAAAAAAATGGAAGTGAACAAAACTATGTTAATAACGTAAACATTTTTTAACGAGTTAAATGTTTCAGATCAATTAATTGAATTAACACATTATTTTTGACAGCACTAGAAAAAACAAATAAATGCACATTTTGAAGGCAGTGCAGCTATTAACATCATGAAAATTCTGTTATTTCTAGGAAAATAAATTCCAAGAATCAACAAAATTAAGTTATTCAGGATAGTCTATTGTGAAGAGATATCTTCGGACTGAACCGTGGGACTTCTGGTTAATACTTGTTGCTGCTTTTACCAGGTTTCTCCAAAAATTATAATGTACACATACACACCTTTGAAAGGTCTTTCATGGGTTGCAACTTCCCACAGAACAACACCAAAACTGAAAAACAACAAAGATATTTGTTATTGATCATATCAATAACAAATATCCTGTAATTGATCCAATCCTTTTTTTTTGGTTCTGGTGTCATTTTCACTATCAATGGAAATGGAATAATTGAATAAGTTCAATTACTAGCAATTTGTCCGGAAAGTATTCACATCGCTTCACTCTTTTTTACCTAAACACTTTACACACAATACTCCATATTGACAATGGGAAGAAAAATGTTCTGCTGCTTTGAAGATCCCAATGAGCACGGTGGCCTCCATCATCTGCAAATGGAAGAAGTCCATAGCCACCAGGACTCGTCTTGTTGGCTAACTGTCTGAACTGAGTGCTCAAGAGGAGAGAGAAGGGAAGTATAAGGCCTTAGTCACGGATGTACCCTCGAACCTGATGGTCACTCTGTCAGAACAGCAGTGTTCTTCTGTGGAGAGAGGAGAACCTTCTTGAAACACATCCATCTCTCATCGCAGACCTGGATGGAAGAGTGGCCAGATGCCACTCCTTAGTAAATGGGACATGGCAGCCTGCCAGGAATCTTTCAAAATACATCTGAAGGACTTCAAGACAGGAGAAGTTCTTTTGTTTGATCAGACCAAGTTTTAATTCTTTGGCCAGAATGTCAGCCATTATGTTTTAAGGAAAATAGGCATTGCTCATCACCAGGCCAATACAAGCATAACTGTGGCAGATCATGCTATGGGGAGACTAGTCAGGATATAAGGAAAAATTAATTCACCAATGTAGACATCCTGGATGAACACCTGCTCCAGAGCGCTCCAGACCTCAGACTGGGAAGACAAGCCATGTCTCAGGACAATGACCTGGAGCACACGTCCGACACATGAAGAATGACTTCAAGCCAACCCTGTGAATGTCCTTCAGTGGCCCAGCCAGAGCCCAGATTTGAACATCTTTGGAGAGATGTGAAAATGCCTCTGTACTGACGGTTGCTCAAAGAGGAATGGACCAAATTGGCAAAAGAGAGGTGTGCCAAGCGTGTGGCATCATATTCAAAAACACTTGCATAAAGTATTGAGCAAATGCTGGAGATAATTATGAGATTTCTTAGTTTTTTATTTTGGATAAAATTGCAAAATGTTCATATTTCTTTTCAAATCGTCATTATGGGTCATTGTGTGTAGAATCTTGAGGAAAGCAACGAACTCAATCCATTCAGGAAAAAAAACCCCAACAAATGTGGAAAACGTCAACAGTGTAATTTGACAGAATAACCATTAGTGCTTGTCATGACATTCATCAATTATTTTTGGGATCACAACAAAAAAAAAAAGAGCACGACTTCATTCAATGTGGCATGCTTTACTTGCTGGTTTTTAAGTGCTTTTGGGATTGCTCACCTGTATATCTCACACTCTTTATTGTAGACATGGTTGATGTTGTCAAGCATCTCAGGAGAGCAGTAGCACAGTGATCCTCTCTCGGTGCCCTTCGATGGTTTTCTTAGTGAAGTCTCAGTTTTTGCCAGCTCAAAACCTCCCAGCTGAACACAACAACAACAGCAACAAAGATTAAAGCTGCCACAGGAGGAGCTGAATGTAACCCCAGAAAACTCTGGATTCAGTACCTTGACTCTATAGCCATCAGTTACCAGGAACTTTGAGCTGTTGATACACCCGTGAACTTTACTTTTCTCTTCAGTCTGGTGTAGTCTAAAAGATACCGGAAATGAATACAATTTTGTTATAAATGAATACGAATTTCATACCTTAAAGTTCTATTGTAGTGCCAGACACCAAAAGGTAAGCCAAAGTTTGAAAAAAAAATCCAGCAGGAGAAACACATTGCCTTAAAGCCTTTTTTTATCAAACAAATAGATTTCTGCATATGTCACATCTATGTTTTGAAACTGACCGATAGAGACCTTGGGCTGCATCCAGACACATCCGAGCTTTCTTGGTCCATGGAAGGTTGTGCTTCATGTCCAGGACCTGTCGAAGGCTGCCTTTCTCACAGTATTCCATGATGATGAGGAATTCAGGGTTTGGGGCTTTTGATAATTGCAAGGACATTGCAAGTTACTTTACCTTTAAACACTACTTTAACTTGAAGATATTAGGCACTGAAGTGACCAACATGCTGTGCTCTACTCACATTTCTCATTCTGGATGCAGATGCCAAACATTCGCAGTATGTTTGGTGACTCGAACTGTTTCATGGTATCCACTTCCTTTTTGAAAACCTGCTCCACCTCCCTACATATATTGGGAACATGTTTGTACTAACAATGCATTTGTGGGAGGAAAGTTGTTATATGTCACTTATGACATTCTGAGTGAACTGAAAGACTGATCTTGCGTTTGACTCAACTAAGCACAATGATCACCTGGTAAACTTTCTGAAAAACTGTTAAAATACAACTCATGTACAGACTTAAATCAAATTAAGTACTTTTGAAAAGCTTGAGAGAGAGTGAGTGAGTGAGTGAGTGAGTGAGTGAGTGAGTGAGAGTGAGAGAGAGATATTACAATTCACGTCACTAATGTAATGATTTGTGGGACCAACCCTGGACTGGTGCTCTTGGGGTCAAGGTATCTCTTAATGGCCACTGGGAATCCATTAAATTCTCCTTTGTAGACCTCTGAAGTTGGTGTTTTCATAAAAGCTTCCTTTTCATACTTCAACTCCTTTTTCTTAATGATTCGGGTGCTTTCTTTCACAGGATCAGGCTTATCCACTGAAAAAGAAAGATTAAAATGTTTTTCCCATCATATGCAGTCGTACGTTTCCACTAACCTTGCAGTGGGTTTTGCCCTTTGCAATATCAAATCAAAGTTGTTCACACACACACACACACACACACACACACACACACACACACACACACACACACACACACACACACACACACACACACACACACACACACACACACACACACACACACACACACACACACACACAGCATTCAAGCCTATAGGGAGCGCACGCACGGTGTAACAACAAAACTACTTCCCCTCCACAAAATAAAGTTTATACCGCCCCTACGGTAACTGGGTGAATTATGACCTTAACTGATCATCACAGTGGGGAACTTTATTTTGTAGAGAGGCGAGGTTTCCGGTCGGAGGTATTCTGGTGTTACACTGCGCGGCGCTCTCATGCTGGAGAGAGACAAAAGAAAGGAGTTACTCATAAGCTGGAAACAGCCCTAACTGTAAGCTTCAAGGTGCCATATCATGCAAAATTGACTTTCAAATGGTTTTCCTACAATACTATGCATTCCCATACTGAGAAATTACACTCCAGAAGTGAAGAAAGTCTGTTGTCTCGTTCTCTGGCGAACCCAAATCGGAAAGCAAACCATTGGTGATGTCACCAAAGTTTTTAGCTAAACCCAATCCAGATAGACCCTCCCTTTGACCCGCCCACAAGCAGCATGCTGTTTTTTTCACCTGCTGCCAGCTGCAGGTGTTTACCTTCAGCTTACGGTAGATAGATACCAGAGAAGATACGAGCGAAACACGCCAGATACACAGTTATTAATTGTATCAACGAGCAGAGGAGCAGATTTTTACTACCTTCGTCTGAGCCTATGAGGACCCAGTGTATTAATTTTATTTTTAATTGCTTAATTGTCGCTCCCAGCACTTCGCAGAGGATATTTTTTCACAACATGTCCAGAACAACGCTGGATTCGCTGCAACACTTCCAATGAAGCAAATGTGGGAGCTGTAATTAAAATATTTTGATTTATATGCCTTTACATTACTTTTCGAAACACCAGGCTGGTTAGTTTGCAACAGCTGATCCCACGTTTTTTTTTTTTTTTTTGTTTGTTTGTTTATTGTGAGGTATTGTCCATGTCTGCAAAGTTGTGCTGATAGGGACTGTAGATCAAATGTTGGCTTTGCAGAGTCTGAGGTCTGTGTATGGGCTTGATAATTGTGAGGTGATCTTGATATATATTTCTATGATTAAATGGTGGTTCAGGATATTCTCTTATCTGCTACTAATTATGATCATTAGTGGAGGATCATTAAATTATTGTATCTCAGTGTGGTATTTATATAGTTAGATAAGGTCAGATTCACTTAGGCTGGTCTGAATAGTAATTTATTTACTGTTAAAACAGCACATTTCTTTGTCAAGAAACTATTCAGTGCAGCTGATTAACACATTCAGACACACAATATGTTGTGTGTCACAAGAGGTTCCCATCAAGAGGGTCCCGTCCCTGCGTCTTCAAGTAGGGGACAGGTCTCTGACTGTTGTCTCGGCCTATGGACCGAACATCAGTTCAGAGTACCCAAGCTTCTTGGAGTCCCTGGGAGGGGTGCTGGATAGTACTCCAACTGGGGACTCCATTGTTCTCCTGGGGGACTTCAACGCCCACGTGGGCAATGACAGCGAGACTTGGAAGGGGGTGGTTGGAAGGAATGGCCTCTCCGATCTGAACCCAAGCGGTGTTCTGTTATTGGACTTCTGTGCCAGTCACAGTTTGTCCATAAAGAACATCGAGGCACTGAGATCTGTAAGCACATTACTACCAAGCCAGCATGAGCTGCTGGCTACGTCACAGAGGGGGTGGGAGGAGGCGGGCTGTGGGCTGGGCTGCAGTCTCCGTGCGGGCGGGGGGAGGCAGAGGAGCTGACAACCACCCGTTTCATGAGAGGTGACGTCACCTCAATCCAAGAAATAGCTATAATTTCACAAGTTTTGAGTGTTGTATACTGTATCACCCAAATTATTATCCCACATGAGCATAGGATGGACTGTGAAACATGAAATATAGCGAAATATGGCTCCTTTAAAGAAACGTGAAAAGTGTTTTTATGTAAAATGTTGTGTTTTTGGTAACATTTGTGCACTAATTACCTTTAAGACAATTGCACTAATTAGTAAACTTCTTTTGCCAATAAATTCCTTATTTGTTAAGATATCTGAATGATTTGGGTGTCATTCTCTTTGTTTTTACATTCAATTTGGTTGCCTTTTTAATTTTTCTTCACATACATACATGTAGTGAAGTTTCGAGTGAGGCGAGGCAGATACAGATAGTTATAAGTGAAAACCCATCACAAATGAAAAGAAGCTATTACCTTAACAGAAAAAAAGACAACTTTTTTAACAAAGCAAGAAAAGATAAGGAAAAAAGAAGCAAAGAAAATACATTAATGTTAATGTGCAATCTCTACATTTATTCGTCCAGAATGCACCATTTAAAGGAGTCATATCACACAACTTTGACACTTTAACATGGTTAATTTTTTCCCCCTAAAACATTGTATTCAACGCATTTTGCCCCAAATCCAGCTTGTCCTTGATTTTCAGCCAATTGAATATTTGAGCATTCGAGCCTCATTTAGAATCTGCTGATTTTCATGGAGCTGGACTGGCTCCGTCCCACATACCCATCTTAGGAAGAGGAGGAAGTGCTTATTCTCCTCATGCCATGCAGAATTGTTTACATTCTATCTTTCTCTACAGTATGGAGAAAAGCTGTTCAACCAAACCCTTCCGAACCAGAATGTGACCCAGAAGGAGAAGCTCCTTAAGAAATTCTGATTCTGCTGCTGCAGCAGGACATTTCAGAATGGTTAGTAAAACATATTGTGTGCCTGAATGTGTTAATTTGCTGCACTGAATATTTTATTTACTAAGAAATGTGCTGTTTTAACAGTCTTTACAGTCTCTATCAGCACAACTTTGCAGACACGAACAATACCTCACAAAAAAAAAAAAAAAAAAAAAAAAAACGTGGGATCAGATGTTGCAAACTAACCAGCCTGGTGCTTCAAAAAGTAATATAAAGGCATATAAATCAGAATATTTTGCTTTTCGAAGCGCTCCACTCCTCTGCTCGATAAAATTAATAACTGTGCATCTGGCGTGTTTTGCTCATATCTTCGCTGGTATCTTTCGACGCTGAAGGTAAACACCTGCAGCTGTAGTGAGGTGAAAAAAATAGGGTCTCTCTTTGGCCCACAAGCAGCATGCTATCTGGATTGGGTTTGGCTAAAAACTTTGGCGAGGACACCAATGGTTTGCTTTCTAATTCACTCCTTGGAGCACACACTTTAGAAACAATTAAACAAGCCAGAGAAGAGACAGCAGACTTTCTTCTCTTCTGGAGTGTCATTTCCAGGTACGGGGATGCACATTACTTGAGGAAAACCAATAGAAAATGATTTTTTCCTGATATGGGACCTTTAAGAGCCATCTGTATGTTTTTGTTTTTAAATAATAATAGCTTAGAAGTTTAATAGTTTAAAAGTACAATAACTTTCATCACTGGGGCAACTCTCAGTCTAAAAATTGATTGTCGCAATGTGGTTTATAAAGGCATTGTATTTAAATGAAGTTAACATGAGCTGAAATCGAGGAAAATTGAAGAGCCCCACCTAAGAAATTTACTACCAGCCGCCGCTGACCATTTCACAAACTGCAGACCTGTTTCTCTTCTTCCACAATTTTCTCAAATCCTTGAAAAATTATTCAATGATAGATTAGAGACAATTCATAGAAAAATGTAATTTACTATCAGACAGTCAATATAGATCTAGAACTAACCGGTCAACAACTCTAGACTTAACTGAACTCATCGAAGAAAATGTCAATTCTATAGACAATAAAAAAAATCCCAGGTAGAGTTTTCATTGAATTGAAAAAAGCATTTCATACTATGAATCACAACATATTAATCAATAAACTGGAACCATATGGAATCAGGCGAGTTGTACTGAGTTGGGTGAGAATCTATTTGGAGAGCAGGAAACAGTTTGTGAAGATGGGTGACTGTTGGGATACTGTGTGTGGCATCCCACAGGGGTCCATGTTGGGCCCTAAACTGTTCATAATGAACATCAATGACATATGTAAAGTATCTGAACTTCTGACATTTCTATTATTTTCTGATGACACAGATATTGCAGGAACTGGTGATGATTTAATCACCTCAGAGTTAAAGAAAATGAAACTATGGTTTGATGAAAAAAAAACTAGTTTTCATTAAATGTATGTAAAACCAAAAAAAAATCATGATTTTTGAAAAATGTAAAGTGAATAATCAGAAAAAATTACAGTTAGATGGTGTAGAAATAGAAAGGGTGACTCCCCCAAAAATATTAGGAGTAATAATGTTGGACAAAATTAGCTGGAAGCCTCACATAAATCATGTTCAAAACAAATTATCCTGAAGCATCTCAGTCCTGGCCAAACCTGATGACCAAAAAGACACAATACCCAAAATACGATTGATGATAAATTCTACTATGACTCCAAGAAACAGTTGTTAGAAGCAAAATTTGTCCAGTTTGTATTTAACGTTTTGTACTCACACAAGTCCACTATCTTTTCCACATTGACTTTGACATTCTGAAACTCTTTCAGCATGGTCTCCGTTCTCTCCTGCTGGACTCTGATATACTCCAGTAGCACTGTGGAACAAAGATACACAAAATATAAACGTCACATACATAACGCACAAGGTACCAGTTATGGACACACTGGATTAAAGTGAAGTTGGTTAACATGAGAAAAAGATGAAGCCTTGGTGTGTGCAAAATGAGTGAGCCGAGCAATTCATTTATGTAGATCTGAAGTCTTGAACTTGGGGCCCCATTGCCACAATAAATTTTCAAATGAAAACGCATAGTTTTTGCTTTTTCATTTCAGAAATGTGTTATGTTTACACTGCAACATTTCTAAAATGATGTAGTTCGCTTGCTTGGTTTTTCTTAAACACTTTTCTTAAGGGAATGTTCTTAAGTTAACACCTGCAGCCAGTACTGAATTCCATTTGTCATTTGCTGTTTTGCACAGTTTGGCAGTCCCTCCTTTACTATTTTTGCAAAGGCAAATTTAGGCTTGGATATGCACACATCTGTCATCCCTTAGGGCCGTTGCTTAATCCATGTATGTATCGTAAATGCACACTTTGTCCAGTTTAGTGGCATAGAGAGCCTGAACTGAATCCCAAATGAGACGAGAGAAAAGGCAGATCACAACTTTGGCAGGTCACTTCTCTGAGACAGAAAGAGAAAGAATCAAACAAATCTATAGTTAAATGCAGTGCATTTCAGAGCCAGGCCTTCACTGCTGGTCTGAGTCAACCCAACCCTCACTAACTTTCTTATGGCTACAAAAACCACGTTACCATGCATAAATGCCTTATAAAATCCCTTTGCATCACAGATAGATACTCGTGTAGCAAGAATAAATACATTTATGAATTAAAAAAATCCAAGTTCACGTCTCATCTCCTGCTGCAGCTGCATAAAAAAGTGGCTGCTTTTCCCAAAACTTCTGGGGGTCGAGGAGGGTGACAAACGTCAGCTTTTAGTGATCTTGAAAATAATATAATTGCAAATAATATAATGCTGAATCCTGCCATGGAGTTTATAGTGAGCACTAGTAAATTGCACTGGATGTGCACTCAGAGTGCTGCGGTGCGTTCAATTACCTCTTTGAAAAGTCTGTCTTCAAAATTGTTTTGACAATAAATCTGCAACCAAATGTCTTTATCTTCCCCTTTAGTCATTGTAGGTTGACAAAACTGCTATTAAATGAACACAACTATATTTTTTGTTCGTGCATCTTGCTACAGATGCAGCCAGCTAGCGCTGGAGGGTGAACTCTCTGGCCATCCAATCAGAGGGCTTGAATACACCGACGTCATGCTTGGCCTGCTTGAAGGCCCAGATCGCCAATACAAAATCTGATTGGTTGAAGCAGCCATGTGACCGAAACTAGTTTTACACTGCAGACCCCTGCAGAACTGAATCTGAAGGCCTCAGGCAGATTGCAGCCGGGGAGAAGCGATGAGGAGAAGCAGACAGACCATTTGGAACTATTTAAAAAGTATTCATGGACAAAATATACAATCAATCTGTGATTCATATCTTTTTCTTAGGCCTGCAGAGATGGCCTTGAAGGCCCTGACAGTCCGCCACTGGGTAAATGCAGAGTCACAAAATTACCTGAACAGCAAAAACATGCAAACTACACTCAAAAAAGCTCTGAGTCCTGCATTTTCTCACTTCAACACAGGAGGGCTAATTACTCAGCCATCATGCAGCAATGGCCTTTTGATCTTATACCATTAGAAAGCATGTGATTTCTACTCAACTCCTCAACAACAGATTTGAGCCCAAATCAATTTCCCTTACATGTTTTCAGCTCTTCATCATCCTCCATCCCATCCACCTTGTCTTCTGTGTCTCTGGTGGTCTGTTCAAACACCTGATACAGCATGTTTCCCTGCTCCATCTGCAGAGCTCCTGATAGAATCTGGAAGGCGTCGTTGAAACGATCATTCACAGTATCGAACTCATCTCGATGGGTGCTGCACTTCAGGATGCGTTCCACCCAGTTGGCCATGGTGTATTTTTTAATAAGCTCTTTTGATGATTGTAGAGTGAAGCAGAGTTCTTTGAGGGCTTTCTCTACCACAGCACCATCCTGGACCTTGGCCATCTCACGTTGTTTGATGGTCTTCACCAGTTCCTCCAAGGATTTAACTCGCTTTGAAACACGGTGGCAGCGCTTCTTGTTAGCCTTCACATTTTCCACCAGGTGGTAAATCTCAGAGGCAATGGACAGGATGGGATCTATAAAGTCCATGATAAGCTGCAAAACAGAAAAGATTATTTATTTCTGAGCAAAACACACCTGAATCTCTAATACATGCCATCATAAAATCCAATCTCTGAAATCAGTGTGGAAGAGCTGATTGCGATCACATTTCTATTACATAGAAAAGGAAATAATAGATCTTAAGATAAGCCCAAACATTCAGTTTCAGTTCACTCAGTCAAAATGCTATAATAGCAATTGAAGGAATATAGAAGTTAAACATTTTTTTTTGGTGTGACAACTGAACATATTGTATTCAGTTGTCTTTCTACACAGCTGGGATTTCTCCCACTGCCATAGTTGGGGAAAAAAACAGCTATAAATCCTGTTCAGGGACTTTCCAAGTTGGTCGGCCATGTCTCCTCAGCGCTCCACTTTGCAAAAACATGGTGAAGGTAAGATAAGAGGTCAGAGGTCACTTCGTCCCACAGAACGTCAAGCTCTGAGAAGAACCAGTTTGAAGCAGTTCTGGAAACAAAGGAATAGCAACTTCACCATAGCAACGCATCCATCACGAGGAACTGACCAATGTGAGGTTGAGGTGGTGTATGCAAATGTATAAATATGAACCATGCGTGGCAGTTGTGCCCTTTTTCGGTTGTAAACCCAGACTGCACATTTGGGTCTGCAAGGAAGAACGGTCCGAGCTCGTATAGTGTAATCTCTGATTATATGGAATTTTGTAGCATTATGTAATCTGATATGCATTTTTGTAATCTCTTGTTTGTTTGATTATTAAATTCACTATTGAAGAAATTAACTCTGTTTCTGCCTCTCCATGACCAAACGAACACGCAGGAATTCAGGGGAACACAGGTAGGAATTCCAACACTTTCTGACCTTATATCACATGTATAATACATGCAGTGTATATAATTTAAAATGAAAAATTTACAATTTTCCAAACAACACTAGATATGTGGAAATTGATTGCATCTCAACTTTTTTTATTTCACTTAGAAAAACCTCAATTTAGATTCACAGCAATATGAAGGAATCACACAAAATACCAGAACAATGAACAGCAGCAAAAACTGTGCAGTATCAGGTGCCATTACCAGCAAATATATGCTGCAGTACCTCAAATCACAAACCGAGGAAGATAAGGGAGTTAGCTTCGAGTTAGTAACAACTTCGAACCAAAACAGGAAGATAAAGTGTCCTTCAAATCAGGATGTTAAATAATGGGCCCTTGGGGCAAAATGGGTCTGCAAATGGGGTGAACCAGTCCGGATGAACTTACAAAGGTTAAACTTCCCAAAAAAGTAGGTGCGCTGGTGTAATGGGTCCACTAGGGATCACACTGGAAGACCATCAAGGTAAGTTTGTTTGTTAATACTATATATGATTGAGTTCTGAGATAAGACATTTCAGTCTCAAATGAAAGGCAGACAGGCCGCATTTTAGGTTGTCCCATTTTCTTCAAAAAATGTCTGGTTTATTATAAAAGAGCTTGTAAAATATAAATATGTGAACATTTTCTAGCTGAACCTAAGTTGTCCTAAACATTTTAATTAAAATTTACTGGATGTATTACCTGAAACATGCCTCAAAATGCTTCAAATATATCACCCTTTTCAGGAAATTAACTTCATAAAGAATTCTAAGCATTGAAATTTTGGTCAAGAGTTCTCTTTTTCCAGGCTTGAGAAGAGCTTGAGAAAAATGTTTTCAATGTGAAATAACCTGGTTTTGCAGATTGCAGGGGGGAAAAAGCAAATGATTAAATTTGTGATATTTATGCTTTGTTGTTTTTGTATTATGCAACGTTTTTTTATGTCTGGTGGCCTATGCATTGCTGGAACCCTTTCGTGCCAAGTGCTATTGACCTCGGCTGACAGGAATCAAAGGCACCTGAGCTGATCTGCTTTGAGCAGAGACATTTTCCCCTGGCTGTGTTTGTTAAAGACCAATCAGAAGACGTCTGTAATGCAAAGTAGATGGTATTGAACTTAAGCCACTTCGCCCACGTTCAATTCTCCGTTCTTCCGCATTTTGTCTTAAGCATTTCTGTTTATTGAGAAATTACAGTCCAGTGGACAGCAGCCCAGTTCTTTTTTAATCTGGCCTATAAAAGTACCATAAAACATGGCAAACAATGTTGCTACCAGGATAATACAAAACTGAGCTGGATGATCGGACGAGGGATCATGTTACCTCATCCTTCATTAATTAATTTTGACCCGAGAGGACGACATGAGAAAGGACTGTGGGAACTTACAATGACATCTTCCTCCTGTCATTAACAGCTCACGGAGCAGCTATAATAAACTTCAAGAGTACTGAGACGTACCAGTATCTACACAGTGGAGAGGTGGGCTTTGTGCCATCATCCAGAGATGGAGAATTCACATTTTGTAGATTCCCAGCTGGTCAGCTCGTGGACCACGCTAACCACTCGGAGTGAGTGAAGCAGAGCACAGCTGTTCCTGCAGCTTCAATATTGTGGACGGTTCAAATGTCAGTTAGCACTGTTTGTGAATAGAGCACCCGCGGTGCAAGTATTGGCTCCGGTGTGTGTGTGTTTATAGAACGCCTGGATCGTAATTGGACACATTTAGTCAAAATACTGAATATTTATTCAGTGGGTTAAAAAAGCTTCATATTGTGTGTGGTAATTTGATATTCATCTTCTGAACACCCTGGACAATACAAAAACAACTGATAACCAGAATGTACAGTAATAATTTCTTCCCTCTCTTCACAAAACCCACCCGAACAACATTTTCACCAATCAACTGGATAATCAAATAACAGCTGGATTACTGCTGAATGATATAAGTGATCATTTACCTGTATTCAGCATTTTTTGAAATGTTTTTGACAAGAAAGAAAAAATTAATTAATTAAAATTAAGCCTATTATAAGCTTATTAGACACTGAACACTAGAGACCATGGCGGCAACCATAAGCTAACTTATGTGCACAGAACTGGGGCGAGGTTCATGCCTCCACTGACCCAGAGGAGGCCTATGAAACCTTCCTTAATACTTTGTTGAAAGTGTATGATAAGCACTGTCCACTTAGAAAAGTCTGTATCAAAGATAATAAACAAGCAAAACCTTGGATCACAAAAGGAATATTGAAATCATGTAAAAGGAAAAAATATTTATAAAGAATATGCATAAAACTAAGAACCAAATACATGGAACACAAATATAAAATGTATAAAAACAAATTAATGAAAAAAATAAAACACAGCAAAAGAACATATTTTTGTAACCTATTACAGCAACATAAAAATAGTATCCAAGCTACATCAAAAGTATTAAACAGTATCATTGAATCATTGAAAAAGGCATGAAAAATAAGGAATATCCAAATTATTTCATAGAAAATAACCAAACTATACATGATACCAAGGGAATAAGTGATTCATTTAATAACTTTGTGAATGTTGGACCCAATTTAGCCAATGAAATTGTACAACGAGGAAACACTATAGAATATAATAAATTAACTATCCAAAACCATTTAGAATCGCTTTTCCTCCCACCTGTACATGAACGTGAAATCAGAAATTGTACATTCTTTTATAAATAAGAAGTCAACAGATTGCTTTGACATATGTCCCTGATCAAAGAGGCTGTTGATTAATAGTTGTTCCCTTCGCCTCCACTCAAAAAAATAAGTCATTGGATGAACTCAATTATATTTTGGGCAGTTTTTCCATCCAAAAAATATATGTAGCCACAACTAAAACGATTCACAGCTATGCCATATAATGTATTTGAGTTTGTCTAACTTGCTTTTACTCTTTATGTCCAAGCTAAATTAATATCATCTGGGTTATATAATCGAATTGAGTTAGTCCTACTCATTTATGTCAAATAGAACCAAATAAAATATACTACAATAATGTAATGAAAACTATTTGAGTTTGACCAACTTGCTTTAATTATTTATGTCCAACCTGAATTAATATTATCTGGCTAATATAATTGAATTAAGTTAGTTCTCCTCATTTATATCAAATAGAACTAGATTAAATAAACTACATTAATGTACTGAAAAAGATCTGCGTTTGTTCAACCTAAAAATATATTAAAAATGTATTCATTGAACCACACCCCCCCAAACAGGAAACAAATGACACTATATCTGTTGCAGTGCATTTATTTTTAAACAGAAAACTGAACAGATTTAACAATGTAGCTCAAGAGTCCTCATTAAAATTCTGAGCCTGCATACATACAATAATTGTGAAAACATCTGTGAAATGTGAAAGTCAAGCAATCCAAATGAAAACTTTGCAAAATTCTGAAGCACTACCAGAACCGGTGCAATTACAAACAAACTTGACATGTAATATATCCTAATATAAGATATTGAAACACTAAGTGAGACATTACAGACATAAGATATTACAACTGAAATTGTATAGGGCATTGCTTTTGGCACTTTTGGCAACTGCTCCAGGCAGCAAAAGATCAGGGATTAGAAATTACAGAAGACTCCACTGGTTCACTGTGAAATAAAATTGCATCTCAACATTTAACGTGAAGCTGAAAGATGGTGTGTTCTTTAACAAACTAAGAAATTATCCAATATCCATGGTCAAACAAATTAACAATGTAAATTAATAAACAAAAAAATACCAATGCCACAATGCAGGTTTTGCTCATGAAAATTCAGCATTTTCAGATTGGTGGTGACGATGACAGCATTAACAATTTAGACCAGGTTTGGTTCCATGTGAAATCAAATCGGTTCAGTGCACAATCTAATTGGTTCCGTGCACAATCAAATCAGTTCAATGCAGACTTGGTTCTGTGCATAATCAAATCGGTTCTGTGCAGACTCGGTTCAGGTAAAGCTTAGTTCCTTGTTCCTTCTGGTACATGAACAGCTTGATCTTCAGTTGCTGTATTTTGGTATTGACCTTAAGTCATCCAGACTCATGAGGATTTTCTGCACACACTCAAACGTGTGGGAAGCTGAGATCCTTCGACGTCGGCTCTCCCTATCATTGTGAAGCAGAAGTCACCAAGCGTTGGATTGTTCACGGGAAGGTGAGCTGGGTTTAGACCATTGTGAGACAGGTTAGTTATACCCTACTGATGATGTGTTGTTGCAATACTAATCAGAACAGGATTAGTATTGCAACAACAAGGAAGGCCTAAGCAGTGAGATGAAAGCCAGGAGGACGTTTTCCACTTTGGAGAGGAGCTTCACATCTTTGATGACAACCAACACGTCGTCGTGCTTTGCCAAACGCTTTGCTTCGGAAAGTGTACATGCCCATCAGTGTTGTAGCAACGTCTTTCTCAGCATCCTCAGATGCAGAAGCCTTAAAAACAGAAACATACAACAATACTTTTACAACATAAAAAAGATGGTGTTATCAATTACAAAGTAGCCAAAAACTTACCACCACTACGAAGCAGCCAAAAACAGCTTGGTGACACTGGAAAGCATCAGTTAAGAGAAGAGATCATTTAGAAGTATGGACATGTCCAAAAAGTATTTGCCCTGCACCAGCAACTCTCATATTGCCACAGACAATTTTAAAACATGTATATTTTCATGTATATTTTAAATCAAGTGCATCAGGAATAATATTAACAATAATGATTATTTGCTTGGGATTCTTTAAAATAATTACATGAATTACATGAAAGAGCAGCTGACAGGTACAGGCAGGCCAAGCATACCGTGGCCCGGGCTGTGGTGGAGGCAAAAACTCAGGTCTGGGAGGAGTTCGGAGAGGCCATGGAGGAGGACTATCGGTTGGCCCCGAAGGAAATTCTGGCAAACCCTCCAGTGCCTCAGGAGGGGGAAGCAGTTTTTCACCAACACTGTTTACAGCGGAGGTGGGGAGCTGTTGACCTCAACTGGAGATGTCATTGCACGGTGGAAGGCACACCTCCTCAATCCCACCACCACGTCTTCCACTGAGGAAGCAGAGGCTGGGTCCTCAGAGCTGGACTCGTCCATTACCCAAGCTGAAGTCACTGAGGTAGTTGGTAAGCTCCTCGGTGGCAAAGCACCGGGAGTGGATGAGATTCGCCCCGAGTACCTTAAGTCTCTGGATGTGCAGGGACTGTCGTGGCTGACATGTCTCTGCAATATCGCGTGGCGGTCAGGGACAGTACCTCTGGACTGGCAGACCGGGGTGGTGGTCCCTCTTTTTAAGAAGAGGGATCGGAGGGTGTGTTCCAACTACAAGGGGATCACACTCCTCAGCCTCCATGGGAAAGTCTATTCCAGGGTACTGGAGAGGACCATCCGGCCGTTAGTTGAACCTCGGATTCAAGAGGAACAATGTGGTTTTCGTCCTGGTCGTGGAACACTGGACCAGCTCTATACTCTCCACCAGGTGCTTGAGGGTTCATAGGAGTTTGCCCAACCAGTCCACATGTGTTTTGTTGATCTGGAAAAGGCATTCGACCGTGTCCCTCAAGGCATCCTGTGGGGGGTGCTCCTGGAGTATGGAGTCCGGGGCCCTTTGTTAAGGGCTGTCCGGTCCTTGTACGCCCGGAGTAGGAGTTTGGTTGGCATTGCCGGCAGTAAGTCGGACCTGTTCCCAGTGCATGTTGGCCTCCGGCAGGGCTGCCCTTTGTCACCGGTTCTGTTCATTATCTACATGGACAGAATTTCAAGACACAGCCAGGGACCGGATGTGTTCAGTTTGGGGACCACAGGATCTTGTTTCTGCTTTTTGCAGATGATGTGGTTCTGCTGGCTCCATCGAACCTGGACCTTCAGCGTGCACTGGTGTGGTTCACAGCCGAGTGTGAAGCAACTGGGATGAGGATCAGCACCTCTAAATCCGAGGCCATGGTTCTCGACCGGAAAAAGGTGGCTTGCCCTCTTCAGGTCAGTGCAGTGCCCTTGTCTTGGGGTCTTGTTCACAAGTGGGGGGAAGATGGAGCGTGAGATCGACAGGCGGATCAGTGCAGCATCCGCAGTTATGCGGTCATTTAATCGGTCTGTCATGGTGAAGGAGCTGAGCCAAAAGACGAAGCTCTCGATTTACCGGTCGATCTTCGTTCCTACCCTCACCTATGGTCACGAGCTATGGGTCATGACCGAAAGAACAAGATCCCGGATACAAGCGGCTGAAATGAGTCACCAGGGAGCTCGGAGTAGAGCCGCTGCTCCTCCACATCGAGAGGAGCCAGCTGTGGTGGCTCGGGCATCTGTTTTGGATTCCCCCTGGACGCTTCCCCAGGGAGGTGTTCCAGACATGTCCCTCCGGTAGGAGGCCTCGGGGCAGCCCTCGGACACACTGGAGGGACTATGTCTCTTGGCTGGCCTGGGAACACCTTGGGGTCACACCGGAAGAGCTGGAAGAAGTGTCTGGGGCGAGGGAAGTTTGGGCAGACTGCTGCCGCTCCCAAACTGCAGGGGGCAGAGCATCGCAAACACACTTCCAGCGTAGTATTAAATTAAAGCAGAAGAAAAAAAGCTTTTGTGCTTTTCTTCTTTTTTTTTTTTTGAGCGCTACCACTGGTACAAATCATACAAACACTATTGGTACTTATAACTTAAGTCTTATAGCACTAGTTTTTTTTCCTTATGCATAGCAACTTGTAGCAGTTAAAGAAATTGTTAATTAGTTTTTATTCTTTCATTTTCTATTTTTTATTTTTCTCTTTTTTTTTCCAATTATTATTATCATTTTTATTTATTTATTTATTTTTTCAACCATTTTCAATTGGTACAAATTACTTTTTATATTTTGTTCTCCATTTTCTCTTTTTTTCTATTTCTCTTTTTCTCAATTATTTTTTTTTTCTCTCTCTTTATTCTCTCTTTTGGTTTTTACATTGCCACAATAACAACTCCCAAGGATACACAAGAACGGACACTCGTGATGTGATGAACTTTTTCTTTTTTTATTTATTTATTTGTACTCGTATTTCTTATACATTTTTTTCAAGCTTTTTTGCCTGAAATCTTGGATATGAAATCTATTATCACTAGGTTTTTTTGTTGGCTTTTTCTTTTTATATTTCTTGTATTATTTGTTATTATTATTTTATTAATTTTGCCTTTTGTCTTTGCTTTTTACTACTCTTCTATGTTCTTTCCTAGCTACTTCATAACACATATGTTTGTATGTGTGTGTGTGTAATTATTATTATTATTATTATTATCATTTTTTTTTTCTTTTCATTTTGGTAACTATTTAATTATAATTTTTGTAACCTTTCCTATTTTTTTTGTAGTGTGCAATGTGTGTGTGTGTAATCATTATTATTATTTTTTTTTTCTCTTTTTTTTCTTTCTTTCTTTCTTATTATTATTGGGGGGGGGGGGCTGTGGGAGGGGGGGGGAATCAAAAACAAGCAAGAGTAACTACCCTTGTTTTCTGTCACCTGTGTGTACAATCAATGTGCTTGACAAATAAACATGTTAATAAAAAAAAATAAAAAATTAAAGCAGAAGAAGTAGACTTCTCTCTGACACTAGCAGGTGATTCTCCAAGTGGAGAGCGGAGCGGAGCATTCAACTATTGTTTAGAATGTTTAGAAACAAGCTTAGTGGCTCACACACTAGCAATGCTACATGTGAAACATGATTTACGTATGACCGATACACTCATTAACAGCGAGCTGGCGTGTGTGCACACAGCAGTGCATGACAATGCTATGGACTGAGGGTGGAAGGGCAGCCTTTAATATAAGCCCACTGAGCATGCAATTTTCAGATGTGGTGCCTTTCCATGTTGAAACCAAAACTGACAACTGGACACGTACCTTTATCTAACGCACAGAATATAGGTTATAAAGGAGACAATCTCACACACACTGGCATGTGCAGGCAGGCTGACAGACATGCACACACATCACATGACAGCACAGGTTGCCACTCAGCTTTGTTTAGCTTGACTGCTAGCTAACACATGTTTTGGCGTTAGCATTTAACTTAACGTTGTCCGATTTTACTTTAGAATTTCAACTGTTTACCGCTTACCATGCAAAGGCCATCTTTCTGAAGACCGATTCAGAAGCATCCCTATGTGCTAGCTAGACTTTCAGTCTCTAAAGCTGGCCAGCAGCGTACTGAGCTGATGGGTGCTGAGCTTCATCGTCTCAACCTGGCCTATGTGCATGCGCCCAGTGACGTTTATGACATTCATGCTGAAACAATTTTTATACTTCCATAAAACTGATAAGAGCAAGTAATGTAAAATATGTGTCTGAGTAACACAGCAGATAATGTTAGTCTTTTGCAATATATGCTGTTACTTGTTTGTGTATATATTCTCAAACAAAGCTTTTTGAGCTTCCACCTGCCAACACTGGAGCAGTGAAATTTGTATCTCGGTTTTATCAAGTGCACACAAGTCCAATGTTACAGCAAGAACCATTTTGCACATACATCTATTAGACATAATGGAAAAAAAGGAACACAAACTTACCCAAAACAGTATTTGCACCTGCCACACCACTCCTTGTCTTAAGCTGAGGCAGAAAATGGTGGATGATTCATCCTTCTTGGCAAAGTCAGAGGGCGTGATCTCCCGCCTTCTTGATTAAAACGGGTTCCATTTGAGTTGAAGAGTGGCAGGGGGGGCTCATTGGTTAACTTTTATTTCAAATTTGCAAAATACATTTGGGTCTGTTAGATTTAATATGTCTTCATTCAGCAAACAATATTTTAATGTGTCAACTCTAAGAGGGGCTTGAATCGTTTTTTTGAGTGTACATATGTAACCTCCCTTTTATAAACGGAGTCTTCTCGTTTAAAATGAAAACAGCAAAAGTTATACCCATCTTTAAAAGCGGAGTCGATCATCAATTTACTAACTATAGGCCACCATTCTCTAAAATTTTTGAAAAAATATCTGTAACCACTTGCTAAGCAAACAACAGTATGGATTGAGATCAAATCGGTCTACTTCTATGGCAGGGATGGAATTGGTTGAGGAGGTAACTACAGCAACTCATAAAATGGAATTTACAGTGGGTGTTTTCGTAGACCTCAGTAAGGCCTTTGACACCATAGATCACACAATACTTTTAAACAAAATGCAGAGGTATGCTGTCAGATGTCTTGCTCATGACTGGCTGAGAAGCAGAGCAGGATTACTATTGCAACAACACATCATCGGTAGGGTAAAACTAACCTGTCTCACGACGGTCTAAACCCAGCTCATGTTCCCTATTAGTGGGTGAACAAGTCTTGGTGGCAGAGAGCAGTATGTACATATGAACAACGTGGATTCAGATAAAAAGAGCATTACACACGGACTTCCCCAAGGCTTAGTATTGGGACCAAAACTGTTTATTATGTATATTAATAATGTCTGTAAGATCTTGAAAAAAACAAACTGTATTATATTTGCTGATGACACAAGTCTGTACTGTTCTGGGCAAGTTCTTGATCAGCTCCTAGAAACCGTAGAAAGCGAACTTTCAATTTTCAAACAATGGTTTGAAACAACAAATTATCAATAAATTGAAATAAAACGAAATACATAATTTTGGGAAATAGGAAAATAAACAGACCATGTTACATAAAAATTGGTGAAATAGAAATAGAAAGAGTGTATTAAACAAAATTTTGGGGAATCATTATAGATGACAAACTAAATTGGAAATTGCATATAAATACACTTAAGACGAAGATTTCAAAAATTATTGGTATGTTATATCAAATAAAAAAATCAGTAAATCAAAATGCTCTTAACATGTTATATAATTCGTTCATACTTCCATATCTCAATTATTGTATAGAAATATGGGGTAATAATTATAAAACAAACATCAATCCAATTTTCCTACTTCAAAAGCAAGCTATTAGAATAACTAATTATGCAGACTTTTATGCTCATACCAATGCTCTTTTTATCAAAACAAAAACGGTAAAACTGCACGGCCTTGTCTACCTGCAATTGTAATGTATAAAGCACATAATCACATGCTGCTTCAGCACAGCCAGGAGAGGTTCAAACCCAGGGAGGCTCCATATGACCTCAGAGACTCATCTGGTTTTCAAACAACAAATGTGAGAACTAATTTAAAGAGTCGATGTGTTTCTGTCAGGGGGTTCAGCTATCGAACAATCTGGATGAAGCTTTAAAATGTTCCTGTTCAATTCACATATTAAAAAAAAAAAATCTTTAAGAATAATGTCACAGAATGTATTGCTCGAGAATAAACACCAGGAATATTAATAATATGATCAAGTATAGTAATAATAACAAAAACTAAATAGTAATAGTAAGTATTATAATATTAATAGTATATAAATACTAATGGGAAATATAAGTGTAATTATTGGTGCTTCATAAACTATATATATATATATATATATATATATATATATATATATATATATATATATACACTTGTATAGCTATATGATGTGTTTACCTGTGTATTTATAATATATTGTGTATACTTGTATAAATGAAATGTATTATTATGTTTTTTCACTTTATGTATGAAGCTCAGTTCAGAGTTTGACTGTCTTGCATTTTGATTTATTAATAGGGTTAGGCGTAATAAGTGTGCAACTTCAGCCTAAACCCTTTCAGTTTGTAAAATTGTTAATATCTCTTGGAAGAAAATTGATCTTGTTTGTTTTATTTTGTTAAACACGGACTGAAGAAATAAAAATAAAAAGTTTACTAGGGATACACAATGATATCATCACATTGTTGTCTGCAGCTCAGCATCAATTAAAAAAAGCAGCATTGGCGTGAAACAGTATGCTGACCACGAGCCTGAAAAGCTTTCAGTTTAAGAAAAAAAGAGGCGTCGTTATATGATGAATGTCTGGTATATGTCCACAGGGTCATTTCACACGCTTCAGCTTACTGTTGATGAGTATATCGGTCATACTTTGATCGTGTTTAGCGTTTAGCATCGCTATTGTATGAGCCCTCGGAGTGCTGCACCTGATTGGACAAACCATCATCTCAGGTGCTGTCTACTCTTGGGAGTTGAAAACAAGCCAACATAGTGGCTCAATGACAAGCTTTCTCTTTTACAATGCTTGAGAAGCAAGCTGTGCAGTTGCTGATACTGTCCTCTTCTTGGTTCCACTTGTGCTAATTTAGGTAATTTATAAATGTTTAGCAATGTGTCAGAGTTAGCTGGATAAAAACTTTTCATGCTAATGACCTGAAAGTAGCTCTGGGGTCACGCTGCAATGCAGGTCAAAACATGCCACAACGCAGTTTGAAACACATTGCACCACACCCTGCATGCACCGCAATGCGTTTTACATAGACAATTAATGGGAAGTGAAAAATTGAAGGATCCCATGGACATGTGATTTTGACCCAACAATTCATCTGTCGAGTCCGGATTATATAGGTATCAGCATCGGTAATTGACAATATTTTCTTTTAAAAATATCATATCAGATATCGGCACAAATCCAATGTGCATACCTCGTCTTTACATAATGCAAAAAATATAATTTCCTTTATTTAGCTAATTAGCCCCAGGCACATCAACTCATAGAAACACAAGTGAAGGGCTAATGACTGCAAGGAAAAGTGAATTTGTTTTGGAGTGTGCAGTTATTGCTCTGAGGCTGCCTGATGGCTGCATTGCCTTCCATGAATGTTACACTGAGTTAAGCCCAAGATCCTGGTTACGAAAAAGTAGACAGTTGATCCCCATCTCTACTGGAACTTCCAGGTATGACTTGTACCTCCAGTGGTTATTGTCTGTATTGTGAAGAAGTGCTTCCCCAATTGCTCTATCTGTGTGATTTCTAATTTTCCACCTCCCCCAGATTTACAACTCCCTCCATACATTCACATCAGAGCTTTTCAGCTCAAACCCAACACTTTAGACAGCCTCTCCTAAGCAATGGAATTCACCTTGGCAAGTCAGAACAGGAGAGGGCTAATCATTGTACTCTTTCCCTGAAGGAGAAACACAAGTTTTCTTTCTCTGTGTCTGTTTCCTTCAACACACAAGTGGAAGTGTACAGCAGCAATCCTGTAAAGTTTCAATGTGATGAAATTACTTGTTGAGCTGAATTCTGAAGTCACATATAAAACTCTACAAAGTTGAATAGTAAAGTTGAACAAGCAGTCAGTGAAAAGCCCACTCTACTTCAGAGGACAAATAGTCTCTTACCGGTAACAGGAAGATTGTAAAGACAGCGTCCTGACTCAGGTATGTTGCGTCTAAGAGCGGTGAGAAAATGAAATGGCTTCTGAAATGCCAAACTCCTCCTCCTCCTCTCCTGCTCACTCCTTCCTCTTCCTCTTTTTACTGTCTCACTGTCACAATGGTTGTGATTCATACTTCTCTGCTGTGACACGCCTCACATTTATTTATTTTACACTGGAAGCATGAGGAAAATTCAAGCCAGGGTACATATGCCCTGTCTTGAATTAACCTTCTGCGCATGACACTAGGAAGCTTTATTAATAATCTGTCTGCCTGAAGTTTTATTTGTAAGGCTCAAGATGAGAGGCCAGGTGAAGACCAGCAGCTCCAATGAAAACTATAAATTGACAGCCAATATGTAATGGCTGCTATCAGAAAACATGGCTTTTTGTTTTCCAACCTTACACCGAAGTGAAGCGGATTAAGTGATTAAGTAAAAGACAGAGTTGAGCATTTTTGTGACACATCGTAATGACACACTCAGATTTTAAAGCTAGTATTGCCACCTTGTGGCTGAATATTTTTAAGCACCAGCAAAGCTGCAGCTTTTCAAATGTGTGCTGTGTTTTTAGGGTTCCTTTGAAATGTCATTACAGTTACAATTACAAATTATCTGTTGAAAAATGGAATCAGTAGCTTACTCTATTTACCACAAAATTAAAGTAATGACGAAGGCTAGATAGACACAGAAAAAACATTCTCCCATCTTAAATTCTTCAGTTCCGCCATTTAAAAACACAGCTGCTTCAAAAACATTAATATTAGCAATGTCTGACGGTTTGGTGGGAATTTCTTGAAGTGAATAATGCAGACTCATACCCCACTGGAACAATACTGACATCCTGCAAAGAAAGAAACCAATAACGTTTTCAAAATGGAAAAAACAAAGGGATAAGAAGCTGTATTAACTGATTTATTCAATCTAATGACTTAGTTGAATCACATGCATTCAGCAAGAACAACTATGTTAAATACCTTTAGCTTAAGTCAATAATTCAAGCTAAGTTTAATTTAGAGCAGGTTGGTCTAAAACAAAACAAAACTCCTTAAGACCTCACCACCAAAACCACTTTCTGAAATTGTTTAAATCCTATCATATTCAAATGCCCCCCCATCTGATCTAGTTTCAATGTTTTCTTTGAAAAGCTTTTTTCATTATTCCCAATTCTTTCTCCTTCTTCCTCTTCCGTTTTGGGCTCCTGAGAGTTTTCTTTTCTGCCTCTCCATCTTTAGCTTCCAGTCATCAGATCACACAATTGAAATGAATGCAGACTCAAAATAATTTCCCCCCATTGCTTAGGTGTCTACCAGTAGCAGCGCCAGGATTTTGATTGTGGGTGGGCCTCAATAAAACTGGATGGGCCAGTTAAAATAAGCCCCCCCAAAAACCACCGGCTTCCCCTTTATCTCCGTTTCAGCGCCTTTCGGTGGCACTGAGGACAGCGACTCAGTTGAGTTGTCGCGACAGCGTACCTGTGTGGCTTCACACACTGATAGGGCGTTTCCACCAGAAAGAACCAGGAGCCAGTTCAGGGCCGGTGCCAGGGCCAGTTCTTAAATTCTTTTGAGTTCACTCCTTTAATAAAGGCCTGCCAAATGAAAAATGCAATCAAATCAAACTTTAAACACTATTTGCAAAATTTTAAGATACACTACTGAGGAGTGAAGTTGTATGGCTTTACAATTATTTGTTTTAAGGGTGCCTGTGCTTTTTTTGTGATCTCATCTTTGACTGAATGTTATGATTTTCAAAAAAGGTTAACAATAATTTCACCAATATTTTACAGTAAATTAATCTAGCAATCAATAATCTCGAAGAACATGCTTTTTGGGGGCATACTTTCATCTTCAAGGTTCCTTAAAAACTGAACATTTCTGCGACATGACCCACAATATGACAGGATGGGCTGAAGGTATATTCCACAAAATGGACAAAACATGACCTGAAGACAGACAAAGCGAAGCAAATTTCAGTCTAAAACATCACTTTATGGCACAGGAATAAAATGGTTGTTTACCATTGCAGAAAATGCTGACTTGTTGGTGATGAAGGTAAAGTTAGTTATATGTCTCATTGAGGAAACTGATGAACCTGCTATGTTACATTTATCACCAAAATTACACATACAGAAACATTGCTAATTTGAGAGCTAGTGTTCTTCAGACCATGCTTGTAACATTAATATTGTGCTACATTTCTTGAACCGATTAAAATCACATAGCTTTCAAAGTTTGTGAGAAAATTACGTTTTTTTTCTTACAAAAGGTAGTGTATCATCTAATATGGTTATGTTCATCTGATTTACAAACATTACCAAAGAAACGTTGTAGTTAATGCTAATTAGTATGGATGGCAGAACAAATATATAACAATATCAACACAGTAATCAACATTGCTGATATCTGAAAACACATAACGACATTAATCATGCAACAGTACCATTACAGTAATGTAGTTGAATTATTTGGTTATAATGTAAAGTGAGAGAGCATTGCTCCTGAATAATTATTTAAATCATTATGTTGGAATCAAAGACTTTTAATATGGACTGTTTTTCTAACAGTGACAAATAAAATATTTCAATTCCAATCAATTTACTTACACTTCATTTTATTCTCCCAATACTCTGTCCGGAAGAACAGGCTTTGTTTCCGGGGGACCATATTTTCTGACGGAACCAAAGCAGAACCAAATGATGGATGAAAGAGTACACACACAACGTTGTGACAATTTCAATACAGTGATCAACATTGCTGATATCTGAAAACCCATAATGACATTAATCATGCAACAGTACTTTACTTGTGTCTCATTAAACTCTCCTTAATGTCAGAAACTGTTGTCCCCTCTGGTCCCAAGTCCATCAGAAAATATGGTCCCCCGGAAACAGTGACTGCTCTCCGACCGCTGTGCCCTTACTTTGTGGCTTTTGTTGTGTTGTGTTGTGGCTTTTGTTGGTGTGTTGTGTTGCGGCTATCGTTGGTGTGTTGTGTTGCGGCTATCGTTGGTGTGTTGTGTTGCGGCTTTTGTTGGTGTGTTGTGCTGTTGGACCTTCTGGGCCACCGTAGTCTGAAATGAGTAAAACTGCTCAAAGGAAATTATGGGGGATAAGAACAGAAGAAAGGATCGGGAAAGGGAGAAAATGTGAAAAAAAAATGTATTTATACGAAATGGGAAAATGTGAAAATATAATTTTAAACGAACAAAGAAAACTGGAAAAAAAATTAAATAAGAAAAAGGAAAAAAATGTTATGATAAAAATGAAAATAGAAAAAGAAAAAAAAACCCGGTGCAAACCACTGATTTATATCTAAACAGGAATTAATTATTCTGTACCAAAAATCCCCCAGTCAATCATTGATTAGATTCACAGCTATGGAAATATTTCACATTATAATATTTGAGTATAGAGTGAGAATAGAGAATATTTGTGTGCATTTAATAATAGAAGACAACGCTATTGTTTTAGTGCCACGGGGTTGAATAATGGCCCCAGGGTGTAGAAGTGGTTTGCGAAAAAATATGCTGCTTCCAAACTTGGAGTATATTCTCCAATAATTTCTCAAGAGGATCAATAAAATAGTAATTTTCTCATTTCTGTAAATATCAGATGTAATGATCTGTGTGTTTCTCAGCTGAAGATCATGGATTATGAAGGCACGTTCTCCTCAGACAGATCCTGTGGTGACAGTGAGGCAGAAAGCCTGGAGGGTTTTCTTCAGGTGGACAGTGTGCTGGATTCTACATCATGTTGTCTCACTATACCAGTGCTTCTCAAATGGTGGGGCGCCCCCCCCCTGGGGGGGCGTGGTGGGGTGTCAGGGGGGGCGTGAGGCGGGCGCGAGGCGGGCGCGTATTTCAGTATTAGTGTCTTTATTCATGCTTGAACAATAAAAAAAAGGGCCTCCAGCCACTAGGTGGCAGCAGTGCTCAAACTAATCAACAGGCTGCCTGTTCAACCAGTAGAGAAGAAGAAGTACTACACATGAACACCGGTGTACAGAGCTGGAGGAGGAGGAGGAGGAGAGGTGGAGAAGTTTCTGACAGGAGTGAAAAGAAAAAAGGATGAGGCGTCAGAGGAAAAGAAAACAGGTGACAGTAAACATAAAGCTAGTAAGAGCAGGAGATATGACGATGCTACATAGCCCTTGGGTTTACCGTGAACACGTCGGAAACCAGGAAACACCCGTTTGTGTTTTATGCCTAAAAACTCTGGCAGCAGAGCATGAAACCAAATAAATGAAGACGACACCTGGAGACCATACACCATACACCTGGAGACCATACACCCGTTATGTCAGTAAGCCACTGGAGTTTTTTCATGGTAAACTCGATGAGTATGGCCAACAAGCCGCTCATTTTGTCAGCGCGGCATCAGTAAACAAAAGAGCCTGTTAGCCTCTTACAAAGTTGCCCACCACATCGCAAGGTGCAAAAAACCTCACACCATAGCAGATTTATTTTGATAATCAGGCGATTGTATGCAGAATGCTGGTGCCAGCAAATCATACAGTGGTTTATACAGATAAATAAATAAATATTATCAAGTTCTCAATGGTAGTACAATTCGGGGGGGGGGCCCTGAAAAAAAATTCTGTCCTCTAGGGGGGGCGTGACAGAAAATAATTGAGAACCACTGCACTATACTCAATCAGGAAAGCAGCGATTGATCCCGTCCTCATTTTTACCACCAACTTCTTTATGCCTGAATTACAACCGATATTACAGGGTGTAGTTTTATGTCTAATTCACTGAGAATGAGCCTGGAAAGTCTACATTTTCAAGTTATGCGAGTCCCAAATCAAGTGATTTGTCGCTTCTGCTTTACCGTACTGCTCAAGTTAAAACGCAACAGAAATCTGGAGGCTTGCGTGTTGTTGCGGACCATTACGGTAAAAGAGGCAGGAAGCACAAGGTGAAGAGCAGCCTTTATATTTTGGCTTTACGTGTTTATCTTGATCATTACGGTAAAGCAGCAGGACAGATCCTGCCGTAGACGCTAAGCCTGCTGCTTTACCGTAAAAAAACAGTAACAACGCTCCACCCGACTCCATCCGCAGCACCGCTCCTCCAGGCCGCGGAAGGACACTTTGGGGGGCGGAGAAGCAGGGTCGCGGCGAGTCGGAGGTGGACGCCGGGTCGCCGGCGGCTTCTCTGAATGAGTCGGCACCGGGACGGAGGAGCTGCTTCAGCCGAGAGGGAGCCGCAGGAGCGAAGGATGAGTGGAGGAGGAAGAGCAGGAGGAGGAGGAGGAGTCCTCTCCACGTCTCTGTCGCTGTGGTCCACGTGGACGCAGCTGCTCGTCACAGGTAAATCTCTGCAGCCATTATCTAAGAAACACGTTCCTGCAGCACACAGACTCTCACCTTCTCAGTTTGCATCTGGCCTCAGATCCACACATTTGATCTGGCCTCTATAATCTGCTGGGCCCTCCCATCTGTAACACCTGAAACCTGATTGAAACAGGCTGAAATCCTTTCCAGAGAAAACCTCCACGAAATTGAAAAGATGAAAACCAACGTAATGCCTGTAATGTGTATAACATAGATCAGTAAAGTCCCATTCTATTTCTCCTGCATCTGAGTGTCTTTCTCCCCGTCGGGGGACTCATTACATTGTGGTGGACGGCAGCCCAGTGTTTTTATTCCGTCTATAAAAAGTAGCATCAAACATAACAAACAACGCTGCTACAAGAAGTAGGAAAACATGAAAAGTGAGATTCGGATGAGTCCTCGTGTTGACCTTTTGGAGGCAGGCTCGAGCTAGCCACCATGCTAGCCACTCCGAGTGGGTGAAGCAGAACAAGTACCTTTTCCTGCAGCTTTAAAAAAAATTTACTATATATTTTCTAGCGCTTTACAAGTATACATTAATTAATGCACTTGACAAGCTTATTATCTTATATTGATGCAATAATATCCAACTTTTAAGAAATTAACCATATATTTTCCCGGACGTCCAAATGTATCTACGGTGGTATAGCTCAGTCGGTAAGGCAGGCGTTTCCCGTACCGCATGAGACGGGATCGACTCCAGCTATATCCTACCTTTTATTTTTTTTAATTGGTTTTTGATTTTGATTTTTGGCAAGTTTTACAAATATATATTAATCAAAGCACCAGACAGTCTTATTATCTTATTAGCTTACTAAGATTTCAAATGTAAGCTTTAAGGCCTGAAGCTAATACTAGCTTCAATGCTAACTCCATTGATGTTAGTGTTAGCTTCTATGCTAACTCCTTTAGCTTTATTTCTGACTTATTTAGCATTAGTTCTAACTTATTTAGAACTAACGCTTTACAAGTATACATTAATTAAAGCACTTGACAAGCTTATTATCTTATATCGACGCAATAATAATCAACTTTTAAAAATTTAACTATATATTTTCCCGGAGGTCCAATTGTATCTAGGGTGGCATAGCTCAGTGGGTGAAGCAGTATGAGACGGATCGACTCTGGCAGCCGGTGGCTAAAGTCAGGAATAAACCCTACCTTTTTTTTTTATTATTGGTTTTTGATTTAGATTTTTAGCAAGTTTTACAAATATACATTAATCAAAGCACCAGACAGTCTTATTATCTTATTAAGATAACTTTTGTGTGTGTGTGTGTAATTTAGTTTTTTAACCTTTCATTTCCCAGACAAAACTGGCCCCTTGTTAGAAGCACAAGGCCTGTAGCTACGTTTTCATGTTTCATGCACAGCTGGGTTGGTAGAACAGCGGTCTTCTGATTGTAAGGTTCTCAGGTCAACGCTCTCCTCTGACCGTTCATGTGAACCACCATCACTGAACCCCAACATTTAACTGATCGAGCCGTCGTCTCGCAGTCGGAAGGTTCTGGGATCGACAGTCTCCTCTGACTGCCGAGGGTCACCTGATCGTCTTTTCCTTTCAGAGTCGTCGTCGGGAGAACGTTCCCTGCCCCGCCACTCTGCCCGTTCTCCTCCATCTTTCTACCATGAGCAGGACCACGACGCTCCACCACCGTGAGGCTCACCAGCAGCAGCGGCATCCCGCCAGGTCCTTGGAAGACCTCGTCCCGCATCTCACCGGGAAGCGAAACCTCAACCTGCCCAAAGCGCGACTGCGTCACGACGAACAGATGGAGCAGGGTCCTGTGTGGGTCCACAGTGGTAAGTGGTGCATTGCTAAAAAAAAAAAAAAAAAACTGTTGGAGGGAGATTGAATGGATCTGCTGAAATGAGTAACTATCCTGACATTTCTATCAACCAGCACAAGTTTATTCAAAATCACAGTTATTTATAAACGTATAGAAATTAAACTATCCTTGCTCATTTGTACCTTCCTAAAACTTCAAATCCTTCTCAAATAAAGGTCGTGTAGATTGAAGTTTCATATTATCTGTTTATATAGTTCATGTATTTGATACACTAAAGGCAATAAAACTGCATAATAGCTTCTTCAGATGTCATTTTATGCTGTCTAAGTTGACAACAATTTGCTCAGCCTTTTCCGAAAGAAGTCTTAATTCAATTAAATTAAATTAGTCCTGTTTTCACACTTTTATCCTTCCATTTAGAGATTACATTACTGATTCCATATTCTTATATCACTTGTACTTCGGTTGGAGCAGAGACTTCTCTAAACTTTGCGTTTGGGAGGTAAAAAGTGCAGCTCTCACAATAAACACTTTGTCTCCACTTTGACTAACTAGATATATTTAGCATTTTGCTTCCATCACATTTTGAAATTCTTTTATACAAACATGCATGGGAGGAAATAATACATATCTGTAAATAATCATAAATCTGGATTTAAAACAATCCAGTATGGCGTTCCCCAGGGATCCATCCTCGGGCTGCTCCTCTTTTTCTTGTGTATAAATGACGTGGTAAATCCCTGGAACATGTTACACAAGTGTTTTACAGTCGTCAACATGACAACGACAGACGACCAGCTTCAGCGTGTTTGAAATAGTCTCAGGAGGCCCTTCTGTTTGCCCACTTTGGATTTGTTCTCGTTTGATGAAAAAACGCAACTGTGTCCTTCAATTCCTATGAATTAAATTAAACTTATTAAAAAAAACATCTGATGTCTGTAATTCCTCCTCTCATCTCAAATGGATCAGACAGTTAATGACCTTCCTTCAAGGTGCGACTGTGTTAAAATATGAACCTTCGTGGCGGTGAAAAGATGCAGAGTTTACCTGAAAACACCTGCAGAGCGACTCACCGGTGAGCAGCTGGAAGCAGCGACGATCCTCGCTGGTGATGGTCTGATCAGGTGAGGAGGAATGAGGAGGTGGAAGTTGCCCCGGTCCCCAGATAGGGTAAGAAAGAGAGAAAAACACTTTGCGCGCAGCTGCGCACCGCTGGATGGAGGAAGAGGAGGACCCGAGCTGGAGGCGCGCAGCGCGGATGAGAGGACGGATCCTGTCCGGGAGGAAGCGAGCAGCTCCGACTGGGAGTGAATGAGGCTCTAAAACAGAGAGTCAGTGGAAAGATACGGAGAGCCGCTGCTGGAGTTTCTGCCTCTGACCGGACTGCTGCCGCTGCACGACTCACAGAGGCGAGACAGCGACACCCAGTGGCCTTCGGGGAGAACGCAGGCTTTTTCAAACCCGTGGCTCTTCAAGTTCAAAATAGGATTTTGTAAAGAGACTTTGTGTCTTAATTGTCTTTGTTTCATTTGATTGAACGTTGACTTTCCAAACTTGGTGTCACATCCAAGGTTTGCGAAAGATGGGTCTGAAATGAGTAAAACTGCTCAAAGGAAATTATGGGGATAAGAAAGGATTGGGAAAGAGAGAAAATGTGAAAAATATGTATTTATAAGAAAGGGAAAATATAATTTTAAATGAAAAAAAATAGTTTTACCATCTGATATGATAACAGGTGTGTTTGAGCAGGGAAACATCTAAAATGTGCAGGACCGCAGCCCTCGAGGACCAGGATTTAGCTGGGCTCCTCACGGGACTGTAATCTCTCAGCAGGCTCATGCCCAGCCCAGCTGTGTATTATTTCAGTTTTAATAAATCCTCAGTTTAAACCAGGGTAACCCCTGGTTTAAACTGAGGATTTATTAAAACTGAAATAATACACGGCTGGGCTGGGCATGAGCCTGCTGAGAGATTACAGTCCTGTGAGGAGCCCAGCTAAATAGTGGAGCTTCTCAACCTCAAGCACCTCCACCTGGTGACCACAGCTGCTCCCAATCCAGACCATTACTCAGCCGACCCTCCCGTCTCTGAACACCACCGCCTGAAACATGCTGCAGAGGAGAGGAAACACACCTGCTGCACTCTGACCCTCCTGGGAGGCTGCAGAGGAGCAGGGCGCCATGGGCCAGAGAGCTCAATGGTGAGAAAGACAATGGCTGAAGGAGCGAAAACAACTGCAGGAGCTAAAAAAAAACTAAATAACAATAAAACAGGTCGAATACCTGAAACAAGTAGTATAAAAACTAACTAGAAAATATGAAATCAGAAGAAAAAGAGGTGAAAAGGCCAGCAGATGGCGCTCTTGGTTTTATGACTGGTAATACAATGTGCTTTCAAAAGTTTGTTGAGCAGACGGCGCCATCTCGTGGCTTCAGAAAATCAAGACTGGTTGATGAAGCTTCATTTGGCCATCACGAGTTTCAGGCCTCCGAGTTAAAGAAAATAAAAGTCCACATGAAACCATTCAAAACAAGACAAAATGCCTTTAATTGTGCTCAAATCCAGCAGATTTGAATCAAACTCTTCTTTATATCAAACATGTGAGCAGCGACGTGAAGAAGCAGACGAATGGGGTCTGACGCAGGACGGATGAGAGACAGAATAGACGTGATCGATCAGGATGGTCGAGTTTCTTTAACAACCGGTGAAGCGGGAGCTTTTTATTTTGTTGACATGTTCAGAGCCTCGTCTGAAGACGTGTTGCTCGTCACCAGCTGACTGATTTTGACGTTTCCTTGTTCTGTTGTGTTGTTTTGTGTTCTTGTGAGTCTCTTTTCCACATTCTGGTTGATGTTCCTCCTTTCTGGTATTAAAAGATCTGCCCGTTTCCCCAGTGTCTGTTTTTTGCTGCTGTGTTGGTTTTCTATGATGGGGCTCAGGTTTTTCTTTTTCTTCTAAAATAGATCCGGACAAGGAGCGGTTCAGAACTTCAGAGGTGAACAAACACAAAAGATGGAATCATGGAAATCAGAAGACAGACGACGACGAGCGAGACGAGGGGGACTTCACCCCCCCACACTGCGGGGACGCCGTCCTGCAGAGACTGTCCAGTCAAGTTACCTCTTGACTTGTTTTACTGTTTTACTTAAAGAAAAGAAGATTCATTGTATATTTACAGTGGACGTTTAGATACTGTCTGAAAATGCTCCAATTAAAACATTTGAAAAGAAGTCAAGTTAACTAATGACCTCAAAAAAACAAACGGCTGTCGTTGTACTCAATAAAAGATTCGAGACCCTAATTAATATCCATGGCTGTCCGGGTCATCAATGAAGAAGTTGTGTATCTAATTCCAAAATAAATGGCTGTAGCCCATTGAAAACAAATGTGGCAACTCACAAATTAATTTAAAGTGTAATGGTCGTGCTTGAGGTGAAGTGTGAGGTAATGACGCCATAATTAATATTTCCAATATTTTGTTACCCACATCGCATATCTCGAAAATACAATAATTGTTATTATAGAAGGAAACGTTTACGTTTAGAGTCTTAATTCTATTATGGGACAATAACAGAAATGTAAAGTCTGTTATTTTAAAATAGTTTAAGTGTTGAACATTTGAATTAAATCGAGGAAAATTATATCATTGGCAAAGATTTTGCATTCTTGACTCAAAGCTACAGCTGAGAGTTGGCAAACAGGAGGTTTCCATTATAATTATCAAAATATTTGAGAAATCACTTCAGTTATCTAAACCAGTGTTTTTCAACCACGGTGCCGCGGCACACTGGTGTTCAAGCTTCAAGGTGTTTTATTTGTCATTTCAACAGTAAAAGCCAGGTTTCACAGTGTAATTAAATTCTTACTTTGCCGTCTACCCTGGTGCCGACATACATAAATAAATAAGTATATACACAAGAAAATAGAATAATATAAAATAACAGAGCAGTACAAAACAGTGCAAAATATTAGTCAGAATTCAGAAGCTGTTCAGAAGTCTGATGGCAACGGGGAAGAAAGAGTTTTTGAGTCCATTCGTTTTGCATTTCAAGCTTCTGTACCTCCGGCCTGAGGGCAGGAGCCTGAACAGTCTGTGTTGTGGATGGGGGGGGGGGGTCTTTTAATACAGAGGCAGCTCTACTGTGGACCCTGTGCTGGTAGATGCTCTGCAGAGAGGGCAGTGGTGTTCTGCTGATCCTCTCTGCAGACCACTGCGCTCCGCCACAGTAGTGCTGCCGTACCAGGCTGTGATGCAGCTGGTTAAGGTGTCTCAACCACACAGCTGTACAAGTTCCTGAGTATCCTGGGAGACATGTCCAATTTCTTCAGCCTCCTCAGGAAGTACAGCCGTTGTTGGGCCCTCTTGACCACCTGTGTGGTGTTGAATGTCCAGGTGAGGTCCTCTGATGTGGACACCCTGCTCACCCTCTCCACCTCAAGCTCCCGGATAGACAGTGGATGATGAGGTCTCCTCTCCTTCCTCCCGTCCACTATCATCTCCTTTGTCTTGTCTGTGTTAAGGGAGAGGTTGTTGTCCTCACACCAAGCCACGAGACCAGCCAGTGGCTTGGTGTGAGGACAACAACCTCCCCCTTAACACAGAGATCTAGTCAGGTGTGCCATGGGAAACTATCTAATTTCTCATTTTTTCTAAAAAAAACATTTACTCTCACAGCCGCTGTCAGGTGCAGAGTAATCGTGTATAAATACTGTGGCGAGCGCCAGAAGAACTGCTCTGAGCCGAAATTCTATTCTGCCAACTGTACACTAGAGGCTCTTGTTTTGACATGAACACACGCAACCGGAACTTCATCACAGGATGAGACTCCACACAACACATTTGTCACTCATGGTTGCACACCAACACCCAACAAACCAAACCAAACTAGACGAAATAATTAACTACAACTCGTAATATAAACAACCCACCACTGCCTGTCCGAGAGAATAAAAGCTACCTAAAAACCACAAATAATGTCAGTCATCGTCAGAATCAGTCTCTGACATGACAACATGGCAGATCTTTGCCCGCAAGCAGGGGAGCAAAACAAACCAGATTTCACCAAACTGAACTACGTCTTCAACTGAGATCTGTCTGGCAGTCGCACTTCACTGCTGGTTGGTCAACAGGCACCATCTTCCCAACCATCAACTTCCACACAGCTTTTCTTATTGAGCCACAGACAAAGATGTCGCCTCACTGAATATCGCTTGGTAAAATATCGTTGGGAGATGAGCTATTTGTAGAGATTAAAGGAAAGGTTTTACAAATTATAACACTGCCAGAGTTCATAGATGTAGTTGTTCCGTCAATTTAAAGAGTTTTGTTCTTATTTAGTGATCATTTGTGTGGTGTCTACTAACATACTATTTATCTTTGGTTTTTGTTCTAGTTTTTTTAAGTTTGACGTTGACGTACCACAGATTGACGAGACGAAGACTGAGGGACGGCGGGAGACATGAGGAAGAGGAAGAGGAAGACTGCAGCACAGCCCAAACGTGTCAGCAAGGTCAAAACTTCCTGCTTCACTTGTTGGTAAAAAAGAAACTATAGTTTACCTTTAAGAATGACTAAATGAACATATTGATGATTGACTGCTGATATTGTCAAGAGCTTCAATGCTTCACATTTGGGTCACTTGGATCATTTTCTCATAAATCTGATTGGCAAATAAACATTGATGTCAATTTTACGATGCAACAATTACAACACTGCCAAAGGTGAAGGGATGTGAACAAGTTGTGTTGTAAATGTAGTTAGTTTCAATGTCCTTGTTTACTCGTCTCATCGTTGTCAAGCATAAATGTGAACCAGGACATCACCTGTTGATAAAACTCGGAACCCGGAAGACAAGAGAAGAAAAACACCTCAACAACATCGTCATTAACTCTCTTTACTGCCACGATCAACTAAGATCTTCTTTTGAGATTTTGACAAAACCGATAAAAGACGATTTTTGACAAAAACGATAAAAGACGATCCTGTCAGAGAAAAGTCTTCCTTGACTTCCTGGCAAACTGTGAGGGTTTTATGGTGGGTGAAAGTCCACAGCCGCCATAAAGGCGCCGATAAGCCGGCGGAGCAGCGACGGATCATCGTCAGAGCGACACGAAGCAGACATGGAGGCCGTCTTCACTGCCAGCTCCGTGCTCGGCCTTCTGCTGCTGGTCTTACAACAAACCTCCACAGGAGCTGAAAGTGAGTAGAATGTCTCCGTTTGTTTTCATATTCTGTGTTGACACAAACAATATCGTTGTTTTGAAAACACAGAAACTAAACCGTGAAGTCGAACACATTTGTTACGTACGTTAGAGAATCCAGTCAAATGGGAGGATTTCATTTAATTCAAAGCTGGAGAAGAATCACTGAGGACGTCTGTCCGTGTTCTCCCACTGTGCGAGAAATCAAACAAGCGGGGACGTCTTTCTCCTGTTCATTACTGTTTTTAAGAGCCACTGTGACGTGGATCTCCCGTGCTTCTGTTTGATGCTTCCCTCTCTGACTGTTATGAAACATAGTACAAAATATTCTGCTGGCCTGTTTCTCGATTATGGTGTGACAAGGACCAGAGTGTCGGTGAAATATATGTAAAGTACTTTTATTGTGAGCTGGAGCCTCTTTGAGGGAGTGTAGAGCTCAGTCGTCAGGCAGGACGGGATGACGGATCAAACCACTTATATGGTGTTGAAGACCAGCCGACTCATCCACAGTCTCCAGAAATGTTGTTTTTTTGTTTTGTTCCTGCTTCCTGAATGAAAAGATGTTATCAGGGGGGTGGAGTGACGATGTTCTCAGCAGGGCGTCTTTGTTCCGCTCAGATGATAAAACGAGAGGAAACAAGTGAGGGCAAGAAGGACCAGGAAACCTTTATGGTCCCAGAATTCTCTGAGCAGAACTCCAAGATCCATGACTGCTAAAACAACTGGAATGACTGATATGTGTGAAACTGTAAAAACAGGATAAACTGAATATATCTCTAAATCTTTCCAGATAGAATGGTTAAAACTGATAAATGGTTCTAACAGACAGAGCTGCTAAAATAGCTCAAACCGCTGAAAATCTACCAGCCTCTACAGCAAAGTGTCCAACATTTCTTGTGATTGTTTTTCACTTTGCCTCGTCAACCTGCGCCCGAATCAGACGCTTGGGTTTGGAACGTTTGGTCCTCGGGCCAAATGTTTGTCTTGTCGTAGTTTAAGAATTCAGCTCGCTCCAAACAAATAAGCAGGACATAAAGTGTGAAAATAGCAATGAATGCTGCGACACATAGCTGCAGTTCTACATTTGTCCACTGGAGGTTTCATTCTAAGCAGAGGTCAAAACACCAGGAGTGACCAGCAGATGGCAGCACCATCAGAGGTCAGTGACATAAACATGGCATTATCACAAGCCAAATTAGCTTCAGCATCAAATCCATACCATGAAAACTCGAAGGCTGAAATTCAGACGAGACAGCTTTTTTTTCTTCAATCGGAAATTTCTGGTTGTTTAGATTTTGTATGTAAATGTGAATATTTTCAGGATATTTTTCATCCTGAAATTGTGTTGGCGTCCTCTCCAACAGCAAGGACAGTTAAAAGTTTTGTGATATCGCTGCTTGTCAGCAACACGTTCATTTTCACAGAAAGTCCTTGGACCTTGGACAGCTTTTTAAAACGCCGGTGACGCTTGGTGACGCCGCCCAATAACCTCAGTCAGTCTACCAACTTCTCTTCCCTCTCCGCCATGCTGTGGATCTTAACATCCTGGGTGGTTGCCACCATGCTGACATATTCTGCCACACAGCTGGTGAAATACAACCACTGCTGCGCTGCAGATTGCGGTGAGAACATTAAGCTACTTGGATCCTACGCAGACCATGATACATCCACAGAAGAGCCCACTGCCAGTTTTTTTATTGCCAAGTTGGGAGCAGGAACTCTACGCCATCCTTCTGGTGCGCCGGTCATACTGTCACGCTTCCATCAGAGCGCCACCTGTTGGAAATAATGCACCTGGAAGGATCACAAGGCTGCTGCATGCTAAGTGGGACAGAAAACCTGGAGTGGATTCCACACTGCTCAAACCTTTCTAAAAGACTCTCCAACATCTCTCACCTCAAAATGGAACTTTTGTTTGGATCTTCACACTCCTCTTATAACCAGAACTCTGTCTTTTTCACACTCAGCGCCCTGGTACTCCTGCGAACTGCCGTGACCTTGAGTGGCGTGCTGAAATATCTGCAAGCAGCTCTTTTCTACAGTAAATCATGTCCTCAAAACTTAGTCCCAAACACACTTGGAATACTCAGAGGAACAGATTCCTCACCTTTTGTAAAACCAAGATCGACAGCAATCACACTCATCTTTCCAGTAATCCAGCTCCAGCTCTGAGATCGTCCTGTTCACAGCCCACAGTCCTTCACCCTCTTCTGTGCTTCCTGGAAGTCTCATGAAACCTGGACCCCTTACCCACAACAATGATTAAATCAAACCTCCCTGCCATAGCACCCTCGTCACAACAATAATAAACCTTTCCCTACAGTCTGGCCAGGTTCCATCTGCACTCGAAGCAGCGATTATTAAACCACTGCTGAAAAGAACCTTCTTTTGACCAAGAAGTGCTGGCCATCTCCCACTTCCCTTCATTTGTAAGCTGTTGGAGTAAGCAGCTGCAGCTCAGCCTCAGGAGCATCTTCATCGACACGGTCTTTATGAGAAATTACAGTCAAGTTTCCAGACTTCCCACTACACGGAGCCTGCTCTGGTCCGTGTCACCAATGGTCTTCTAATGGCAGCTGATGCTGGCTCTCCTTCCCTCCTCATCCTCCTCAACATGATAGCAGCATTTGACATTGTGGACCTCATTCTCCTGAAACGCCTCCACAAAGACATTGGACTCTCAAACTCTGACTTGGCTTTGTTTGAATCCTACCTGTCTGGGAGGACCCAGCTTGTCAGCATGGGTACTATAAGGTCTCACAGTCTTCAGGTTACCTGCGGTGTCCCCCAAGGGTCTGGACTTGGCCCATTTCCATTCATCATCTACATGCTCCCCCTTGGTCATGTTATCGGCCAGTATGGACTTTCAACTGCTATGCTGACGACACCCTGCTATACCTGAAAAGTGATTCATTGTGTTCAACTGCTCTATCATCGTCATCATCATCCTTGTCATCATCATCGTCATCATCATCCTTGTCACCATCATCATCATCACTCCCAACACTGACTGCTTGCCGAGAGGAGATAGAGGTCTGGATGAGTCAAAACTTCCTTCAGCTGAACTGCACAAAATCCGAAGCCATGATTACCTCCATCTTCTTTTTACTTATTTACATTACAATAACCATTCAGGGTCCCCGTCTCATGTGTCTTGGAAAGCATTCCACCACCATCTGGCTCCATCTATGAAGCTGCAGTTCCTGCTGTCCTCTCCAGCCTGGTTGAAGGCCTTGTTCACACTGCAGCGAAAGGCAAACCAACCCTGATGTTCTGCTCACAAGTGACTCATATCCGACCTGCTTTGTGGCCGTGTAAAAGCTCTAATTCAGATTTTTTTCACACCAGACCCAGGCCTCATTTCTATGTTGAACCAATTCAGATATTTTTCTTTATGATATATGTTCTTTATTACACATATAATAGTTTTAGGGTTTTAACATGATTTCTACACAGGCTGAGATTTGGGATGATTTTTATTGAGATGTGCGAGTTTGACCTTGTTTGGGCTGGAAACTGTGAGTCACATCTGGCAACCCTGGTGCTGACTGCCATGGCGTCCATATTTACTTCCATAAAGATGTACTCTGCATCACTTCACACCGTCTACGGGACATGCACTCTGGTGCAGGAAACTACCAGGTCCGATTACGTTCACACGCAGTCTGATCGAAGTCGCATTTAAAATGTAACATGAATGATCATGCAAAAAAACCCGAATCCCAGCAAAAAAATTGTAATTGAGCATCAAGACCTGCAGTTTGAACAGAGCCTTTATAAATAGTGAAAAAGCAGTCCCTTTGTCCACATGGTCCATCAAAAAGCATTTATTGGTGATGGTATTCAAACTTCTCGGTTGGACAAGGTCCTAGAACCAGTGAGAAGGTTCACAGCACTAACAAAGCACAGACAGAAAAGGGACAGTATCATTCATGACAACTCTTTCTGTTCATCAGTATGTTCTGTCAATATGACTGTGGACTTTCGGGAGAACAACATAGTGGGTGCTGTTGTGACGGCTATCACGGTCCAGGACGGAGTTGTCGCTCGCCTAAACCCTGAAACCAACAAACCAGGTGAACCCTTCACTCTAGAAAGGAACCAGCTGATCGCTGAAAAGGTCTTGGACTACGAGGTAACTTCAATCATAACCGACAGCTACAGATTCAAACTCAGTGCTCATTCAAGGTTTGACTTGAAAGTGGGCTTTGTTTTTTTTTTTTGCAGACTAAGAAATCTCACACCGTCAATGTCATATGTGAGGACACAATCAATGGAGGAGAGGTAAAAATGTTACTGAATCCTTCCCCCTGACTCTTGAGATGACAAACGATTCTTTCAGAAGCTCTGCTGGTGGTTGAAGACGTTGTTTGCAGCCATTCAGGAGCTTCTAAAGGAAGTTTCAGATGTTGCTCATCTTCCCCTATATGTTTCTCACTGTCTGATTTCCATCCCTACTGATTTCTGTGGCATTAAAATGTTTATTGGCATTTTTTGAAAATATTGGCAAAATTGCTTTAGTGCTTCTAATGGACAATAGCAAGCTGTTGATAAGGTTGCTTTAAGACTTAAGAATTGTGCACAGGCGCTTTGATACATTTCTCAAGTACTAAATATTGCTGTCCAAATTTTCCTACGAAACTTGTAAAGATTCCGGTTCCTAATAAATCAGCTCTTGGTAGCTGAAGTCATGTTGGACAGGTCATTTGGTTTTAAACGGGAAAAGCAGCATGAAAGTTTGTCACTAAAAACGAATTGTCTGTGTTTTCAGCGTACAATCGTCTTTGTAGTAATTGTGATAAACGTAAATGATAACCCTCCGGTATTTGAGCCCAACACATACACACTCGACATCAGTGAGGTAAGAGTCCTTGTCTTCTATAAATTATGAGACATTATCCAGAACTTTTCAGTCAGTATGAACCTGATCACCCTTCTAGATGTCTACAGTTAATTCACTTGTGGGCAGCTTCCCTGCAAAAGACTTGGATGACTCGCAGCTCACCTACACACTGACATCCGAATCAGTAAGTCTTTAGTTCAATATTCCTATAAACCTCTTGTTATGTGGACTTTGGTCATAGCATCAGGTAAAAGACATGCTTCATTCACTGTCTGCAGAAATATTTCAGACTGAGGGCGCCGAATGCCCCTGACATCTTGGTGAATTCACGACTCGACTACGACACGGGCAGAAATGACCAGCTGGTTCTGACAGCTCATGTGAGAATTCCTTCTGCCTGATTTCACCTATATTTTCAACTCAGAGAAATCGTGTGACTTTAGAGCTATGGTCATCAAACGTGTCTTTTTTCAGGACTCTCCTTTGGTGGGGGGCGAACCTTCTTTCACTGCCACCGCAACCATCAATATTAACATCTATGACTCAGACAACAGGCCTCCGTGGTTCCTGCCATGCACGGTGCATTTACTGGGTCTGGACAAAATCTGCCAGAGTGCTGGATACACCGGCTCGGTTGTCTTGAATGAGCAGCAGGTGAGTCGTTCCCTTTATGGTCTCCACTCTCTGGCCTTCGGTGGCTCGTGTAGCAGAAGTATTCAGGGATAACGACCAGGCTGTTTGGGACATCCTTCCCTGCTGTTAAGTGACCATGAACCCGAGGCAAATATGTTTCATTCAGTGAGACCAGAGCTGATATTAACTAAGTCCATAATGAGAAGTAGTAAGTATAAAGTTCTGCTTGGTTTGCTTTCCCACCAGCAACCAGGACACCAATGCATTGACCCAGCCAAGTAGTATCAACTAAGGACCTGATTTACCAAGATGTTCTCAAACATATTAAAGCGTTACAGCAAACAAATCTGAAATTGCCAACAAGAAGAAAAAGAAACTCAATATGAGAAATGATCTTTTACAAAGTCAAAACTGTATGAAAAAGAAAGGCAAGAAAAGATCACAACTTATTCAATAAAGATTACAAGACTTAAGAATGTTGTTCAACATGGAAAATATACTATAATAAAATCCACAAATAAACGTTGAGATGAGCCAGATGAGGAAATGAGTCTCAATGAGCTGGTTTACTCTCCTTTTCAAAAGTGTCAAAAACAGACACCATGCAAACCTTCTAGCAGATGGCATTGCACATCATACATAGATCTACTACAACAAACTGCTTTCCTTTTATTGCGATCTTGAAAGCATATCCAATATTCCATATTGATGGAGGGGCTATACTAAATTGATTTTATGTGTGATTTTTATGGTGCAACATCAAGTCTGCAGCAGTTTTTATGCATGCAAACCATGAGCTCTAAATTGGCTTTTGATAAAAACTTCTAAGCTGTAATGAGCGTAAATGCTCCTGACTTTGATTCTATCAGTCAGTGAAGTAGTCAACCAGACAATGTCCTACAGCAGACTAACACCTCAATGTTTCATTAAAACTGCTTAAAAGATGTCAGAAACGTTTGTTCCTCTGCAGGCTGGAGTGTTACCGCTGAAACCAGAACCCTTATATGCCATTGATGGTGACTCTGGAATAAATGAGGAGATCAGATATTCATTCCTAAGTGGTAAGAGACTAAAGTCATGCAAAAGAGCCACCTGTTTTCTGAGCAGATGACCTGTTATCTTTATGTAGAAGAACTCTGTCTGTGTGTGTTTCAGGAAATAAAGGCGGCTTGTTCGAGATCAATTCAATCACAGGGAACATCACCATGCTGAAAGCAACTGATGTGCTGGGAACCATCCAATTGACAGTGCTGGTAAACCACTGATTTGATTCAATTCAGTGTTATTTTTATAGCACCAAATACAACCCAGTCATCCCAAGGCAGTTTGACAGAGAAAAAACAAACACTTCTATATGAGCAAGTAGAAAAGACAGTGTAAAGGAAAAACTGCCTTATAAGGAAGAAACCTGTAGAACCAGACTCAGAGGAGGAGAAACCTGTAGAACCAGACTCAGAGGCCAAACCTGCAGAAGCAGACTCAGTGGAGGAGAAACCTGCAGAACCAGACTCAGAGGCCAAACCTGTAGAAGCAGACTCAGAGGAGGAGAAACCTGCAGAACCAGACTCAGAGGCCAAACCTGCAGAAGCAGACTCAGTGGAGGAGAAACCTGTAGAACCAGACTCAGAGGCCAAACCTGCAGAACCAGACTCAGAGGAGGAGAAACCTGCAGAACCAGACTCAGAGGAGGAGACTTTCTGCTGTTCCATAAGGGGTTGGGAGATAGGAGAGTGTAGCGATTCAGACTCTGGTTCAGGTAGGTGTAGGGATTCCCTGCAGGCTTAGAAACAAGACTGCTTGAGGATTCCTAAAACTGAGACTGTTTACTCTCCCAGGCGGCCCAGATGACAAACAGTCATCAATTTGCCACCACCACAGTTACCATCAGCATTCAGGAGAAGAGCCTGCACCGCCCTCAGTTTGAGAAGCCTCAGTACAAAGGCGTCATCAGCTCTGTGGGTAGCATGGTACTGGACGTGCTGAACACGGACATGCCACTCCGGATCATCGCTACAGATGACGACTACCTTCCTGCTAAAGTAAAACACAACAATCAAAACAATCAGATGTGTAGTGATGCATGCTTTACTTTCCCTGTTACCGCATGCTGATCCCTGATGGCTGCTGGAAGCTTTCAGGTGTACGTTGGTGCAGCACTGACCTCTTTATGTTTGAACAGGGCATAAATCCTCACATCACCTACACCATCACTGGGAGCAGCGCCTTCGCCATTATGAACAGCTACGTATTCATGATGGAAAACATCCCCGATGCCACGCTTTCTCTGCAAGTCAGTTTCACCAAACTTCTCAAAGCTAACACAATAACATATGTGGAATCTTTTGCTCTTAAAGGGGTTATATTATGCAAAATTCACTTTCTAAAGGTTTTCCAACAGTAATAATAGTCCAGGAACGACGCCCCAGAAGTGAAGAAATTGTGTCCTCTCTCTCTCCCTGGCTTGTTTCAGTTTTTAAAAAGTGTGTTGCTCCAACCAGCCAATCAGGAATCAAACCCTATATAGTGTCATCAGGTGGGTGTGGGGTGTGGGGTGGGGGGGGTTAGCCAATCACAATCAAGGTCGGCTCCTGCCCTTTGACTCCTCCCACAATCAGGCAGATCTGCTCTGGCACCACGAGAGGAAGTACTTCCTCCTCTTCCCAAGATGGGCGTGTGTGGGCGGAGCCAGTCCAGCTCACACAGACACAGCAGATTCTGAATGCAGCTCCTATGATACAATATTCAGTTATTATCAGTTCAGCAGTTATTTCTTCTCCTATCGGAGGGAGTGCAGCAGTGGCTCTCAAAGTGTGGGGCAGGTCTCCCTTGAGGGGCATCAGAGTGACTTCCTCCCACACCTTCAGATCCACTGAACCAGACATGAACAAATGACGACACCTTGTTCCAGTACAGAAGGAAATGACACGACTGAGCAGATCAACACTTGTTAGTTAATTAGTTAGCGCACCGGCTGATGAGCTTGCAAGGCAACTTGTGTCATAATAGTTATGTGTTTCTCTTCTCTTTCTAATGATCATTTTCTGGTAGACTCACTGAATCCTTTTGTTTATAGGTGACTGCAATAGACACAATGAATGACGAGTCAGCAACGAGCGAGCTCATCTTGGAGGTGAAAGCAGGTATGATTCAAAACTGCAGAACCAACACAGGGATGTTGGGAAATCTGGTTCTCAATCAGATCGTCCAATCAGCATCCTGTATAACATGCGATCCGACAGAGCTGTTGACGGACTCATTTCATCACGTCAAGTGTTTCATTGTCGACGCACTGCCACCTCTGACATTATTTCATTGAGAAGTCAAGTGGAAGAAAGCCTAACTCCTGAGTTCTTGAAGATTTGGTTCTTTCACTTGGAGTTTTGCACGAAATTGGGAAATCAACTGTGGCAGCAAAACTTGAGATTATTTTGACCTGAGTATTTCTTAGCAGAACTGCTGTGAGACCTGCTGTTTACCGTCTCTTTACAGGACAATGATAACTGGAAGTTGCACCATTTTGGGGGTTTCGTTTCAGACAGCAACATTTTTAGAATGATCGCAGTATTTATCATTTTAGAAAGTTGTGTTTTCTCTGTCTACATGGACATTGAGAGCAGTGTGCTTTAAAAGCATTGTGCTCTGTGCAATAATTCAATAGCTTCCTAAAGACATTGATATTTAAGCAGACAAACACAACAAAAGTTTGTCATTTTCACTTCAAAACCCTGGTATCTGGATCTCAACCACAGTGCAGACTTTGGCAGCTTTGACTGATGGAGTCGGACTCACTGCTGTCAGTTGATGCTTTTGACTTTGGATTGCTCTGTGGCCGGTCGACTCCAGCATCACAAAGAGAATCTAGCTCAAACACATCAATATAGCCCCATTTCCACTGCACACAAAGTGCAGGAATGGAATGGTACAATCTGGTACGGTTCAGGTTTCCACCACAAGAATTTGGGTTTTTCCACAAACAACCACTCCTGAGGTTGATGTTTTCCGCCACCCTTCCATTGGGGGACTCATGACTGAGGAGCTGTGTGCTGATTGGTCAGTGATTTACTACACACCCTCAATATTTTAATATGTGGATGTATGAATCCTCTGTTGTTAATATATTCAGTTTTGCACTGGTTGGGTTTTTTTTTTTTGCTGCGCAACTTTCATGTTGGTCCCCAAAGAGCAGACGAGGCAGGGACGGAGACTGCGACTCGGGAGCAGACACTACGGCCATAACCGATGTTCTACAGAGTCCGCTCGTTGCGTCACGTTTCCCATTGCGTCCATACACGCGTCCATACACGGTGCGCCGGGACAGTGAAGCTGTTCCGAGCCTGCGTCCGCGATCTCTTCCCCAACGTGAAAGTTGTAGGTGCTGACCGGCTTTGAGACACCGGAGTGGCTGTGGTGTCACTTCACCGGGGGGACATTTGCTCTCTCCGAGGTTGTGGCTGTCATGTCGCTGGGGAGGCCACTGCACCGGGGAGGCCACCGCACCGGGGAGGCCACCGCACCGGGGAGGCCACCGCACCGGGACGCCACCGCACCGGGGACGCCACCGTGCCGGGCGTCCCCACCGCACCGCGTCTCGCTGAACCAACACGGAAGTTGCAGCTGCTGCTCTGTGGCTGCAAAAAAAAAAAAAGTTAACTAAACAACTAGTGCAAAGCAGAGGATGTAAACAACAAGAACAACAAAAAGAGAGGATGCATAAGGTCCAGATCTGCCACTACTGTTGCAACATCACATATCAGCGGAGCTCTAAACCCCACTTACATTTTAACCTACTTTCTGTGGAGGAAACGCACCAGATTCACTCTGCCTTACTGCTCCGTATCGCTCCGTTCCATCCCTGCACTTTTTGTGCAGTGGAAATGGGGCCTGTCTGTCATGTTCTTGCTCATAAATCATTCCAAATTGCTTTATGAGCAATCTCAAAGTTCAGAGACCAACTAAGTGAAACAGCTCAGCTCAAAGTGTGCTCTCCTCCCAGGTGTCACTTCCACCACTCTGCCACCGAGCACACCAGGCACGACTTCACCCTCCACAGGAGAGTCCACCACCAAAAGTCCCTCCACCACTGCCACTGATGGACACACCAGCCCCAGTAGGACCTCCATCCCCAGTGTGTCTCAGCCCACTAATAATCCCACCCAGTCCACTGCTGGCAACGGTCAAACAGGTGCTCACTTGTTTTGTTTTTGCATTGATCCTCAAAGTCACATGGTCTGAGCTCCTGTGTGTCAGCAGGCACACAGACAACTTTCAGAGCCAAAGTGATGAGTGATGTCGAGGTCATGAGCTGAAGAACTGATCAACCACAGAGCAATGCCTGTGTCAATCTGCAACTCGCCCAGGAGTCTGCTGCCTACAGCGTTAGCTCCTCTCTAATGGCTCCCTGCAGCTTTCATCATTTATTTAACTGTGCATTTTTATCATTTTGTTTTAAGCAGCTTTTGTCTCTTATTGCACAACAAATTTGACTCTTAAATAACTGTCAACTGACATGGCTAACATGTCACCAAACAACAATAGGTCATGGTGGAAATGCTACATTTCTAACTAAATTTTAAGTTGTAATTATAATAATAAAAAAAATAAAATCTAAACAACAATTTAACATGTGGAATGCCTAAAATAGTTCAAATTGCTCAAACAACAATACCAGCTAAAATTGCCGACATGGCCTCCCTTCAGGCCTTGAAGCTCATTTTGACTGTTTTCACTGCTGTTGCTTTTACGTTCATATCTCACTATTTAAAGTGCTTGTCATGGCTATTTGGCGTCCCCTTTTTCAGCACAACCTCACCTACATGATTCTACAAATATTTCTTTATTTTGACCCACTGGAAGAACACACTGAACCGAAAAGCACAAACCCCCCCCCCCAAAAAAAAACCCAAAGAAAATGTTCTGCATTTCTTTCAAATTTGGTGCCAAGAAGATGTTTATCGAAATGATTTCACAACTGTCAGGTCATTACACAAATCAATGTGAAACGTATAAAAATCTACAACAAATTCAATATAATATATAGACCATTGTATAAAGTCACCATTTTGACAATACTAATGATTTTACCTCGAACTCTTACAAAAAAAGTTACAAATTATGTGTGTAAATGAGTGTTCACGCGACCGGCGCACGTTCTAATTAGTAGCGGGGGCACAGGCGGTGCCCCCCGGCTTGTGATGCCAGCTGCTGGGGGGTACAGGTTGGCATCTCTGGCTGTAAAGCTCCGGATAGTGTTTATAAATAAGAATTTCCATGATTTTCTCCACTGTACCATGAATGACGACACATGCAATCGACTTCTCACTAAAAAAATTCCATTCTATGTGACACGCTAAATCAGCGGTGCTTCATGTGCCCAGACACCGGCGAAGTGACCTGTTTTCGGTTAGGGGGTCCAAGAGACCTCCAATGGACGGAAATCCACGATTTGCGTCTGTATTGCACCTGAAAACACGGGATTTCTCCACACATCGAGATCTCTGGTCCTCTTGAGACACACGGTCTTGTTTGTTTATAAATAGTCCAGCGGGCAGGGTGAGAGGACGTGACATAGCGAGCAATGCATTTTGGTTCATAAAGAAACAAAGCAAATCAGAAGAAGCAGACGCAGAAAGCAAGACTTGGAAAGTATCTCGCGGGCAGACGTTGGGTAGAGAGGAAGACTGTCATTGATATCTGGTCTGAATCGGATATATCACGGTTGTCTGTGGCTACGCATTAGCCATGAGCTAACTCGCCTAGCCACCACAGGCTAAAGTGTTGGGACTTCCAGTTTCGGTCCAGACCAATCAATGGGCCGTATTTCTTCTTGACTTGCTCTCTGGTCAGGGTTTGTTTCGGGCGACAGTGCCCCCAAACCAGCAGCTGGTGAGATTGCGTGACGTTTTCCAAGCGGTTTGATCCGGTCTCTAAAGTGAATGTGAATGTGAACGCCAACCAAACCAAATGGGGGTGTGAAAATTCTCAACTGTGGTATTGCTGTATTGACATGTGAGATGCTGCAGGTTCTTGAGGTTGACCCTCATGCACTCTGACCTCAGCCCCTTCAGTGTTCGGTGAATACGGGGCGGGCGACATGGCGGCCCTCGGAGCCACTCTGGGCATCCTGCTGTTCCTGTGTCTGCTGGCCATTGGGCTGCTCATTCGCCGGATGACGAAGGGTACAGCCGACTCCAAGAAGATCTATGAGGCCAGCGTGTTCAAGAGCTCTGTAAGTACATCCATCCACCTCCTGGACTTCTTTCAATGCTGCATCAGATCGGACATGCAAACTCAGCTTGCTAATTTTCAAGCCACTGAACACACAACTTTTTGAAAATGAAGGCTCGTTTTGCTTGATGTCACACAAGCGTTCAGACCAGCAGCTCAGCTTTTTGGATTTTAGCTTCTGTTCTGTGTTCTACCTCTGCAGCTGCATCAAGACAGTCCGAAAGAGGGCATCCAGTACACCAACGAGGCCTTCCAGCACGACGAGGACAAGGGCAACTCAGGGTCCAGGGGTCCCAGTAAGGGTCTTGTCTTGGCTCCTCCTGAACCTATGAAGCCATCGTGGACCGGCCCTACCAAAGAGGCAGTCTTGAAGTCATCCGCGCCGCTACACGCTTTGCTGCCCGACGACGCCAGTGACGCCAGCTCGGACAAGATGGACAATGAAAAGGAGGTGAAGCCCATCCTGACCAAGGAGCGGCGCGTGGAGGAGGGCTACAAGTCCGTCTGGTTCAAGGAGGACATCGACCCCAATGCCAAGGAGGAGGTGGTCATCATCCCTGACAGCAGGGACCACGACAGCGACGACAGTGACGACAGTCATGATGGACATGACGAAGACAATGAGGATGACGGCGACAAGAAAAAAACCTCCAAGGTGACATTTGTTGACAGCGATATGGACAGTGGACTCGGGGTGAAGATTGAAGATCCTGCGGAGGACTCAGACAGCGACGATGGAGATAATATCCATCTTTGAGGGGGGGGGGGCACCCAAGACACCACCAAGCCAAGATTTATCAGAAGTCAGGCCTGGACCACTGAGCAAAGACCTAGAACCCGGACTGAACGTCTCATTAACAGGTTCCAGAAACCAATCATCATTTCATCTCAGTAGCTTCAGGCTTAGCATTCACACCGTTAGGACATACAACCTCACTAAGCTTGAAGTCTCTTTGTAAATATGTCACAATTAAAGAAATTGGACTTTATTAAAGATTATATAAAGACGTTTGGTTTCACTGGAATGATGCTGCTTTTACTGTATATTTGATATGTGGAGAGGAACTGGCAACCGAAGAGCGACAACAAAAATCAAAAAATGACTCAAAGTAAAATGGCTAAAGTGGATCAAATGCTAGAAACTGCTAAGTAGGGCAGAGCAGATCAAATGGATGTTACTGTAAAAAAAAAAAGTATAATACAACTCAACCCCATTTTAATCATTTTTAAATTTCATAATGTCAACAAAAGCTAAATATAGTAACATGATATGTGCAGGTCTTTCAGCAGCATAGGCTTTATTTTGAGGTTTAGCATTAAGTTTTAATGATATTAATTGGAAACTGTGTGTGTGTGTGTGTGTGTGTGTGTGTGTGTGTGTGTGTGTGTGTGTGTGTGTGTGTGTGTGTGTGTGTGTGTGCGTGCGTGCGTGCGTGCGTGCGTGCGTGCGTGCGTGCGTGCGTGCGTGTGTGTGTATACCAACTATAGTGAAAACAATCCTGCATATTTGTGTGATTATAATATCAATCAAATGTTCCATCATTGTGTAATAAGTTAATCGTATCTTATGTGTTTGAATTCATTGTAACGTAGTCGGTGATGTCATGATGCTGTCAAAATTCATGCGTTAAGGCTGATTAATCTGAATAAAAATGTGAACCCACCTGCAGCGCAGAATGACTGACAATTCTTGAAACGTCCCTGGCAACACATTTCAGGCAGTTTGTTGGACGAGACTTGCAAAAGGGAAGCTAGTCTGTAGTGACTCAGACTCTGACTCAGAGTTCATCAGCAAGTTAGCCCTCATTGGATATTTGAGGAAAAAACACTCAAGCTGGAGCAGTCAACCAGCAATTATTTTAGGAGATAAGCCTTAAGCGGCAACAAGAGGTATATTAACCCGGATCACGTCTTACCTACAGAAAACCCCAAACTAGAGAATTTAAAGCTGAAACAACAGGAAGGTAATGATAACCCAAATCCCACTGTGCGGCAAGAAATTAGGAAAATACAGGGTGAAATCAATATTATTTAGACAAAATAAGCTCAGAAGAATTAGTTTTCCTGAGACAAAGATATTATGAGGTGGGGGAAATCTGCAATGTGTCTGGCGTTCAAAATACACAAACAGCAGGAGAAAAGTACAATATATAAAATTAAAAATCCTAAACCTGTACTAGACACCAAAGTGGAAAAGATTCAGGAACTTTTTGATGTCTTTAACAGGCACTTATATTCACAGCCTAGCCCTTTGGAAGGGAATTGCATTGATGTTTTTCTGAGCTTTCTAGTCCCCCCCCCCCCCCCCCCCCCCCCCCCCCCCCTTGTCCTGCTTGGTAGCATGGGCAGGCAGAGGTCAGATCAGTTTCTCCTCTTGCAAATGGAAGAGACTTAGAGTCTCCTCGTAGAGTTTGGGGGTGAGGGGGGTGGGGGGGTGTAAGGGGATGGGTGGGAGACAACATACAATACCATTGTTAGTTCTACATATATTATTTACAGTTACCGCACTGATCCAAATATTTTCCAACTGTTAGATTAAACCAGCCTGAGCAGTTCTATCTAGACAGTAACATGATTTTCTAGATGTATTGAATCAAGTATTAATCTACTTCATGGAGTATTAAATGAAATGGTGTGTTGAAACAGCATTTTGTCAGGGGGTTAAATTGCTAATTGAAGTAGCCACTAAATTAATGTTTGATATCTTAGGCCAATTTGTAACAATAGCTTACAATTACAATCAAAGTGAGGAACAATCGGCAAAATATGCCTTACCTTAGTACGTGAACCTTGAGTTAAGCACATGCACAACCACAATGAAAAGCCATCATCAATGGAGCCCCAAAATCACGAGTCAACATGACCGAAAAAAAGAGATCGAGCTATTTTCCGCCGATTGAGTTGGAGGTGTTGATGCAGGCTCAGGGTGAATATGGACATATTTTCAATTGTCGGTGCTGTTTCTGCAAAGGAGAGAGAATCAGCATGGGTTTGAACATACCGTACTATTCCATTGACTTATCATTTCACTGTGCTCATCATAGTATGAGGTTCTGAATATTAATAGGAACAAAATCTGATTTACATTTAGGTGCAATCCCACAGGATCACACATACTTTTTAAATTGGTCCTAGCTGTTTCAAGTTTACTTCCCTTCGACAACAATCCAATCTGTCTTTGAACAGGTTTTGTATGTTTACAGGTAGCATTTTATTTATTGCTGTAGGGATTTACTACCTCATATGGATCACTATTTATGTTATGGTTGGCTATCGATAATGATTAATAATTATCAAAGATAGTTATTAATAATGTTGTTGAAATGTAATCTGATCTGTATCAGAACCTCGGAGCTCCACCTGTCGTAACAGGAAATGATAGCCAATTCAGTTATATCAGTCTCATAAGATATACTAAACAGTTAATCAGGAATTTGAATTAATAGTTAAATTAATTACAATTACCAGAATTAACAGTAAAGCTTGAAGGATTTTGGAGTTCTTCACACAGAAGAGGTCGACATTTCATTCACCGTTGTGCTCATTAATAAAACAACAAGTATGATTCCAAACATTATATTTATTAACAATGAAAAGAAATAAAACACAGATTCTAGCTACCTATATACAGCTGGGTGTGTGTAGGTGCATGTGTGTGTGTGGAGAGAGACAGAGAGAGAGAGAGTTGGAGGGAGTGTGTGTGTGTGTGTGTGTGTGTGTGTGTGTGTGTGTGTGTGAGACGTGTGATGGAATTACAAAACAAGATGGCAGATCACAAGAAACTACATTCCAAATGGAGGTTGTCAGAGAACAGGAGGTCTGTCCGGAGTCTCGGCCATGTGCTGGAGAACAATGGAACAATAGAAGCTAGCTGTAGCATCTGCTTCCGGTGTGTCTCTGCTAAAGGACCATTTCTAGAATGAGTTTATGTGAATGCGATTTGACTTGTAAAACTTCAGGAGTCGTCAGATGGTGTTCAGTTACTGTGTGATGTTGTCTTTGATGTGATATGTGTAGGATTGTGAGTTAACGAGTTAGTAAAGCAAAGATTAGCATGTAGACCCTGTGTCTGTGGCAGAGCTAACGTTGGTTTACAGGTTGACAACTGCTCCTAATATCATTATCAATAGGACTCAATCACTGTAACAGAATCAACACATCTTCATAAAGTTAAACAGTTCTATCATAGCATCAGGTTGAACTAATCTCAGGTAAAGCCCAGTTGTTGTTACCACTTCCTTGAAGGAGTTCGGTTGTTGCCCTTGCTGGAAGGGAGTTGGTGTCTTCTCTGGTAGTTAGCACCTCCTGCTAACTGTGGTTGCTGGTTCTGCAGGCTGAGGAAAGGAAGATGAAGTTGGTGTTTCAGGAGCTGTCCTTCTTTGCAGCTCCTGGTTGCCCCTTTGTTCAGACTGAGGATCTGGTCGCTCAGGTCTGTGATGGTTTTCCTGCTGGTTCAGGAAAAACACAAAGAAGTTCTGTGAGGCGTCGTTTCCCTGGTCCCGTCCTGGAGGAACCGGGTGGTTCCCTGGAGAGCAGACTCTGGGCGCTGGTCTCCGGTCCTGGGAAGGTCTCCTCGGAGTCTTCGTTGCAAGAGAGGAGTGGAGGCCCCTGCTTGCAGGCCTTTGGTGTTAGCTGTGTGCTAACACTGGATGAGCTGCTCTCCAGTAACTCACCTCCTTGGAGTTTGCTTTGCAAGAGCGAGATGGAGGCTGGCTGAAAGCCTTTTGTCCACGTGTGACTTCAGAGGTGTCAAAGCCTGAGAGCTTCAACCAATCAGTGACTGGCTGAATGCATGGGGGAGAGTCTTGAGCAGAAAGGGGGGGGGGAGGTCCTGGAGAATGTCCCCCCCTTCCCCACTCTAGGTGTGAAAGGCCATCACATTCCTGGGTCAGAATTCATGTCATGACTGCGTCTCATGACAAATGAATATTGTCTCTCCCCAGAAATGAACAAACTTTCTGTGGTCCTGTGAGATCCCAACATTGCTTTATAAATTATTTGTGCCGTCTTAAATTCTACGATGATCCCTAAACTTTAAGGTGTGTAATTTTAAAAACAGGACATTAGTGTGTTCATAATATACTCCCGTACATTATTTACTATACAAATTGTTCTTTTTTGTATTATGCTTTGTGAATGTAAGGTTGTTTTACAGGTATTTCCCCATGCTTCCACACAGTAATTTAAACATGGTTACACCAGTGAACAATACAGAATATACAGTGCTCTGTCATTCACAACGTGCCTTGCTTCCCCATCACCCCAATGCCCCACGCGACTTTTGCTCTCACATGTGTTATGTGGGGTTTCCAGCAGATTCTGTGGTCAAGAATCACACCCAGAAATGTATTCTTAAACACTCTTTGTATTTCAACATTATTTATCATTACTTTTACTTTTCCAAACAGCATAAGTGTGGTTTTATTTAAATTTATTAAAATCGAACCAAGCTTTTAGTCGACTCATTTCTGCTGTGACCGCCTCAAAAGCCACTGCAAATTTTCCCCATCATAAAAAATATTGCTATTATCTGAAAATAACATGAATTTTAAGACGTTTGACACCCTACATATATCATTATTATACAAAATAAATCATTTCCGACCCGGAACCGACCTCCTGATATTATTTAACATATTCCATATGCCCTTGATGTTATTTTTATTATCGGTTACTATTTTATTATAATAATCATACTTGCATTTCCTCATCATTTGCCCATGGATGTGAAATCACATTAAATCACTTAATTCTGACTATATAGGGTTGCTTACTGCTTATGAACATTTTACTCAGGATTTCCTTGACTGTTAACACATTTTATAAGCAGACTGGGATCTGTGCTTTTGTCCGACACAGATACAGTACGACAGAACAATGCTGCAGGTTGCAGGGTCTCTTATAGTCCTGATACTCGGGATGAGCGAGTACACCACTATCTGGATCTGTTCAACCCTCTAAATGATCATTATTCGTATCTGTACTTGGAGTGGGCGGGACCTTACCCAGAAGTGGGTGTGGTTCAAGTGAGACTGGGTGGGGCTTAAATCGATACATCATTTTCACAAACACCTTATCTCCTCTCACTGTGTGCAGCTGTCACAAAGTACTTGCTTCTTGCTGTGACCATTGCACACAGGGGTTAGAAACTGCATTTCCAACAGCAATCAGTGGCTTTGCGATTTTTGTTTCTTGGACACAACTGGCACCTCTTCCTCTTCTGCTGGCCCTCTGTGCTTCTTTCCTGCGGCCGGATCACAGCAGTTTTTGTCCCTCCACACCTTCCCATAGCTTCAGGGATGTCAGTTGTAGGGCCGGGGCACCTTCCAGTCGACGCGTCATGTGAGGTGTCACAAGCTCATTTGAGAGCTCTGTGAGGAAATTCGGGGTGCTGAGCCCTGAAAAAGGAATAGGCATTCAGAGCGGTCACGTCAATGATGTTATACCAAAGCAACATGGGCCACCTCTGAGTCTGGCATTTGCAGGTGTAGTTGGCAACCGTGGTAACCATCTGGTCCATAGTATATACTCCTCTTTTGGTCTGGGCGTAGAAGAGGATCACTGTGGGCTGTCTTCATCCACCATCTTGCTGTGGTGCATCGTGCTCAGGACCAGGGGCCTCATTTATAAACGTTGCGTACGCACAAAAGAATGCGTACGCCACTCTCTACGCAAACCGTGGGATTTATAAAAAGAGAACTTGACGGGAAAATGTGCGGTCCTCCACGCCAACTCTGACCCATGCGTACGCACATAACTGGGGGAAGGAGAAACTGCGCCACTGATGGCAGAAGAAAGAAACGGGAGAAACTGTGTGAAACTGATCGTGTAAAATAAATAGTTATATGACCTCTCATATATGGACAGTGTATTTGCAAGAAGTGGATAGTAAAAAATTTAATTTCTACAATGAATAAACAAACATACTCCCTGGAGTGCACACGGGAAACATATGATTAAGACAATAGTAAGACAACAGTAGGGCAAATGATGTTTGCACTGATATGAATGCAGTGTAATATCCTATATCATATAGCCCATATAGCAGTGTTGGGCGCAGACTGGAGGCCGGCGCTGTACGTGATGGGTGGCTTCTAGGTACGGATAATTAATGTGGAAATCCTGAGACTTGCAATTTTGTACTAGTGTTTAACCTGTTCAGCGACCTTGCAGGCGACAGTGGAGAACCCTAACCCTCAAGCGGTGGCTGCTCACCCCTTTTCCTAACCCACAAGGCGCAGAGGAGAGGACCTAGAATCTGCGCCACAGCCAGGCGCGCAGTATTGTGGTGCGCACCATCGGGCTCCTGAAGGGCAGGTGGCGGTGTCCCCCTCCACCTCCGTCACCACTCCACTCAGGAGGGATTCCCCGATGATCCCCGCCAGTGTTTCCTCCAGTGGGGTGAGCTCTGGATGGCCCGTTCCCCCGCCCGGGGCACAGACGCTCTGCCTGTGTGACGCCAGGTGCTTTTTTGCGTCTACTTTGATGTTGGACCACTTCTTCTTCACGTCAGCCACACTCCGACCTTCTGAGGCCACAGCATTGACACCATCCGCCACATGCTGCCACTCTAGAGCCTTTTTGGCATTGGTGACCCCAACACTGTGTCCACCAAATAATATCGCCTTCCTCTTCTCCACCTCCCCGACGAGAACTTCCACCTCACACTGGGTGAAATTGAGTTTCTTGGCTTTTCTTTCTGCTTTCGGCATGCTTTCCGTCATGAATCAATATTCATGAGAGGCGTTCCTCTGAATATTCATGGCCAAATATGGGCGTGGTATGACCCGTACACAGGTGCGCCACATGTAGAGTGGATTGTGATTTATAAAGGGAAATCGGCGTAGGACGTGCGTGCGCACTGTTTTATAAATCAGGATATTTTTGTGCGTAAGCACTTTCTGTGTTTCGTGCGTACACCAATTTTGACGTCAATCCTACGCACAGTTTTATAAATGAGGCCCCTTAACACAATGTCCCTTTTTTCTCACACAGCTGATCATGGTCATGTTGCCACTGAACCCAAATGCAGTGTCGTGGACTTCTCTGGACGTGGAACCCTTCATGACTGGAGGAATGTCTGGCTTGTTCTGTCGCAAAGTTCCTACAATATTCAGAACCTTCTCCAGGAGACGCTAAGCAACAGGCACACTGGTGAAGAAGTTTTCAGTGGTGATGTTGTGACCTGTGTGCAGGCCCGCCCCTCCCTACACACAGAACACGCGCTGTGCGTAGGGCCCCGCGATCCATGGGGGCCCCCGCTTAGCGCAAGTGAATTGAATTTCCCTCGGGATCAATAAAGTATCATCATTCTCTGCAAATGCGCAAAGGATGCGCGTGCATTTTGCCGAGAGGCGCGTGTAGAGCACCGCCACCAAGTCAGCCTGAGGCAGGAGAGAGAGAGAGAGAGAGAGAGAGAGAGAGAAAAAAGAGACGCTGATGATTGAAAACGCGAAGCGTCACCATCTGACCAATCAGCGGTCAGATGGGCCGGCAGGCCGTTGTTTACAGGGAGAGGGAGAGGGAGAGGGAGAGGGAGAGGGAGAGGGAGAGGGAGAGAGAGTAGAGAGAGAGTAGAGAGAGAGAGAGTTGGCTTCCAAAGGTCAATACGATTCGGGAGCTAGCAAAAGAAAGAAAAAGTCAAGAAGAACAGTCAGAGGCTGGTGCTTCACTTGAAGGTGGGATGTTGTTGAAATAAAAAAGAAAAAACTAAACTGTTCATGCCACAAAGTTTTTTCAGACGTGTGCATCTGTAAAGTTATTGTTCCACTGTTGATCTGTAAAGTTCTTGTTCCACTGTTCATAGAGACTGTTCATTTGATTAGTTAGTAATTGTAATTTATTATTATTATTATTATGTTATTGGAAGGGGGGCCCCAAAATAAAATCCTGCTTAGGGCCCCCACTTGGCCTGTGTGTCTGAATCCACTGGAGAGTCTGAGTCAGTGCTGTTGAATTCCCAGCAGGGGCTCTCTCTCTCGCTGTCCCAGGGCTCCCTCCAGAGGTTGCAGCCGATGCAGACATCACCTCACACACGGATGAAACTAACTGGTCGCTTAATAAAATAGTCCAGGAGACATTTTCTGAACTCAGGCGTGCGGCGCTAATGCCCTCAGTCACAGCAGAGAGAAGACGCCGCCCCTTTTATTTTAGCAGTGACCGCGGGAAAACAACATACATCACATGTGCTCAGTAAGGTCATTACGAGTGACAGACATCGCACTCCAACAAATGCCTCTGACGGGCTCTTCATCCGCCCTGGATCATTTGTATGGCGAGATCCACAGGGATCCTGGCTGACATCCTGGCAGCCATGTTTCTTTTGATAAATTAAAAAAAAAATAGGACAATGTTTGAAATGCACAGAAAACTATAAATGTAAAAAAACTAGCTAGTATAACATTAGCCTACTTTTGAGTTTGCTCGGTCAGCGACAAAGTGTGCGTGTTAGCCAACAATACTGTTGGCTACTGTTAGCTAACAATACTGTTAGCTTTCAGTGCTGGGATATTAAAAAAAAGTTTGTTTTGAAAAAGGCCGTTTTTTTGGTTAATGTGATATTAAGTCATTTTATATAAACAAGTTAACCACATATACATATATTTTCACTCATATTCTTCTTTCTCGAGTCTGATTGCTCATGCAAAGAGAAATGCAATAAACAAAGAATGCACATTTAATCGTGAATAATAGAAATGAATCCATAGCAACCCTGTGATCAACCGGATTAAAAAACAGTTTGACAGCACTAACTGCATTTGTATGTGTGTGGACATTGGGATGTAGGTGATATCAGCTTCAGTATTAAATGTTCAAAGCTTTAAAGATATTCTGAGGTTTTTCCCACTTTTTGATTGAAGTCGACAGCAGGAGGCTAAAGGACGTACTGCACAAGAAACACACACATCACCAGGACACATTTCATTTTAATTGCATTTTAAAAAACCCATCACATTTGAATAACTAATTAAATTAAACATTTAAAAACGTGTACACCATATTGATACCATTTTATAAAAACCCTCAAAATGTGAAAGTCATACAAGTCCACTGAACAGTTACAACACTGTAAACAGAAAGAAAACCTGAGAAACCACCGACACAAAGAGAAGTCAAGAGTAACAGTTTTTAGTTCGAATGAGGCAACGTGGCAGAACAACTGGCAAGAAAAGAATTTAATTAAATCTATGGAAGCAGAAAAAAAAACGAAAAAGCCGATTGAACTGGTCAATTTCAATTGAATTTAGCTAAAATGGCGGATTTTAAAATGGCACAGTTATCTAACCAGCTAACAGAAATATGTGGCTAATTCATACAATGATTCGTGTTTAGGTTGACGCCAGTATTACAGAAAACAGTGGATTTACAATTAAAACTGCAGAAAGGGAATCAAACTGTTACTGTCTATTGACCACTGGTCTCACCAGGAAATGACTAACAAACATGTTTTATCTCTTTTTGTAAAATCCTTTGTTTGTTTGGCGTTAGATTCAGCTTTAGCTAATTATCTTTAAGGTAGATAAACTAAACTGTTGCTAAAGAGAATCAGTGGTACTTGAAGCAAAAAAACATTTTTTTTAATCATCAGTGCATCAACAGGAAGTATATAGAAGGATTTCACATAATCTTGGTTAACTTCAGATTAATACGTAGAGAAACTAATAACATTAATATTCTTTTTGACAACTGTAGAAGATACAATGTGGACAGAAATGTTTCCTGTATTATGGATTTTTTTTTTAGGTGCCTGTCGTTAAAAAAAGAATCCATAACCTGGATTTAGAACAACAAAATGAACACAATTCAGTTTCCCGTCTGATTTGAGTCCAACACGCACATGGCATCTATAAAAATATGAGGCCGGTGTAATATTACAGGCAAGATGATGCTGGATTCACTTCATAGTGAATAAAATTATGATTGTACAGTTAAGAATTTTAAAAGACCATATAGTTCCCAATAGAAGAACACCGCCTAAAGGAGAGCGCCGCCCCTTTTCAAAGAAGTGGCGCGCGAGAAGAAAGAACAAACCTCAGAACTTGATTAAATATACTTTTCAGTGGATGCCAACATACAGAAAGAGTCCATTAAAGTTTTCTATTCTCAGTGCAGCTCTGCTGGAAGCTCGGTGTGCGGCCCGCCTCGCTGGCTCCCAAAAAGCTCAAACAGTAGAATTGAAAATACCTTTATATCCACAGATGGCAGGTATGCGCTAGTGCGCGGATTACAGAAATACTTCTGCGTCAAAAAAGGCACATGTACGTGATTACCACATTTTACACATTTCTTTTTAACTTGCACTCCCTTGTTCCCAATAGACGCGCACCCTGAGGCCTGCACTCCCTCATTGGGCATCTATTCGGAACTATACGGTAACAAAACGAGTGGAATACACATGTTGTCAGCCTGCTTTAGTGAAGGGATGGCAAGTATTATGCTTAACTGAGCCACAATGCGACTTGAGCTTTGAACAACTGCAAATACCTGAACCAGGGAGTCATGGAAACATCTGTACCAGTTACGTGAACACCTGCAGGAGACACATGCTAGGGAGTCACGGTGTGCTTGAGATAAGAACCACTGAAGAATTGTATATGAATTATTTTGCTTTCTCTGGATGCAACATCTCACACAGAGTTTCATCATATATGCGATGTCGGATTTTGCTTGGAAAACCAAATTGACCAATTGCGAAAAGACCAACCCAATGTCGCGGTGAGGCCTACTAGCAAGTGTCTCCTGCAGCTGTTTCACGGACCTGGGACGGATGTCTTCATGACTCCCTGGTTCAGGCATTTGCAGTTGTTCAAACTACGAGTCACACTGCAGCTCAGTTAAGCATAATGCTACGTGGCTAGCATTAGCAGAGCTGATTCTGGTCCACTCGCTGGGAGTTGAACTGGTGTTTTACTCTTTGGGGTCTGATTCGACCTCTGTCTGGCAGGTTTTGGTCCTCGGTCCATATGATTGACACCTCGGCTCGGAATATTTCTTCAATGGTTTCTTGTAGTTCTGTGACCATTTATGTTTTTAACCTGTGAAACAACAGAAGTCAGAAAAATGTGTCTATTCAAGGTGTGACTTTTAACTTGAAATTTCCTTATTTTGTAGGATTATTGTTCAAAACATGAACAGCTCATTCAAAACACAGAAAATAGAAAACGCCTTGGTTGGTGTCTGGAATGTACATGTTCTTCCAATTCAGTACCAAGTCCAGGTGATTGTACTAGGAATACTTTTACAGTGCTTAGTTTGTGTAAGATTTTAATGTTAGCATAAAATATGATATAAACTAGTTATGAGGAAAATAATCTGCTGGAAACTGGCATAAATGACAAAACATCTGACAACTCTTACTCCCCCAAAAAATGTGTGAATGGGAAGAAAGTGTTATTTTCAGAAAACGGATGTATTTTGTCAAAGTTATCAACTTGTAAAAGTTACTTTTAAAGGAGGTTTGTTAAGGCGGGATCCTGGATAGCGAGGGGGCGGGACTAAAGGTCCGGGCTGGAGGCGGACGCCGCGGTGACCACCATGTACTGGTTCAAGATGGCATCGAAGGCCTCGTCTCTGTGCATCATCGCTCCAAACACCATCGGCTGCAGGGGAGCAGAGCAGGACACAGATTCTTTACAACCAATCAGATTTCAGCTGATCAACTGGCACAAATCTCAATATTACATGTGGAGTTCCTCAAGGCTCATCCTGGGTCCACTTGTGTTTAACACTTTAGTCGACATCAACAATCTAGATGAGACACAGATTGATTCTCTGACCAGGAGACCACGACCCAGTACAAGCACTGTGAGGGGATTGAACACGGCGCCGTTCAGATGTGCCAACAACTTCAGTTTTTGGAGCCAAAGATGAGAGATTAAATGTAAATGTGCTTCAATTCAGTCTGCAAAGCTCATGACCTCTGACCTAGACTCATCGAGAGTTAAAGGACTGATGACTCAGCATTAGTCTTTATGGATCCTCACAAACACATCAGTCCAGTTTTCATGTGTTTGCACAAACTTCCTGTCACACAGAAAGAAGATTTCAAAATAAAGCTACGAGTCTGCTTGTAGTCTACTACTCTAAAGTTTGGAATGGCTTCGAACTAAATATGTCTGCTGTGATGTTCAGATTCGTCCAGAAATCTCACATCATCTGTTCCAGAGTCAGATCCAAACATTCAGAAGCTGGTTTTAGTTTTTGTGCACTAAATACTTTGAACAAAGTCCCAGTAAACTGCAGGATGTCTCCAACTCAAGAGTTTTGTGATGATGTTTCAGTCTGCTGCTGCTTTTCAGTAAAAACTAAATATAATGTAGGTTTCACTGGATCTTTAACTTTTCTGCTCTTCTTTTCAATTGCTTTGATATTTTCAACAAGATTTAAGTGCTTTTATCATTGCTCTCATTATGCTAGGTGAGGAAGATTCGAAGGGACTTATATCAACAAGTGAACAAATTGAGATTCTTTCAAATTGTACAAATAGTTCATTTAATTGAGATTTTCTGCCCAGAAATGATGCTCTGACCTTTATGGTGGATGGAGTCGCAATGGAAATGCCCATTCCAGATCCAGGCAGGACTGACAACACTTTGTACTGTGAGGAACAACAAGATATACAGAAAAACATTAGGGAACAGAAACCATCTCAACAGAATCTCATTGACAATCCTTACTATTTTATGTTTATAAAATAAGAACTTTACAAGAAAAATATTCAAAACGTCATTTTAGAGTAAAACGTGGGGAATTTCCCACATGAAGGCGAGACTGGAAGTTACAGGTGGCTGAACAGGAAATTAAGAGGTTGGACAAGAAGTAACAGGTGGCGAGACAGGAAGTTTAGAAGTGAACAGGAAGTTAAGAGGTTGGACAGGAAATTAAGAGGTTGGACAAGAAGTAACAGGTGGCGAGACAGGATGTTAAGAGGTGAGACAGGAAGTTAAGAGGTTGGACAGGAAGTTAAGAGGTTGGACAGGATGTCAAGAGATTCGACAGAAAGTTAAGAGGTGAGACAGGAAGCAAAGTGGTGAGACAGGAAGTTAAGAGGTGAGACAGGATGTTAAGAGGTGAGACAGGATGTTAAGAGGTGAGACAGGAAGTTAAGAGGTGAGACAGGGTGTTAAGAGGTGAGACAGGATGTTAAGAGGTGAGACAGGATGTTAAGAGGTGAGACAGGATGTTAAGAGGTGAGACAGGAAGTTAAGTGGTGATACAGGAAGTTAAGAGGTGATACAGGAAGTTAAGAGGTGAGACAGAAAGTTAAGAGGTGAGACAGGAAGTTAAGAGGTGATACAGGATGTTAAGAGGTGAGACAGAAAGTTAAGAGGTGAGACAGGAAGCAAAGTGGTGAGACAGGAAGTTAAGAGGTGAGACAGGATGTTAAGAGGTGAGACAGGATGTTAAGAGGTGAGACAGGATGTTAAGAGGTGAGACAGGAAGTTAAGAGGTGAGACAGGATGTTAAGAGGTGAGACAGGAAGTTAAGTGGTGAGACAGGAAGTTAAGAGGTGATACAGGAAGTTAAGAGGTGATACAGGAAGTTAAGAGGTGAGACAGAAAGTTAAGAGGTGAGACAGGAAGTTAAGAGGTGATACAGGATGTTAAGAGGTGAGACAGAAAGTTAAGAGGTGAGACAGGAAGTTAAGAGGTGAGACAGGAAGTTAAGAGGTGAGACAGGAAGTTAAGAGGTGATACAGGATGTTAAGAGGTGAGACAGAAAGTTAAGAGGTGATACAGGATGTTAAGAGGTGAGACAGGATGTTAAGAGGTGAGACAGAAAGTTAAGTGGTGAGACAGAAAGTTAAGAGGTGATACAGGAAGTTAAGAGGTGATACAGGAAGTTAAGAGGTGATACAGGATGTTAAGAGGTGATACAGGATGTTAAGAGGTGAGACAGAAAGTTAAGAGGTGAGACAGGAAGTTAAGAGGTGATACAGAAAGTTAAGAGGTGATACAGGAAGTTAAGAGGTGATACAGAAAGTTAAGAGGTGATACAGGAAGTTAAGAGGTGATACAGGATGTTAAGAGGTGAGACAGAAAGTTAAGAGGTGAGACAGAAAGTTAAGAGGTGAGACAGGAAGTTAAGAGGTGAGACAGGAAGTTAAGAGGTGAGACAGAAAGTTAAGAGGTGAGACAGAAAGTTAAGAGGTGAGACAGAAAGTTAAGAGGTGAGACAGAAAGTTAAGAGGTGAGACAGAAAGTTAAGAGGTGAGACAGAAAGTTAAGAGGTGATACAGGAAGTTAAGAGGTGTTACAGGAAGTTAAGAGGTGAGACAGGAAGTTAAGAGGTGAGACAGGAAGTTAAGTGGTGAGACAGGAAGTTAAGAGGTGAGACAGGAAGTTAAGAGGTGAGACAGAGTTAAAAGATTGAGGATGGAAAGCTCCAGTTGGACAGAAGCAGGTGACGATGACCCTCATGATTGTTGCCATATGAATCTAAGTGCTCAGGTCTTGAGGCAGTGACCTTCTGGACGTCTGTGATGTCGAGCAGCTTGATGACTTTGTTCCTCTTGGAGGATCCGGACCTGGAGCTGGAGCTCTCGAAGCACAGGTAACTGAGGGGCACAGCAGAAACCCTGTTCACTCACATTATTACACGACTGAGACCAGAGTGGCCTGGAGACCTGTTGTAATCTGGTACACGTCTGACAAAGGGGCAATTCTCCCAAAACGGTTTGCTCACGGGCTCCACTCAACATCAACTAGAACCTCACAAATTAAAATCCAGTCCAAGTAAAATTGGGTGCAGGATCATCTCTGATTGAACACTCGTACCATGTTTTGTCAGCAAGTTTTTGTTTGATACAAGAATGGCTAGTTTCATAATTACCTTCACCAACCAAAGTTGGCTGAGGTTATGTTTTTGTCTGCATTTTTTATTGGTATGTATGTGTGCATACAACCAATTTTTCGCAAAAACAGCTCCCTGAATTGCAGGACATTTTCAGGGATGATTTGTTATCATCCAATGGCCAATCGATTAGATTTAGGGACGGTGACCGCCAACCACTCCTGAATAAATCCGCCAAAACTGTGAAACTGCTAAAAAAAAATGTCCCATTTATCTCACCACACTAAATTTCCTTTGATTTTTGGATTTTTTTTGTAAAAACAGCACTAATACATCACCCAGTAATGTTTTTAGCGGGTATTTGCAGCCTCTCCATCACCTGTTTTCCATAAGAACAAGTCGCGTTTCACTCAGTGATGTAACTTCCTGATCTACCTAGTTAGCATTGATATGAGCTAGCATGCTCGTGTTGATAACTCGGTTTCACAAAGGTATGCACTCTACCAAGGACCTGTTCTAGTGTATTTAGTGCAGTTATGACATGTAAAAAATCGTAAAACTATTATATGCATATTAAAAGACATGAGTTTCTACAGAGATTGCGATATGAGCTTGTTTTTATTGAGGTGGACACGTTTTAAGTTGTATTTGGGCTGGAAACAGTGAGTCAGATCAGGCAACCCTGGAGAAGACACGACTTTACAAGTACCATGTGCTATAGTTTAGAGTGGATTTATTGCTATGGCTGTAGAAACGCTGTTTTTCAACCAAACAGTTGCAAACAGAATCTGACCCAGACGGAGAGGCTCCTGAAGATGGTGAGTTAAGTAGATTGTGAATGCGTTACTTAGATGGTTCATTTGTGTTATTCTAGTTACTACCAAGTAACTAACACTCGCTCCTGTAAGGATAACTGTTATGGTTCTTCATATTGTACTGTATTTATTCAGTTTATCAGTAATCTGTGTCAATTTGTATGTACCTGTGGGAGGGTAAAATTGACACTACCAGAAGGAGTGGTTATGTCTCTGTATGATGTCATAAAGGGAACAATTCTAAATCATCTGTATGAGCACATATTTGCTAAAGAGTCGCGCAAGCAAATGGGGGAGATGATTTCAAAAACCATTACAAAGTACATTTTACATAATATGGGACCTTTAAAACATATGAAGTTTTATACGTCAGAAACTAATGGTGTGAGCTCTTTGAATGGGTTGCACGTGACACACACACACACACACACACACACACACACACACACACACACACACACACACACACACACACACACACACACACACACACACACACACACACACACACACACACACACACACACACACACACACACACACACACACACACACACACACACACACACACACTACTCACTTCTCGGTGACGTAGAGGACTCCGTTGCGGATGTAGTCCGTGGGCGTCTTCCTGTCTCTGTTGATGAGGCAGCAGCGCCAGCCGTTCTCACAAACTGAAACAACCACACAATGCTGAAGTCGTGTCTAATATTAAACAATATAATATTATTATTCATTTTACAGGATAAATCTGAGACTCATTGTGCAAGATTGCAAAAAAAAAGACTTTGAGAGCTTCAGCTATGGCCTGACTTTGCCTGGCAGGACCTGGTTCAATTATGGAAGTATCCCTGATCCTCCTGGAAATATGAATTTGATTCAACTAGACCTGGTTACACATGTAATGTGGATATAAAGCTCACACAATTACCACTACATGCATTTTAGCAGTCTTCCATGAGTGTAAACATGAAGAAATACGTGTGTATTTGTATAAACTGGTGGAACAGCATCCCTACAGTGAAGCACAGTGGTGGCAGCATCATGCCGTTTCTGCACTTTGGATGAAAAAGAACAAACCACAGATGGTAGATTTGTGGGCAAAATTGCCATTTTAATGAGACTATATTGCTAAAAGAAAAAGGGATGTATTTTATGACCATATCTTATATAAGAACTTCGAATACAATGTGGTAAACTGCAAATCTTTTAGCATCAAGATCATCAGATGAAGGTCTCGTGTCACTTCATCATTTCAACATTATGTCACGAAACAAAAAGACGCCATCGTCCTACACTTGAATTTATAGTCATATTGTGGCGTGTGTGCGCTGCACTGGCTGACCTGTGAGAGGATGCTCGCTCTCAGGCAGGCTGAACACTTCGTGGAAGGCTCCTCTCTTGGTGCTGTAGTATCGCCCGCCATCCTCGTCCCGGCCAACGCCCAGAGGAGCTGCGGCGGCGACGCTGCCTCGCCCCCCCGCCGCAGTGACCTGAACACGTGCAGGATCAGTAAAATCAGCGAGCTGACAAACAGCTGCTGGCAGAGCCCAGTGATGAAGCTGGTGTCAAATTACAAGGCCTCGGATGCGCAGCGTTAGCGGCGTTGGAAAAAGGAGCTTTTCGTCAAATCTCCAGTCAGAAAAACATTTCCTGAAGTACTTTAAATACCGAAGCCAGTATCGGGTATCGGGTCCAATACTGCATGGAGTGAAAGACCCCTGATACAACCTGGTGGGTATTACAAGACATGATCCATCAGCAACATCAGCAGCTGGTAGACTACAGAGGATGAGGGATGTCCACGGTTTGGAGAATCTTTAATACTAAGAAGAATGGCAAAAGTAAGAAAGACTGTAAACTATGTTCTGCCAAAATATCAAGCGGAGGAGAAAGATAGTTGGTACAACACCAGCAACTTCCTCACCAGAGACATTTGGACCAGCAATGTTTGCTGGATGTCGCTCAGTAGTTTAAAGTCCTAGTGAAATGAAAATTCGACCTCCAAAACACTCTGGCTGTCGCTTCGCGGGACATTTTTTATGCCAACTGGCCGAAGGGTAAAATGTAAAAACACGGCAATCTGCGAGAAAATAGCCGATAAACAGCGGTATTTTCTCTGCTGGGCGGAGCTTCTGACAATAATAGAGTGACGCCCAAGTTGTGTTTACATTATGGAGGGTCAGAGTTTTGACGACGAAGAGGCTGAATTTAACCATATTTCATCATCATCGGGTGTTTCAAACCCAGTGATTGATGAAGAAGACACAGAAGGTGGTTCTGCCATCGGTGACCCCGTCTGGAACATGTTTGAGGAAGCAGAAGACGCTTCGTCCTCCATTCGTCCTCGTCTCCTCGCCTCAGCAGCCGCCAGTTTGACGGGTTTGACAGGACCAGCAATGATTGCTGGATGTCGCTCAGTAGTTTAATGGCTCAGTGGATCAGGAGGATTTTAGTCAGAGCCGTGCTACATGCTACATGCTACATGCTAGTTTCTGGGCTTAAATGATTAAGATATGCCTGACAGACTCATGAACAGCGAGCTGCAGCGTGTGTCGGTACAACAGCAAACTCGGTCCCTTTGCCAACAGTCTTCAGTAGCATGGCGCCGTGCGTAGGGAGACGCTACACATCCTCTGTTACAGCAAGTTGCAAAGGACTAAGACTTGTACTTTAGAAAAGTTGTGTCGCCGTATCCCAACGTTTCAGCCCACCGATGATCCTATTGTGATTATTACCCATGTTTAAAGTTGACTATGTTTTATTTATTGGACATGAACAACTTAAAAGTCCACGTCATTCCGTCTTACCTGAACTATGCTGAGAGCCACATCACACAGGCAAAAATGTTCCTTGTACCTGCAAATATAAAGCTTCATCCTGGGGGGTGAACTATTGCGGGACTGGGGTCAGGACGTAGACCTCTAGAGGAGCGAGGACCAACACACAGACCTGAATAGTGAGTCTACTGAACGCACCACTGACCTCTACTGTACAGAGACTGTATAAATACACACCGCTGGATCCTACCTGTTCACATTCAGACGGCTGAGAGAGAAAACACACACACATACATCAGTTCCACACAGATCAGTGTGTACTAATTATTTTCGTGTTCATCACACTCCAGTGTGAAAAGTCCTGTGCTGGTGTCAATAGAAAACATGCTTGATTCTGATAATATACAAGAAAGATAATACAAGAAAATGAGTCTATCGGGAAGCGTTTTGGCTTTGAACAGATCGCCAAGTTGGATTGTTATTGTTCTCCATCCATCCTTGTAACTGAGTTTAGAAATGTGCTATAGAAATAAAGTCACTATTATTCTTATTATTACTCAGGCATGTGCAGATAAACTGTTGACTACAGCCATGGTGGACATGTACAGTAGCAGTGTTTCAGAAAAGTTGCGTTTATCCCCAATTGGAAGGTTTTTGATTTTCAATTGAAAATGTCATACAAACATTAGGATGATAGGTGGAATAGAAAAAATATATAAAAACATGATTTATCCTTTTGAGACTGTCGTAGTGGAGTGCTTGATCTGAGCCCTGAGGTGCCTCAGAAAACTGTGTGTGCGTGTGCGTGTGTGTGTGTGTGTGTGTGTGTGTGTGTGTGTGTGTGTGTGTGTGTGTGTGTGTGTGTGTGTGTGTGTGTGTGTGTGTGTGTGTGTGTGTGTGTGTGTGTGTGTGTGTGTGTGTGTGTGTGTGTGTGTGTGTGTGTGTGTGTGTGTGTGTGTGTGTGTCTGACCCGTCTGCTCAGCGTGGTGCTGCCGCGCTCCTTCAGCTGCAGGTCGGTGGGCAGGTTGGTCCAGATGATGAACGGCGTGTCGAAGCGCTGCCGCAGCTTAGGACAACTTTTAAAGATGAAGTCGACGATGAAGAACTTGATCCCTGCGTACACACCTGAAGAGACGAACAGCCGGTGGGCTTTGATCCAAACTCAATATAGAAGGTGAATTCAAATTTTGGTGGATGAATGATGGACAAAAATATATCGTATATTCCCATGTTTTCTTTAGCACTGAGTTGATACAAATCTCTTTCATCAGTCAGCTCAAGGCACTTTTTCAGAAAAAAAACTAATCATTTAGAAGTATTCAAACTGAAATCCTTGCAAAAACTAATTGATTAAAAAAAAAAAAAAAAAAAAGTGGTTAAATGGAAAAAAAAAAAGGCACAATCAAATATATTGCGAAGGATGTGGACATGTGAGCACGTCTAATCCAGTGGTCACTTCCTCCTGTCATGAGTGTTTTGTCTTCGAACATGATGGAAAAAGCTGCGAGCTGCACCGTCCACAGGCCGTTAGTGCAGAAATCAACTGAAAGGAACTTTTTCTGGTGCAGTGAGGTATGTATATAAAAGAGTCAAATAAAAAGTGTCGTATACATGACAACGTTTTCAAGTGGAAACTGAAAATCTTGTTTTGGATGTCCGTTTACGTGACAAAGGTGCTCAGAGCCACTGAAAACAACAACAGAAGGTGGAAACACTGTAAACATGTTCTTCTGCACATGGACAAGAACAATTCAGTGTCTTGACTCCCAGTCTACGTTCTCCTTCGTTGTCTGTCCGTACAAATGTACGTGTACTTCCATTGTTCATGTTTAGAGCATTTTGGTGTTTTGGTGTGTGTGTGTGTGTGTGTGTGTGTGTGTGTTCATTACAAAATCACAACAGCACCCACTAGTGGACCTACTGGAAAACAACATTAACAACATTATTTTCGGTCGTTCTGCCGTTTCCATGTAAACAGACATCGCTTTCAAAATGTTGCTGTGTAAATGTACAACTTTTCTGAAATGAAAACATAAAAACTAAGCCTTTTCACTTCAAATGTTGATATGTAAACGGGGGGCCTTTAATGTGTTTGTACTTAATCAAAATCAAGCCATTATATAGAGTATAATAGACAGAACCATGAATGTATTTAAATGTGTAAAGTACCTATAATGAAGCCCAGCAGCTGGAAAGGAAACAGGCAGGAGGAGACGAAGGCCACCCACAGGCCCACGTACAGCTTCTGGGTCAACTCGGGCTGCACCCACATGAACAGACTGCACACACACACACACACACACACACACACACACACACACACACACACACACACACACACACACACACACACACACACACACACACACACACACACACACACACACACACACACACACACACACACACACACACACACACACACACACACACACACACACACACACACACACACACACACACACAGTGACCATTTCATGACCATTTCCGCTTTCTACTTTGGAATTACAAAAGCAAAGACACTCACTTCTTTATTTTTTCCAATCTGTTGGCCATCCTTCCAAACAGATTCTGTGAGGACAAAAAGAAACAAAAGTTGTGTTTGGGGGTGTGACCGGTGACTTAGAGCCCGACTGTGTCCACAATGAGTCACCTGAGCTTTCTGAGCCACGTCCAGAACCAGCTGGAACTTCTCAGACACAGTCAGGTCTTCTTTAGGAGGCTCCTGGACAAGAAGAGACCATGTTTTAATGTGGATAAATACCACATATTTATCAGGTTTTGTACCATTAGCTTATTTGCTAGATTATTGCTTATATGTGAAATACGCTTAATCGCCCTGAATGCATTAAAAAATTGTGAAGTTAGTGAATGTTATAGCTTATTTTTCTTTCAGAATTTTTATTAATTTTTTCAAATTAAACCCAGCCTTAATCTTAGCCCTTTACACGCTACATGTTCATCATAATATGTTTGTTGGAAGTTTTCTGGCTGTTGCCCACTAACTGGAGTTAGTTAGAGACTCCTGATCTGGAATATCATCAGAGTCCCTATTGATCATTTAAATCAGTGTTTTTCAACCACTGTGCCGCGGCACACTGGTGTTTCCGCGAGATCTGGTCAGGTGTGCCGTGGGAAATTATCCAATTTCACATTTTTTTCTTTAAAAATAATTTGCTCTCACAGCCGCTGTCAGCTGTGAGAGCAGTGTGCAGAGTAATCTAGTATAAATACTCTTCGCCAATAGATGGCAGCAGAGAACTTTGCCGTTGAAATCGAAACTGAAAGACGTCAGTGTGGTTCATCTCCACCTCCTGCTACCATCTTGTATCAAAGTACTGTGTCAGTGACAGTGATGGAGAAGTTTTTGAAAAGGAAGAATGTGAACCAGGATCTCAGCTCTTCATCCATCAGGTCCAGGTTTCACACTGAGGGAGTCACAATTTAAAAAAAAGAAAATGGTAAATACTTTTTTTCTGTACTTATTCGATTCCTGTTGATAAAACTTTGATGAGAAAGACTTTATATTGTAAATAGAGGCTACAGAGTTTCACATTTTAACATTGTCGGTGGTGGTGGGGTCCCTCGAGATTTTTCCAAAGAAAAAAGTGTGCCTTGGCTCAAAAAAGGTTGAAAAACACTGATTTAAATGATTCAATAAACAAGCGTGTGTGTGCGTGACCTGATGGATTCCTCACCACCGGCTCCGACACTTCAGGGACGATGCTCCACTGGATCCTCCAGCCTCTGGCAGCATCAAACGACACACAAACACCATGCAACATTTATCACGTCATTTCACAGATATTTAAGAATCAATGAGCTCAGTCGTATGAATTGGCAGTACTACTCTATACTGCAAGGTGGCGCAGTGAGACACTTCAGCTGCTAAAGCGACGTCTCAAGAACAGGCTGGATGCTCGTGACCCACCTGGCTATGAGGTAGTTGAGGGAGAGGCGGAGGATGGCGAGGAACAGGAACATGGGGATGGCCCAGCCGTGCCACGCTGCGTACATGTAGACCTGAGGAAGACGTCAACGCCACACAAACACGCTGCTCAGCCATTTCATCGCAGATCTGTGGACTTGTGTACTTCGTGATTTGGACTCACGATGAAGGCGATGCCTGATGTGTAGACGGAGTACCAGCTGGATAAGGCAGTGAGGTTCCTCTTGAAGTTGGTCACGGGTCTGAATCCTCGTTCTGGAAGCAGCAGCGCAACCCAGAAATCACACACTAACAATTCATCAGGACAGACTGAGGCTGCAGGATAATGGTGGACGGTACAGGAACTGAAAAGGTCTGCTGATATGAATTCTACAATCTGTGAAGACTTTACCAACAGGATTCACCACAACAAATACTCACTGAGCCTTCTCATGTTTTCTGTCAACCTGTGGATCCGAAGCCACACAAAGACGATCTTTAGGTTCCAGACGCAAACAAGCTCATCACAATAAAAGACATTCTGCAGGATGGCTGCTCACCTCTTGGCGCTCAGCGGCTCCTCCGTCTCCACCGTCGTCTCCTCCGGTTGGAAGCGGAAGTCTTCCATGTAAACGCCAAATCGTTCGTAAAGCCATTTGAGGCAGCTGTTGGACAGACTGTCCGTCTGCTTCTCTGAAGATGGAAAAGTAAAAAGAAAGAAATAATAATTTAAACAAAAAGGAAAAGAGAGACTGAAGCTGAGTGAGACGGTGTGGAGCACACACTCACAGGAAGGGGGCGTGGCTCACCTGTACTGCTGCCTGGAGTGGGAGGAGGCGGCGCAGGCTTCGGTGTTTGAGAAGGCGAGTCCTCCAGCCTGTTGATTAAAAAGACTTTCCGTTACTCCGGGTCCGGAGTGAGCTCCTGTACCGGCGAGGTGGCCAACCCTCACCTGGACCTCGGGGCCTCGTTGAACTTCTGCTCGAGCTCGGCTCGTCTGCTGCGCTCCTTCTCCAGCTCCTGCTTCAGCGAGTCCACGTTGGATTCCTCCCGAAGTTTCCTCAGCTCCTCCTCTGAAACACAACTGCTCTGGTCACATGGTGCTTCCACTCATCTTTCCCTCCCTCACTTCCTCAGGCCTGTCCAGCCTTCTCATCTTGAGATGCAGCCCGTCAGCCTGATGCTGCCACCGCCGTGTCTCGCCATAGCGGTGGGAGGAGCCACGTGCAACTCCTCAGACGCAGCGTGTCTTAAAACCTGCGAAGAGTTTTCAGCTGAAGGCCTGAAACATCTTTATTCTTATCAAACGTATTTGAAACTCGACATGAAGCAACACAGAGGTTTAAACTCGGGTTTCTCTCACAGTTCACAGGCTCTTTAGTCATAAAGGCTGTCAAGGTGTTTCTTTCAAAGATATTTGTTTTATTCTTTATATATATTTTCTATATTGTCTTTTATAATTAAGGGAATTTGTAATGTGCATACAATATAAAAAATGCCCTCCTTGACAGGCTTGATCCTCCTGCCTACATCACAGTGGAAAGCCCAGTTTGCATTTAGTCCTAAATTCAACAACTTTAATGTTGTTGAAGAACTGCTAAATAAGCTATTTTAATTACGAGCTGGACAGCTTTGTGAAACTATTGACAGTGAACCAGAGACACAGCAGAGCCTTTGGGTGTCACTCCCAGTTTGAGGTGCAGTAATTTCAAGTAATTTACTGATATTGTGGCTTCTTACAGGCTGAATGTTTTGGTTATTATAAGACAGGTTTGTATTTGGATGAATGCACCGCAAGCCTTGGGTCCCCAGTATCAGATGCTGAAGAGAGACATTGACTTAAAATTGGACAGACTATTTATCCTCGGGGGAAAATTGCAAAAAAATGTCTTGAGTATTGATAATTGTGTGCTGAAGGTGGTTTGATATATTTTATTAAATTACAATCACTTTGGATTTCCATGCCTACTACATTTGTTATATATACACTGTATATATATTAAAGTGTCTGACTGGCCGATACTCCATGATACGCCTCAGTAGTATGTGCTTTTTTTTTTGGATTCTCTGCATGGCCCTGGTGTTTGGTGAACTGATGACATGTCCGGGATGTACTCGGACTTCAGATCAATGTTTACTGGGATCAGATCCATGTGACCTCAACTTGGAACAAAAAGCTGATCGATGAACTGACGAGTAGAACTGATAGCAACAAGAGCAGAAGATCAGGTCACATGGTTTCCAAACGCTCCTCCATTAAAGCTTTGACAGATTTATTAACGCCAGTGTGTGTGTGTGTGTGTGTGTGTGTGTGTGTGTGATAAATATTGATGATTCCTGCTGCTGTGTGAATGCGAGTCCATCCTGACCATCAGAGTCCAGGCAACTGAAGGTGAAATTGCTCACGTAGGAAGTGTTTTTCCAGCAGAGCGATCTCCAGGTGACCTTTGACCTCGTTCAGATCCGTCCTGGACTCATCTTGGAGCGCTGCTGAAAACGAGGCCGTCGCGGCCTGAACACAGAGAGGTGGGAGTCACTACGAGCCGCTGAGAGCAGCAGAGTGCAGACGGACCAATGAGAACCGCCGTCCTTCACCTGAGAGTCGCCCGGCTGCTCCCCGTCCACTTCTCTGGCCTCCTCCGAATCTCGGGCCGACAGGCGGGCCTTGGTCACCGCCTCCTCGCCACATTCCGTGTCCGACGTGTTGGGCGACTCGCTCAGGTCCAGGAAGTCGTCCCGCTTGGAGCCACGGAAGCGGATCCTGTCCAAGCGCCTCAGCATGGTGACGGGAGGGAGGGAGAGCCACCTCTACCTGAACATGGCCGAGGCTGAGCTGCAAGGCGACAGAGGAGGCGTCATCAGGAAGTGATGCTGTACTTCACCGTCTGCAATCATATCAGGCCCCATTTACACAACAGCACTTCAGGCTCGTTCAGACCTCTAACGACAAGTGTGACCAGGCACCAAACCACTTCCTGAGGTGTTCAGGAAGCATCCGACCACTGAGGCTTGGTAGTGTAAACAGTCATTGGGAACGGCGTTGTGGCAGGAAAACACATCATCAGTGAGCACCGTGTTCTTGTTGAAGAGAATGTCCCATCTGAGTTCTACAGTCTTTACTACTTTCCAAAAGAAACTATGGAAAAGAACAGGGACGTCCGAGTCTGAAGGTCTGCAGAGACACTGACGCTAAAGCCTTCAAGCTACCAGTGTCCGCGAGTGTCCGCGAGTACTTTGCAACGTCAAGCTCGTCAAAATCATCAACACCCACAGTGTAAAACAGAATGCTACCGGTCCTTCATCCCAACAGCTGGTAGGATATTTAACAACTCACTGTAAATGTCCTAACATTCTCCTCATGGACCGGTTCCATCTGCACGGAGAACATCTCAGTTCCTACCTATCTACACTATGTGTATACCATTTCTGTCATTTACTCTATTTTTAGAGGACTTCTTTTTTTACTGGATTGTTTATTCTTTTTATTTTTTACTTATTCTATTTTCTTGTGCTCTTTTTTGCCCCTATTTAGATTTACATATGTTTACATATTTTTAATTCTTTCTTTTTATAATTCTGCACCTTCTTACCGTGAGCTGTTGCAAGGTTGTGTTTCCCCCTGGGGAGGAATAAAGCTCTACTCTACTCTACTCGCCCTGGACGCCAGTGTCTGCTGCGACCTCACGGTGGTGGAACTGCACACAGCCCAGATTTTGAGGCCTCACGTCCTTTGCACAACTGTACGCGCTGACTGCGCATGCGCCAGAGCTTGTGGGAGGAGATCCTGTGTCTCCCCGTCTGAACAATCACAATTTAAAATCCAATCCAATCCACCTTTATGTATATAGCACATTTTAACAAAATAAAGAGCAAATAAAGAGCCACACGGCTCAAAACTCCTGAAGTGAAAGATAAAGTACTTTAGGAAAGGTGGAGAACGCCGGGCAGCAGAAGTGGAGATATTTTTGGGATTGTTACGTTACGTTGTCGAAAGCACACAGATGTGAGCTTGAGTGAAGCATGGCCACTAGATCTGATTAATCGGTTGATTATTTTTCCGATTAATTAATAGAAACATTTAAAATTGTAGGACCAGTATATATTGAATGAACCAAACATCAAATATGTTATGATTATTTAAAAGCACATAACTGAACTAATACAAAGATGTATACAATATTTCTACATATATACACATGTATACAAGATAATTATTAAAAAAGATTTAATGTACTTCAGGGACCACATACAGTCCAGTTTCATCCTGAGTGACCAGACTGGTAAAATATTGATATAATAACCTTTGAATTTACACTTCAAAGTTTTTCTTTGTTGTGGTCATAGTGTATGGAATGAAATTGTCTATATTTTTGCAAGATCAAACAGCGGTATGGAGCAGTAAGGTAAAGCGTAATCAGAGCCAAATGTGGTGTTTCCTCCACAAAAAAGAGGTTAAAAAGTAGGCGGGGCTTCGAACTCCACAGATATGTGATGTTACAACAGTCATCTCAGGCGGGGCGGCAGACCTTGTGATTCCTCTGTTGTTGTTTACATCCTCCGCTTTGCACCGGCGGCGAACTGGTTAGCTCAAGCGCCGAGTGACGCATAAATCGCGCGACACGACGAATCCATTATTAAATTTGTTGCCAACACTTTTAATAATCGAATTTAATCAATTCATTATTGCAGCCCTAATGGCCTCAATCGTCTGCATCCCGCGGTCGCTCTCGTGACACTCGTGGACATTGGTAGCATGGAGAGGCCTTAAAGGCCGGTTCTTCCTCTATCACAGGGGTCGGCAACCTTTAATGCTCAAAGAGCCATTTGGACCCGTCTTGCTCTGTACACAACTCCCAAAGTGCCACACACATTTTATTCTGACAGTCCCACCAGTAGACCATGCCAGGAGGACACGACACACAAAACCTTCTTCACTGCTGGTTGACAACTTACAACTAATAAACTAAACTACATGAACTAAGCAACAAAAACACAACACAACACAATTATTAGCAACACTACAAACCTAATATAACCCCCAATAATTACATTTAAAACACGTCAAACAGAAGCTCCCATAATGCATTGCAGCTCTCAGCTCCTTTATTGCTGCACATTATTAAAATGGAAGATAAATGTGTGAGATGTGGATTGTTAGAACCATGAGTGTGATGGTGTGTCTTTAATGTCCTGTAGTTGTTGTGTAATTCACTAGAATGTTCCGTCACTCTCAACAAGTCTGTAATCAACCTCCTGGAACTGTCGGCTTTTACTGTGAAAGGTACAGGAAGCTCCCAGCTTCAGACACCAGTTGAGCCGCTGTCATGACCTGCAGCCGCAATTCTACGTTCTTCATGCTTTATTGTTGTAATGACGTCACATCGCTGCGTCGTTCACCACCCTACATTTTACCACTCTTTGTAGGGACTGCGCTCTGGGTGGCCTTGCCTCCTTACGTCCCTCTCTGGGTGGCTTTGCCTCCTTACATCCCTCTCTGGGTGGCTTTGCCTCCTTACGTCCCTCTCTGGGTGGCTTTGCCTCCTTACGTCCCTCTCTGGGTGGCTTTGCCTCCTTACGTCCCTCTCTGGGTGGCTTTGCCTCCTTACGTCCCTCTCTGGGTGGCTTTGCCTCCTTACGTCCCTCTCTGGGTGGCTTTGCCTCCTTACGTCCCTCTCTGGGTGGCTTTGCCTCCTTACGTCCCTCTCTGGGTGGCTTTGCCTCCTTACGTCCCTCTCTGGGTGGCTTTGCCTCCTTACGTCCCTCCAGGATGAACTGCAGTGGGACGGAGGCTCAAGGAGCCACAGTGGAGGGACCAAAGAGCCGCGGGTTGCCGACCCCTGGTCTATAAGAACAAGAAGAAAGTCCGGCAGTGCAGCTCCTCCACCGTTCGGCCAGGACGGTCGTCACTGCCAAAACAAATTTGACGTCATTTTGCTCAGCAGGACCTCGCACTGCCGGACTTTCTTCTCGTTCTTATGGGTTCAGAAAGGGCGTCTGCAGGAGCCTGGAGAGCGGCCTGGGTCTTCATTTGTTGTGATGACGCCACACACATATGCAGCGCAGAACAACCTGCTCTAAACATTAACAATGGGAGAACACGGACATTCGTGTGGACAGACGACCAAATTGGATTGTTATTGCGATGACTGTCAAAATAAAAGTCCCAGGAGAATATGGGCAAACGAACTGCAATGAACGATTTACCACGGCGGTGGTTCACATGCACAGGAGCTGCATTTCCACCATCTAAATGGAGACGGAGTCCGAGCATTTGAGAAGTTACCTTTTCCTCTGTTTCCATGGAGACAAGGGCAGAGTGATTTTTAAAAGTTCCACCGCTGGCCTGCTGTTTTCAAAAAGTTGCATTATCAGTGGTTCCGCACAGCGAGGTCAAGTGACTGGACACCCACGACGGACCACAACTTTTCCGTTTTCACGAGTAAACATTGTGTGAACGGGGCCGAGGTGACAGGTCACACATCTGCAACCCCACTGTTGTCGCTCCACTGCATTACATGGAATCAAACATCAAACTCAGTTTGTTAAAAGACTGGAAAGAGAGAAAAACTCCTTTCTCACTCATTTAGCAGCATGCAGGAGCTTCTGTTTATTGAAAGAGGAAATTTCAACACACATGGGAATGTGGACACATAATCAGACATCATCGTCCTGCCTGGTAGGGAGGACAGATTCAAACCTCAACAAAAATGCAGCATTATAGAAGCTCGTGGACTGTAAACCAGTCTGTACATGACTTCAGCTGGATGAAGCATTAAGCTGCTGAAAGTGAACAGATGCACTCCTCACTGTTGGCACCAACAGTCCAGTTAATAGCTACAGCTGACGGGGGACGGCCGTCAGCGGGACAACCGTTAGCAACTAGCCCTTTTCTGTTATTGGAGCAATATTCTGTTCACCTCTAACATCTGGAGATAATCTTTTGTGGTTTACTTTACTAAACTATTTTACCATTAACACAACATTTACCATACCATTTGCACAAACATACATTGAACAATATTACATAACACTGTTAACCCACACTGTGTGTGTGTGTGTGTGTGTGTGTGTGTGTGGTTTGACAGCTTGTGCCTGAACACGTCTGAGGACCGGTCAGACCACCTGAGATGATGTCACAGCTTTTCTTCAACGATCATGTATACGCGCGCGCGCACACACACACACACACACACACACACACACACACACACACACACACACACACACACACACACACACACACACACACACACACACACACACACACACACACACACACACACACACACACACACACACACACACACACACACACACACACACACACACACACAAGTCTGCTTCTCATGCACTGATTATACTTGAACAGCTCAATAATTACTATTCTGCTCATTCTATTGTTTCTTTTTCTTTTTCCTTCTTTTGTTTCTATAGTTTGTCCCTCCTTTCTGTTTTTACTTTCACCAGCGAAGGTTAGAATGAAGGTTCCATTCACATCCAGAGGACAAACCACACACACACACACACACACACACACACACACACACACACACACACACACACACACACACACACACACACACACACACACACACACACACACACACACACACACACCTCATTGATGAGATTGTTCTGTTAATTATCAAAATCAAGTTGTTGTTGTTGTGTTTGTTTTTATTTATTTGTTTTATGTCCATACATGTATGTATGTATGTCACGAAAAGGTCAAAAGTCTATTTCCACTATAACGCAGTCAGTTTTAATCCGACTGACATCAAACCAACACCAAAAGGTTCCGTTTTCAATTCCTCGTCCGCCGACATGCCACATGATGCAGTGACGTCATCACATTGGTTAGCAGTTGAGGGTCAAAGAACAGTGGGGGGGGGTCACACAGAAATTGTTAAATCTGTGTCAAACAGTGACAACATGAAGCAATTCAAATGACCAGAACAAGTGATGGAATGATTGGTGTGGGGAATTCAATTCAATTTCAATTCAACTTTATTTATATAGCACCAAATACAACACAGTCATCTCTTGGTGCCTTTAACAGAGAAAAGAGGAAAAACCCAAATTGATCCACATGAGCAAGCAGGTTTATTTGCAACTGTGGAAAGGAAAAACTCCTCCAACAGGGAGAAACCTTTGTAGAAACCAGAGTCAGAGGTGGCGGCATTCTGCTGCCATAGGATAGGGAAGACGAGAAACAGACCCTTGTCCAGGTAGAGAGAGGTAGGGAGAGGTAGAACGAGGGGGAGAGGGAGAGTTATAGGGCGAGAGGCGGGGGGAAGAGAGGAGGAAACGATAGGACAGATAAGATAGTTTGAGTAGGAGGAGGTAGAGCGAGAGGTGGAGAGAGTCGAGGGGAGTGCTAGTAAATAGAAAAGATTTGAATCTGGCCTTAAAAGACTGTTTCAGCCTCCCGAACTGAAACTGGGATCTTGTCACTTATTGACCACTTGTTAGGACCGAACCTGCACTGCCAACACTGGTATTATTTTTTACTATAGTATGTACTTTATAAACATACTGTACATACTTTATTGTACCCCCCCATCATAGTTTAATTTCCTTGTATTTCATCTTACTGTATATTTTGCTCCCCTTAGAACTTATTATACTTTATTATAGTTTGTGATTTTTATCTTATTTTTTAGTCCTATTTTATTTTATTTACTTATTATTACTCTTTACTGTAAATAGTTTTGGTCCTTAGAGTTCTTGATAGTCATTGTATATAAGATACCTCTATTCTTGTCTAACTGTTTGCACATTTCTTGTCTTTCCTACTCATGAGTCCTTAAGAGCAGAATGTAACAAGTACATTTCTCCTTTGTGATCAATAAAGGCTTATCTTATCTTATCTGATCTGGTTCCACACAAGAGGAGCCTGAAAGCTGAAAGCTCCACCTCCATACTACTTTTACAAAACTTGAATCAAATAAACTTGTAATCCATTGGTTTCCATGGTGACAATTGCCCGTTCTCGTGTATTCATTTATTGGCTTGTATGTATGAATATGACCAACTTTTCGCAAAAACTACTAACCCAAATTGCACGAATGTTTCAGGGATGATTCGTCATAATCCAAGGACCAAATCCATTAGAGTTTGGGATCAAACGGCTCCTGGGGAGGCAAGATATTTCCTCCATTGTGGAAACACTGGAGCTGCTGTTAGCCGTCTGCTAGCACACTGTGAACTCTGCCCCCCCCCCCCCCCCCCCCCCCCCCAGCCAATCACAGGCCAACTCACTGTAACGGTGCATTCATGTAACACAAAAGAATGGGAAATAACAGAACATCATCATTTAACCTCAACACTGCAAGGTTAACGGGTTTGTGCTCCACCATGTGTCGGCTTAGTTTCTTACTTTATTTGTTCTACACTTTGTGGGTTTATTTTGTTTCTTACATTGCTTGGTAGTTTCTTACTCGCTTCAATTTTGTACTTTATCCGTTTTAGTTTTAATTTGAATATTTCCATTCATTCTCACGAATTGAATTAAAAATGTGAAACTGTATATTTTGCATCTATTATACATGAACTGAAACAAGAGAAACTTAGTCAAGAATATCAGACATTTAAAAACAAAAACTCCTGTTCCTCCTTTAAGCAGATGAAAATCTATTAATCCGTTAACATGAATGTGGAAGTACGCTTGATTGCAGATTTCTAAATATCAAAGGAAATTGAGACTAATTAGAATTCATCTACAAAACAATGTGCAATTAACTATTTAAAAAAAGAATGAGCACGGTAAAAACAAAGTCAACAAAGTGCTTCTGAATCCAAGCTGATGTGAACCAGAGGAAAGATGGATGGATGGATGGATGGATGGATGGATGGATGGATGGATGGGCAGGTACAGGAAGGTGTTGTTGACCCACATACTTTGGGAGCCCGCTGTTCTAATGTGGATGAAATAATGTGAGCTGACCCGATTAAGCAGCAGAAAACTGATGGATTAACCCACTTAAAGATCGTTCACCCTGACAAACGCTGTGGCCTCTCGTCCACTTCATCACCAGGAAACCTGCACCTCGGTGAAAACGCTTCACGACCCCAAGAACCACGACAGAAAGGCAACGGAGAGAGGAGAAGCTTCACACAACCTTCTGCTCATGTAAACGATTAGTTCTATATACTAGACATTTATTACAGCTGCAGATATCTCAGAGCATTTGTCAGTTTATCATCTGTATATATGCTTGTGCTTTGTGGAGACATTAGGACATCATTAATAAACGATAATAAAATACGTAATCTTTTTCTTCTTTTTTTTTTTAAGTTAAAATAATGAAAATATAGCCAAAGTTGCAAAGACTTTCAATGAGGGATGGGGCCGATCCGATCCAGTATCAGTAGTGGGTTCCGATATGAACGTAATTCACGGATCAGAAATTTCCAATCCAACCTGCTGAGATTTCAGATCCATGAAACCTCGTCTGCTTTACTGTTGCTGAAATGACTCCTCTCCTCTCCTCTCCTCTCCTCTCCTCTCCTCTCCTCTCCTCTCCTCTCCTCTCCTCTCCTCTCCTCTCCTCTCCTCTCCTCTCCTCTCCTCTATCCTCTCACCCCAACCGGTCCGCAGAATGCCGACACCTCTGAGTCTGGTTTCTACAAAGGTTTCTTCCCGTTAGAGGGAGTTTTTCCTTTCTACAGCCGCAAATAAACCTGCTGGCTCATGTGGATATGTTGGGCTTTCCTCTTTTCTCTATAAAAGCACCTAGGAATGACTGTGTTGTATATAAAAATGTTTTTTTTAATTAAAAAAATCCCTGTATACAAAGGAAATAAACTATTTAATAAAATATTCAGTGTAGCTGATGAACATATTCAGAAACACGATATGTTTCACTAACATTCTAAAATGTCCTGAGAAGCTCCAGAGTCACAACTTCTTCTGGAGCTTCTCCTTCTGGGTCACATTCTGCTTCTTATTGGTTTGGTTGAACTGTGTTTCCCCGTAACTTAGCGACAGATAGAATGTAAACAATGGCACATGCCATAAGGAGAAGAAGTGCTTCCTCCTCTTCCCAAGATGGGCAGGTGGGCGGAGCCAGTCCAGCTCCTGAAACCAGCAGATTCTTGATCAAATATTCAACTGGCTAAAAATCAAGGACAAGCTGGATTTGGGGCAAAAAAAATGTGAATACAATGTTTGTGGACCAATAAGAACCATGTGAAAGTGTTGAAAAGTTGTGTGATATGACTCCTTTAAGGAGCCGGCAGCTGCCACGCCCAACAGCATCAGCGTGAGCAGCTACTAGCAACAGCAGCACAGCGGGTTTTCCCACACGGCGACTAAAGTGAGTAATGTGATATATTCATACAGTAGGAGTTGGACAAGCAGCAGCTGGACGGCTGGAGCAAGAATGACTCAGTGAACGAGTTAATGAACGTGACGACTCGCGAGTCACCATTCAGTAAAATGACTTACAGGTTTTGAAGCTCGGTCATCACACACAGTACACCGTACAGGACAGTGTGTAAATACACGCCACGCTCAGCCATAGAGGACTCGTGTTGGCGCACAAGTGACACTGCGCCAGTGGAACGCTGCCTTGACAATGGCGGAGAGAGGAGTGCGTGAGTGGATGAAGGGGGAAGAGGACGAGGTGAAAAACTAGAAATGTGTATTAGAAGAGGAGGAAGATTCAGGATGAAGATGATATACCTGTGAAAATTAAGAAGAAAAGGCAACGGAGGTGGCATCCGTTTTGGTTTGTGAGCTGACGGAATGAGTAAGTAAACAAGAAAATCCCTCCAATCACACAAGACTTTGACTGACAGAAGCTGAGTGGAGACCTCATCTGTTCGCTCAGACACCAGTGTCAGAAGTTTCAAGGCCTTAAAAGGCTTCTGGGCCCCGCCCCCTCTCCTGGCGACAGCCAATCAGCTGCATCCTACCTGCGGACTTCATGGCAGCCCGGTCGGTACCCGCCCGGCCGCGGGACTCCGGTTGAGCCGCCAGGTAACCACAACCTGGACGACGTGTGACTGAGAGGGAGATTCGAGGACAGACGACAAGTTTCTCACCGTGGAAGCGAAGACAAAGCAAACTTTCCCCGTCCTCCGTCTCCTCTGGCTGGCGTTAAACCCGCTCCGAACTCCCCCGACACCGTCCCCAGAACCGGGACTGTTCTCTACACACTCTCCTAATCCAAGCCGGACCTTCACCGAGCTCAACCGGACCCTGTTCCTCCACCTGACGAGATAATCACCGGCTGTGGGCGGGGTGCACCATAGACATACACACATAGAATCGACCAGGACATAGACATTCACACATAGGACACATTCACGAGATATACACAGATAGAATCACAACACATAAAACTACTTAGAATTACAGAATCAGTCAAACACATATAGAATCACAGGCAAATACGCATACAGACATATAATCACGACACAGTCAACGAGAATCGGACACATAGACATACGCACATAGTATCAACAAAAAATCCGACATACATTCCATACACACATAGAATACATACACATAGGCATACTCATATATTCTCTCAACATTGCCATGCACACAGTACCACAGGCAACGAGACATACATATTTTCTACTTTTTCTGTGTCTATGTTCATTTCGTCCATTTATTTTGCAGCTACCTATGGCAGCTGCAAATACATAGATTCAATTTCCTTTCTACATCAACCTTTCATCCTTAGTCTATTTAATCATGTTTTTGTGTCTACTTCATCTAAACTATGCGTCTAATTAGTCTATGTCTATTTATCCTTTTATTCTTTGTCAGTGTGTCTACTTATTCTGTTGCTTTATCTATCCATTAGCTACTTATTCTATGTCAATGTGTCCACCTATTCTATGTTGATTTATCTACTCAATGATGTCTATGAACTTATTCAGTCTGTATTTGTACTTACTATATGTTTATACGTCTATATGTATCAATTTTCAATTATCTATGTTTTTATTATCTATTTCTTTATGTCTATGTTGGCCAGGCTCAGCCTGAAGAGGAAGTGACGGAATCACGCAGTCACTCAAGATGTTACGTCACAGGAACCAAAACAAACCGCTGAGGAGTGAGGCTCCTAATTTAGTTGAAGTTTGCGATTAAGCGGCTGTATGAGGGACACAGGGGCAGTAGAACAACTCAAAAGCTTCAGAACTTCACCGGAGACGTAGCCATGGTCTCTACAGTCCGGAATACTGACGTAAAGCAGGTAAGACGTATGGAAAAAGAAAATAGTTCCTGTCCAGTGGGACTGAACGGAACTATCCCGCCCACCAGACTCCGTTCTGAAAACAAATAATCCACCCAAATTTCACCTTTATCCAATAAAGTACCAGAGTGATTCAAATGTGTGACAGAACGCGTGTTTTTCTTGAAATCGGCACTAATGGTCTCGCAATAAAGCCCGCGTTTGCACCATTTAAGTTATTTAAATAAGTCTTTCTTCGTGTTTGAACTAAAGGGGAATTGATAAAACTTCACGAAATATTGAGAAATGTAAAATAACGTGTCGAGCAGCTGCTAAATAGTAACTTTGGAGACATGCAGAGGGTAAAGATGGTACTGTTAACATTTATTCTATGCTCTTTTGGATCAAAGTTACTAACGTTTCATAAAGACATGCAGGACAGCAATGCATGCTGGGATTAAGGACAGACCAGCACACCTTTAAAGAAGTTCAGGTTAAAAAAAGACATAGTCAAAGAAAACAAGTGGAATAAACTTGTGGAAAATGGACAGATATGTGCCGTTTACTCATTAAAATTGAACATTTTAAGGTACTATAGCTGTGTAATTGTTAGAATCACATCTTGCACATTCACACTCTCAACTCTGTGTTCCAGAAAGATGCTGACCGTGCGGTGGTTGTGGCCGTCGCGTCTCACGCTGTGTTTGAACCGGGGACTGAGGACAGTGACGGTCTATACAGACCTGGTGTGGCCTTCCCCCTGCTGCAGGTCAGAACACAGCACCCACAAACTGTGTGTGTGTGTGTGTGTGTGTGTGTGTGTTGTTTCACAATGATCCCGTGGGGCCTGCTGTTTGAGTGCAGGCTCTGCAGACGGTGAACCAGTGTCTGCTGCAGGAGAACCAGGAGGAGACGCTGCTGTTCGACGTGCTTCTGATCTGCACCGACGCCCCCCAGCGGCAGAACCATGAGAACATCAGGAGCAGCACCAGACATCATGGTAACACCCCCCCCCCCCACACACACACACACACACACATCCAGACCCCCCCGCCCCAACTCGCTGCCCTCCTCTGCAGGTCTGGAGGTGGGGAGGTTCTGCTTCGCAGGTCAGGAGGACTTTGCGGAGGCTCTGCTGGAACATGGCGTGCTTCTCTTTGTGTCCACGGACCAGAGCGAGGTGTCCACAGCGTGCCAGAAAGGTCACAATGCTTTTTCCTGCCTCCAATTCTCTATGAAGGACTCACGTGTCATGTGTGAGGTTTTTCTTCTGAATTGCGGTTCCAGGTGTTTTCTCCGCGCTGCTGGACGAGCACGCCGCCTCGGCACCCTCAGACCAGCTTCGGGTTCTGTTCTGTGGGGACGGAGCTGTGATGTCCTCCAGTGGACAACCTGCTCAGGTACAAACAGCAGCCACCTCCTGATGGCTGCACCTTTGATGTCCCTGACGTTCCTCTTGTCCCTGACGTTCCTCTTGTTCCTCGTTCTTCATGTTCCTGACGTTCCTCATGTTCCTGACGTTCCTGACGTTCCTCATGTTCCTGACGTTCCTCATGTTCCTGACGTTCCTCATGTTCCTGACGTTCCTCTTGTCCCTGACGTTCCTCATGTCCCTGACGTTCCTCATGTCCCTGACGTTCCTCATGTCCATAACGTTCCTGACGTTCCTCATGTTCCTGACGTTCCTGACGTTCCTCATGTTCCTGACGTTCCTCATGTTCCTGACATTCCTCTTGTCCCTGACGTTCCTCATGTTCCTGACGTTCCTCATGTCCCTGACGTTCCTCATGTCCCTGACGTTCCTCATGTCCCTGACGTTCCTCATGTTCCTGACGTTCCTCTTGTCCCTGACATTCCTCTTGTCCCTGACGTTCCTCGTGTCCCTGATGTTCCTCATGTTCCTGACGTTCCTCATGTTCCTGACGTTTGTCTTGTTCCTCATGCTTCATGTTCCTGACGTTTGTCTTGTTCCTCGTTCTTCATGTTCTTCATGTCCCTCATGTCCCTCATGTTCCTCTTGTTCCTGACGTTCCTCATATTTCTGATGTTCCTGTTCCACGTGTTGCCCATGTTCCTTTTGTTCTTCATGTTTCTGACATTCCTTACGTTCCTGATGTTCCCCATGTTCCTCATGTTGCTCGTGTTTCTCGTTTGAGAGTTTCCTTATTACAATTCTATATTCTATATATAATATACTACTATTACTATATATTATACTATTAGTGTGAGCTATTCCTTATTTCAGACTTTCCTCTGAGGAGGGCGATTGTTCAGCCAGCAGGTCGGAGTCACGTGATGCACCTGAACGCATCACCAATGTATGAGCAGCATGAAGCTCCTCGACCTGGAGAAATCCATAAATCAGCCAAGTCATTGTTGAAGCAAAGTATTTGAAAAAAGGCTTATAATCGGGAAATCATGGTAACCACTTTGTGAATGACTAGGTTTTTGTAACGTCCACATTTCTTCAATACTGTTCTTACTTTCTGATTTGTATTCTATTTATTCTACTGTTATATTTAACCCTTGCTGCTACTGACTGGTGGTCACTAACGACGTTTTGTTGTTACTGCAATGACAGTAAAGTTCTCAATTCCTCATTATTCCTTATTTTTCAAGGATTGGATTTCAAATTATCAAAAAAAAAACCCAAAAAAAGATACCAGTTTTGAGTGATGCCTTCAGGTGCATCACGTTAGTGCTCCTTCTGACGTGCACGGCAGTGCCAAAGTGTCCAGTAGGGGGGCGTTATGTGCACAAAGAAGACGATTGTTCACGACAAACAAAGCCATATGGTACTATATTAGATATACGAAACATATATCAAATATAAATTAGAAATATGTACAACTACATCGTACAGGATTTATTTTCTCCAAATAATTCTTAAAATGTCATCTGTGGACGTGTTGTCCTACAATCGTGAGCATCAGCATGAAGCATCGTTCCTCCACACGTCTGCTGATTGGTAGAGACGCCAATATTAAAATATCCCATCTCCTGTAAACACTCCCAGCCCGGATTGAGAAAGTTTTCTGTTGTGTCACAGATAAAGGAAGCTCATAACTTCTGAGGGCCGTGGAGCTGCGGCTGCTATTCCTTGTTCTTCGCTCCATTATTGTTGCTAAATAACCTTACGTCCCTGCGTCGTTCACAACCCACCTACATTTGACCCTACTCTTTGTGCCGCCTTACCGTACTGCCTTACCATACCACCATACCGTACCATCTTACCATACCGTCTTGCCGTACTGCCTTACCATACCACCTTACTGTACCATCTTACCGTATCATCTTGCTGTACCATCTTACCGTACCATCTTACCATACCATCTTACCATACCATCGTACCGTACTGCCTTACTTTGATGCCTTACTGTACCGCTTTACCATACCGCCTTACTGTACCGTCTTACCATATGTCTTAACGTACAGCTTTACCGTGCCACCTTACCATACTACTTTACCATACCGCCTTACTGTACCGTCTTACCATACCACCTTACCGTATCATCTTACCGTACTGACGTACCATACCACCTTACGGTATCATCTTAAAATACCGACGTACCATACCGTCTTACTGTACCGTCTTGCCATACCACCTTACCGTATCATCTTTCGTACCGACGTACCGTACCACCTTACTGTACCGTCTTACCATACCACCTTACCGTATCATCTTACCGTACTGACGTACCGTACCACCTTACGGTATCATCTTAAAATACCGCCGTACCGTACCGCCGTACTGTACTGTCTTACCATACCACCTTACCGTGTCATCTTACCGTACTGACGTACCGTACCACCTTACGGTATTGTCTTAAAATACTGACGTACTGTACCATCTTACCATACCACCTTACCGTATCATCTTACCGTACTGACGTACCATACCACCTTACGGTATCATCTTAAAATACCGACATACCATACCGTCTTACTGTACCGTCTTGCCATACCACCTTACCGTATCATCTTTCGTACCGACGTACCGTACCACCTTACTGTATCATCTTACCGTACTGACGTACCATACCACCTTACGTTATCATCTTAAAATACCGCCGTACCGTACCGCCGTACTGTACTGTCTTACCATACCACCTTACCGTGTCACCTTACCGTACTGACGTACCGTACCACCTTACGGTATCGTCTTAAAATACTGACGTACTGTACCATCTTACCATACCACCTTACCGCATCGTCTTACCGTACCGACGTATCGTACCGCCTTACCGTACCGCCTTACCGTACCGTCTTACTGTACCATCTTGCCGTACCGCCTCACCACACCCCCTTACCGAACTGCCGTACCGCCTTACCGTACCGCCACGGTCAGGGATGAACTGCAGTGGGAGGGAGGCTCAAGGAGCCGCAGCAGTGGAGCAAAGAGGGTTCTGGCCCCTGGTCAAGTAGGAGTTGTTTGGTCAGTCCTGCACTTTCCCTCTGGGGTTGCTGGTTGTAAATCCAGCATGAAGAAGTTTGTTTGCCCGTAAAGTGAAAGCTGTCGTCTGTCCGCAGAGCTTCCTGTCTCCGCTGGGTGAGCTGCGCCGGAGGTTTGGCCTGCTCCGCAGCCCCGTCTGCATCAGCGTGTTGACATCGCACGGCGGCAGGGAGCACTGCGCCGCCGCCCTCCGCACACTCCGGGCATACGGGGTGGAGGCGGACCAGGCGTACTGCCTCGCCGGGGCCCCCAGGGGCCCCATGCTGTCTCTGCTCCGGCCACACCTCCTGCTGAGCGACGCTCACCAGGACGACTGAAGCCCCATATACAAGACCAAGCTTTGGGCTCCCTTGAGACGACAACGCCGCTCGGAGACACTGAGAACGCCCCTCTTTGAGAACGTCCCTCTTTGAGAACGCCCCTCTTTGAGAACGTCCCTCTTTGAGAACGTCCCTCTTTGGGAACGCTCCTCTTTGGGAACGCTCCTCTTTGAGAACGCCCCTCTTTGGGAACGTCCCTCTTTGAGAACGTCCCTCTTTGGGAACGCTCCTCTTTGAGAACGTCCCTCTTTGAGAACGCCCCTCTTTGAGAACGTCCCTCTTTGAGAACGTCCCTCTTTGAGAACGTCCCTCTTTGAGAACGCCCCTCTTTGAGAACGCCCCTCTTTGAGAACGCTCCTCTTTGAGAACGTCCCTCTTTGAGAACGCTCCTCTTTGAGAACGCTCCTCTTTGGGAACGCCCCTCTTTGGGAACGCTCCTCTTTGGGAACGCTCCTCTTTGGGAACGCTCCTCTTTGGGAACGCTCCTCTTTGAGAACGTCCCTCTTTGAGAACGCCTCTCTTTGAGAACGCACCTCTTTGAGAACGCACCTCTTTGAGAACGCCCCTCTTTGAGAACGCCCCTCTTTGAGAATGCCCCTCTTTGAGAACGCCTCTCTTTGAGAACGCCCCTCTTTGAGAACGCCCCTCTTTGAGAACGCCTCTCTTTGAGAACGCTCCTCTTTGAGAACGCCCCTCTTTGAGAACGCCCCTCTTTGAGAACGCCCCTCTTTGAGAACGCCCCTCTTTGAGAATGCCCCTCTTTGAGAACGCCTCTCTTTGAGAACGCTCCTCTTTGAGAACGCCCCTCTTTGGGAACGCCCCTCTTTGAGAACGCTGTGACTGTGCTTCTTTGGAAACTGGGGGAAGCTTTCCTGAAACGCTGCTGCTGCGCCACCGCTGTTAGTAGTTAGCAGTTCTGCACATGCTCAGTAGCTGGCCAATCAGAACAGTGCTTCCTGTCATGACTCCCAGTCCAGATTCTACTGGACTTGGTACTTTTATTTTGATATTCACTGCGTGTGTGTTTTCAGTAAAACCACATCACCCCCTAGTGACTGAACATTAAAACTACCTTGTTTTCAATGTTTCTGGAAACAGACACCATTTTCTAAACAAATGCTGAATCTTCTGGGATGAGGATATAAAACCGATGTCTTGAAGCGTTGTTGTGTAAATGAAGCCTGAGGACTCAGAACAACCAGAGGATCTACTTTTACTTCCTCTTCTTTGTGCTTGTTAGGCAGTGGGTGTTTACCGTCATTTCTTTTTTTCTTTTTCTTTGTTTGGACAAGATGGTGTAAATTTCCCATTTCTGTTCTTTTAATGCCACAGAAAATAAACATTTTGTAATGCTGATGTTTTACCTGAATCTTTTTAAATGCACGCACATGCAAGCTTTAGTCACATTATCTTAACAGAATCATTTGTTAAATGATTCAGATATTTTTTCCAGAAGATTCTGAGATTAAAAACACCAATGAGACTTTTTCTTTGATCTCCTGTAAGCCGTCTTCCTGGTGGTATTTATCACTGTAATGTTACATCCTGGCCAGTAGGGAGCAGCAGAGGGATTCCATTCACAAGTAGCAGAGGTGAAAAGCTGAAGCAAACATGGACGATATTTAATGAAAAGGTTGACAAAGAGAATCTGAAGTGAATCGCACTCAAGACTTCTGAAACTCTTATTCATTAAAGATCACATGCTATATATATTCATCTTGATTGGACACAGCTCTTCTCATAACGGGTACAAATATCCTCAATCATTTCTTTCCTATTCACTTTATTCTTATAGTGATTTTTCTTTTCTTTGCATCATTAAACATTAATCTTGACTTTGTTTTCTTTCCTCTTGTAAAGAGCTTCTGGATTCTTCTTCAGGTCTGAGGTGCTGTGATCCTTTGGTGGGTTTTCCTGACATTTTACACACACGACCACCAGTTTGATAAAGTTCAAAGCAAACTAATGGGATTAAACAGATTTGTCTAGAGCCATCATCACTGTTTCTGTAAATCCTGTCTTTCATGAATCATGAAATGAATCATCATGTCATTACATTGTGTCTTTATTGCGTCCACGTCTTCTTGGACTCTGGATATTTAAAGCTTTCTACTTTTTTTGTCTTTGATGCTGCATCATTCATCCAACCAACACCAAGCCGGTTCTGCTGACTCTCTGACTCACAGGGAAAAGTGTGTGTGTGTGTGTGTGTGTGTGTGTGTGTGTGTGTGTGTGTGTGTGTGTGTGTGTGTGTGTGTGTGTGTGTGTGTGTGTGTGTGTGTGTGTGTGTGTGTGTGTGTGTGTGTGTGTGTGTGTGTGCGTGCGTGCGTGCGTGTGTGTTTAGACGGACTAAAAAGATCAGGTCAATACTTGAAGTGTTGACATTCTCGATTTGATGAGAGGCCTGTAAAGGGTCAAAGTGAATAATGATGGAATTATTTTATTTGTCCTTTATTTGACCAGAAAATTGTGTCCACAGTTCAGATAAATCTTTCTATCGACAGTGTTTTAACATCACAGCTTTGGTTTATTTGATACCGTCCTGTCTTTCAGTCTCCTCTTAGAATGGTGCTTGGAGATTGTGGAAGGTTTAATGGCTTCCAGAAAAGTTTCAGTCTTCACTCTGAGGTGATCTCCACTGAGTGACTGGTCACAGGAAACATCTTCTGCTGGTCTAAACGTCCTCAGAGCGCAGCAGCGTTGCAGCTCACCATCCTGGAGCCAGCACAATAGAAAAGTTGCAAATACAGTAATTGTGTCCGTGACTCAGCGGGGAGTGGACGCTGCCTGCTCCTCGTAGTTCCAGGTAGAAGCTGGACGGGAGCAACTTATTTCAACAATGTTCTTTCTTATGTTCACATAAGGCGAACACTCACATACAAGCAAATTAAAGTCACCAATTTACCTCAAATGTATGTTCTCATCTACGGGAGGAGGAACAGGGCCCTGTTCCGGAAGGCGGGTTATGTGAAAATTCAGAGTAAGTTAACCCTGAAATGAGGGAAAATCCAAGTTTTCCGTTCCGGAAAGAGAGCTGAATTAAGCTCGGACTCAGTCACCACAGTAACGGACTCTGTGACCTGAACCTGCTCACTGGCAGGTTCAGTAAAGGAAACCCTGAGTTTCTACTGGCTCCTCCCACCTGAAGCAGGTTTAGTAGAGGAAACCCTGAGTTTCTACTGGCTCCTCCCACCTGAAGCAGCTGCTAGAAATGTATTGTCCTTTATTTCCAAACCCAATCGACATCGAAGCAGAAATAATTTGAGATAACTTGTGTCACAAAGAGTCTTCTGGCCCAGATTTGGAGGTTTTTTTGTGTGTGACTGTATTAATTCCTTCCAGAATCGACCCGAGCCTCATATCAGAGCACATTTTATACACAGTGTTACATGTTTTATTAATGGTAGTTTGTGTGTGTGTGGTTTCAGTACATACTAGTGGCCCAACATGAAAGCTACATGTTTATGCCGTCTGTTTGCTGTTTCTATGTAAACAGACATTGTTTTCAAAACATTGTGTGAACACAAAATAAAAAAAATAAATAAATAAAAAACGCTAAAATAATGCCTTTTCACATGAAACATCAGTTAAACTGGACCAAATGTGAACATTTTGAAGGCATGCTCTTAATTTCCAGTATTTAAGATAGTTTTCTTAGTATCGTTTCAGGATGTAGCTCAGATATCATTTCTTCCTTTGTTTGTTTTATCCACAAAACATGAAAATGTGAGAGCGTCATATCATTTCCTGCTGTGTGGATCTGATCTCCTCACGTTCATGTGCTGCTCGAGTGCCTCCCTCCTTAAAAACCTCTCATGCTCTCCACTCTCAAATATAATAGGTTTCCTCTTGTATGGTGGAGGAGGAGGAGGAAACAGGAGGTTGTGCGTCTCACAAATTAAAAGATGTGGGGGAGTCATCATGTTTCCGACAGTCTCGTCTCACCCAAGGGCTCAAAAACACACAGTTCTTGGTTCTAATTATTTTCAGATGTAGTTTCTGAAGGTGCTTCCTCGCCAGGTTTCAGACACAAACTCAGCAGTTTTATAAACCTAGATTCAAATGAATGGACATGACAAATCCATCCATCCATCCATCCATCCATTTTCTGCTGCTTATCCAGGCCGGGTCGCGGAGAGCAGCAGTCCGAGCAGAGTTGCCCAGACTTCCCTCACCTCGAAGGTGTTTGGTCAGTTCTGCACTTTCCCTCTGGTGTTGCTCATTGTAAATCCAGCATGAAGAAGTTTGTTTGCCAGTAAAGTAAAAGCTATTGTCTCTCCGCAGAGCTTCCTGGCTCCGCTGGGTGAGCTGCGTCGGAGCATAGTTGTCCAGACTTCCGTCGCCCCAGACATTTCCTCCAGCTCTTCTGGCACCTGAAGGCGTTCCCAGGCCAGCCGAGAGACATAGTCCCTCCAGCGTGTCCTGGGTCTGCCCCCGAGGCCTCCTACCGGAGGGACATGCCAGGAACACCTCCCTAGGGAGGCGTCCGGGGGGCATCCGAAATAGATGCCCGAGCCACCTCAGCTGGCTCCTCTCGATGTGGAGGAGCAGCGGCTCTACTCCGCCCAACCACCCCACGGAGAAAACTCATTTCAGCCTCTTGTATCCGGGATCTCGTTCTTTCGGTCATGACCCATAGTTCATGACCATAGGTGAGGGTAGGAATGAAGATCGACTGGTAAATCGAGAGCTTCGCTTTTTGGCTCAGCTCCTTCTTCACCACGACGGACCGATACAACGTCTTCATAAGTGCACCGATCCGCCTGTCGATCTCACGCTCCATCTTTCTCCCACTCGTGAACAAGACCCCAAGATACTTGAACTCCTCCACCTGGGACAAGGGCACTCCACCGACCTGGAGGGGGCAAGACACCTTTTTCCGGTGAAGAACCATGGCCTCGGATTTAGAGGTGCTGTTCTTCATCCCACCTGCTTCACACTCGGCTGTGAACCGTGACAGTGCACGCTGAAGGTCCTGGTTCGATGAAGCCAACAGAAACACGTCATCTGCAAAAAGCAGAGACGAGATCCTGTGGTCCCCAATCCGGACTCCCTCCGGCCCTGGCTGTGCCTAGAAATTATGTCCATGTAGGTGATGAACAGAACCGATGACAAAGGACAGCCCTGCCAGAAAAAAAACAAGAAGTTGATTAAATGATAGTGTTTTGTATTTTCGTATGTTTCTCAGAACACGTAGAGGAACTCACCGTCATTTCAACAATTATATCCACTGAAAAGCCACTCAGTCAAGTAAGTTGCATTTCTCCCTCAGTACTTAATGCTTCATAGAGAATCATTGATATACTTTGGATGGATAAAGGACTTTTACTTGTATTTAGGAAACAACGGATTGATGCAACATTTTCAAGAACATATTTTTGTTCCAATATTCAGAGTGGCATTTTTCACCCTTAGCGAAGGTTATGTGTCACATACTGTATGTTCGGAGCCCCAGACCCTGAAACACAATGTTTCAGGTTTTGGAAAAGTTTTAGTGTGCCATTTTCACAAAGTTGCGTTTCAATGACGTGAAAACCAGAAGCCTGCACAAAAGTTTTGCATTTTTACTTGAAAAGTCATCATGTGAACTCTCAACTCGTTTGATGAACACATATATATGACATATCTTTTAAAAAACACCTTTTTTTGTTTAACAATTTATCGCATTTATTTATGACGTCAATAATTCATATTTTCTAACCACCTTGTTTGTACTGTGCAGTAGTTTTACAACATATCCTGTAGGATACTGAAAAATGACTCAAAACACCACCTTGCAGCAATAAGTAGTATTGCAAGTCCTATTAATTAAGAAACTCAAGCAGACGACTCCTTTATTTGTGGTTTAGAAGTCAGAATGTTACGTTTCACACCATTTTAGAGGATTCTTTAGGATTGTATTCTAATTTACATTAAATTACATTTAGCCTTATAAGTAGCAGGGACAGACATTTTTATGGTTCTTGTTTGTGTGTGGTTAAAAAAAAAAAAAACTCTTGTGAATGTTCCCACAGGTTTGTGCTGATCTGGATTATAAATAGACCTCTGGTTCATCCAGTCATGAGGAGGGGGCGTGGCCCTCAGGAGGTTTGGATGACATCACTTCTCAGCAGATCGTCATCGCTGCAGACAGTGAGGGGAACGTCATCACCTCGGGACAGAAGTGAGGGGAATTCAGGGTGTGAACAGGAAGCTCCAACCAAATTATTGATAAGTGAAGGTTTTGGGGATGTGGAGCGGGAGGAGCGGGAGGAGCTGGAGATCAGGCTCTTCTGCTCGTCTTAGTGATGTGTGGATAAAACGTGTGTTTTAATTTTGACGAAACAGCACAAACTCTATCCACACAATGGTTTAATAGTTTCACTGACATCTGCATCACCTGCACGCTGCATTTCACCGCATCTGGTAAACACTGAGTTTCCAAAGTCGAAACAAAAACCAGGATTAAATCCAAATAAAGGAACCGACTGAAGAGTTATGTTGAGACATGTTATGTTAAAAACAAGACAAACCCTGAGAAATGGCTAGAGAAAGTTTAAATTGCTAAGAAGAGCAAAAAACCAAGTCTGATACAGTTAATTTACTGGTCAGCAGCTCAAGCTAAAACAGTAAAAAAAAAAAACTAAAATGTCAAAGCATGCTAAAAAGAAAGATAAAAAGAATAACATTGTCAAAATAAAGAAACGTATACCAAAACACAGCTGAAACCTCAAAACCTCTATCAAATAAGAGCTTTAAAAAAAACACCAAACAAACAAACAACAAATAAAGGAACAAAAGAAAACTACGGAGAAAAACCAAACAAAATACTAATTCAAACAGAGTCACACAGTGTCAACAGCAGAATACTGTGATCCACAGTGTCAACAGCAGAATACTGTGATCCACAGTGTCAGCAGTAGACTACTGTAATCCACAGTGTCAACAGCAGAATACTGTGATCCACAGTGTCAACAGCAGAATACTGTAATCCACAGTGTCAACAGCAGAATACTGTGATCCACAGTGTCAACAGCAGAATACTGTGATCCACAGTGTCAACAGCAGAATACTGTGATCCACAGTGTCAGCAGTAGACTACTGTAATCCACAGTGTCAACAGCAGAATACTGTGATCCACAGTGTCAACAGCAGAATACTGTAATCCACAGTGTCAACAGCAGAATACTGTGATCCACAGTGTCAACAGTAGAATACTGTGATCCACAGTGTCAACAGCAGAATACTGTGATCCACAGTGTCAACAGCAGAATACTGTAATCCACAGTGTCAACAGCAGAATACTGTGATCCACAGTGTCAACAGTAGAATACTGTGATCCACAGTATCAACAGTAGAATACTGTGATCCACAGTGTCAACAGTAGAATACTGTGATCCACAGTGTCAACAGCAGAATACTGTGATCCACAGTGTCAACAGCAGAATACTGTGATCCACAGTGTCAACAGTAGAATACTGTGATCCACAGTGTCAACAGCAGAATACTGTGATCCACAGTGTCAACAGCAGAATACTGTGATCCACAGTGTCAACAGCAGAATACTGTGATCCACAGTGTCAACAGTAGAATACTGTGATCCACAGTGTCAACAGCAGAATACTGTGATCCACAGTGTCAACAGCAGAATACTGTAATCCACAGTGTCAACAGCAGAATACTGTGATCCACAGTGTCAACAGTAGAATACTGTGATCCACAGTATCAACAGTAGAATACTGTGATCCACAGTGTCAACAGTAGAATACTGTGATCCACAGTGTCAACAGCAGAATACTGTGATCCACAGTGTCAACAGCAGAATACTGTAATCCACAGTGTCAACAGCAGAATACTCTGATCCACAGTGTCAACAGCAGAATACTGTGATCCAGTGTCAACAGTAGAATACTCTGATCCACAGTGTCAACAGTAGAATACTCTGATCCACAGTGTCAACAGCAGAATACTGTGATCCACAGTGTCAACAGTAGAATACTCTGATCCACAGTGTCAACAGCAGAATACTGTGATCCACAGTGTCAACAGAAGAATACTCTGATCCACAGTGTCAACAGCAGAATACTGTGATCCACAGTGTCAGCAGTAGAATACTGTGATCCACAGTGTCAACAGTAGAATACTGTGATCCACAGTGTCAACAGCAGAATTCTGTGATCCACAGTGTCAACAGTAGAATACTGTGATCCACAGTGTCAGCAGTAGAATACTGCGATCCACAGTGTCAACAGCAGAATACTGTGATCCACAGTGTCAGCAGTAGAATACTCTGATCCACAGTATCAACAGTAGAATACTCTGATCCACAGTGTCAGCAGTAGAATACTGTGATCCACAGTGTCAACAGCAGAATACTGTGATCCACAGTGTCAACAGTAGAATACTGTGATCCACAGTGTCAACAGCAGAATACTGTGATCCACAGTGTCAACAGCAGAATACTGTGATCCACAGTGTCAACAGTAGAATACTGTGATCCACAGTGTCAACAGCAGAATACTGTGATCCACAGTGTCAACAGTAGAATACTGTGATCCACAGTGTCAGCAGTAGAATACTCTGATCCACAGTATCAACAGTAGAATACTCTGATCCACAGTGTCAACAGCAGAATTCTGTGATCCACAGTGTCAACAGCAGAATACTGTGATCCACAGTGTCAGCAGTAGAATACTGTGATCCACAGTGTCAACAGTAACAGTCTATAAGGCTGGTGAGAAGATGGGGATCTTGGCTCAGAGTTCGATGACTTTGTTGACACAATATTTTCAAAGTTATTGCACTCAGTGTTCACATTTATGGTGTCAAAGAGACATTTTGAATTTTGAATTTCTTTTGTTAGCAGAAATTAGGTTGGTTAAAGATGCTTTTCTTGCCACTGCAATCGTTTCATGGAGTTCCAGTAAGAATTCCTAAAGATGCAGCCGGTGGACCTGGAGTTCAGTGGATTTCCATAAACACTCAGTCCTCCTCCGCTGAAGCCTGAGACAGAGAACTGACTCGTTAATCCAAGGTGAGGATTTGACTGACGAATGTTTTTTAGGTTTTAGAGGAGCAACATGTGGAGAACAGAGGAGCACGCGCTGAGAAGAAGCTCCATCAGGTTTAACATCCTCACTCTGGCCTTGTGCATTTTCTGCAGTGTGGTTTTTTATGACGCCCCCAGGTGGAGATGAGCAGTGATGAAGTGAGTTTCTCTTTCAACAGACATGTTAGGAAAACGAAAACAACCTTTATCTTTTAAATTGGCATTTAAATGGCTCGTTGTTGGGGTTTTTTTTATACATTTTTTGGGAGAGGTCGATGAACAGATTTATGCAAAACAAGATTGAAATAAAATATTTATCCAATATATTTTTACAGCAAAGTTGAAAACAGCCACTATTGCCGCTCAATTGAATTTTTTGGAAAATCTGATGCAGCACAAAAACTAAATATACCACAAAGTCAATTGCATAACTAATCTTTGACATATCCAAGACTTTTTTAAACATGTAATACATTTCTTGTCTCTGATCATTCATTACATTGAAAACTAGGCAATTTCGTGTTTTTCACTTCCCAGAATCAGCGAACTCATCTTCTAAATTGGAATTTAAAGGGTTAATTTAAAAAGAAAATATTGCTAGTTTTGATCAGGACTGAGGTTGATTATCAGATTTATGCAAATATGTAATTACTTGTCATGTGAATGAGATATTCTATATTCCAGATATAGCTGCATATTTCACTTTTAACCTATTTTAGCATTGAAAAGGAAACCAGTTAAAAACCTATTTTGCTTCTAAAAATCTCCAGTCCAGTTTTTTGATCATAGTTCTAATCATCCAGTAGTTGAATAATGTGGTTTTTTGTCAAGTTTCTTCATATGCTGTCAGCTTCAGTCTGAGCCGATCAGTCTGTGGGGCGAATCAAAAAATCTGTAAAATAATTATGTTTAAAAAATGTATAGATTTCAAATTTTTTTGTATAGATGACTATATATTTTACAAAATGTTTAATATATTTATAGATAGAAAAAAATGTGTAATACTTTTGTGGATATATCATGAATGTTCAGTGTATGTATTCATTTTATAAAGTTTGAATATCTTTATTGATATTTACGAACCGTTGTATAAATGTGCATTTCCTGAAACTGTTAATGAATCCATAGATTTGTTTTTCAAACTTTTGACTTTTTTTTTATTAACTATTGAATGAATGTGTGGATTATTAAAAAAAAACAATACATTTCTAGAAAACTTCTGAGCAATGTATATATTTTATAAACTGCTGAATACAATTGTAGATTTTTTTGAGTTATGGATTTAATTTGTCAATATTTTTCACTGTTCAATAAATTCGTAGATAATTTTTAAGCTGTTTATTACATCTGTATAGATTTTACAATCTGATGGATATATTTGTGGATATTTTGAGGTGGCCGGCACGCTGCGCGCACACGCGCCCTGGCGAGCACGCGCTCCCAGATGGTCAGCCCGTGTCTCCTGCTGGAGCTCAGATCAGGGCTGCTGAAGGACGCCGCGTAAAGCGCAGCGGATAAGCTGCTTTAATCGCTTCATTTGGCCCCGGTGGTCTTCAGCCGGCTGCAGGTGAACACAGGCGGAGCCGCGGACACCTCCATACCGCCACACAGTGCCGGAGAGCCGGGCAGGGCACGAGGAGAGCCGGGCTTCACCCCAATATTCCTGTGCGTCTTTGGAGAAACGTTTGCGCTTTTCATGCGGGTGATTCATGGACGTGAAGCGGCTCTGTGACGAAGACGGGGAGGACGAACAGATGTTCGGATGAATATTTCACGTCACAGAACCTGTGTGCGTCCCACTTGAGCGGACGGCGGTTTGCGTAAAGCGCGCAGGAGCGCACCGGAGCTCCTCGGTCTCGGGGTGAAGGGGACACCGGGATGAGAGCGCAGTGCCGGGGCCGGTTCCTCCCGGCTTCATGAGAGCCGGCTGGCCGCGCTGCTGTGGCTCGGACCGGGACGGACCGACGGAGGAGCAGCCGCGGCGCGCATGGCGAACAACAATTTGAGCCTGAGCGCGCAGGAGGAGGCGGCGGCGGCGGCGGCGGCGGCGGCGGCGGCGGCGGCGGCGGAGGGGCGCAACCTGCCCGCTCTGGTGCTCGGCGTCCTGCTCATCGTGGTGATCATCTGCGGGAACCTGCTGGTGTGTCTGAGCGTGTTCAAGGAGAAGGCGCTGAAGACCACCACCAACTACTTCATCGTCAGTCTGGCGGTGTCGGATCTGATGCTGGCGGTGCTCGTGCTGCCGCTGTTCGTCTACTCGGAGGTGAGACAGCAGACCTGATCCCACGTCATCACACCTGAGCACTTCTCATCACACCTGATCATACCTCATCACACCTGATCACACTTCATCACACCTGATCACACTTCATCACACCTGATGACACCTCATCGCACCTGATCATATGTGATCACACTTCATCACACCTGAGCACATCTTATCACACCTCACCACACCTCATCACACCTGAGCACTTCTCATCACACCTCATCACACCTCATCACACCTGAGAACTTCTCATCACACCTCATCACACTTTGACACCTGATCACACCTGATCATACCTTACCGCACCTGATCATACCTCATCACACCTCATCACACCTCATCACACCTGATCATGCATCATAACGCCTGATCACACTTGATCATAGCTCATGACACCTGAGCGCTTCTGCTCACCACACCTGATCACACCTCATCACACCTGATCACTTCTGATCACACCTCATCACACGTCATCACACCTGATCATACATCATAACGCCTGATCACACTTGATCATAGCTCATGACACCTGAGCGCTTCTGCTCACCACACCTGATCACACCTCATCACACCTGATCACTTCTGATCACACCTCATCACACGTCATCACACCTGATCATACATCATAACGCCTGATCACACTTGATCATACATCATAACGCCTGATCACACTTGATCATAGCTCATGACACCTGAGCGCTTCTGCTCACCACACCTGATCACACGTGATCACTTCTGATCATACCTCATCACACCTGATCATACCTCATCACACCTGATCACTTCTGATCATACCTCATCACACCTGATCATACCTCATCACGCCTGATCACACCTCATCACACCTGATCACACCTCATCACTCCTGATCACACCTGAAGCACTTCTGATCACACTGGATCACTTCTTGCCACACCTGATCACACCTGATCACACTTCATTATACCTCATCACACCTGATCACACCTGATCACACTTCATTATACCTGATCACACCTGATCACACCTGATCACACTTCATTATACCTCATCACACCTGATCACACCTGATCACACTTCATTATACCTGATCACACCTGATCACACCTGATCACACTTCATTACACCTGATCACACCTGATCACACCTGATCACACTTCATTATACCTCATCACACCTGATCACAGCTGATCACTTCTGATCACACCTCATGACACCTGATCACACCTCATCACACCTCATGACACCTAATCACACCTGAGAACACCTCATTACACCTCATCACAGCTGATCACTTCTCATCACACCTCATGACACCTGAGCACATCTGATCACACTTCATCACACCTCATCACACCTCATTACACCTGAGAACACCTCATTACACATCATCACACCTCATCACAGCTGATCACATCTCATGACACCTGAGCACTTCTGATCACACTCGATCAATTCTGATCACACCTCATCACACCTCTTTCACACGTCATCATACCTGATCAATTCTGATCACACCTGTTCACATCTCATCACACCTGTTCACACCTAATCACTCCTCATCACTCCTCATCACAGCTGATCACTTCTGATCACACCTCATGATAGACCCTGTAGACTCTGTGGATCCTGGTAGACCCTGTAGACCCTGATAGATGCTGTAGACCCTGTAGACCCTGATAGACCCTGATAGACGCTGTAGACCCTGATAGACCCTGTAGACTCTGTAGACTCTGTCGACCCTGATAGACCCTGTATACTCTGTAGGCCCTGATTGACCCTGTAGACCCTGATAGACCCTGTAGACCCTGATAGACCCTGTAGACTCTGTCGACCCTGATAGACCCTGTAGACCCTGATAGACCCTGTATACTCTGTAGACTCTGTAGACCCTGATAGACCCTGTAGACCCCGATAGACCCTGTATACTCTGCAGACCCTGATTGACCCTGTAGACTCTTTAGGCTCTGCAGATCTTGATAGACTCTGTAGACCCTGATAGACTCTGTAGACTCCATAGACCCTGTAGACCCTGTAGACCCCTAAAGAGGCTTAAAGATGTCCTTGTCTCTGCTTCTCATCTCCCTGTGAGAAAAACAAACTGCACTGATGAGAATGAAGGTGAAAATAAAGAGAAAGGGCAGTTTGCTGTTGGGTTTATTGGAAAGAGGACAGACGAAACGGCTGAGATGTGGATCAGACCTCCTGTCTTCCTGTCTGTAATGGGCCGAGGTTCATTTATCTAACAATACTCCTTCGTAATCTCCTTAGTTCAAAAGCAAACTAATATGGGATAGTGGAATTTTGACTTGAACATTCCTGCTCAGTGACGTCACATCCATTTCTTACGTCAAGTCAAAACATTTGCATGATAGAAAAAACACATTTAAATGATTCATAAAAAGCTCCATATTATTCATGGACAGCATGAAAATGATAAATCGAAACATCGGAATGACATAAAAGGACTGGGTTATGAAGTGGGTTTTCAAAAGTGGAGATATTCACACATCAAAAAAATAGTATTCATTTTAAACTTCTACTTTGCGACATTAAAAATATGTTCCTTCTCATCTCAACATTTTATATGTATGTTTATAGATAGTTTTTCTTTATTTGATATGGGATTGAAGTTGACAGTGAAGAGGAACGGTGGAGGACACACCCAGTCAGCAGCTCCCTGAGCCAGGAGTCGGCCTCAACAGATTTATCTGAGGGGAAACCTGAAGCAGGACAATCAGCTCAGCTGTCAGTGTTTTTCTGTTTGAATCCAACACAAACAGCTGATTTAAGGAAGAAGAAAGGTCATCAGGCAGTGTGTTGTTGGAGGCAACATGCTACCCTGCTCAGTGGAAGTCAGTCGGGGGAGACATTCAAAACTCCTCCGATACTCTGCACATCACACTTTTCTTTATTTGTTCTTCCGAGTGACGCCGTTGTCTGGATGATCTGAGGTCCATCTGGTGGGAGGAAAAGAAAAGAAATCTACTGAATCACAAAAATATAGAATATCAATATCAATATGATGTATAGAGTATTTTGAACAAACTTTTAAAACTTGATAGAAGATGCATACATTTTCTTTATATTTATGGTGCTGTGTATTTTAATCCACTGCAGTCAAACATACGAACAACGGCCCAACTACCCCACTTGAACACCCACCAACACTTAGTCACATTACTTTTTTAGTGCATATATTGTTTGTTTGTTTTGTGTTTTGCTCCCACACACCAAAATAAATTCCTCTGTGGAAATGTATATTTCTATAGTATCGAGCAATACAATCTTTCTGATTCTGATTTAAATAATTACATTTTACAATGATATTTTTTTTAATTCAAATTTTTCCTAATTGATGTGATTTTGTTTTCCTTTATTTACTTTTGATTTTAATTTTATATTCATTACCTAATTTGTCTGTATATCTTGGTATGTATGTATGTATGTAGTTATTTAGTTAAATAACATTATATTATTCATAATTACTTTTATTAACTTTTTGCCTGAATCAGTCAAACCTCGCGTGTGTGTGTGTGCGTGTGTGTGTCAGAAAGGCAGCGTGATCTCATGTGACTTGTCACATGTGTATTGAGCATCACTCTCAGTCTGCTGCCTTCACAGACACTCAATATGATCCCCATCTCCCCCCCCCCCCATCCCCAATACACACACACACACACACACACACACACACACTGACCTTTGGTCAACCCCTTGCTTGAACTGCCGTCTTTGTGCAGCCATTGTGTGTCAGTATTTGTCTCCAGAGTTGAGGGGGTACATTCCTCTTCAGGCTGGATTCATTCCAGGGGTCACAGAGCAGCCGGGGCCCCTCACTCACCACCATGTCCCTCACTTTGAGCAGTTTTCATCCTCCTTCTGTCGTTTGGATTTGGTTTTTACTATCAGGAAACGTTTCACTAAAACTAATGCATAGGAGTGCTTTCACACCAGCACTGTCTGGTCCGGACCAGAAGAAGAAGTGAGGACAGTGAGGACAGAAGTAGTGAGTAAGGTATAGTGAGGGAGAAGTAGTGAGGAAGAAGAAGTGAGGAAGAGGTAGTGAGGAAGAGGAAGTGAGGAAGAGGTAGTGAGGAAGAGGAAGTGAGGAAGAGGAAGTGAGGAAGAGGAAGTGAGGAAGAAGTAGTGAGTAAGGTATAGTGAGGGAGAAGAAGTGAGGAAGAGGTAGTGAGGAAGGAGAAGTGAGGAAGAAGAAGAAGTGAGGAAGAAGAAGAAGTGAGGAAGAAGTAGTGAGGAAGAAGAAGAAGTGAGGAAGAAGAAGAAGTGAGGAAGAAGAAGAAGTGAGGAAGAAACAGTGAGGAAGAAGTTAATTGGTAACTGATCTGAAGACTTTATATTACAGTTGCTTACCATTGGCCACTCGCCGGCTCAAGGGGCGGAGTCTCTGCTCTCAGTAAGCACCAATCAGAGAGCAGGGTTCCTTATTCGTCATGCTTTTCTTCCTCTCTGCTCAGTGTTGGTGTTGGGTGGTAGCACCCCCAAACACAACTGTTGTAATTGCTTGATGATGTCCAGGTGTTTCTGGGGGAGTCTATGGGAGGGAGTCTGGGGGAGGGGGTCTGGAGGCGGGGGTCTCGGGGAGGTAGTCTCGTGGTGGAGCAGATCTTTTAGGAATGGAGGGGTGTCATAGAGGGCTTTGGTGGTCCGGAGGAGGACTTTGAACGGGTTGTGGATGTTGTCGAGGTCCTGGAGTTCCTGGAGGTTGTGGAGGCTGTGGAGGTTGTAGATGTTGTGGAGGTTGTAGATGTTGTGGAGGTTGTGGAGGTCCTGGAGGTTGTAGATGTTTATGGAGGTTGTAGATGTTGTGGAGGTTGTGGATGTTGTGGACGTTGTGGAGGACGGGGGTGACGTGGTCATAGGAGTTGCGGCAGGTGAGTTGGCAGGCAGCAGAGGTGTGGATGTGCTATTGAGGACTTGAAGCTGCTACAGTCGAGGCTTCAGGAGGTGATGAAAGTAGACGAGGGTTCTAAAGACAGGGAAGGACAGTGAGTTGTGGAGACAGTCAATGGTAGACAGTAGAAGAAAGTTAAAATATTATTATTATTATTGAGGGGTTCTTACCCAGCAAAAGTAATTGTCCACTTTAATGCGTTATCACAGCGAAATATAATCTAATGGTGTATAATCATGTTTTACTTCTATAAAGTTTTCAATTCCAATATCAAACCTCACATGATAAATTGATGTTTCACATTATGAAGCAGATTTCACATTGTAAGGTTATACTGTGTTAAAGTTTACGTTAAAGGTTTTCTGATATGAAGCCAGAGACACTTTATTTCAAAGTCAAATTTCATCAGCAAAATGATTCAAAACACCTTTCAAGTGCATTAACAAAAGCCCAAAGTAGTCAATGTGCAGTAATACCAGGCAAGGCAGTGGAAGAAAGTAGATGTTGAACAGCAGTGGGACCAGGTGAGTCTGGTGGGACGATACATATACATTTTCTCGAATGAAGACCTGCGGTCACCTACGGACACTAACAAGTTCCTGTCTTTTTGGGAGTATTTAACTTGTTAATGCCAGTGTTGCAATATTTCCCACTGTCACTGCAATTATGTTGAAGGTAGTGTTGAAATCAAAACCACCGAACCCCGATCGAGTCAAGACCGAGACTAGAGCATCCCAAGACCAAGACTTTAAGAGGCTGAGGCCTCGTGGAGACAAGCTCATGAAAACAACAGGTCTCCAGTACTACAGCACATGTTTGAAGGTGATGAAATTTAATGTTCAGAAATAATAAAGACTCTTATAATCACTGGCGCCTCCCAAAAGCAAGTCATTATGATGACAAGCAGGTCAGAACGCAGCTCAAGTGTAGATTCTTTCTATAATGAGCATGAAAACATGTGCTCCAGTGAAAAATCAGTGCTGATCGATTATTGCAGCTCTGAAACCAGAAGTAATGTGACTCCAGAGGAAAGTTTATGTCTCCTGGAAACAGAACACAACAGTCCTTTTCCAGTCTGAAGCACCAAGAGCATTATCTGGTGCTTCAAAATGGAAGAGTTCCACTACAATGTTGCCCTGGAGCAAGTTTGTGTAAAACATTACAGATGACATTTTCCAATGAGCCGTTTCAGACGCCGTCAGATGACATGTTATCTGTCGGAGCGCCCTCACTCTCAGATTGGAGCCAATGCTTCAGAGTCCATTAAAGTCTCAGGTGGTTTGACAGTCCATTCCTGAGCCGACCTGGTGTTCCTGTGTTTTCCAGTTCCAGGACGGCGTGTGGACCCTCAGCACCACCATCTGTGACGCTCTGATGACCATGGATGTGATGCTGTGCACCGCCTCCATCTTCAACCTCTGTGCCATCAGCATCGACCGGTCAGTGGTCACACCTTTAGCAACAAGGACACGTTCTTCCTTAGAGCTCCTGACTTCTTCGTGTGAATCAACCCAAAGCAACAAAGTTTCAATTTAAACACATTGAAGGAAAAGTCGACGTGACTTTTTGGTTCAATCTCTAAACAATTAAAATAAAATAATCTAAGTTAAGACTATACAGCAGCTGCTGACGGATTGAAAAGAGACCCAGCTTTTAGTGTCCTTGAAGGATTGTGAGTCGACCACAACATTATGACCACTTACTAATAAACAAACAAGTTAAGTTTACATCAAACATCATTGATTAACAGTCAATGTGATCACCAACTTCTAAAGCACAGCAATACTATAACGTGGATGGACATTGATCTCTGAATCAACATCATCACTTCAAGTCATTTTTAACAGCTCCACTTAATTACAGGAGTACATGCAAATAACACAACTTCAATTTGATATGTTTGAGCCATTTTGTTGCATCAAACTTTATTAGTAATGAGTATGTATGCAGTTGATTTATTAGGAGATATTTAGTATTTATGAAACATGAACATGATTTCATGTGTCTGACAAGACAAACAAAACAAACCATGTGAGCAAAAAATCTGTATTATTGTTCCAGTCAGGCAGAGTAAAGGTTTGAAATGCCTCTAAACAGAAAGCATGATTTGACCTGTGCCCTGTAAGATTAAGGAGGATCTACCGGGATCATGATCTGCTCAGCAGGAATCAAGAGGATCTCTCTGTTTCTAACAACATATAAACGCATTTATCAAGAACGCTCACCCTTGTTAGAATTCATTATGTCGTCAGCATAAGACACAAAACTAAATACCATCCATTCAAAGTCCTCTGAAGCTGGAAAGGAGCTCATTACTTTCCTGCCGTCAGACACGTCCTCTGAGGAACAAGAACACAGAGGTCAGTCCAATAGCTGCTGAGATATTTCACTATAAATACCAACATCCTGTGTGGAAGAAACGCCGGTTCAGTTGGATTCATCCTCTGGGGAGTTTGATATCTGGGTCAAATTTCAGGAGTGGAGATACAGTTGTAAAGGTTGAAATAATGTCTGCCTGCGGTGGTGGGAGAAGAAATTCATATGGATATTTTATAAAGGAAAAATTGAAGTAAAGCCTCTGGTGGCAGGAAAAGAGAGGAAGAGTCACCAAAGTCACTGGGATTCATCCTGTGGGAATCATTGATATCTGTGTCACATCCTGTCCTCAGACTTTACTGCATGTCTCAACATCGCAGTGAAATCATAGGAAAACTCTGACTAGTAAATAAACACATCATTCATCCTCTGGGGAGCACATCTGGGTCACTTTCTTATGACTAATCATTCAAAATGTGTTCAGAAGGAGATCTCATAATGTCATTAAACAGGGAATCACCACAGTTGGAGGAAGCATGAATATCCAAGTTAATTTTAATACCAGTCATCTAATAATTGTTTATATACTTACTAATGGGGATAAAAATACATTGGGCTTTCTTTGGATGGCATGACATTAATAATCCCAAGATCACTGGTGTTTAACCTCTGAAGATCAAGAATATAGGAGCCAATTTAAACAAACGCCATCCAATAGTTGTTCAGATATTAAATTGGACAGAAAGATCAGGCCACAAGGGCTGAAATTCATCCTCTGGGTCACATTTTAGTATTTAATTATATTTATACAAAAATATCAACCAAAGGATGCTGGAAGAACAAATCTGAGTAATCTGAGTAATTATCAAAGACGACACAAAAATATCAACCTCATGGTATCATGGGAAGAAAGCTGGAAATGACCAAAGTTATTAGGATTCATCATCTGACGATCACAAATAGGGAAGTAAACATTTACAGAAACAATCAAACTATTGTTTAAATACTTGATAAACATCTGACATGTATGAACCTTTGGTAAATGGAAGAACATCAGAAAATGACCAAAGTCGGTAGGATTCCTCCTCTGAGAATCATGAATATTAAAGTTAAATTTTACAACAGTTGTGGGGATAATTCCCGAACAATTATCAACTTTGTGATTTGTACATACAAGAAGGTTCATAGTATTTCTCCTCTGAGGATCGTCGATATCCTTCAAATCATCTGACGATTTGTTAAGAAACTTGTAGGACTGAGGTCGGGGAGATGGACGTAGAAACTGAATACCAGTCCAGATGATCTAACTTCTGGGGAATAATAACAAATGTGGTTTTCAGGATTTTCCAGCATTTTGCACACAGTGGAAGCTGGATGATGTTCCACTGTAGTGAGCAGATAGTAGGTGGATGTGTCACTGTAGTGAGCAGGTAGCAGGTGGATGTGTCACTGTAGTGAGCAGATAGTAGGTGGATGTGTCACTGTAGTGAGCAGGTAGCAGGTGGATGTGTCACTGTTGTGAGCAGGTAGCAGTTGGATGTCTCACTGTAGTGAGCAGATAGTAGGTGGATGTGTCACTGTAGTGAGTAGATAGTAGGTGGTTGTCTCACTGTAGTGAGCAGGTAGTAGGTGGATGTGTCACTGTAGTGAGCAGATAGTAGGTGGTTGTCTCACTGTAGTGAGCGGATAGTAGGTGGTTGTCTCACTGTAGTGAGCAGATAGTAGGTGGATGTGTCACTGTAGTGAGCAGATAGTAGGTGGATGTGTCACTGTAGTGAGCAGATAGTAGGTGGACGTCTCACTGTAGTGAGCGGATAGTAGGTGGTTGTCTCACTGTAGTGAGCAGATAGTAGGTGGATGTGTCACTGTAGTGAGCAGGTAGCAGGTGGACGTCTCACTGTAGTGAGCAGATAGTAGGTGGATGTGTCACTGTTGTGAGCAGGTAGCAGTTGGATGTCTCACTGTAGTGAGCAGGTAGCAGTTGGACGTCTCACTGTAGTGAGCAGGTAGCAGGTGGATGTGTCACTGTAGTGAGTAGATAGTAGGTGGATGTGTCACTGTAGTGAGCAGGTAGTAGGTGGATGTCTCACTGTAGTGAGCAGATAGTAGGTGGTTGTCTCACTGTAGTGAGCAGGTAGCAGTTGGATGTCTCACTGTAGTGAGCAGATAGTAGGTGGACGTCTCACTGTAGTGAGCAGGTAGCAGGTGGATGTGTCACTGTAGTGAGCAGATAGTAGGTGGATGTGTCACTGTTGTGAGCAGGTAGCAGTTGGATGTCTCACTGTAGTGAGCAGATAGTAGGTGGACGTCTCACTGTAGTGAGCAGGTAGCAGGTGGATGTCTCACTGTAGTGAGCAGGTAGTAGGTGGACGTCTCACTGTAGTGAGCAGGTAGCAGGTGGATGTGTCACTGTAGTGAGCAGATAGTAGGTGGACGTCTCACTGTAGTGAGCAGGTAGCAGGTGGATGTCTCACTGTAGTGAGCAGGTAGCAGGTGGACGTCTCACTGTAGTGAATAGGTAGCAGGTGGATGTGTCACTGTTGTGAGCAGGTAGCAGGTGGATGTGTCACTGTAGTGAGCAGGTAGCAGTTGGATGTCTCACTGTAGTGAGCAGGTAGTAGGTGGATGTGTCACTGTAGTGAGCAGATAGTAGCTGGATGTGTCACTGTAGTGAGCAGATAGTAGGTGGATGTGTCACTGTAGTGAGTAGATAGTAGGTGGTTGTCTCACTGTAGTGAGCGGATAGTAGGTGGTTGTCTCACTGTAGTGAGCAGATAGTAGGTGGATGTGTCACTGTAGTGAGCAGATAGTAGGTGGATGTGTCACTGTAGTGAGCAGATAGTAGGTGGACGTCTCACTGTAGTGAGCGGATAGTAGGTGGTTGTCTCACTGTAGTGAGCAGATAGTAGGTGGATGTGTCACTGTAGTGAGCAGGTAGCAGGTGGACGTCTCACTGTAGTGAGCAGATAGTAGGTGGATGTGTCACTGTTGTGAGCAGGTAGCAGTTGGATGTCTCACTGTAGTGAGCAGGTAGCAGTTGGACGTCTCACTGTAGTGAGCAGGTAGCAGGTGGATGTGTCACTGTAGTGAGTAGATAGTAGGTGGATGTGTCACTGTAGTGAGCAGGTAGTAGGTGGATGTCTCACTGTAGTGAGCAGATAGTAGGTGGTTGTCTCACTGTAGTGAGCAGGTAGCAGTTGGATGTCTCACTGTAGTGAGCAGATAGTAGGTGGACGTCTCACTGTAGTGAGCAGGTAGCAGGTGGATGTGTCACTGTAGTGAGCAGATAGTAGGTGGATGTGTCACTGTTGTGAGCAGGTAGCAGTTGGATGTCTCACTGTAGTGAGCAGATAGTAGGTGGACGTCTCACTGTAGTGAGCAGGTAGCAGGTGGATGTCTCACTGTAGTGAGCAGGTAGTAGGTGGACGTCTCACTGTAGTGAGCAGGTAGCAGGTGGATGTGTCACTGTAGTGAGCAGATAGTAGGTGGACGTCTCACTGTAGTGAGCAGGTAGCAGGTGGATGTCTCACTGTAGTGAGCAGGTAGCAGGTGGACGTCTCACTGTAGTGAATAGGTAGCAGGTGGATGTGTCACTGTTGTGAGCAGGTAGCAGGTGGATGTGTCACTGTAGTGAGCAGGTAGCAGTTGGATGTCTCACTGTAGTGAGCAGGTAGTAGGTGGATGTGTCACTGTAGTGAGCAGATAGTAGCTGGATGTGTCACTGTAGTGAGCAGATAGTAGGTGGATGTGTCACTGTAGTGAGTAGATAGTAGGTGGTTGTCTCACTGTAGTGAGCAGGTAGTAGGTGGATGTGTCACTGTAGTGAGCAGATAGTAGGTGGTTGTCTCACTGTAGTGAGCAGATAGTAGGTGGATGTGTCACTGTAGTGAGCAGATAGTAGGTGGTTGTCTCACTGTAGTGAGCAGATAGTAGGTGGATGTGTCACTGTAGTGAGCAGATAGTAGGTGGTTGTCTCACTGTAGTGAGCGGATAGTAGGTGGTTGTCTCACTGTAGTGAGCAGATAGTAGGTGGATGTCTCACTGTAGTGAGCAGATAGTAGGTGGATGTGTCACTGTAGTGAGCAGGTAGTAGGTGGTTGTCTCACTGTAGTGAGCAGATAGTAGGTGGATGTGTCACTGTAGTGAGCAGATAGTAGGTGGTTGTCTCACTGTAGTGAGCAGGTAGTAGGTGGTTGTCTCACTGTAGTGAGCAGGTAGTAGGTGGTTGTCTCACTGTAGTGAGCAGGTAGTAGGTGGATGTCTCACTGTAGTGAGCAGGTAGCAGGTGGATGTGTCACTGTAGTGAGCAGATAGTAGGTGGATGTGTCACTGTAGTGAGCAGGTAGTAGGTGGTTGTCTCACTGTAGTGAGCAGATAGTAGGTGGATGTGTCACTGTAGTGAGCAGATAGTAGGTGGATGTGTCACTGTAGTGAGCAGATAGTAGGTGGATGTCTCACTGTAGTGAGCAGGTAGTAGGTGGTTGTCTCACTGTAGTGAGCAGGTAGTAGGGGGTTGTCTCACTGTAGTGAGCAGGTAGTAGGTGGATGTCTCACTGTAGTGAGCAGATAGTTGGTGGTTGTCTCACTGTAGTGAGCAGGTAGCAGGTGGATGTGTCACTGTAGTGAGCAGATAGTAGGTGGATGTCTCACTGTAGTGAGCAGATAGTAGGTGGTTGTCTCACTGTAGTGAGCAGGTAGTAGGTGGTTGTCTCACTGTAGTGAGCAGGTAGTAGGTGGTTGTCTCACTGTAGTGAGCAGGTAGTAGGTGGTTGTCTCACTGTAGTGAGCAGGTAGCAGGTGGATGTGTCACTGTAGTGAGCAGATAGTAGGTGGATGTGTCACTGTAGTGAGCAGGTAGTAGGTGGTTGTCTCACTGTAGTGAGCAGATAGTAGGTGGATGTGTCACTGTAGTGAGCAGATAGTAGGTGGATGTGTCACTGTAGTGAGCAGATAGTAGGTGGTTGTCTCACTGTAGTGAGCAGATAGTAGGTGGTTGTCTCACTGTAGTGAGCAGGTAGTAGGTGGTTGTCTCACTGTAGTGAGCAGGTAGCAGGTGGATGTGTCACTGTAGTGAGCAGATAGTAGGTGGATGTGTCACTGTAGTGAGCAGGTAGTAGGTGGTTGTCTCACTGTAGTGAGCAGATAGTAGGTGGATGTGTCACTGTAGTGAGCAGATAGTAGGTGGATGTGTCACTGTAGTGAGCAGATAGTAGGTGGTTGTCTCACTGTAGTGAGCAGATAGTAGGTGGTTGTCTCACTGTAGTGAGCAGGTAGTAGGTGGTTGTCTCACTGTAGTGAGCAGATAGTAGGTGGTTGTCTCACTGTAGTGAGCAGGTAGCAGGTGGATGTCTCACTGTAGTGAGCAGGTAGTAGGGGGTTGTCTCACTGTAGTGAGCAGGTAGCAGGTGGATGTCTCACTGTAGTGAGCAGATAGTTGGTGGTTGTCTCACTGTAGTGAGCAGGTAGCAGGTGGATGTCTCACTGTAGTGAGCAGATAGTAGGTGGATGTGTCACTGTAGTGAGTAGATAGTAGGTGGATGTGTCACTGTAGTGAGCAGATAGTAGGTGGATGTCTCACTGTAGTGAGCAGATAGTAGGTGGTTGTCTCACTGTAGTGAGCAGGCGGATGAAGATCAGAGGAAAAGTGATTGAAGGCAGCAGGTCAAAGTAGAAGCTTTACCAACAGACTGGAGTCGTTTTAATGTCTTTTTAAGGATTCGTCAACGCTGAGCGATGATTCAGCAACACCGTCGGTTCTCCGTCGGAACGTCTGCCACAGTTTACACTAATATGAAATTATGACCACGGCCTTTAAGTGTGTTTCTCTTTAAAGCCCCGGGAGAAGAGGAATGGGAGTGAAATGGACAATTTAAAGGCCCAAATGAAGGATGTGTCTGCAGCGGAGAACCGCCAGCTTCACTCCTGAGTTCTACTCAATGAGATTATCTGAAGTCTGGGCCGATGTTGAGGGATGAGAAGAGTCCTGTCCTCCAGCTCCACAAAATGTGATTCCATGGGAGAGCGCCGGGCCTGGTGATGCTAACGCAGACTGATGGTGATAGTCCCAGCTTTCTGAAGCAGCATTTCCAAGGTTTAACTGGACGGCAGAACCTGAATAATTCAGGACAAGCTGGTCAGAGGATCTGCTGATGTTCACACACTGCAGGAAACCTTCTGCTCGCTGGTGGCTTTCATCTGATTCATCCATGTGGGACTGATTTCAAAAGGTCTCGGCCCGGTTCTTCAAAACTGGGTTACCTTTTAACCAGCCGTTAAACACATTTAACCCACCGTTAACTTTAACAGCACTGTTTTCTGTGTACTGTGGACTTAACTTTGATCTAAATCAGTACTCCAATGAAGAGTTATGCCTCCACTACCGGTTTGGGAGAAGGTCAGGATTAATCACTGATGGAGAAGAGGAGTGAGTGGCGAGTTGTCCAGATCATATTATTATTTGGAGTTTACCTCAGCATTTGGGCAGCATATTACATATAATGCATATGTAGTGCATTCTAATATATTGTAAGATATTGTCATTTTTAAATCTATAGAAATACTATTGTGATTGAAAAAGAGTAGCAACAGAATAAAATAACATTTTCGACGCACTTCTCTTGTAAGTTGCGCTATTTTTAGAACAGGCCTGCGGGCGACTCCTGTGGTCTTTGGGGTGACCTGGTTACCCGAGCACCGTGTTGGTGACCCCTGCCTCCAGTTCGCATAGCGCAGTGTGTAGATAGACGAGGTGTACTGTCCTCTGTGTACTGCAGACACAAACATTTTGGAATTATAGCTAAAACGATTAATAATGGTTCAACAACCAAATGTTTAAAAGAGTAGGAATGGATAGAGCTGCTAAAAGGCTAAAATTCCAGAAAAAAGAAAAAAAAAGAAATATCAATCAACCCCAATGAAATGGCTGCAACAGGAGACTGCTACTGTAAGCATGGAGTTTGCGGACGTTTTGACCACTTTTTTCCCAACACCGAAGACCGTTCCTCCTGTGGCGGCGCCGTCCTTACGCCTCCCAGCCACGACTGTCAGGAGAGACTGAATTAGTCCCTGATGGGACTCATGTGATGTCAGCTCTTTCCTTAGCACCTCCGAGTCCAGATATGAGTACTTATTTAATGCCATAAAGCTTGATTTATACTCCATATGCAAACCACATGTGAAGGCTATGTGCTGCTGTGAACCTCCTCACCGCACACGAACCAGTCATATTTTAATCATGAGTAGCATTTAGGAACACAGCTGTGTGAGCCGCTACACACAGCATTTAACATGTAGCACTGCATGTAGCATGTAGCACAGCATGTAGCACAGCAAGTAGCATGTAGCATGTAGCACCACATGTAGTATGTAGCACAACATGTAGCACAACATTTTTGCATTTAAATGACACAAAAACAGAATGCATCTTGTTTGGCACATCACCTATGGTGAATGTTTTTAAAACACACTCTGGTGCTCTGGCCCCCTATTTTAAACCACTTGTTTCAAATCTTGGGGTAACGTTCGACAACGGTCTTAAATTTGATAAACAGATTAGTTCTGTTGTCAAAGCTTCTATCAGCTCCGTCTCCTGGCCAAAGTAACGCCGTTCCTGAATCAACAGGATCTTGAGAAGGCGATACCTCTTTTATTAGCTCCAGACTGGACTGTAATGCCCTCTATGTGGGCCTCAGCCAGTCTTTATGTGGGCCTCAGCCAGTCTTTATGTGGGCCTCAGCCAGTCTTTATGTGGGCCTCAGCCAGTCTTTATGTGGGCCTCAGCCAGTCTTTATGTGGGCCTCAGCCAGTCTTTATGTGGGCCTCAGCCAGTCTTTATGTCGGCCTCAGCCAGTCTTTATGTTGGGCCTCAGCCAGTCTTTATGTCGGCCTCAGCCAGTCTTTATGTGGGCCTCAGCCAGTCTTTATGTCGGCCTCAGCCAGTCTTTATGTGGGCCTCAGCCAGTCTTTATGTCGGCCTCAGCCAGTCTTTATGTCGGCCTCAGCCAGTCTTTATGTGGGCCTCAGCCAGTCTTTATGTCGGCCTCAGCCAGTCTTCCCTCTATGTGGGCCTCAGCCAGTCTTCCCTCTATGTCGGCCTCAGCCAGTCTTTATGTGGGCCTCAGCCAGTCTTTATGTGGGCCTCAGCCAGTCTTCCCTCTATGTCGGCCTCAGCCATTCTTTATGTCGGCCTCAGCCAGTCTTTATGTGGGCCTCAGCCAGTCTTTATGTCGGCCTCAGCCATTCTTTATGTGGGCCTCAGCCAGTCTTTATGTGGGCCTCAGCCAGTCTTTATGTGGGCCTCAGCCAGTCTTCCCTCTATGTCGGCCTCAGCCAGTCTTTATGTGGGCCTCAGCCAGTCTTTATGTGGGCCTCAGCCAGTCTTCCCTCTATGTCGGCCTCAGCCATTCTTTATGTCGGCCTCAGCCAGTCTTTATGTGGGCCTCAGCCAGTCTTTATGTCGGCCTCAGCCAGTCTTTATGTGGGCCTCAGCCAGTCTTTATGTTGGGCCTCAGCCAGTCTTTATGTGGGCCTCAGCCAGTCTTTATGTGGGCCTCAGCCAGTCTTTATGTGGGCCTCAGCCAGTCTTTATGTCGGCCTCAGCCAGTCTTTATGTTGGGCCTCAGCCAGTCTTTATGTCGGCCTCAGCCAGTCTTTATGTGGGCCTCAGCCAGTCTTTATGTGGGCCTCAGCCAGTCTTTATGTGGGCCTCAGCCAGTCTTTATGTCGGCCTCAGCCAGTCTTTATGTGGGCCTCAGCCAGTCTTTATGTCGGCCTCAGCCAGTCTTCCCTCTATGTGGGCCTCAGCCAGTCTTCCCTCTATGTCGGCCTCAGCCAGTCTTTATGTGGGCCTCAGCCAGTCTTTATGTGGGCCTCAGCCAGTCTTTATGTCGGCCTCAGCCAGTCTTCCCTCTATGTCGGCCTCAGCCAGTCTTCCCTCTATGTCGGCCTCAGCCAGTCTTTATGTGGGCCTCAGCCAGTCTTTATGTGGGCCTCAGCCAGTCTTTATGTGGGCCTCAGCCAGTCTTTATGTCGGCCTCAGCCAGTCTTTATGTGGGCCTCAGCCAGTCTTCCATCACACGTCTTCAATTAGTGCAAAATGCCACTGCCAGATTTTTAACAAACTCATCCAGACTGAACACATTCCCCCTGTGCCGTCGTCTCTCCACTGGCTTCCAGTTCCTTTCAGAATCGATTTTAAACTTCTGTTGTTTGTTTTTAATGCCATCAATGGCCAGGGTCCCTCTTACCTGTCTGACATTTTAACCCTACGTGACCCTGGCAGGGCCCTGGTTCTTCAGGTCAGCTTCTTCTAGACATTCCAAGGTGGAGATATAAACAGTGGGGCGATCGCTCTTTTGCTGTTGCTGCTCCCAGACTGTGGAACAAACTGCCCCCCGACATTCGCACCATCACTGATCTCGGCCTTTTTAAATCAAAACTGAAAACTCACCTTTTTAAGTTGGATTTTAACTCTGTCTAGGGCAGAGTATTTTATTTTATTCTGCATGCTCTGTTTTTATGAATTTCTGGATGGCTTCACCAACCTGCAGCACCGCCGCACCTCCCACAGACAGCACCTGTGTTCTATTTTATTTTTTGTTTTTATGTATTTATTCTCGTATTTTCTTCTTAATGTATTGTTTTAGCTTTGTTGTAAAGCCCTTTGGATATCACCGGGTGATTATAAAGGGCTATAGAAATAAAGTTTGATTTGATTTGATGTAGCATGTAGCATGTAGCACAGCACGTAGCACAGCACGTAGCACAACATGTAGCATGTAGCACAGCATGTAGCATCGCATGTAGCACAGCATGAAGCATGTAGCATGTAGCACGCATGCAGCATGTAGCACAGCATGTAGCATGTTGTACAGCATGTAGCATGTAGCACAGCATGTAGCATCACATGTAGCAGGTAGCATGTAGCACACATGCGGCATGTAGCACAGCATGTAGCATGTTGTACAGCATGTAGCATGCAGCACAGCATGCAGCATGTAGCATCACATGTAGCATGTAGCACAGCATGTAGCATGTAGCACAGCATGTAGCATGTTGTACAGCATGTAGCATGTAGCACAGCATGTAGCATCACATGTAGCAGGTAGCATGTAGCACACATGCGGCATGTAGCACAGCATGTAGCATGTTGTACAGCATGTAGCATGCAGCACAGCATGCAGCATGTAGCATCACATGTAGCATGTAGCACAGCATGTAGCATGTAGCACCACATGGAGCATGTAGCACAGCATGTAGGATGTTGCACAGCATGTAGCATGTAGGATGTAGCACCACATGTAGCATGTAGCACAGCCTGTAGTTAAAATCGTCCTGATCGCCTGATACGTTAAACTACTGAGCCACATCGTTTAAACTCTGCTATTCCAAACGTCTCTGGTGATGAAGTTGCTGTGGTTGACGTTGCTGTTGTTATACCAACTGTCTTTCTCCTCTTAATATTTTGTCAAAACATGATTTCTTACTTTTGTGATTATCATTAATATTAGCGAATCTCCAAACTGTGGACATCGCTCATCCTCTCCCTGCTGCTGACGTCACTGGTGGGCGATGTTACGTAATACTCATTGAGTTTTATCTGGAAAGTTTATCTGAGTACGAGTACTCCGTGCAGTTTTGGACTTGACAGCCATCCTTCATAATAAGGCTTCTTCTCTGCAGAAACTCAGAAGAAAAAAAATCACAACTCTTTTTTGAAGTGGACACAATTAAACATTATAGACATTAAAATAGGAATCTCTGGGGCCCAAAACACTGTTTGTTTTTTTTCTGAACTGAACTTTTTTGGGGATTTATAAAAAGCCCCAGACGTGAAAGTGTGACTAATCAGTATAAGTGGATGAATGACTGTGTTCTGGTGTCTGTAAATGCTGAGTGAAAATCTTTTAATGTCATTAGTTCCACCGTCCGTTGTGTGGTAGACATACAGTTATATGAAAAAATTGCATTCAATATTTAGTTCTTTAACAAGAAACACATTTTGATGTCTAATCTTGTTTTTATTCATCACAGGAAAAGAAAGTGATTTCATTGCAGGTGAACAGCAAATATTAACCGCATTAAACAAACAATATCAACAAGTATGCAGAGTGAGGACAAAATCAGGGCAGTGGAATGGAAGGTTTCAAATTGTTTTGAGATCTTTTTAAATCACTTCGCAGACTAATACACCGCTACAAACTACAATCAGCTCTTTGGATCTCACATGGTGTCTCCTCTCACTTCACCACACAACATTTAAACTAGTTCCAACAAGACCAGCCTCCTTTAAATATTCTCAGCTACCATGTTTTAGTCATCACAGGATACAACCGTATGTGATTTCAGCCCCGGTGTGATAAACATAAAGAGTTCAGCAATGCAGAGACTGAAGTGTCAGTTTGCATTTGCAACACCAGTCCTGCATCTTAAAGAACTGTGGAGACTCACAATTGGCATCCAGTATTTTGTGTATACAGACTATTGATTTGAGAAGCAAAGCAAATGTATGTGTAATACATTTTGTGTGCGTGCCAGATTTATGCCTCTATAAGAACCTCTCAGTGTCTCTTTTCACCTTCACCTCGCTGCTGGATTTTCTTTCCTGCCGTGACACAGATTTGCACAGACCTGTGGGTTTACTTTAATCTGGTCTCTCAGGCTGTCCACATCCTCAAACGTTGTGTGTGTGTGAAACCACTGAGCACTAATACAGTGTGTGATGGTGCTCACAACATGGATGAAATATGGAGATATCACAGGAGAAGACTCGGAGCAAGAGTCTCCGCAAGACTGATTTTGCAGGCTTTTTGTTGAATGTTTGTGGATTTGAAGGTGTGAAATCCTGAGAGCTTCAACCAATCGGTGACTGGCTGAGTGCATGGGGGAAGTGTCTTTTGAGCAGAAAGTGGGGAAGGATTTGCATGGGTCTGCTGTGGCAAAAGGTCCCCCCCAGTGGGTGTGATGGTCAATCACATTCCTGGGTCCAAATTCATGTGTCATGACTGTGTATCATGACACATGAAAATTGTCTTTCCCTAGAAATGAACAAACTTTCTGTGGTCTTGTGAGATCCCAACAGTGGCTCCAAACAAATGACATTTGGCAGAAAAGGCTCCTCTGGTAATACAGTTTGCAGACCTAAAGAATAAACTGAATTTACGTTGACTGTAGAAATGTCAAGAACTGACACTGAGGGAGAACTTTGACTTTTTAGTTTGAGTCAGTTTAATCACTTTAATATTCAGCCATCACTCCAGAGTAGCAGATAATAACAGTGCGTCATCAACACCTGCGCATGGGCCAATCAGTGAAGCTCATTTCAATGACGACACCAAGACTAGCACTGGAAACTCTGCTGGCACTAAGGCGTTCCGTCAATAACACATCAAAATCTGATTGGCTGATGATCCTGTCACTCAACATTTTAACCCAATTGCAGCATCCAGCTTCAATCGGAGGTTAGCAATGCATTCCTCTGCTAGCCCCAGCAGAGGAAAGGAGCTGTGATGCGTTTAGAGGACAAAGGAGATTTGAGCTCCACAAAATAGAACCAGTCGTCTTCTGGATAAAGTTGCTAACGTCACCAATTGATTCCAGACTCAGATTTCAGAATCACTTTTTAATTATTAAAAAAGAAAGAAAAATCATTTTTGACAGGGCGAGCAGCGCTAGCCCTGCTGCCCCTGACTGCACACCACTGTTAGTATTACTGTGACTATTACGTGTGATGTTGAACCACTATCGTGAGTATGTTGAGTCAAAGTTCTATTTCAATGACAACTACACATTAGACACGCTTCTCCAGCATCTATAGTAGTTGTATTTTTGTGTTTCTGACGTTGTGAGTTTGACTTGTTGCAGGTTCATCGCCGTGTCCATCCCCCTCAACTACAACAGGAAGCACGTGGACATGCGTCAGTCGGTGCTGCTTTCCGCCACGTGGATCCTGGCTCTGGCCGTGGCTTCGCCCATCATGTTCGGCATCAACAACGTTCCAGGCCGCGACCCCACCGAGTGCAAACTGGAGAACGGCGACTACGTGGTCTACTCGTCCGTGTGCTCCTTCTTCATCCCCTGTCCCATCATGGTGATGCTGTACTGCGGAATGTTCCGGGGCCTGCGGCGCTGGGAGGAGGCGCGCAAGGCCAAGCTGAAGAACAGCATCCAGGCCTGCCGCAAGCTGCAGGAGGCCGCCGCCTCGCTGCCCCCGCTGGCCTCGCTGCCGCCGCCGCTGCCGCCCATCATCGAGCGGGAGCCCACCGAGACGCCCGACGAGCCGTCCGCCTTCCCGTCGCCGGACCCTCCCTTCAAGGACGGCCCCGTGCCCACCGTGAGCTTCTCCGACATCAAGTTCAACCCCGACCCCCGCAGGAGGAAGAGGGCCAAGATCAACAGCCGGGAGCGCAAAGCCATGAAGGTGCTGCCTGTCGTCGTGGGTGAGTGCTGATAACTGATAGTTCATTGCAATTCACTGATATTCATAATTCATTGTGTTTCTGATTGTGTGGGGGTCCAGGCGAGGGAATGTGGTTTTTCCAAGTTAAGTTGTCTTATTGGTTCTTTTCTCTGGTCACATTGAGCCTTTAAGATAAGATAAGATAACATAAGATAACATAAGATAAGCCTTCATTGATCACAAAGGAGAAATGTACTTGTTACATTCTGCTCTTAAGGACTCATGAGTAGGAAAGACAAGAAATGTGCAAACAGTTAGATAAGAGTAGAGGTATCTTAAATACAATGACTATCAAGAACCCTAAGGACCAAAAATATTTACAGTAAGAGTAATAATAAGTAGATTAAAAAAATAGGACTAAAAATAAGATAAAAATCACAGACTATAATAAAGTACAATAAGTTCTAAGAGGAGCAAAATATACAGTAAGATGAAATAGGGGGGGGGGGGGGCAAAGTGTAGAATAAAGTACAATGAACATACTATAGTAAAAAATAATACCAGTGTTGGCAGTGCAGGTTCAGTCCTAACAAGTGGTCAATTAAGTGACGTAGATAAAGTGGCACAGATAAAGTGGCATAGATACAGGGGTTATTGCACGTAGTATTGCATGTTACTTTACAGTCTTGTTGTCCAGTCTAACAGCGGTAGGGATGAAGGACTTGCTCCGTCCTGCACTGAGGGTCTCAGTCTGCCACTGAAAGCTCCTCAGCTCCTCAACAGTCCCGTGCAGTGGGTGGGTGGTGTTGTCCATGATGGAGGAGCCTTAACTACCACTCTCCTGTCGCTTACCTCCTTCACAGAGTCCAGGGGCCAGGGGCCAAGGACGGAGCTGGCCCTCCTGACCAGCTTGTCCAGTCTGTTCTTGTCCTGCTCTGTGCTGCCCGGGGCCTTTAGGGTACAATGTGTACGTTTGAAGTAATTCCATGTTTGCTCATCAGGTGTCAACAGTGAGTTCAGTGGTTTTATCTTCAGGAAGTCTCCATCAGCCAGTCGGCTTTTTAATCAGTCATCATTGTCTTCATGTTTTACACACGTGGGCTTTAAGAGGTATTGGCAGTAGCGTGCAGTGGTGTTTCAATCAGGGCCAGCGGGCTAAGATCAAAAGTATTATATGAAGTATAATTTAGGAACAAGGTTGTGGACATAAATTCAGTTACGATTTGCAGATTGTGAATGTTGATTTAGCAATAAATTTGAAATTATTTATTGTGCGACCTTAGTTCACACTTAGTTTCATATTTTTCAGGTGTTCAGACCATTCTTGATTAAACACAGAGGATGCTTCACCAAAAACATTTTAACACTCAAATCAGAACCGCTTCACCTCACTATGTTCACATCAGCACTTTTTTTTTAATCAAACTGAGTGAATGGTTTCCGATTGCTGGCTCAGATTGTCCCGTTTAGAGCAGGGCTCTGCAACCTGCAGCCACATGTGGTTCCTCTGCAGCAGCTCCAGGATGTTTAGAGAAAATTATTTATTAATGTTTTTCTTACATTTTTATTTCATTTGAATACCACACTGCTCCTGGTCTAAACAGACAGAATTGCTGGAAATACCAATGTATTTATTTGTTTTACTTTTTTAGATAAAATATAAAAATTTGCATAATTTTTTTTTTTTTTAATAAAAAGTAAAAACAAAATTATTAAAATTGAAAGTGTTTTTTTTAATCAGGAAAAGAAAAAAAGGAAAACAGGAAATGGAAAGACAGTGCGAAAAATAGAAAGAAAAAAAGAGGAGGAAAAAGGAAAATGAAAAACTTCTCAAACCAGGAGAAAACGCACAGTGGCTATAAATGGTTAAATAACTTAAGTGTCTAAAATAGTTGAGATGCTTTAAAAAGCTAAAATGGGCAAATCCACGAAAAAAAAAGGAATAATCTCTAAAAATGGCTACAAGAGCTAAAAATTTAATAAAATATCAAAACTTTACTGAAAACACTTTATAAATTTATGAATTTTTTTTACTTAATTTTCGAACATTTACATGTTTTGTGGCTCCAGACAAATTTTACGTGGTGGAAAATTGTGAAAACGGCTCTTTTTGGTCATAATGTTTGCAGACACCAAGAATCTCCTTTATTCAGTCAGTGACTCATTCCCACAATGCTTTGCTTGTCTTGGTGAATCCAGAGAGACGAGTCCTGCATAGAGCTGACCTTCAGAAAACACACTTTATGCAGAGGTGAGACTGTGAAATAGGTTGAATCCATATATGGATGGGTCTGGACGCCTTGCAGATTGATGGCTCTGTCCCTCTGCGGGAGGACGAAGGACGTGGAGGATGTGATGGAAACGGTCTTCAGTTTGAGCTGCTTGTCTTCTCTGTCATGACGATGAACTGATTGTTTCTGGAAAGTGATCCGTTCCGTCAGGGGCCTCAAAGGGAAGCTCAGCCGGGCAACAAATTCACATTTATTTCTCAAAATGTGTCTCATTATTTCAGATATTGTTTATTAATAAGAGTGTAGGTGCCGATCTTTTTTTTCTTTCCTAAATATTAAACGTAAGCTACTTTTTTTTAATGTTCAGTTTTTTTCTTCTTCTTTCTGAGAATCATCTGCTTTTTTTATTAGGATTTATGATTGACTTGACTTTTGAAGTACACAAGAAATGATTATTTACAAAGACTAATTAAGCAAATTGAATCATATTTTTGACACCAGACGGAGAGGAGTGGCCTGCAGAGGATGGGATGTTTCTTACCATTCAGAAGTTTTCCTCACTTTGTAGAAAGATGAAGCTCCCTGTGAGGAGCAGAACTGAGCAGAAGTGGAGATAGAAAGACTCTATAAACTCTATATGTTCTGGATCTGATCCCAGCTAAAGGCCCGACGCAGTGTGGGATTTTTGACCGGAGGACAGCAATCGTAGGAGAATTCAGGTGAAATCTAAACAAAAAACAAAAAAACAGGTGGAGTCACACAGTTCAAGGACGGCTGGAGTCATGATCTTGCGACCAGAAGCAACCTGCGATCAATATCAGACTATGCCAGGTATTCGTGTCGACTGTGTCTGCTGCTGCTGCTGCAACCTGTTTGTGACGTTTACATGTCGTGTGTTTTGTTATAAAATGACGTCAAATGCAGGTAGAGGCCAACAAGTACTGAGGGCAGCCGTGTTGGTGTTTCTTTTAAAGGGTTTCTCTCCAAACATTATTCGTCGTCGGCTGTGGTTCAGCGTGTTTATCTTCACTGTGCAATCTGCACACAGTAACCTTCATGTCGTGGTTCATTTGAGGTTCATTTGATTGGTGTCGTACTGTGGAGCCGTGAACTTGTGAGATAGTTGAAACAGGCACAGTCTGCAGGAGCTTTAGTGTGTGAAGGCAGGTTCAACCTGGACGCATGAGCAGTCCATCACAAGGCAAACAAACCGTCACCAGCTGACCTCAAACGCTGGACCAGGCTTCATTTTGTACCATTAATGTGACGTACTACGATCTGGTCACCGATGGGACATGCTTTGCTTTGATGAGGAACCACATTACGGCCACAGAATCAGTTTCATGCACAAACTTAATCACCTCAACGAGCATGAGGACATCAAACTGGCTTCAGCTGGAGTTTGAGCTGGGTCATTATCAGCAGTCCATCTGTACTTGACATTCCTGCTTTGCTATTCCGGTCGGCAGTGCCGTGGGCAGCGGCACGACAACGAGCGATCAGAGGCACCTGAAGGCCTCGCTGCAGCCGCTCGGTCACAGGCTCTAACACCCGTCAGGACAGGCGCGCCTAATAATAGCAGCCAGCCTAGGACCTAATGCATGCAAGCGCCTCCCTGTAGCACACTGCAGCTAATCCTCGCAGCCACTTAATGGGAAATCCAATTATTACGTAAGGCTCGCTCAGACGCACGTTCCAGTGTGCCGCTAATTCTCGGGGGTGGGTTTGGCAGACTCCCCCGGAGAGCACAGAAGAAAACTTACTTGAGTAAATGTTGGCAGCAGAATTCCCAGAGGAAGGTTTCCACTGGCTGCTTGGTATTAGCAGGTGAAGAAAAACCTCAATTAAACTTTGTTACAATGAAAATTACTTTTGTTAAAAAATAAACTAAATTAAAAAAGTAATTTCGAAATACTTTCTCTAAAAAAATACTTATATGGGGGGCAGTTAGAGACTCAGGGCCTTTCTGGCCTGTCGACCACATGAGGCAGTTTCAGAACCGTGAAAACAGGTTTTTTAAAACGCGTGTCCCAGAGTGGGGAAATTTTAAAACGCTGGCTTGTGCCGTCCAACCCCCTGGGTGAGGACGGCAAAGATGGCAAAAATGATCTGTGGAAAAAAGATGATGTAATCCCCCCCCCCCCCCCCCCTCCACCGTGGTCTATGATGTCATCAAATAACCACAACAATCAGAGACCACAAGCTCCGGTGGAGCTGCAGAGGCTACTGACGCTAGCAGGGCCATAGACCTATAGATCTAGAATTATATAGAGGTTTATGAGCAGGAATGTACTTCTGAAATTCTAAGTGCAATTTTGGTGTGTTTGGTTAGGGCAGTGCTTCTCAAATGGTGGGGCGAACCCCCCTGGGGGGGCGTGGTGGGGTGTCAGGGGGGGCGTGAGGCAGGCGCGACTTTCAGTATTAGTGTCTTTATTCATGCTTGAACGATAAAAAAAAGGGCCTCCAGCTCATTTTATTAATTTATTTTGATAATCAGGCGATTGTATGCAGAATGCTGGTGCCAGCAACTCATACAGTGGTTTATACAGATAAATAAATAAATATTATCAGGTTCTCAATGGTAGTACAATTCGGGGGGGGGGGGCGCCTGAAAAAATGTTTGTCCTCTAGGGGGGGCATGACAGAAAATAATTGAGAACCACTGGGTTAGGGTGAGGGTTTTTTTGGAGAAAGCTGGGGAGAAAAAAGATCGTTGTTCTCGTCATGTACCCGAAGAGCCACAAAAATGATGGCGGTCCTACAAAGAGCCACATCGTACACACGTGTGCTTAAAAACAAACTCCCTCACACAAACGCCAAATGACATCAAATGAAAATCCATCACACACAAATGGACCTCCATGAGTAGACGCACACTGAGGCCACGTTTACACGTACCTGGGTATTAATAAAACAGTGACATGTCTTGTATTTACACATAAACACAGCTACGAATCTCCACAAACAACGATTTCTGAAAACTCCGGCCACAGTGGAGGGGAGGGGGTGATTTATGTCACAATATGTGACGAAGTGTGGTCTGTGTGCGACCTGTGTTTACAGTTTAAAAGCTGTGATGAAACTGGATCCAGTGAAAGCTGCTTATTCTTGTGCTTCATTTGTTTTCTATTCCAACGCCACATTCAGGAGGAGCTTCGCCTCTTTATCAGTCCAAACAAATGAACTTTCACTGAAAGAACAGGAAATAACTCATCAGTTGTTGTTTTTTTTTCCAGGACTCCTATTGGCTATCATGGCTTCATGCTCCTTGTTACACTGCCCCCTATTGGTTTGGCTGCTCATAGCAGCTCTGAACCAGGTGTATATGCAGGTCCATGTAAATGAATTTTTTTTTGTAAACAAAGAGGGGGAAACATCCATTTCTGTAAAACCGTGGGGACGTGTAAACTGGCCTCAGTGTCTTCCTGTCTTCAGGGGACACACACTCTTAACCAAAAGAGCCGTGGTTTGGCCACCCCGGGTCTCGTGTGAAGATGTAAACAGATTTTCCCATCAGGTTGAAGTAGAGAAATTAATCCCTGACAGATCTTTGAAAAGCCAGTCGGGTCAAGAGAAACCCAAACTGATGTCGCCACTTGTGTTCAGGGCGAAATGTCTTCTAACACGCAGCATGAAGTCCAGCAGCCCCGACAATCTCTTGTCTTAGATTCTTCTTCTTCTTCTTCTTCTTCTTCTTCTTCTTCTTTCGAAGGTGCCTTCCTGTTCTGCTGGACGCCGTTCTTCGTCCTCCACACGATGCGCGCCCGCTGCGAGGACTGCTACGTGCCGCCGGCCCTGATGAGTGTGGTGACGTGGCTCGGCTACTTCAACAGCGCCCTCAACCCCGTCATCTACACCGTCTTCAACACGGAGTTCAGGAACTTCTTCAAGAAGTTCCTCAACGGCTGTTGCTCCTGAAACGCCCGCCAGACACTGCCACTGATGGTTTAGCGCCGGACCGCCGGCCGCCTCGGCTCGGTCAACATGGCCACGGTTTCACTCCACGGCGAGGGTTTCACGCTTCTACAGTCAGCGACAGGACTTTGCTTGAGCCTGGTGTTTCCTGTGAAGAAGCTTCAGTCTGAGGGACAGTTCATATGAAACATCTCCACACCACACAACTGTTTTATATGGTGAAGGTCATCTTTTCAAAATAAAGGTTTGCATTAAAGATTCAGACGTGTTGGAAGACGTTTGTTCGCTTGGTGTTGAAGGCAGAAGCAGGACCCAGTGCATCACTGATTAATTGTGTTCAGGCACATCTGTGGCTCAGGACTGGGCGATAAGGCCTCAAATCCATATCAGGATATATTGATCAGTTCACCTCGATAACGATCAATGGACGATGGTTTGTCAACTCGATGCAGCAGTTCTATTGCTCGTACGACTCCCCTGGACCTATTTATTGCCACTTTAAAACCACAGTCTGACAATAAATGAAGAAAATACAAATGAAGTACTTTGAGTTGTTAAGATGTATTGAAGAGCTGATAAGCACAGATTACTTCAAATGAGGACTGAGATCAAATTATACCGTGACTTCTTCTGTTGTGAACCTGAAAACAGTGGATTTCTCCACAGTGATATGAAAATGACCTATCTAACCTAATTCTCCTGAAAGAACTTGCATATTTTGTGTGTAAAATGACTTTTCATGTCCAGCCCGATGGACGGCACAACGTCTGAACCTCCTCTCTCCATTTTTGTTACAGACTGGATGGGTGAAGTCAAGTCTCTCACACAGTACAGTGTCTTAAAGGGACGAGCTACCTCCGCACACTCAAAACCAACCTTTTCTTTTTTTTAAACACCGAATATACCGACATGTGCAACATGGTCATTTTCCTAAAATTCGGTATCTGTAAATTTTTGGTTTATTGCCCAGGCCTACACAGGCTCATTCACACGCTCACTCCAGTCAGTAGTTTCGGTTCCTCGGTCGTCTGAGGTTTCGTCTGCTCTGAAGTTTGCAAAATTGGATATGCACATGTTAAAGAACATGAACCTGAATAAGACACTTTAAAAACACATTTTAATTCACTGTCCACATACAGTGATAGACCAGATTCAGCCGGACCGGGAACATTGTAATCCTAACTTTGAATTTTAAACTTTAAAGTTTGTCTCTGTTGTGGTATCGAGGATTTTGTGATGAAATGTCGATATTTTCACAAAATGAAACAATTACTACAGAAAATAACTGTGAAAATAACTCGCTCTCGCTTCAGGAGAAGTTTGAGTTTTTTACTAATTCACCCTGACAGCGGGACTGATGCTTATTCCGTTTCATTTGAAAGACGTGTTTGTATTTATGTAAGATTGAGTGACTCAACTATTCTGGGAAGTTTTGAATAATCCAAGTTTGTTACAGTGATCTGTAGCTTTTCCCTGAAGGAGTCTGAGGGGAACTTTCTGGAAAAAGGATCTGATCAGTGGCGGCTGGTGGTAAATTTCTCAGGTGGGGCTCCTTATTATTTTTCAATTTCAGCCAATGTTAAGTTAATTACAGGACGATCATGAACCACATTACAACTATCTTGTCTTTTTTTTAGATTGAGAGAGGTCTCAGTGATGAAAAGTATTGTACTTTTAAACAGCGAGTGAACAGAGACACTTATTAAGACTCTTTTATGAACATACTTAACAGACTCCCTTTTAGAAAATGAATGTGTTTTAGGGCTGGTTTACTTGAAATGACAACCAGAGTTTAGGGTAAACAAAAGTTATATCAGGTTTATTTTTAAAACATATCAATTCATCTTTCAAAGCTATTTAGAACTGTACCTCAAAAGAGACTTACAAAATAAACTGTGTGCTTTTTTAAAGCTCTTAGATTTTCAGTCATTAATATATTTGAGCATCTCGAAACATTTATAAACAAAGCAAATATAAAAGTGAATAAACAGTAAAACACAATAAACAGAATAAGCTAAATGAATACAGTTCAGGGCCCATTGTTATAATTTATTAATTTATTTGATCTTTATTTTTGTGATTCTGGGTCCGAGTGGGGACGGCGGCCTGGCGCCCTCTATTGGCCAGTCGCCATTGGATTTGAATCCAATTTCTTCGATGTTTCAAGTGAAAACACATCATTTTCGTGTTTTCATTTCTGAAAAGTTTTGTGTTTACACACAGCAACTTTGTGAAAACAATAACCTGTCTACAAGGTAACGACCATCCCAGGCCACTAGTTGGTGCTCTTGGTCGTTTTTGTAATGAAACCACACACACACACACACACACACACACACACACACACACACACACACACACACACACACACACACACACACACACACACACACACACACACACACACACACACACACACACACACACACACACACACACACACACACACACACGCGCGCGCGCAAGAGACGCTCCCACAAAGTTTGGTTTTCAGTGTCTCTGAAGCACCCGAACTGTAACACGAGTGTTTTCACTTGAAAACATCGTCGTACAAACGAGGCCATAGATAAAACATTCAAACCAACAATGATTGAGATGATCATCAGTAAGAACATTGTTGATAGTGTAAAAGGTGGACTGGGGACAGACTGGAAGCCATAAACACAAGCTTGGAGAAGAATGATAATAAGTCAGACTTTTGATGTGAAAGTCGCTCACAAGGTCATGTGAAGGAAGTCACGGTCTGACGACGTGAAGTCGGAGATGACAAACAGACACGAGGCTTTAAAAGCTCCTGAGCAGATTTCCTCAGTCAGCCTGACGGAGGGGAGCAGTTTTAAAGCTCCCTGTAGAGACGGCACTGCCTCGTCAGTAAAACCAGCTCATCAAGTCTGCAGGTGGGGGTCCGGGTGGGCGGGGGCACCTGAGTGCCGTTGGGCCTGAGCTGCACCGCAATCAAATGTCATAATGTCCGAAAGGATTCATCAGCCGGCGCACATCAGCTGAGCGCCGGACCGGAAACAACTGAATGAAGACCTACCGTCTCCCCGAGGAGGCCGCTGGTGTGACTCCGAAGACTGAAAATAACACATAAACGTGAATTTTATCGTGGATTAAAGATTTGGCAAGGAAAGTTAAGATGAACTTGAGAAGAAGAAAATGACTGGTAGGGAACTTGACTCCTTCTACCAACAGGACATGATCGTCGATCTCCAGAGTGACGCTGTCAACATCAACATCAACATTTCCACTGTCGTTCAACTCACTTTCATTTCTGTAGTGTCAAGTTCAACAGGCACTGCACCGGACCGTCAGGCAAAACCAACATTTCCACATGAGCAGGCAGAGGAGACGCTGGAAGAACAGGAAGAAACCTGCACAACCAGACCCAGAGGAGGAGGAACACGTAGAACCAGACCCAGAGGAGGAGGAACACGTAGAACCAGACCCAGAGGAGGAGGAACACGTAGAACCAGACCCAGAGGAGGAGGAACACGTAGAACCAGACCCAGAGGAGGAGGAACACGTAGAACCAGACCCAGAGGAGGAGGAACACGTAGAACCAGACCCAGAGGAGGAGGAACACGTAGAACCAGACCCAGAGGAGGAACACGTAGAACCAGACACAGAGGAGGAACACGTAGAACCAGACCCAGAGGAGGAGGAACACGTAGAACCAGACCCAGAGGAGGAACACGTAGAACCAGACCCAGAGGAGGAGGAACACGTAGAACCAGACCCAGAGGAGGAACACGTAGAACCAGACCCAGAGGAGGAGGAACACGTAGAACCAGACCCAGAGGAGGAACACGTAGAACCAGACCCAGAGGAGGAGGAACATGTAGAACCAGACCCAGAGGAGGAGGAACACGTAGAACCAGATCCAGAGGAGGAGGAACACGTAGAACCAGACCCAGAGGAGGAGGAACATGTAGAACCAGACCCAGAGGAGGAGGAACATGTAGAACCAGACCCAGAGGAGGAGGAACACGTAGAACCAGACACAGTGGAGGAGGAACATGTAGAACCAGACCCAGAGGAGGAACATGTAGAACCAGACCCAGAGGAGGAGGAACACGTAGAACCAGACCCAGAGGAGGAGGAACACGTAGAACCAGACACAGTGGAGGAGGAACATGTAGAACCAGACCCAGAGGAGGAACATGTAGAACCAGACCCAGAGGAGGAGGAACACGTAGAACCAGACCCAGAGGAGGAGGAACACGTAGAACCAGACCCAGAGGAGGAGGAACACGTAGAACCAGACACAGTGGAGGAGGAACATGTAGAACCAGACCCAGAGGAGGAACATGTAGAACCAGACCCAGAGGAGGAGGAACATGTAGAACCAGACCCAGAGGAGGAGGAACACGTAGAACCAGACACAGTGGAGGAGGAACATGTAGAACCAGACCCAGAGGAGGAACATGTAGAACCAGACCCAGAGGAGGAGGAACACGTAGAACCAGACCCAGAGGAGGAGGAACACGTAGAACCAGACCCAGAGGAGGAGGAACACGTAGAACCAGACCCAGAGGAGGAGGAACACGTAGAACCAGACACAGTGGAGGAGGAACATGTAGAACCAGACCCAGAGGAGGAACATGTAGAACCAGACCCAGAGGAGGAGGAACACGTAGAACCAGACCCAGAGGAGGAGGAACACGTAGAACCAGACCCAGAGGAGGAGGAACACGTAGAACCAGACACAGTGGAGGAGGAACATGTAGAACCAGACCCAGAGGAGGAACATGTAGAACCAGACCCAGAGGAGGAGGAACACGTAGAACCAGACCCAGAGGAGGAGGAACACGTAGAACCAGACCCAGAGGAGGAGGAACACGTAGAACCAGACCCAGAGGAGGAACACGTAGAACCAGACCCAGAGGAGGAGGAACACGTAGAACCAGACCCAGAGGAGGAACACGTAGAACCAGACCCAGAGGAGGAGGAACACGTAGAACCAGACCCAGAGGAGGAGGAACACGTAGAACCAGACCCAGAGGAGGAGGAACACGTAGAACCAGACCCAGAGGAGGAGGAACATGTAGAACCAGACCCAGAGGAGGAGGAACACGTAGAACCAGATCCAGAGGAGGAGGAACACGTAGAACCAGACCCAGAGGAGGAGGAACATGTAGAACCAGACCCAGAGGAGGAGGAACATGTAGAACCAGACCCAGAGGAGGAGGAACACGTAGAACCAGACCCAGAGGAGGAGGAACATGTAGAACCAGACCCAGAGGAGGAGGAACACGTAGAACCAGACCCAGAGGAGGAGGAACACGTAGAACCAGACCCAGAGGAGGAGGAACACGTAGAACCAGATCCAGAGGAGGAGGAACACGTAGAACCAGACCCAGAGGAGGAGGAACACGTAGAACCAGATCCAGAGGAGGAGGAACACGTAGAACCAGACCCAGAGGAGGAGGAACATGTAGAACCAGACCCAGAGGAGGAGGAACATGTAGAACCAGACCCAGAGGAGGAGGAACATGTAGAACCAGAATCAGAGGAGGGAGAACTTGCAGAACCCGACCCAAGAAAGTGAGCCATAGGGTTTCAGCCTGGAGCTAATTTTCTTCCTCCTCATCATCATCGTCGTCATGGCGATGCTAACAAGCTGCATGATACTGCCACCGCTGTGCTTCACTGCAGCGATGGTTTGAACCAGACAGACGGACTCAATTCTCTCTTTACAAAAGTATTCAGACAGTATTCGCAGTTTTCAGCATTACTGGACAAGTGTAGCACCTGGTCCTTCAAAGTGGATGAAACAGTTCCGTCAACATTGTTATTCCAGGGTTTCCATGACAACCTGAGATCAGAAAGAGGAATGCTTCAACAGCTTGACAAAAATACCTTTACTTTATTAGCATTTTTTTTTTAGAAATAGAATTCATAAAGAAAGTGTAACAACACCGCAGAGGAAAAAGTAATCCCCGAAGAAAGACGCAACACAATAAAAAACATGATTGAGGCTAAAGATGAAAAAAATGTAAAACTGGCTGCTGGTTTAAAAACAGTCTCATTCTAAGTTTAATAGTTTTTGACAAATCAAACCAGACTGATTCAGGAGTTTTTTCAGGTAATAAATTATTGCTGCTGCTGAGATGAATGCTTTGTGTGGCAGGACATGGGAGATGTTCAGCTTCCTGCTGCCTCTTGGTCTTCACTTCACTTTGTCCATGTCTATAGTGGTGATGGGCTCCTCCTCTGGACCTGCCACGCCCCCTGCTGTCTGACAGCAGGAGTGCTGATGCTCCTTCCAGTCCTGCACAGAGAAACCGGCTGTGGTCAGATTGTGTGAAGAGGAGTTTGGTCCGTTTGCTCGTGTCACACATTGCTGTGTCAGAGTACATCAGAAGACTACGGTGGCCCTGAAGTGCAAACCACAACAACAAATCACTAAACACAACAACAAATAGAAAAACACAACTGCATATTGAAAAACACAATAGCAAATTCAAAAACAGGAATTCATTAAACACAACAACAAATTGAAAAACACAACAGAAAATTGAAAAACACAACAACAAATTGAAAAACACAACTGCAAATTGAAAAACACAACACAAATGAAAAAACACAACTGCAAATTCAAAAACACAACAGCAAATTCAAAAACACAACACAAATGAAAAAACACAACTGCAAATTCAAAAACACAACAGCAAATTGAAAAACACAACAAATTGAAAAACACAACACAAATGAAAAAACACAACTGCAAATTCAAAAACACAACAACAAATTGAAAAACACAACTGCAAATTGAAAAACACAACAACAAATTGAAAAACACAACTGCAAATTGAAAAACACAACACAAATGAAAAAACACAACTGCAAATTCAAAAACACAACAGCAAATTGAAAAACACAACAAATTGAAAAACACAACACAAATGAAAAAACACAACTGCAAATTCAAAAACACAACAACAAATTGAAAAACACAACTGCAAATTGAAAAACACAACAACAAATTGAAAAACACAACTGCAAATTGAAAAACACAACACAAATGAAAAAACACAACTGCAAATTCAAAAACACAACAGCAAATTGAAAAACACAACAAATTGAAAAACACAACAACAAATTGAAAAACACAACTGCAAATTGAAAAACACAACAACAAATTGAAAAACACAACTGCAAATTGAAAAACACAACACAAATGAAAAAACACAAAGACGGTAACTTAAACAGAAAAGGTAGATATCAGTTGGCAGAGAGAGATCTCGCTGATTGGACGACGGGACAGAACCGCTTATGAACCGGAGGTCATTTCTCTTGTGGCGCGTTTAGTTTCAAGAGGAGAAAATATCGGGAAGGAAAGGAGGAACAATGTTTTGTCCAAGCTGTGAGAAAGAGTCGGTAGAGGAGTCACCAAACTTTTCCATGTTTTGAAATTCGTGCTCCAGGCAGAATAACTTCCGGTTCAAAGGCTGAACGGCTCCGTCGTCCAATCAGAGAGCTCGTCTGCTGCTCTTCCATTAAAGTTAATGTCGTTGTGTTTTTCAATTTGTTGTTGTGGTTTGCACTTCAGGGCCACCGTAGAAGACACCGTTGATATTCTGCATTAAATTCTATTGATCATAACATCCTACTGCAGAGACAGTAACATTTCATCACGAGGTTAAAGGTTCAGCATATTTATAAGACAGGTTTCATTCATGTTAAGGACTCCTCACTTCAGACTGAACTTAAACACGGAGTTCCAACCGGATTCTGTCTTGGGACCGATACTCTTCTGATTCTCTATGATTCCCATAGAGAATATTACTTTTATACTATTATAAATAAATATTATAAACTTGTTAAACTAGAAGCTTGTCATCTTGGATGAGCCATCACTTCCTGCTCCTGAACTCAGATAAAACTGAAATTATTATAATTATCTAAAAATATAGTCGTCACACTGGATGGTTTCACTTTGACATCCAGAACCAGTGTGAGGAACCTGGGGGTTATTTTTATTTCTGACCAGGACTGATTCTTCTACTCCAACATTAAACAAGAATGCAGGACTTTCCCCTTCTTTCTGTTTGATGAAGTTGAGAGTCGGTCCGGTTCAGGGCCCCGGGACTATTTTCTAGTGACGCTACGAGAAGATCAGACTGCTGGGAGACATTCACTGCAGAACCTCTGGCAGTAACAATGGGATCTTTGAGATTTGTGCCTCTGGCCGCGACATTATTCCGTCATGTTTACAAGACTTTAGCCCTGCGACTCTGACATTGAGCTCCACACACATACATTTACATTCTCTGCATGAGGAGGTGTGTTCTCTTCTGATTCTTACCTTCCTCTGACAAAAGTTGGAGCAGTAGTTGACTTTGTGGCAGCCCGTGCACTCACTGGTGGCCATCCGACCGCAGTTCACACACATCTGCTGCAGAGTCCACACAGCAGGACAGGAAACATGAGAAAGCAGCAGCAGCAGGAGGAGGAAGGGGAGGAAGAGGAGGAGGAAGAGGCCTTTCTCTAGCTCTTTCAAACTCCAGCAACTTGTCATGGAGGATTCTGAGCCTGTCAACTCCTCAAGGTTGAAGGCAAGATTGATTTTAAGAACTACTTTTGTATGATCCTCAAAGCTTAGCTTAACCATTTGACATTTTATTAATGTAAGGCTTTACAATGTCTTTTCATGTTTTAGTTTTTTGCAGTGCTTTAACAGACCTCATAACTATTTTTGTTTTTTATAAAGTAAAAGAACAATTAAAGCGTGAGTGTTTTTATCATGTCACTCTAGTATAAATAACGTCTAACACCCAACACAACTACACCAATTAGCACCCACTTAGCATCCAGCTAGCACCCACTTAGCATCCAGCTAGCACCCGCTTAGCATCCAGCTAGCACCCACTTAGCATCCAGCTAGCACCCACTTAGCATCCAGCTGCCACCCACTTAGCATCCAGCTATCACCCGCTTAGCATCCAGCATGCACCCTCTTAGCATACACCTAGCACCCGCTTAGCATCCAGCTAGCAGCCGCTTAACTTCCAGTTAGCACCCGCTTAGCATCCAGCTAACACACACTTAGCACTGACTTAGCATCCAGATAGCATCTTCCAGTCTTTTCAAAATACTAATGAAACATTGAAAAAAACCCTAACAATTATACTCGCTTGACAAATTGTGGTCGTATTTCCTCAATTCCTCTGAATAACAGTAATTTGGTATTTTGAGATTGGATGAGACGCTATGTTCTATTACTTCCACCTTATAAATCACGTGTATTAAACAAGGCCAAAGAATTTCATTTCAAAACACTGCTCAGGCGTGTGTGTGTGTCTCACATTCATGATGATCTCAGTGATGTCAGAGCTCCGCTTGGAATCTGATTGGTCCGTTGGCTGAAAGGTGATCTGGTTGTGAAAGGCCTGACTGAGCCCGCACTGAAAACATTCACATGGACACGATGAATGAGAGAAAGAACAGAGGAAACAGCTTCTACCAGAAGATTCTGCTCGGATGTGATGCGCCGCTCTCTCACCTCCTTCCTCCCGCTCTGACCTTTGACCCCCACAGGCTCTCCCACGGAGTGTTTGGCCTGCTCGATCAGACTCTTCAGCTGCTGGACGTTGCTCAGCAGTGTGTTGGCCATCTCTTCCAGGTACAGCCAGGTGTTCTTCTGGCCCCCCCCAGCCGGGCTCGCGTCCAGCCCGGTGACCAGCGCCGCCGCCGCCGCCGCCGGTGGGGGCGGCGACGCCACCGTCGTTGAAGCGACCGCCACCTTGGCTTGGACCGGCTGAGGCGTCATGGCCAACGCCGGCAATGCAGTGAGCACTGAGAGAGGAGGCAGATCCAACCACAGCTCACAAAGTTTGTCTCATATTCCAAAACACACATCAGCTGGTGGAGAACACACACATTTATTTCTCCGTATGCTGATCAACTACTCATCATTCTGGTCCAGCAGCTCTTCTGAAACCTTCTGTCAACTTATTCCGCAACTCTGGCCCCCGCTTTTAGCCTGCGATTAGCCTTCTTCATTTTCTCCATCTTCTGTGGTCATACAGTGACACCCAGTGGTCCCAGACGGTATGTACGACTATATTTAGATATACTATAACTTGGTTCTCAATAGAAGTTGCATGAGCAGCCAGATAGTTAAAAAAAAAAAAGTTACAACTTACACTCGAGAAAATATAGTAGTCGACCCTGAATTACCATAATCACTAGATTCTAAGTCTTATCTGTGTCATGAAGAGGAGAAATACAAAAATAAGTCTAATTTATTTTTCCCTATCCAGATGCACCTGCAGTGTTGATAATGCTGATTTCAAACCTTCTGTCAAATGTTCCTCAGCTTTTAGCCCACAATTAGCCTTATTTGTTTTGTATATCACAGTAAAAGTCTCTTCTTTTAATTACGGAGAAAATCCACTCGTCATGGACGATTTTCTGAGGTACAGTAAAAGCTTTCTGTTGTCATACAGTGACATCCAGCAGTCAGGGATGATATTTATGTATGTATTTATTTATTTATTTATATTTAGCCATATGCCATTAGTACATTTAAAACTAAATACATTAATGATAATACCATTTTATTACTATTATTATTATTGTGGTGATTATTCATGTTTTTATTAATTACATTAATATTTATTTTGAAATTAAATTCATTAACAAAAAGGAACAAATAAAATACCAAAAATGGGAGAATTTAGTTTTTTTTCCAAATCTATAAATGAAGCAAATAAGTTTCAAATAAGATAATAAACATGAGAGTGGACTAAACAAAAAATGTACAAATTAGAATAAAGTGAATTTAAATAGAACATAATCACACCATTAACTGAATCAGTCTGATATTGAATTTTTGCAGTCAAAAGTGGAAAACACTTCATAGGGGAAGATGAATATATCTAAATCGCGGGCAGGTTCATGAGGCGAGTAACTTAAGAAGCAAAGTGAATTGGTTGTTAAAGTTGCAGAGAAAGCAGCCGTGAAGACAAGTGCTGTTGCAGGACAGGTTGAGTGGAGATGAAAGTGATGAAATGTGGACGCTGGGATTGTTCCTGCTGCCTCTGTGAGCCACGTTTGAAGTGAGATGAGCAGCAACGGCTTCGGCGTTGAGGACAGAGACGTCTCTGAATCCCTCCCTCGCTCCACCTGAGGAGCAGCGGCACCGAGGGCCGGGGCTCGTTACCTCGGGGTGAAGGACGGAGACACGTCCACAGGAAGCCGGATCACACGCTGCTGGACACTTCATCGTTTTAAATGTTTAAGAGGTTTTGTGTTTTAAGTGTGAAAACTCCACTCTCTTGATTTTAGGTTGTAAAGATCCGCCTGGCGATTTCAGATGTTGGTGTTTCTCTCCGGCTCAACGTCTCGGGGTTGAAGCAGTGATGGCGCCTCATTAGTCAAACATGCAAGTCCACCGAGCGGCTGTCTCCCGAGAGCTCATTACCCCGACGCAGCAGCCAATCGCAGCGTTCCGGGGATTAGTTAATAGAATGATGGATGGCTGGCGGGGCGACGAGGGGGGCCTGGGCGAGGGGTGGGGGGAGGGGGGGGGGCTTCGTCCTCTCGTTACACGTCCCTCAGAGTTCAGAGGAAAAAGAAGGAGTGTGAAAATGGAACCGACCTGCAGTGCTGGCAAACACCTCGTTCTGCAGCGAGCCCTCCGACATGATGGCCGCCGCCGCCGCCGCATCGCCCACTGGAGCACGGTCAAAGGTCAACGCACCCGAAGTGGTGAACTGTCCTGATGGAGACACTGTGACTGGAGGAAGGAGGAGGAGGTGGAGGAAGAGGAGGAAGAACAAGAGGAAGAGAAGGAGCGGGAAGAGGAAGAGGAGAAGGAGGAGCAGGAAGAGGAGGAAAAAGAGGAAGAGCAGGAAGAGGAGGAAGATGAGGAGGAGCAGGAAGAAGAGGAGCAGGAGGAGGAGGAAGAAGAGGAGGAACAGGAAGAGGAAGAGGAGGAGCAGGAGGAGGAGGAAGATGATGAGGAAGAAGAGGAGGAACAGGAAGAGGAAGAGGAGGAGCAGGAGGAAGAGGAAGAGGAGGAGCAGGAGGAGGAGGAAGAGGGGGATAAGGAAGAGGAGGAGGAGGAGGAGGAAGATGAGGAGGAACAGGAACAGGAAGAGGAAGAAGAGGAGGAACAGGAAGAGGAAGAAGAGGAGCAGGAGGAGGAGGAAGATGATGAGGAAGAAGAGGAGGAACAGGAAGATGAGGAGCAGGAGGAAGAGGAAGAGGAGGATAAGGAAGAGGAGGAGGAGGAGGGAGATGAGGAGGAACAGGAACAGGAAGAGGAAGAAGAGGAGCAGGAGGAGGAGGAAGATGATGAGGAAGAAGAGGAGGAGCAGGAGGATGAGGAAGAGGAGGAGGAACAGGAGGAGGAGGAGGAGGAAGATGAGGAGGAACAGGAAGAGGAAGAGGAGGAGCAGGAGGAGGAGGAAGATGATGAGGAACAGGAAGAGGAAGTAGAGGAGCAGGAGGAGGAGGAAGATGATGAGGAAGAAGAGGAGGAACAGGAAGAGGAGGAGCAGGAGGAAGAGGAAGAGGAGGAGCAGGAGGAGGAGGAGGAAGAGGAGGAGGAGGAGGAGGAGGAAGATGAGGAGGAACAGGAACAGGAAGAGGAAGAAGAGGAGCAGGAGGAGGAGGAAGATGATGAGGAAGAAGAGGAGGAACAGGAAGAGGAAGAGGAGGAGCAGGAGGATAAGGAAGAGGAGGATAAGGAAGAGGAGGAGGAGGAGGAAGATGAGGAGGAACAGGAACAGGAAGAGGAAGAGGAGGAGGAACAGGAAGAGGAGGAGCAGGAGGAACAGGAAGAGGAAGAGGAGGAGGAGGAAGATGAGGAGGAACAGGAAGAGGAAGAGGAGGAGGAACAGGAAGAGGAGGAGCAGGAGGAACAGGAGGAGGAGGAGGAGGAGTCAGACAGGTATAAAGAGAACACAACGTGGTGGTGTGACGAGGCTGTGGCGTCTCACAGGTGGCGGCCGGCGTCAGGGTGATGTTTTTGGGGGCCGGCAGCTCCTTCTTGGTGGGAACGAGCGGCAGGTCGCTGTCCTTCTTCCGTCTCTTGTACGGGACGAAGAGTCGCACCGGCCCGGACTGAACGGTGGAACAACACATGTCAGACGGACTCAAAACACTGGGCCGCTTCCAGAAGCGTCTTCTACGTTACCATGGTGATGGTCTCAGGCGCCACAGGCCCGCCCTCCTTCGGACACTGTCAAGACGAGAGGCAGAAAATCAAACGACGGTTTATAGGACACTAGTTCCTCTAAGAGATGTGGTGTTCGCCTCACCGCTGTCAGGTCGTCGCAGCAGGCCGCACACGTGCAGGAAGCGGCGTGAGGATTCAGGATGCGCTCCTAAACACACGTTTCAGAGTCACACTTCAGCTTCAAATACAATAAAAAGTCATCTTGAAAGAAGTCATTCTCCTGAACATCCACTTCAGCTTTCAGTCAACACTGAGCTGTTCCACTAAGACGCCTTTACTAAACAAGGCTTCGGGTGTCTGACACCTAACGACATTTATCAAATGTTCCCGCGCCGTTCCGGGACGCATTCGTGTCGTGTGCAAAGCCTGTGGTCAGACGCTGCCTCGCCACCTCAGGAAGCAGTCTGGTGCCTGTTCACGCCTGTCTTTAGATCACCTGTGAACGCATGCTCACACAGACCCTCATTTCATTTAATCCAAAGCAGGGTCTAAATTAAAGGGTTGCATAATGTCACAAAGCGTATCACCAAATGTAAGACCTTTTGATGGATACGTGTGGTGATACATGTTTGATGCTGGCTTCCCATGAGGAGGCAGTTTGAGGGGGAGTGTGGCGGTGCAGTGTGGCGGTGCATTGTGGTGGTGCAGTGTGGCGGTGCAGTGTGGCGGTGCATTGTGGTGGTGCAGCGTGGCGGTGCATTGTGGTGGTGCAGTGTGGCGGTGCAGTGTGGTGGTGCATTGTGGCGGTGCAGTGTGGCGGTGCATTGTGGTGGTGCAGTGTGGCGGTGCAGTGTGGCGGTGCAGTGTGGCGGTGCATTGTGGTGGTGCAGTGTGGTGGTGCAGTGTGGCGGTGCAGCGTGGCGGTGCATTGTGGTGGTGCAGTGTGGTGGTGCAGTGTGGCGGTGCAGTGTGGTGGTGCAGCGTGGCGGTGCATTGTGGTGGTGCAGCGTGGCGGTGCAGCGTGGCGGTGCATTGTGGCGGTGCATTGTGGTGGTGCAGCGTGGCGGTGCATTGTGGCGGTGCATTGTGGTGGTGCAGCGTGGCGGTGCATTGTGGCGGTGCAGTGTGGCGGTGCAGCGTGGCGGTTCAGCGTGGCGGTGCAGTGTGGCGGTTCAGCGTGGCGGTGCAGTGTGGTGGTGCAGCGTGGCGGTGCAGCGTGGCGGTGCATTGTGGCGGTGCAGTGTGGCGGTGCAGTGTGGCGGTGCAGCGTGGCGGTGCAGCGTGGCGGCGTGGTCGCAGGCCGTACCTGTATGAGGCAGAGCAGAGGTCTTCCTGCATATCTGATGCTCCTCTTCCAGTCCTTGCTGCTCGCCCGCCCTGCTAGCGCCTCAAACTCAGTGGGAGTGAACCACTGCTGGTTGTGTTTGATGCAGCGGCCTTTCCCACCTGACAATCAGACGGGACCATCAGCTCGGGACGCGGGGGACAAATCTACCAACACCGTCACTCCATTTCACTCCGACTCACCTGAGCCCAGACGGTTCTTGCAGAGGACTCCGCTGGTGTTCCTGCAGCGCACCGGCAGCTCGCTGTTGTACACCGAAGAGTCCCAGTTGTACTTGGAGTAGGACTCTTTTTCCTGAGGGGGGGTCATCGGGGTGGGGGGGGTCTGTGGACCTGGGATGGGCGAGGCAAAGAGGTGCAGAGCAGTCAAATCTGAATGCCGAGATATTCTTTCTATTATCTATACCAGCTATGTCAAAATCATTGCAGTTCACATCATATATGTATGTGTGCATGCGCGATATGATTTGATGTGTTTTTTTGTATCTTTTGACGTGTATTATTATTAATAATAATAATAATAATAATAATAAATATCAAATTATTATTCTTAATGTTAGTCCTAATAATAGTACGAATAATAATCATAATGATAATAATCGTTTGTTCTACCTTCAAATAAATTCTCATTGAATGGTGAAAAAGATCAACCGCGCACTAGAATACCTCAATTCTACTGTTTATAATGGTTTTGTGCAAAATGTGTGGAGCAGCAGTTTAAGCATGTCTTTATTATTATATTGCATCAATCAAGAGCTTGGACTGGACAGTTAGCAGCATGGTGGGTCGACTTGTCTGCTCCAGGTTCAACAGTTCCTTTCTGCAAGGATCCTGTTCAAGCTGGATGTGTGGTCATGACTACCTGAGGCGATGGTGGTGGCCGACTTGAGTCCGGCTGCTTCCACGATGCTCCCGTCAGTGTGAACCACAATCAGAGTGGCCTTCTGGGAGTTGAGTCCATCTCCCAGCTGCAGGGTGGTCCGACCGCTCTGCAGCACAAGCACACGACCACCGGGAGTGAACCGAGTGAGCACAAGGGGTTCACATGTCTGAGTGGAGAGAGCCTCCTGCAAATCTCCAACCTAGAGTTTCAATCGTGAGCGCAGAGTGGTGACTACGTTTTATTACGAGTTTGACTAAATGAGATGAATCACCTGTCATTACAATTTACAATTTCTTTCTATCTCTCTCTCTCTGTGTGTGTGTGTGTGTGTGTGTGTGTTACCAGAACGTGTTCGGGGAGACTTCCTGAAGTGGCGACCGTGGTGGTGAAGACGTTGTCCTCCGGGCTGTGAACGTCCCCCACCGTCACCGCCACCTCTGATCAACCACAGGACAAGTTTGTTCTTAGTGTCACAACATGTGAGAAGGTCTGGCATTTATTTCTGCTTTTTTTTCTTTATATTTCTGTCTTGATATGTTTTTGACCCTTTGTTTTAAATGTCTTATTAAATAGTTTGCATTCTGAATCAAGCAGGGGAAGCTCATTCAAAATCGTACCTTTAAATAACTCTTCTTATCTGTCTGTTTTGGTGCAAAGAGATAAAGGGATGTTGTGAATAGTCCACCTGAATTGGACATTTTTAAAGCCAAATAAATGTATTTTGAACATTTTTTGACTGTTTTCTGTGTATTTTCTTCTGTGTACAACTGCAACAGTGTTTCTTGTTGTGATGCAGGTTTTCTGCACGTCACATCCCCAACGTTGCTATAATAACCTTTGAATGCTGCATCCCGGACGTCTCAGTCCACAGGTGTTAGTGCTGTGTCCACTGTTCCTTATAAAGACTGTCATCACAAGTGAAGAAACCACAAAGTCATGTTTGTGTGTGGTTTCATTACAAAAACAAACAGCACCCACTGGCACTCACAATGTGAAAACTACATTTTCAGTGTTTCTGAAAAGTTGCCTTGTAAAGGAAACTCTGAAACGAAAATACAACAGCGCTGCATCCCTGACGCCTCAATCTACAGATGTGTCTGCTATTATTTCTAAAACCAGTGTCATCCCAAATGAATAAACCAGAGACAGCTGTTCTTTTGTTTGTTTGTTTTCAGACAGTTTAAGCAGGGGTTTACACTTTTGTGGACTTTCTGGTTGTGGTTGTATGTTTGACACTCATCCTAAATATAACTTTAAATGCATTTCTTCCCCCATTCTATCCTATTCTGAGTATTTCCTCCTCACTTGTCCTTCCTTTTTTGTGTCATCGCTCTATTGATGCTCCGTAGGAAAGGATGACTGATTGGTGTAGCATTTAGTTTTACAGATACCATCCTGTTCATCTCATCTACCAGTGTTTACAAGTGCTACTGCAAACTAGCCTGTGTCATATAAAGCAATACACATATCAAATATAATATATAAAGAAATAACTTAAATTTAACTGATATTTTCTTTATTTAAACATATCCTCATACATGTGTGCTGAACAGAAATACAAAAGAAATGTAGTTTAGTTTATTATATTGACAAATGACAACCTGCATAAGTGGCTTGTTTTTAGCATGTGCATTAAAGTCTGTTAAAGTTTGCTTCTTCCAGCCGTGCTGTGTCATAAACCTTGTTTCTGTTTAACTTTCATCATCAACATGGTATTTTGTGTTTTGGCGCCACCCGAAGAGCCTCGGCCTCCTTCGGCTCGAGAAGCCCGAGTTACCCGCGAATGCAGCTTCGGCCTCGTCCGGGTTCGGCAGGGACTCGGCTCCCATGTCGATGTTTCCCGGTTCTCCCATCACCGCCATCGCTGTGACTTCGGCCTCCGACTCGGTATCCGATCCCTCCACCGGCCCGTCGAGGGGCGGTTCATCCAGCCCGAGCGCCTTCGTGGCCGAGTCCGCTTCGTCCATAACTCCGAGTCGAACGACAATAGCCGAATATGGCCGAGCAGCCGCGCGCAGAGCGGGATCCGAGAAAAGCCGAACCCGGCACGAACCGGCGAGGAAGCGCCGAAGATGGAGACGCGCAACGAGCTGAAGTGGAAAATCAGCGATATTTTCTCCTGAAATTTAACGCAAACGTATTTTTAACGTGGGGAGCGACAGCAAAGACGGAAAAAGGAGGGCCGCTTGTTGTTTGTTTTGAACCGAAGTCTCGGCAGAGGGACATACCGGAAAAAGCCGAAAGAACGCGAGACAAGCCGAGGCGAGAGAGAGCGGCGGTCACGTGACCAAATGTAAAACACGCCTCACTATTTCATTTCTCTTTAACGACGTTTTATTTTAAACTAAAACATGATATTTCAAAACATGTATGTATTCAAACATGCGTTGCCCATCCACAATTCAATTAATAATCATATCACGTTTGTATGAAAATTAAAGAAAAACCTTTTTTGAAAAAGAAAAGCTTAAATGCAAAACTATGAGTGTAACAGCAGTTGCCGTCACTATATATAAACACACACTCTTGGTTGAGAGTCTGAATGTTTTTCTTTCTTTGCTGAACTTTGATGTGAGGCTGGACATGTCCCCTCTCTTCCACATCTGCTTCTTCAGTCCATTTATTAAGTTATTCAACAGAATAATAGTCACATAAGTAGCTTCAGTGGTGCCAAAAAACACAACTATATTATCAGTCAATTATCACACAGTGCAGGGGTGTCAAACACATGTCAGATCAGGGGCCACATACAGGCTAATTTCTCCTTGTAAAGATAGTCTTCGACTGGTAAATTAGTGCTATAATAATGTCTATATTTTCACAAAACCAAACAATTACTACAGAAAATATCTACAATCTCAATATAAAGCCAATTTTAATTCAACCTGATGCAGAAAACAGTGAAATGTATATAAAAAAAAAAACCTATAGCTGTTGCATTATGGGTGTTTTTATAAAATAATTCTCACAGCACCTTTGAGGCTAATGTTAATGTTAATAGCTTTCATGGCAGCATTAGTAATATCTCAGCTTGGGTCTCACTATTGTGAGCCTCTGGTGGGCCGGTTCCTCGCCGCTGATATAATGTGTTGTTTTATTGAGTAATAAATGTGGCACACCTCAAAGTGTCAGCACATTTATTTGATTAATGGTAAGTGTTCATTGCAATTAATTATCATTTCCTGCTTTTGTATTTATATTTTATCATCCATCTTCATCCTCACAGGGGTCACAAGGTGCTGGAGCCGACCTCAAGTTACTATTGGAGAGGACAGGATACTTCCTGGACAGGCCGGCCGTTCATCACAGGACACACACACACACACACACACACACACACACACACACACACACACACACACACACACACACACACACACACACACACACACACACACACACACACACACACACACACACACACACACACAGATAGAAAGAAATTGTAAATTGTAATGATAGGTGATTCATCTCATTTAGTCAAACTCAAACTGAGCTTTATTGTCAGTTCTGCAGTTCATACAAGAGATGGACAAATCACCAAGAATAAGAAATAGAGCATAGAGACGAACATGTCAGCCAAAATAGAGTCAAAATAAGAAAATAGCAAATTTGGGGAAGAAAAACAGTACAAGGAGATTTAAAATAGCATTTGCAAAATACAATATAATATACCTGAAATGTTCAACATAAAGCACAGTATTCTATTCTATTCTATTCTATTCTATTCTATTCTATTCTATTCTATTCTATTCTATTCTATTACTCAGTTTTGCTGATGAGCTAGAACCAGTAGGTGGCAGCACTTTACAAGCCAAAGATAAATGAAGCGCTCAATCACTCAATTCAAGGCTTCAAAACTCCCTGATGAGGTGATCAGTCCTCTTCACCTGAAGCTCCCAGCAGGCAGCGTGTGCAGAACGTGTGAAGCTTTTCCTTCAACAGCTGTTTCTAAATCACAATTTACCGAGAACAACACTGAAAAGAGAAAGATCGAACAAACCTCTCAAAGAAGAATGATGTAGCAAGCGTAAACCTGATATCTCTCAGCATTAACGCTGTGCTGTGGGCACTGAACTCTGCAGGAGTCATGCAGAGGCCACGGCCTGGTGGAGAAACACAAAACGTAGCAGCAGAGAGGATTTCATTCCTTCTGGGAGGTTCAGAGCCACATCGAGCCCCCTGGTGCAACTCAAACCTACAACAGGAAATCTGGAGAATCCAGCATATTTTCCACCAGACAATGGAATAACGTCAAAACTGCACAATTTTTTAATCTTGTTTCAGATTTTAAAAGGAAATTGAATGAAATGCATACTTTTCCTGATGTCGTTGTTGATGTTTGCACTAAAATAGAAAAGAAACTTTTGGAGTTTATCTGCACACATCAGTGATTATGTGGTTATTGTACTGGAAATATCACGTGTGTGTGTGTGTGTGTGTGTGTGTGTGTGTGTGTGTGTGTGTGTGTGTGTGTGTGTGTGTGTGTGTGTGTGTGTGTGTGTGTGTGTGTGTGTGTGTGTGTGTGTGTGTGTGTGTGTGTGTGTGTGTGTGTGTGTGTGTGTGTGTGTGCAGCAGGAGGAGCTGCAGCAGCACCAGCAGCCTCCCTGGCGTTGACTGAATCCACAGATTGTCTAATTAGATTAAGCAAGGCTTTCCTCAGATAATCATTTAGCCGCAGCTCCTGTGTTTTTCCCTTCCCTCCGATGGAGCGCCTCTTGTGAGCTCGCTGAAGGTCAAACTCAGTTTCCTTTTTACAGAGAAAGGCAGCGTCCTGGTGTGTGTGTGAGTGTGTGTGTGTGTGCAGGGGTCTGTGGAGGGATGTGGTTGGGTTATGGGCTGTTTCTGGAGCTGTCAGGCTGAAGCTGCTCACAATAATCGGACTGCCACTAATACCTGCTGCTGCTGCTGCTGCTGAGAACAGGAGGCGATGGGGGAAGTTCCTGTAAGTCTACCTCTTCTTCTTCATCAATAATGTGGTTTCTGTCGTGGACGTCTTTGTCAACCTTTGGAGTTTGTTATAATCTGTCAGTATGAGTGAAATCAGCAGTGAAACTACATTAAAAATGTGTGTTTTTTTTAGACCTGCTCGGGCTTTCAGGGTGTAAAAAGTGAGCGATAGTGTGTGTTGTGAAGGTGATGGAGTTGTGGGACACACCAGAGCTGGCTCCACTGGTTTGACCCTCAGCGCTGCTGGCTGAAGGTGCTGCGGCTCTTTTCCTTCTCCTCCAGCCTGAAACAGGCCTCCACCTTTCAGATTAAGTCCAGGCTGACTGATTGACACAGATTACAGCCGAAGGCGCAGAGGTCGCAACCTGTGGGGAACAAATATAAAATCCTCCAGTTTACACATGAACCGAGTCAATGGGCAATTTGTTCCACTGCTGTTTTCCATCCTGCTGCAACACACACGGTGGAGTTAATCACTTTAAGATTCATCAGATCAGCCTGAGGTTTTAACTCCTCATCAGACAAATGACACTCCCAACATGAGAGAGGTATTTTATATATTCTTCTGTCTTCTCTGCTTTGGCAAACAATCTATTGCTTCACCTAGAAACTATGAGGAACTGCATCTGAGCTCAAGAAACATTTCAAACTCCTCTCGTGAGTCATTTAGGTACTTCTGAGCAAAGAAGACTTGTGCACAGTATCATATGGCTTGTATTTTATAGAGGTGCATCTAAATCCAATATGTCTTGTTTTGGTCAGTTATAATCCCTTCAAATGTGTTTGATCGCTTGGAAATGTCTCATAATGTTTGTTTCACTGAATGTAGAGTATTTAGTTCTTTAAATTATACCCTGAGGCATTGTATTTTTTTTTTAAATGGACCTTATATGGTTAATCACGATGTAATAATAAGTGAAATTGTGCTCAGAGTTATGATTTTATGATCTGCAGCGTCACCAGACTCGCTGGCCCAAACCATCCTGGTGGAATAATGTTGGAACACGTAAATGTTATATTTAACATTTTATTCCTAATTAGTCTCTTTGGAATGTAGGTTTCTTATAAGAAAAATACATTTAATGAATATTTTTCCTGCAAAAATAAATACAAGTATATTTAAATGACTACATATATATTTAATCATGCTGTCTTTTTATTAGTTTAGAACAGCAGCAACCGAAGAGGCTCTAAAGCATTGAGGACAATAGAATAATGTTACATTTTCTTTGGTTAAACATTTTCCACTTTAGGTGTTGTTTTTGTTTAAAAAAAAAAAGAATTTTAAATTATTGCACAAATGTTGACTTGTGCAATAAGTAATAAAATAAATGTGGAGATAATCTAAATTTTTCAGCTATTTTACTGGGTTTACACTCTAAACCAGGGGTGTCAAACAGCGGGCCGCCAGAGGATCTAATCCGGCCGTCATGTGATTTTTTTTTAAAGTATAAATATGAAAACTGATAAGAGGCTGATCTAAAAACACTAGATTGGCAAAAATTACATTCAAAACCGCCCTTGGTCAGAATTTGACCGCCGACATTAATGCATCTGTGGAGGTCACATGACGCAACACCTTTCACAATAAAACAATGAGTCCAACTTATGTGAAGTGATACTTTAGACACGCAAACTCAAAACAATTTCCAGATAATGACAAATTGTTTTAATCCTGAATAAAAATACGACATCCAGATACAGGTGACTGAGGGCTTTTTTTGTGTTTTTTTTTTTTTTTTTTGCAAATATATTATATCTGATTTCCTTTAATATGTATATTTCAGAATAGACTGGTAAATTCTTGCAGTTACAAAAGGATCAAAAGAAGGAAAGACTTTGATATTTGTCCGTAGCTGCAGTTTAATATGTTACGTTTGACTTGTTTGGCCCCCAGAGATCAGATTAGGTTGATGTGGCCCCTCAACTAAAATGAGTTTGACACCCCTGATCTAAATCCATCTAAACTCTGCCAACAGGCTCGTCCAAATGTAAGATATCAACATTAAATATGAGAAGGAAATGACCAAAAACTAGCAAAGTGATCTGTCCATGGAGCAAGTACATTTCACTTGGTAAGAAATCTTGAAATAAGAATTTTAAATCCAGATTGACATCCTGTAAAATCAGGACTAAAAATAAGTCAATAACCTTCAAAGCATGTCTCCATGATGTGTCGATGATCATGTGAAGAAAATCCTACAGGATCAGACATGATTTATTCATTCCTGTTGTTCCCAGTTTAAAACCAGTGACAGTGACTGAAACAGAGACTCAGTCCCTCGGAGGACACATCATGTAACATCCCTGTTTCTTCCCCCCACAGTCACAGAGTCCCCGTCAGACCAGATCTGCACCTCAGGCCTACCACTGAGAGTCTGCGCTCGTCCAAAAGGTCCGTGTTGAGTTCCCCAGCAGGCGGTCATGGCCAACAACTCTCTGAGCGGCTCCAAACACGGCCAGGCGGCCAACCACGACATGGAGTTCGGCTGCTCGCTGCAGGAGCTGCGCTCCCTCATGGAGCTGCGAGGAGCCGAGGCCACGGCCCGGCTCTCCGAGTCCTACGGAGACGTGACCGGACTGTGCGCCAGGCTGAGGACGTCGCCCGTCGAAGGTACGCACCCCGACGTCAACATCACGTCCTCTTTACAGGAACCGGACTCAGAGGAGGACGGGTTCTCCTCTTCCAGTTGAGGTTAGAGGACAGAAGGAGACAACAGGAGAGGACAGACTGACAGATTGTGGTTCCGGTAGGGAGGGTGGGGTTTGATCTTAACTGGGCCAGACTGGTAAATGATACCATGATAGTCTTTAAATAACTACAAATCGGCCTTGAAAGTGTCAATATGTCATTAAGAAGTTCACTGTCCTTTTACAAAACGTGTCAAACATGAAATTTGAATAAAAGAACTGCAAATTCAGCAGTAATGTCTCGGTTGACTGTGTGCTGCACAACTTGCAGATCACAGTGGATATAAAAATACATGAATCCCTTTAAAAGTTCTCACTGATCTTCTGACAGTGGAGATTTAAATCACTGAACCTTTTTTGCATGCTAATTATGGGGTTTATTTTGGTTTGTTTTGTAGCAGATTGTTGTTAAGGTACAGCCTCATTTTGAATCCAGTGTGTTTGTCTGCAGGGCGTGCTCTGTTGTTGTGTCTGACCTGCTCAGTGATTCATTCGGAGAGTCGCACGGCAGGTCGAGTGTGACCCCTGGCGTCAGCGCTGATGATCATATGAAGCTGCATGTTGGGTTTTAGTACAGAAAAGGTTCAGTCGTTGTTTTTTACAGCGGTCATTTATTGTTTCAGTTACAGACACTACAGATGTAAAGGTTCTTAATGTGTGGGAGGTTTAAGTTTACTTTAAAAAAAAATCATAGAATTCAGCTCTAATATCCACAATCTGATGAAAACACGAGTTTATGCCCTCGGTTACGTCACGTTCCAAGTGAAAATCAATCATTTCTGCGTTTCTGTTTCAGAAAAGTTTTTTGTTTACATGGCGGTGTTTTGAAAACAACGTCTCTGAGGAAACGGCCGAAATGCTGAACAAGATGTAGTTTTCTTGTTGGGCCACTAGTGGATGCTGTTGGTTGTTTTTGTAATGAAGCACACAGGGTGCAGAGAACAATGAGCTCTACTCATTTCCAATGGGAGAACACCGACATTCTAGTGGACAGACGACTAAATTGAATTTCATTACAGTGAATTTCAAAATAAAAGTACCAAGTCCCAGGAGGGTGTGGACGGGGAGTCATGACACCACGGAGGGAACATTGTTCTGATTGTCTCTACTGAGCATGTGCAGAACAACTACTAGTTGTAGTGTTTTCAGAAAGTTCAATTTTCCCCATTTCCATGGAGACAGAGTTAGATCATTTAAAAAAAAAAAAATTTGCATTTTTCTCCAATCCCACGGAGATGGAGTCGGAGCGATATCAAAAGGTTTAATGTAAAATAATTGCACTGACGGTAATATAAGGGGCTGCTATTGTCTCAGGCTGTCTTTTTACTTGTGCATTTAGAGTAACTGAATGCCATTTAGTTACTCTACAGATTACAGCTACAGAGATTGATTTCGGTGGATTTTTTTTCTGCCCTCAGTTTTGACTAACAGGCTCAAATCTTGTCAAGCGAGGTTCTATTCAGGTTCTATAATGGTGTATTTGAGATTTACAGCACCACTTTAGTGCTATTCATTGATTTAGGTTTTATTATTATCATCATTGATTTAGATTCTGACATTAACCTTTAGTCTTTCATTTCCTGGTCATTTCCATCATTAATTAATTAAGAAATATCAGTGAGCACTTGATAATCCTGAAGACCCCGGGAGCCAATCTTTTGTGAATACGAGCTCACAGTCTATCCACTGGGTTTGTTGGAGTGAGCCTCATTCTGCCCTTTGACATTCTCCCCCTCATCATTAATTCACGCCGTCTGTCCGTCTTGGTTGCTGAGTAAACAACTTCAGCCTTTCCACTCCTGCTGACAGAGAGGCAAAATGTCAGCAGCAGCTTGAAATCGGTGGAAAAATCCATCCCCAGCTCTGTGTACGTCTCAGCTGGGGACAGACGTGTGAAGTTTCAGAGCAGTTCAGCCAGAGTTTCATTTCCAGACAACACGAGGCGAGGGAATGGCGGCGGGGCCTCTGAGGGCGTTGGGGCGAGTCCCGACTCGCTGGTCCACCCCTCCGGGGAGAGCAGGCCGCCCTCTGCTTCCACACAACGCTACCAGACTGCAGAGTCACAAACAGCAGGCGTCACGTTGGTTCAACTGTCACGTTTGTTCATATATGCAAAGCGCTTGAGCCCGTCTGGTTGTGATCCTGCAGACGTCTCAGCCTGACGCCACGCTGCACCTGAACACTACAGCAGGTGGCTTGACTGCCATAATTGTCCAATTAACACAAAAAAAAGTTGAAAAGTCGAGGAAAACCCTGCTCCTTCTCATATACTGACAATACAATGCAAAGTTATTGTTTGAAGAAAATATATTTTTAAATTGAAATTCAAATATGATGGATGATGAATGGACAATCTAGTGGACTGACCGACAGTTGGATTGTTATTATGGTGACTGTCAAAATAAAAGTACCAAATCCGGGAGAATATGGACTGTGAGTGGTGACACTCTGGAGGAAACATCGAGCTTATTGTCTACTGAGCATGTGCAGAACTATTTACTAAGGTTGCTCATGTTCAGCAGCAGCGTTTCTGCCGTCAACGTAAAGCTGAAGCCCAAATGTTTACAGAAAGTTGTATTTTCTAAAAATTGTGTTTTCAGTGGCTCCAGGCACCATTGTCATATGAACGGACTCCAAAAGCTGCGGAAATGTTCCATTTTCACTTGAAGACGTCTTGTAAACCGGGCCTGGTTTCTGTCTTTCTTTCTGTTCAAGCTCCTGCCTTTAAGCCAGTGGTTCTCGATTATTTTCTGTCATGCCCCCCCCCCCAAGAGGACAGAATTTTTTTCAACCCCCCCCCCCCCCCCGAATTGTACTACCATTGAGAACCTGATAATATTTATTTATTGATCTGTATAAACCACTGTATGAGTTGCTGCACCAGCATTCTGCATACAATCGCCTGATTATCAAAATAAATTAATAAAATGAGCTGGAGGCCCTTTTTTTATCGTTCAAGCATGAATAAAGACACTAATACTGAAAGTCGCGCCCGCCTCACGCCCCCCCTGACACCCCACCACGCCCCCCCAGGGGGGCTCACCCCACCATTTGAGAAGCACTGCTTTAAGCTGTCTGTGAAATCCTGCTGTCATCTGATTGGTTGGCTGTCTGAATATCACTTCTTTTTTTTTTTATCAACATGCAATGGCTATTGCTGGTAATTTGACACCAGCATCGCTATTTTCACAAGTTGAGTTTATGTCTTGAACCTAAAGACTCCACGTGATCATTCAGGATTTAACAGCGGTGGCAATGTTGGTGTTTATTTAAATAAACATACTGAGACATATGAGCCGGTAAGATGTGAAATGGAATCTTTAACCTTTGACGTCGTACCGCCCCGCCAACCCGAGCCACAGCTGGCCTCATCTTCTCCTTTACCTCCAGATGCTGAACAATAGCTGAGCATCAGTACTCTTATTTTACACGTTTTTCACACAAGCAACTGCATTTTTACTCGAGTAAATTATCTCCGTTTTCTGAGATACTTTGCTGGATGTGTACTGATGTTGATTTCACGTGTTTTACCCATTTTGTACAATTCCTAAATAAAGTAGATTAAAACTATTCACACATTTCTTTTTCGGCTATGTTTGGTAGTGTGTATTTCACCCTGATCAGTGTAGACATATTGCATAGTTAACTACATTAATAATAACTTTGATTTGAGATCCTACATCAGGGCTGTCAAACACATTTCAGTTCAGGGGCCACATACAGACCGGTAAAATTGTGTCTTAATAACCTTTAAATTTCAGCTTTAAAGTTTTGCTTTGTTGTGGTGCAGAGTGTATGTCATCAAAATATCTATATTTCTGCAAAGAAAAAAAAAGTATTACAACTGAATCTTGCTGTAATCCAGTGAAATATCCAGGAAGCTTCTCCTACAGCTGCTCAGCTTTTGTCCACTACTCTGAAGAAAAATGTTAAGAAATGACATCCCTGTTGTATATATTTCTTATTGAAGGTGGTGACGTGCTTTCTGTACACACGACAAACACCTCAATGATGTTTTAGCACATTTATATATATATATATATATATATATATATATATATATATATATATATATATATATATATATATATATATATATATATATATATATATATATATATATATATATATATATATATATATATATATATATATATATATATATATATATATATATATATATATATATATATGGTCAAAATATGTCCATCAGAGCAGCTTAATCAGGACCTTGTCCAGGTCTGCCTCTTTGGCACTGAGGTGGCTGGGTGCTGCTCCAAATACCTGCGGGTGTGTTTCAATGCATCAGGTATGTTTCAATCCATCAGGTGTGTTTCAATCCATCAGGTGTGTTTCAACGCATCAGGTGTGTTTCAATGCATCAGGTTTGTTTCAATGCATCAGGTATGTTTCAATCCATCAGGTGTGTTTCAATCCATCAGGTGTGTTTCAACGCATCAGGTGTGTTTCAATGCATCAGGTTTGATTCAATGCATCAGGTGTGTTTCAATGCATCAGGTGTGTTTCAAGCCATCAGGTGTGTTTCAATCCATCAGGTGTGTTTCAATGCATCAGGTGTGTTTCAATCCATCAGGTGTGTTTCAATGCATCAGGTGTGTTTCAATCCATCAGGTGTGTTTCAATCCATCAGGTGTGTTTCAATGCATCAGGTGTGTTTCAATCCATCAGGTGTGTTTCAATGCATCAATTGTGTTTCTCACCATCAGGTGTGTTTCAATGCATCAGGTGTGTTTGAATCCATCAGGTGTGTTTCAATGCATCAGGTGTGTTTCAATGCATCAGGTGTGTTTCAATGCATCAGGTGTGTTTCAATCCATCAGGTGTGTTTCAATGCATCAGGTGTGTTTCAATCCATCAGGTGTGTTTCAATGCATCAGGTGTGTTTCAATCCATCAGGTGTGTTTCAACGCATCAGGTGTGTTTCAACGCATCAGGTGTGTTTCAATGCATCAGGTTTGTTTCAATGCATCAGGTATGTTTCAATCCATCAGGTGTGTTTCAATCCATCAGGTGTGTTTCAACGCATCAGGTGTGTTTCAACGCATCAGGTTTGATTCAATGCATCAGGTGTGTTTCAATCCATCAGGTGTGTTTCAATCCATCAGGTGTGTTTCAATGCATCAGGTGTGTTTCAATGCATCAGGTGTGTTTCAATCCATCAGGTGTGTTTCAATGCATCAGGTGTGTTTCAATGCATCAGGTGTGTTTCAATCCATCAGGTGTGTTTCAATGCATCAGGTGTGTTTCAATCCATCAGGTGTGTTTCAATGCATCAGGTATGTTTCAATCCATCAGGTGTGTTTCAATCCATCAGGTGTGTTTCAACGCATCAGGTGTGTTTCAACGCATCAGGTTTGATTCAATGCATCAGGTGTGTTTCAATCCATCAGGTGTGTTTGAATCCATCAGGTGTGTTTCAATCCATCAGGTGTGTTTCAATGCATCAGGTGTGTTTCAATCCATCAGGTGTGTTTCAATCCATCAGGTGTGTTTCAATCCATCAGGTGTGTTTCAATCCATCAGGTGTGTTTCAATGCATCAGGTGTGTTTCAATCCATCAGGTGTGTTTCAATCCATCAGGTGTGTTTCAATGCATCAGGTGTGTTTCAATGCATCAGGTGTGTTTCAATGCATCAGGTGTGTTTCAATCCATCAGGTGTGACGAATCATCAAAAGTGAGAGTTTATAGGGTTGAAAAGATGACATACATTAGAGAACATTTGTGAACAAACTGTTCACTTAAAGTGACGGCTGGGCAAGGAGAGCATTGATCAGAGAAGCAGTCCAGAGGCCCGGGGTACTGGCTCCGGTGGGACAACGCCGACCCCGTACCTGAACCAGGGTTTGAATCCCTCGCCCCTACTAGAAAGCCACTGTTGAAACAAAGCCAGAAGAAGTCCTGTCTCCAGTTTGCCACCTGTTGTGAGGATGCTCTTCTTCAGGAGGGACAGGGAGGATGCTCACAGTGGATGGGAGATGGATGAAGACGAATACAAAGACTTCAGAACACTGCAAACGTTCATCTTCAGCAGGGCAACAAGTGGAATCATCCAGCCAGAGCTGCAATGGAAAGGTTTAGATCAAAGTCTTCATTTGTTAGAATGGACCAGTCAAAGTCCAGACCTTTATTCAATTGAAAATCTCTGGCAGGATTTAAAAAGTGCTCTTTACAAACACTTTCTATCCAGTCTGACTGAGCTTCAGCTATTTTGCAAACAAGAATGGGGAAAAGTTTCAGTCTGTAGAAGTGGAGAGCTGTTAGAGACGAGCCCTAAAGGATCTGCAACTGTGATTGCAGCTAAAAGAGGTTCTGCAAACTATTGACTCGGGGAAGAAGTCTTGTGTGCCACATTTTTCAGTTTTTCATTTGTAAAAAAGAAAAGAAAAGAAACGTTATGTTGGTCTATCACATAAATCCACTGTATATTATCTGTATGACATCATCTTGTGGGTGAATCCTGCACGAGCCTGTGTGTGGACTGATGTTTGCGTCTCGTCGCAGGTTTGGACGGGAAATCGGAGGACGTCAGCCGGAGGCAGGAAGAGTTTGGACGGAACATCATCCCTCCTAAAAAGCCAAAAACCTTTATGCAGTTAGTGTGGGAAGCCCTGCAGGATGTGACGCTCATCATCCTGGAGGTGGCTGCTATCATCTCACTGGGCCTTTCCTTCTACCATCCGCCAGATGCCCAGGGACAGAGTGAGACCAACACACACACACACACACACACACTGTAGCTGTTTAGCATTTCAGTGAATATGAAGAAGGGGTTTCACGTGTGCAGCCATACATTCGCCCATGTTGGAGGAACGGTGCTCACAGCGTTGGTGGTTTTCTATCAGTGCACTGAAATCAGGCCTGGTTCAAACCACATGTTGAGCTCATATTGTGGCGGCAGGAGTTAGCGCTGTATCTCTCAGAAGCTCAACCTGCCGGGGAGGTTAATCGTGTCACGTAGACTGAGGGAACCGATGCGGGTTGAAGAGGCTTCGTCTCCAGTGTGTTCTCCATTCAGACTGCGGGAAGGCGGCCGGCGGCGTGGAGGACGAGGGCGAGGCGGACACCGGGTGGATCGAGGGCGCCGCCATCCTGCTGTCGGTGGTGTGCGTGGTGCTGGTGACGGCATTCAACGACTGGAGCAAAGAGAAGCAGTTCAGGGGCCTCCAGAGCCGCATCGAGCAGGAGCAGAAGTTCGCGGTGGTCCGAGGGGGGCAGGTCATCCAGATCAATCTGTCCGAGATGGTGGTCGGAGACATCGCCCAGGTCAAATACGGTGAGAGGACATTCTGATGTGTCAGACTCATTTTAATTCAGGGGCTACTTGCAGACCAATTTCATCTTGAGCGGGTCAGACCTGCAAATTAGTGCCATAATAACATTTAAATGTAAACCTGAAAGTTTTCCTTTGTTGTAGTGCAGAGTATAGGTGATGGGAATGTCTGTATCTTAGCCAAACCAAACAATCACTGCCAAAAATGACTACAATCTTCAACCTTCTGGTGCAAAATACAGTGAAATTTCCAAAACACATCTCCACTGGCTGTTTTAACAATCTCACCCTCACATTAAGGCTTTGAGGCTAATTTACTAGCTTTCATGGACCCTCATTTTATATTGACCCACGGGCCTCACGTTGGACTGCCTGGGGGCACAATGCACATTTACAGGCTAAAGTAATCAGATTACAGTCAGCACATTAAGTGCAGACAAACACACACACACACACACACATATATATACTTTTTTAATATATAGATTTTTTTTTCAATATTATATTTTCATTTTAAATTAACATTGGTCTTCAGATATGAAGTGACAATATGACGTCCCACAACAAAGCAAAGCCAAATGAGTTGATGTCCAGGTCACCTGTTCACCCCCAGGCAGGACAACTGTCTATGGGGGAGAAGTAATATTACACTGAGCCAGAAAAGGGCCAAAAAGTTTGTTTTCATTGTAGTCTTATGCAGGCGCAGTCTTTCCATCTGTATAACAGACGCCGTCTCCTTGAGCCGTTGTCTCAAACAGGGCGGCTGGGTAGATTTCCAAGCCAGAAGAATGAGTTTCTTAGAAACTTGCATTTCCAAATGCAGAGCAGCTTGTAAGTCCTGCGACATGTCACTTGAAGATCTCAGTGCAGTGTAGGACAGAACCACAAAAAGATGTGCCAGTGATCCTTCAGCTTGAGAGCTTCTGTCACATGGAGGAGGCCCCGATGGAAAGATGCCATTCAGTTTTGTTTTTGAGTACTGCAGTCTATGGATTACTTTGTATTGGATGAGCTGAACAGTAATGTATCCAGGACATGGCCTCCTCCCAGAGCTCTGCTGGTATCTCTGAATTCAGATCTGTGGCCCACGCTTCTGATGAGTTCTGAGGACACTGGAGTTGAAAAACCATTTACAAAATGTGTTACCAGTTTGGAATCTGTGGGAGCAGGAGATTCTCAATAAAAAGGTGAATGGCAGGTGTGGACGTTTTTCTTTAACATAGTGTCTAAGCTGAAGGCAACGATAAAAATGTGACTTTGATATTAAGTTTAGCACTTAACTGCTGAAGTGAGGCAAACTGGCCATTAATGTACAAGTTTAAAAGATGTTCAATCCCGTCTCTCTCCAGACTGTGAACACTGCATCTGAATGTCCAGGTTTGAATTGATGGTTCTGACAGATGGGAACCGAAACAGAAATGCTGAGGGTCCAGCAAGCAGTTTTTATATGGAACATTTGTATGGAAATTTTGAATGTAAAATGTTTCTGAATTAACTCATCTATCACGGCAGGAGTGGAAAACAAGAGTGTGGGTAGTGAGGAGCTTTTAGCAGCAAAGGCTTCTAATTGTAGCTGTGAAGGTCTGCCAGTCGTTTCCGTCTCTCTGAGGCTTCAGTAGACCAGAGCCCTGGAGCTGCACAGTAATAATGTTTTAAGATAGGTAGTCCAAGACCTCCTTTCTTTTAGGGGTTTTATATTTATTATCAGATTTATAGCCACACACAAATTGTAAAATTATAGAATCCAGCTCCCTAAAGACATATAAATTAAAAAATAGGGGCAGGTTTTGGGAAAAGATATAAAAACTGGGCCGACTCATCATTTTGACCGTATTAACCCATCCAATCATAGTAAATGTTTTAGAAGAGTATCTGGGAATTGATCCACGAGTGGCATGAATTGACTTTTTCCTCAATTTATAACATTGCCAGAACGTTTCCCAAAAGAATTTATATAATTCAACAGAATAGGGAGAGAGACTGTTGGATCACCTGAACAGAACAGAAAGTTGTCCTCATATAGAGCCAAGCGGGACGCCACACCACCGAGCCTGACCCCTTTAATATCTGGGGGCCTCCTGACACCAACTGCCAAAGGTTCTAATGCAAAAAGCATTAAAAAGCAAAAGAGACAGTGGGTCCCCCTGGAGAACACCACACTGCAGAGGAAATGGGCTGGATTCATCTCCTTTTGTTAATATGAAGGACCGCGAGTCAGTATAGAATATTTTAATCCATTCTATGGATCTGTCACCGAAACCAAACTGTTGTAAAATAGAAAAGGCCTTTCAATCATGTCAGATGCCTTATGGGCATCTAAAGATGATGAAGCAGATTTTCCCCTTTGCCACATTCAGCATAAAGAACATTGAGAATTTTGGGAACATTACAAAAGGAGTGTCTTCCTTGGATGAATCCAGTTTGATCTGAATGGACTAAAGCGTTGCAGTACTGTGGTCATTGTTTTAAGATCATGATTGAGTGGAGCTGCCAGGGTCTGTTTCATCTTGATATTTGCTTCACTACGAGAAGAAGGGAGCTTCTTGCGTCTGAATGCATCACGATGCATCCTTAGTAACATTGGTACAAGAATATCTTCATAGGATTCTGGCCTGAATCCATCAGGCCCTGCTGCCTTTCCAGTGGGAAATTATTTCATTGCTTCTTGTACCTCAGATGAGGAAAAGTCTAAATCCATACTCCCCTGAAAAACTGCATCAGGTTTTGGCAATTCCAGAGTCAAGAAACTGAGAAAGGTCTTCATGTGTAGCTGTTGATTTTTAGGTATAAATATCACAGTAAAAGTCCCTGAATTGGTTATCATTTTTGATAATATTCTATTTAATAAAGCCCCATGCGATGTATATAATAATTAAACATAAATATATACATTTCTACACAAAACTGGACTTTTGAGGTTTTTTTGTGGAAATGAAAAGAGGTCCTGATGAGAATTTTTTAAAAAAAGTAAATAAATCTTTATTCTCTCAATAGAATAATATCATAAATATTATGTATAAAATGTGCCCGGGCGGGGGGGGGGGGGGGGGGGGGGATCACTGAACATGATCATTAAAATGTCATGAGAATAACTGCAAAGCAAAATGATAATTCTGATCCCACAAAAACATGAAACATTTTAATTATCAATGGACCGATGACAGTACTTGTCAGGGTTTGTGAACTCAATTGCACGGCAGACAAGAAGTTCAGTTCAAAAGTGTTTTATTTTCAAAAAACACAGCAGAAGCAAAGTCAGGCAGTCCAAGATCAAAAACCAGAGCAGGCGATGGAGGAGGAAATCCAGGAGGCAAGGTCGGGCAGGCAGGCAGAAGGTCAAAAACACACGAGGGAAAAAGGCGGGTACGAATGGTGTAGAAACTCAGACAAACTGGCAACTGGAGCTGGAAGAGAGGGAACTAAATACACACTAATGACAACGACAGGCAGCTGTGATCAGGAGGAGGAAGCAGGAGAGCACAGGGGCGGAGCTAAGGGGAACACAGGAGGGGAGGAGAGAAGGCAGGATCATGACAGTACTGGGTATCGGGTGCAATACTGCACAGAGTACTTGTACTCGTGAAGGATCCCTGAACGTTTTTCCTTTGTACGTCCTGAAAATTTTCAGTTTTATGTACTTTCTGCAAAACCTTTCTCAGAATGAAGAATTTCTGCAGCCTTTATAACAGATTAATGAGATTAAGATAATCCTGATACCCACCTCATCGTCACCATTAGAGGGGAACAATTTTATTTATTTCTATAATGCCAAATACAACACAGTCATTTCAAGGCAGTTTGACAGAAAAACACATAACAATTCCACACAAGAAGCAGAGGAAAAGAAGAAACCTGCAGAACCAGACCCAGAGGAGGAGGAACCTGCAGAACCAGACCCAGAGGAGGAGGAACCTGCAGAACCAGACCCAGAGGAGGAGGAACCTGGTTAGGAGGAGGAACCTGCAGAACCAGACTCAGAGGCGGAGACTTTCTGCTGTTCCAGTTGGGGTTGGGAGCTAGAACGAGAGAAAAAGAGGGTCAGGGTCAGAATTCAACAACAACAACAACAACAACAACAACAACAACAACCCTCTGCTAACCTTTCTGACTCAGTCCTGCTCTGACAAAGCATAAAAAAGCAGGTTTATCCTGAAGGCTGTGATTCACATTCCACATGTCTGACTTCTCTGCTGTGTTTCCATTATATCAAGGAATTTATCCTTTTCTTTCTTTTTCCATGAGACTCTTGTATTGTGTGAATTTTTGAGGGTTTAAAATGTTCCATAAACATGAAAATAGATCCCAAATTGAAAAGCTGTGCCTCACAATGTATTTGTGTTTTGCTCGCAGCCCTCCGCTAATGAGATGTTTCTATCTTCTCAGATCAGATAGTTGATGGAGATTGTTCCGTGATATTTCTCCAGGTGACCTCCTCCCCACCGACGGAATTCTGATTCAGGGCAACGATCTGAAGATAGACGAGAGCTCGCTGACCGGAGAGTCTGACCTGGTCAGGAAGAATGCCCGCACCGACCCCATGCTGCTGTCGGGTGAGGCTGACACACGATAAGAAAACTGCATAACACCTGCCAAAACACTGCAGCTCTATGTATTTATTATGTTATTTTTAACTTATTATTATCTAGTTATTACATTCTTAACTGATTTTTGTTTGCTACTGTTTATTACATCAGAGTGGTCAAACATATTTCAGTACAGTCCAGTTTCATCTTGAGTGGGCCAGACGAGTAGAATAGAACCATAAGACCAAACCATTACTCCTGAGGACCCAATCTCAACATAAAGCCAGTTCTAATGAAACCTCCTGCTGCAAAATGCAGTGAAATGTCAAAACACTTTTCCTCGAGCTGTTGCATTCTGGGTATTACAAGACCTATGAAGACATATGGGATAAGCATCCTAAAACACTATTGGTAATCTGTCACATTATTGGCTTCATTACAGTTTATTACAGGATTAGACAACATTAAGGCATTATTGGTTAAGTTTGATTGATTGAGTTCATTATGTGCACAGAGCTGAAGTTGCACAGTTAAAGTGAATTCAAGTGAAGTATTATGGGGACTAATTAGAAATGATAAATGTGAAACTGTTGCAGATATTAAAAAAAAGAACTCAATTAAAGTGCAATTAAAGCAGCACAAGAATCATGAGAAGAGTTGTGTTTCTTTGTCCTCGATGACAGTGATCTTGTGCTACATGTGAGTGGAGTCCAATTATTGAGAAGCCAGTTCAACACTAACATGTTATCTACTGGTCATTAACAATGAAAACAACCAAAAGGACGTCTCACTTTTCAGAATTCTGATGTGTGTCTGTCACACACTGTCTCAGCTGAAGGCTTGGTCGCAAATCACATCATTTACATGAGTTTCGAGGTTTAAAATGGAAGAAAACAATGAGAAAACAGGACTGGAGGTTTGACTGCCCCCCCCCCCCAGGTACCCATGTGATGGAGGGCTCTGGAAAGATGTTAGTCACGGCCGTCGGCGTGAACTCCCAGACCGGGATCATCTTCACGCTGCTCGGCGCAAGTGAGAGCGAGGGCGAGGAGAAGAAAGAGGAGGACGAGAAGAAGAAGAAGAAGGAGAAGAAGAAGAAAAACAAAGAGAAAAAAAGCAAGTCAGGTGAGGATGTGTGGAGGAGTGACACGTTCAGCATTTAACCCTTCGAAAACCTTCAAGTGAAGCAGCCACAGACTCCCACTGTGTGACGCTTCCACACAACAGGACCAAAACGTGCTGACATCGTCTTATTCCTGCTCCATTCAACGCTTATTACACTCTTTTAATATATAATGACACGGTGTCTTTTTCTACCTTCACAGGCAAGAAAGAGAAGAAAGGTTGGTGGTACACTTCTCCGTCTGTCCTGTGACTGTGTGTGTGTGTGTGTGTGTGTGTGCGTGTGTGTGTGTGTGTGTGTGTGTGTGTGTGTGTGTGTGAACTTACATGCCTGATGATTGAAGCGACTCGATGATTGTGTCGTATGGAATCACAGGAGGGCCAAAATTAAAAGGAAATAAATGTGGATATATAAAGAGAATCAATAAGACAAAAAATATAGAAAGGTAGTCATAATCTTTTTCTATCTTGTCTTTGCTTATTCCATGTTGTCAGTACTTCTCCTGTTTTGTCTTTGTCTTTTCCGTTTGCTTTTTGTCATTGCATATCCTGGACGAGTCAAGCCGTCTGGAAAAGACCAAAGCAATACAATGCTCATCAGCAAGGGCTTCCTGTTCAGGAAATAGTCTTATACTATATCTTTGAAATAGTGGATTTGTTGGTTCTAGACAGTGAAAATAAATGGCAGACAGAGCAGTCTACAATATGATGAGGCTGGTGCCAAATTACAAACTTTCCATATTAGCCCACAGAGTCAGGTTAACTGTTTTAGACAAGGTGAGAGAATAGAATAGAATAGAATGTCTTTGTTGCCATTGAAACACCATACAACGAAATTGTAAGGTGCAGTCCTCTTTAAAGTGCCGTTTTATAAAAAATATAAAATATAGTATTGAGTATCCGCTGGGCTTTCCTGAGGCAGTGGGGACTGTAGAGATCTTCCAGGGATGGAAGGGGGCAGCTGGTGATCTTCTGGGCTGTGGTGATGACTCTCTGGAGCTGCTTCCTGTTTGCTGCTGTTCAGCTGGAGAACCACACACCAACACATAATGTAAGAATGCTTTGTATGGAGCATTTGTAAAAGGACACTAACAGTTCCTGTCTGAGGTCGTTGTTTTTTAGTATCCTCAGAAAGTAAAGTCTCTGCCGTGCCTTCTTGATGATGGCTGTAGTGTTGGCACTCCAGGTCAGGTCATCCTCAGGAATCGGCAGCTGGAGACCCTCTCCACACGGTCCCCGCCGATGAACAGAGGCGGAGTATCTGTCTTTTTCCTTCTAAAGTCCACGATGATCTCTTTTGTTTTGTTGAAGTTCAGGAGCAGGTTGGTCTCGGTGCACCACTCAGACAGCCTCTCCACCTCGTCCCGCTATGTGGACTCGTCCCCTCCGGAGATGAGCCCCACCACGGTGGTGTCATCAGCAAACTTTATGATACTGTTGCTGGGGATGTGGAGGTGCAGTCATGCCTGTAGAGGTTGTAGAGAAGGGGGCTCAGAACGCAGCCCTGGGGGGAACCGGTATTGAGACTGATGGCTGAGGAGACATGGGGGCCCACTCTCACCCTCTGAGGACGGTCTGTCAAAAAGTCTTTGATCCATCGGCAGACAGAGTCAGATATTACCAGATCGTGTAGTTTTGACACCAGTTTGTTTGGTAGGATTGTGTTAAAAGCAGAGCTGAAGTCCACGAAGAGCAGACGTATGTAGGTCCCCTGATGCTCCAGGTGGGACAGAGCAGTGTGGAGGACTGTTGTTATGGCGTCTTGCGTTGACCTGTTAGCCCTGTATGCAAACTGCAGAGGGTCAAAACCGGGTTGTAGGATGGAGGTGATGTGTGCCTGGACAAATTTCTCTCAACATTTGGTGATGATAGGTGTTAGTGCCACCGGGCGGTAGTCATTTAGACTGCTGATGGTGTGTTTCTTGGGTGAGGGGGACAATAATGGAGGACTTTAGGCAGGGAGGGACGGTGGCCTGACTCATGGACTGATTGAAAATTTTGGTGAAGACCCCTGGACAACTGAGGTGCGCAGTCCCTCAGTGCCTGTCCAGAGACACCGTCTGGGCCTGCAGCTTTCCTTGGGTTCACCGCGCCGAGTGTGTCCCTCACCCGTGTGCTGGTGGATTTAAGGAGGATATCTTTTGTGGCACCTCAAAACGACCAAAGAAGTTATTGAGGTCCTCTGCTAGTGAAGCGCCACCATCATCCGCAGACAGGCTGCTGGGTCTGTAGTTTGTGATGTGTTGGACCCCCCGCCACACCTGCCTGGAGTTGTTGTTTTTAAAGCAGTCCTCTATCCTCATTTGGTATGCAGCCTTTGCCACTGTGATTCCCCTCCTCAGGCTGGATCTTGCGGTGTTGTAGAGCTCCCTGTCCCCAGACCTGAAGGTGGTGTTTCTCTCCCTGAGCAGGCATCGTACCTCTCTAGTCATTGTACCTCTCTAGAAGTTGGCTGACTTTGTGAATCTGAATGAACTTTATTCTGAAGCCGTGACGAACGCTGCTCAGTGGCCGGGGATGGTTTCAGTTTGTGACTGGAAAAACCGCAGCGCTAAGTAGATCGTGTTCGGCGCTCGTGCATCATGAACGAGCTCATCCTCAAACTTGTCGTCGAACGTCTTGTAAGCCAATATGTGGCACGCACCATGTGATGCAGGGAGGAATCGGCCAGTTGGTGGCGCTTTGACGGGCGGGCCGTTTCTGGTCACTTTCCAACCCCCCCCCCCGTGGATCCTCTTTAGTGTGGATGGTCCTGTGAGGAGCGTAGTGTGTCTCTGGTCGGAGCTGCAGCAGCAGGTGCTTCTGACTCTGTTGATGGTGATTAGGACCAAGCAGATTATCCACCTTAAGCTCGGCAGATGCTTTCTTCTCCTGCCTGCTGCTGCCGCCTGCCTGCTCACTATTAACCTCATTACTGAGACGGGATCAGCATGCACACACACACACACACACACACACACACACACACACACACACACACACACACACACACACACACACACACACACACACACACACACACACACACACACACACACACACACACACACACACACACACACACACACACACACACACACACACTCTGCCCCTTCGTCGTCCGGGTGGCAGGAAGGGACAGTGGTGTAATCTGGTGAGTTTGTTCATGTTAGACGACTGTTCACACTCATTGATTAAAAAAAAAAGCAATACAGCAGCAATTATCAAACAAGTAGTACTTGTACTTTCACTCTATAAAAAACATGGACACATAAACAAAGAGATCGTCTCTCAGACCTTGTTCTGGTTGTGTGAGCTGAAAAAGGATCAGGGAGTCTGCAGGTAGCTCCTCGGAGTGTTGGAACCTCAGAATTGTCCAGTTGGTCAGTGAGCATCCAGTCACAGACCAGAGCAACTGGACAATGAATCCAACATGAAACTCTTAGATCACAAGAGAAGAAGGATGTTCACACTAATGTGACGTTTCAGGTGAAAACACATTATTTTTGTGTTTTGATGTTTCAGGAACGTTCGTGTTCACATGCCAATGTTAGCAAAACTATGTTTGTTTACATGAAATGACAGACACAATGAAAATGATGTAGTTTGCATGTCAGGGCAATAGTGGTGCTGTTGGTTGTTTTTGTAATGAAGTCACACACAAGCAGTAGAGAACGAAACGTGACAGACATTAAGAAAGGGAGGACACCGACATTCCAGTGGGCAGACCACCAAGTTGGATTGTTAGCACGGTGACTGTCAAAATAAAAGTACCAATTCCAGGAGAATGTTTCCTCCACATTGCTTGCATTGTCCAGTGACTGAGCATGTGCAGAAGAACTGTTTTATTTACCGTAGTGCATATGTAACAATGTTTTCAAAAATAATAATAATGCTTCAGTTTTATAAAGACGCTTTACATTGCATTATTCACAGGGTTGGGAAGGTTACTTGAAAACTGCAATCAGTTACAATTACAAGTTACTAGTCAAAAAATGTAATCAGTAACTTACTCTAAATACTAAAAGAAAAAAGAAACATACCAGAGTACTTTTACTTACTTTTGGATTTCTTCACCAGCAAACATAAAAAATAAAGAGGAGAAGGAATAGAATGTGTCGTCTGCTCAGTGTGTTGACACGTCTTATACACGGCAGATACAAATTACACTTAACACGTTTTGACCTCTCAAAACTCCGTAACCAACCAGGTGTCTAACACTGATTCTTTTTTAAGAATCAAAACCACAATATAAATAAAGTTTTCAATTTCTATTCAAGAAAATGTGCCCATTTTTTCCAAAACTCTCTCTCTCTCTCTCCCTGTCTCTGTCTCTGTCTCTGTCTCTGTCTCTCTCTCTCTCTCTCTCTCTCTCTCTCTCCCTGTCTCTGTCTCTGTCGCTGTCTCTGTCTCTGTCTCTGTCTCTGTCTCTGTCTCTCTCTCTCTCTCTCTCTCTCTCCCTGTCTCTGTCTCTGTCTCTGTCGCTGTCTCTGTCTCTGTCTCTGTCTCTGTCTCTGTCTCTCTCTCTCTCTCTCTCTCTCTCTCTCTCTCTCTCTCTCTCTCTCTCTCTCTCTCTCTCTCTCTCTCTCTGTCTCTGTCTCTGTCTCTCTCTCTCTCTCTCTCTCTCTCTCTCTCTCTCTCTCTCTCTCTCTCTCTCTCTCTCTCTCTCTCTCTCTCTCTAGTTTTAATGTTGTTGTTTTTCTGACTAAATATGAATGTTTGATGAGAGGCTGTATCTGGCAGCCTGAATCACTGATAGATAATAACTGAACAACCTGCTACTCAGTCAACTAGCAGACTTAGAAAAAAAGAAGAAGTGATGGCACGTGTCGCCCCAATTAATCCCTAAAACATGAGATCCTCTAAACATATTGAGAATGTCTTCCTACCATCAGTACCAGTACTGGTATTGGCAGGTTACTGACAGGTTATGAGCTAATAAAACTAGTTGACAGAGTCCAGGTGTGTTTCAGTAAAGTGAGCAGGTTTTATCCTACCAGATGTTTCTTCAGGTGAGACGTCGAGTTCCTGGACGTTCACATCACTTTCACTGCTGGGAGGCGTCATTAGCATTGTACAGAGAGGTGAAGAGACTCCTCCAACTTGAAAACATAGTGATGAGAGCAACTGGCTGCAGTATCCATGGCAACGTGTCAGCCTGAAAGCGTCTGGAAGTGTTGCAATGTCAGTGGACGGATCATGTAACACTGCAGTTCTAGTTTATTCCATCTGATTTTCTATTGTAATCCCGCTCAGTAATCCCACTTTTGTATCAAATACACCTGTAACGAGATTACACATTTATTGGTGTATTGCAACGGATTACAGTTACATTTTTTTGTATCCTAATTACGTAACGCCGTTACATGTAATCCGTTACTACCCAACCCTGGTTATTAATTCACTCCATACTGGATGGTGGTAATCTACGTCTGTAGCCACAGCTGCTCTGGAGTAGACTGATGGAGGAGCGGCTGCCATTTTGCGCCATCGGCCCCTCCGATCACCACCAACCACTCTTTCACTCTCACACTCACTACATTCACACAGGCAGTTTGGAGTTCAGTGTCTTGCTCAAGGGCACCTCAGCATGTAGGCAGGCAGAGCTGGGAATCGAACATATAACTTTCCGTTAGGGAGACGACCGCTATGTCAAGCGAGCCAGTTGCGTTTGAAAACGGGGAAACGTTGTGTAAACACAACTTTAGTCGACAACAGGAACACAGATAAACATTGACTTGTGCCAGTTCTATAAGAAATAAAATGTAATAACCGAGCTGTATTTTTATATAAAACACAGTGTTTGTCCATCTACTCATGAATATACATCAGTGATTGCGAAATACGTCAGATAGTCGGTCATTACCGGTAAAAATGTCCTTGGTCCGGTTAATAACCTCTTTAAACCGGTCTCATGTCCGAATTTTTCATTTATCACTCTCAGAGCTCGACATTAAGTCTTGTCCGAACATCCAGGGCGAGTAAAAGCTTTGCTCGGGCAACTGAATCATCCACCCACCTTGCCCAAATGGGCTCGTGTTTTTTTTTTGCCATATTTTGACGTTTTTTCTGATCCAACCTGCGGAGATTTCAGATCCATGAAGCCTCGTGTGCTTTACAGTTGCTGAAATGACGCCAGTGTTTCCCTGCTGCTGCTCTGCTCGTCGACTGCAAAGTGTGGAATGGATTTCCTGAACGGAGGCGGGTCTCAATGAGATGTGGAGTAATGAGTCAGGAAATCCATTCCACAGTTTGTAGCCAGCGAGCAGGCTAATGTAGTAGCATTGTGCTATCCTACTTTTCATGACAACATGTTGCTGTTTGGACGTATTTCACACTCAAACAACCGCAAAGCATTGATGTGGATGTTTGCAAAGTCGTTGTGCAGCGAGGCCCCGCTCTGCCGCCAGACGTTTAAAAGGCCAGCTGACTGAGGAGAACAGCGCTGACCGCAGCATTAAAACAATGAACAGCAGCTCCTCCGCGGTAGCAGGAGACTCACACCTCGGTGAAGCTGCGTCCTCCTCCACGCTAAACTCCCTGAAAATAGTCCCAGTCGTTTGTGCTGCATTAGAGCTGGAAACACTGCAGTTTGTGTTGCATGGCTGAAGAATTTCTCCAGGAATTAATAAAGTGATTCTGAGGTTTTAAAGGTAGAAGTAGGGTTAGGGTCCTGAGATGATGACATCACTCAGACCCCCACATTGTCCTAATGGAACAAAAATAATTTGTACTGCTTCTTTTTCTGACCTTCTACTGACCTCAAGTTGTCTTTTGAGAGAAAACATTCATACATACATACATTCCATACTTTACTGTAGAGAGGAGTTTATTACAGCCTTGTAAAAATAAAATAATATTTTCATCAAACTTCATTTCAGTCCAGTAAAAACTGCATGATTACTAGACCAGTATCCAGTAAATGTTTTTTGGCATTTCACCATCCCTGCTAGAGAAGAACCATTCACTATGGCCAAGTTCTGCATGCACAGGAGCAGCATTTCAGAAAAGTGCTTTTCCTCCATCAACACGAAGGTACAGTCAGAGCTTTTTCAAAAAGTTGTGCTTTCATTGACTCCGAACACCAAAAATTAAAGCACATTGGTGATGACGTTCTGGTTTGGAGTTAGTTAGTTTTTTGAGTTAGTTAGTTTTTTGAGTTAGTTACTTCACTGCCTCACAGTTTACAGTCGTCGCCTGACACAAACACATTAAACATCCAGAGTTGCTTCTGCTGGCATAGAGATCTGGAGGGTCTTCAGGCCAGAATGAAACCCTGTTTGACTTCAGTAATTCATCCACAAAAGCTTTTCTTTGTACTTCCAGTTCGGATCCACTGGCTTGTAATCAAAGGTCATTGCTCTTTACCCACGCACTGATTCTCATGATGCCTGTGGTCTCTTAACAATGACATCTGAAGACTCAGCTCACTCCTGTCGACAGCTTCTTTTCTTTTGGATCAGGACTTTTCTTCTGTATTGTTTTGTAAATCTTTAAACACATGAATTTTCAGAATGGAAACGCCTACAGGCTATTGGCCTGCAGGCTTACTTGGTTCTATTGTGTCTGTTCTGTTTGGATTTAACTTGTTTACGCAGCAACATTTTCAAGTGAAAACAGAAAACTCTCCGAACGACTGAAAACACAACCTTTTGGAAACGGTTGGCAGTGGAACCTTGAGAAAACACTGACTGTGTCTTCATGGGACACACTGGAGAGAAAGATACTTTTTGAAACAATTCCCGAGTGTGAACCTCTAATGGAGTTCAAACAACTTGAAGGTACCAGAAAGCCCAAAAGGATGGCCACATGAATGAATCCTGAGAAGGATCAGCCTAAAGAGGGAGTTGCTGAATTATTTCGTTGTTTACATATGAACAGTGATGCCGGTAACACAGGTACTCTCCTTTGACCACTTTTTTCAGTAACAAGTAATCTAACGAGTTACTATTTCTAAACCAGTAATCAGATCAAAGTTACTTCTCCAAGTCACTGTGCGTTACTGCGGGAGAGTTTCTTGTCTGTAAAGCCGCTATATTATTAAACAGAGCCGGGCCGCTGCTTCGTTCTCCTCCAAACTGACACACACGTGCACGTGCACGCACACACACACACACACACACACACACAGAGGCAATTTCCTCACCATGCTCTGCATGCTCACCTGACCCCCGCCCTCTTCTCTACTCTCAGCCAATCACAGGCCAGCTCTCGCAGCACCTTCATGTGACAGAAAAGAATCGGAACTAACAAACATAATCACCAATAAACCATATCATTGAGATGTTACACTAGTTTTGTAATTTTCCTGAGTAAAAAGATATATTGGCAGGAAGCCCCGCCCCTTTTCCCAACCTATCCATCAATCATTGAAAGACTTCATTTGTCCCTGGGGGGCAATTAACAGGTATCATAGCGCAGGTAGTATAAACAAACAAACAAACAAATAAATAAATGCACAGTGCAACAACAGACTACAACTACATCTCAGGGTAAATAAATAGCATTAATAGTAAAAATGTGATAATAAAAGCATGAGTCAGAAATAAATACAAAAAAGAATGAAGGTCAAAGGTTAAATATGTATCAGCAGGTGCAGGAGGCAGGATCAGCAGAGGTTTTATGTTCAGACCAACGGGGGTGCTGTCGGCGGCTGCTGAAAGTAACTAATAAAGTAACTTGTAATCAAACTTAGTTACTTTCAAAAACAAGTAATCAGTAAAGTAACCAAGTTACTTTTTAAAGGGGTAACTAGTAATCAGTGATTGGATGACTTTTTCAAGGTAACTATAGCAACACTGCATATCATCTTTATTCTTATTGCTCTGAGTTGGTCTTGATGACGTTTATTCGTGGGGACGGCTCACGTATTTAACGTATTTAACGTATTTGACATGTTTGACGTATTTAACGTGTTTGACGTGTTTGGTGAAATTAGTTTGGGCGTTGTTGTGGATGAGGTGCAAATTTCATACAAAGTGTAGCTGTACAATGACAATAGACATTTATTTTAACAACGTTTCCTCTGTGGTGTCATGACTCCCAGTCCAAATTCTCCTGGGACTTGATAGTTTTATTTTGAAAGACACCGTAATAGCAATCCAACTGGTCGTCTGTCGTCTGAATGTCGGAGTTCTCTCATTCTTATTGTTGATGGTGTATATTTCTCTGCGTGCATCTATGTGTGTTTTCATTTAAAAACAAACACCGACTCGTGCCCCAACATAAAAACTATGTTTTCCTGTCCTTTCTGTCGTAAACTGACATAATTTTCAAAACAGTGCCATGTCAGTATAAAACTATTCCCAATTAAAAACACTGAAGCGATGTGTTTTCCCTTGAAATGTCTAGAAAGAGGATTTACTTGGTAATAGTTTTAGCGCGTATTGCCGCCCTCCCTCCCGCCACCAGAGAAAGAAGCTTTAAAAAAGAATTGATTGATGTATTAATAACGTTAACATTTCATTGAACTTTTCACTCAATGAAAATGCTGAATCCTTTAAAAAAGTTCTTTTTACTCTTATGTACTTTAGTAAAGTACCTTGGCGCTCGTACTTTCGATCCAACTTTGCCTGGTTTTCATGTTTTATAAGCCCTTTAACTGATGTCTTTGTTGCTGCTCACCTCTGCCTCATTTCAGTGCATGTCTGACTTTTGTGTCTTTTCAGTCGCGTTTCCCTTCACATCTTTCCTCAGGATTTTACAGTTTTGGTCCGAGTTTATATGTTTTAGTTTCCACCTCTCGAAGATGTTTAGGATTTTTATTCTGATTGAAGAGTGAAAAGTCTCTTTACTTTGTGACCTGAGTTGTGTTTGATAATGGCTTCATCAATGAACACTGGTTGAGGGCCTTTAATTTCCTTGGCTTGTACTTACAATTTCACGTGAGTCCGTGACCCAGTGCAGCACTATAATCCCATGCAGGGATTAGACCACCTACCTGTACCCGTCACTGCTGTCTGTTTAACGCTTGAGAGGATGTGATGACCCGAAGAGCAGAAGGGAGGCGCACCTTCACTCCCCTAGCTCCTGTTTCAATTTGCTGATTCAAAGTGGATTTTGCCAGATGATCTACGAGATTCCATATAATTGACATTTCTTCAGGATTTATTGATTTCAATTCAAAAGTGCTATAAGAAGCATATAAATGAGTACAATGGAGAATGTATAGAAACCGAGACACATGTAATAGAATTGCTGCAGTGGCTTTCGAGATTTGTGGCCATGTGTTTGTTGTCATCATTAACTGGGGTTGTTTCTTCCAGGGAAAGATAAGGATGGAGCCACGGTGGAGATGCAGCCACTCAGCGATGATGGAGATGCAGACAAAAAGAAGAAATCCCCACCAAAGAAAGAGAAGTCTGTCCTTCAAGGGAAGCTCACCAAGCTGGCCGTGCAAATTGGAAAAGCAGGTAAGAACCATCAGTATGATAACAAGCGTCATTATCATATTCATAAACTATGAACTTAATTACATTAACTTGTAAAATGTTTCATAAGAGTCATAAAAGCATTCAGCATCAGTCCATTTGGTCGCTGGAAAACACTGCCAGAGGACGTTAGCGCTGCTATTACACATCTTGTCCTCACTTGTCTTCATGAATTTTCCAATTGAGGGACATGAAGAGGACGAAGGAGCTCTACTCTCTTTCAAACCGCCAGGATTCTACACACTCCTCAAAACAGCCAAACAGTGTTTGTAATGTTGCAGCAACGAAGACCGAATAGAACCTCGCTGGATGGTGTCCATGAGTCAAAGTATTTTTAGTATTTGGGATTCGTTTTAGTAGCAGCTGGATGTCCCAAAAGCTCCTGTATAGAAATGTAGTGCGGATCATCACGCAGTTCGGTTAATGCTGCTGTGGCTGCAAACAGACATTTAGCAGATATGGAAGTCACTGCTGCTTCTGCCAAGTTGGAAATACCCTGAAACACTCATGGCTGACGACATCCACCCTTCCTTACTGGAGCAGTGGCTCTGTGGTCTGTGATATCCACTTGATAACAGTGATTTGATCTTGTCTCCTCGACACTGCAGTGACGTGCAGGTCTGTGTGTTTGCTCAACTTTCTGTTAGGTCAGAAATAGATGAACGAAACTAGGGATGCAGTGATACCAATACTCGTATCGGCTCTGATACTGCACAGAGCACTCGTACTCATAATAGCTCCCAGATACAACCTGATAAGTATTATGTGATGTCATCCATCAGCGATGTTAGCAGCAGGTAGACAAGAAAGCACGAGTGATGTTCACGGTTTGGAGATTCTTTAATAATAATGAGGATAACAAAAGTACGACAGACTGTAAATTGTGTTTTGACAAAATATCAAGAGAAAGAGAAAAATAGTTCGTTCAACCCCAGCAGCTTAATCACCTGCAGTTAGACCGATGTCGCTCATGGCTACATGCTACATGCTAAAGAGTTACAGGGCTACGTGCTACATGCTAAAGAGTTTCAGGGCGACATGCTACATGCTAAAGAGTTACAAGGCAACATGGTACATGCTGAAGAGTTTCAGGGCTACATGCTAAAGCGTTTCAGGGCTACATTCAACATGCTAAAGAGTTCCAGAGCTACATGCTACATGCTAAAGAGTTCCAGGGCTACATGCTAAAGAGGTTCAGGTCTGCATGCTACATGTTAAAGAGGTCCAGGGCTACATGTGCCATGCTAAAGGGTTTCAGGGCTACATGCTAAAGAGTTCCAGGGCTCACTCACCAGTGATGCCACAGACTAAACATGATTAAAGTCTGATTGATACTGTCATTAACAGCGAGATGGAGCGTGTGGCGGCAAATGGCAAGTTCAGTCCTTCAGTGTACAGTACGCATGGCACACTGCATAGGTAGACACATTGCATAGCGACACACTCTGCTATTCGTGCTGTAGACACAGTAGTATACTGGAACTTTCACGGCTGTTGGAGGTGTAGTGTAGTGTCAATGCAGAGGCTGTGGGGAAGTGGTTCGCGTCAACACATAGCTTCACATATCGTTTGCAGAAGGTTTGAATTAGACATAAGTACTGGTGTCAGCATCGGCAAGTAGCTAAAGTTTAGAACTTGCACAAGAAGCAACATTTTCAATTCAACTTGTCATGTTGACTTCTTATGTGCACAGTTGTGTGTCATTTAAGTCGAACAGTAGGAATAGCCGCAACAAGTGCAACAGCTGGTGGCTCCATGTTTAGCATTGAGGTGCTGCAACAGATTTGAATTCCTTTGGTGATCTGTGAACTCTTTCTTCATATTTTCCAGAACTCTTATCCATACTCCCATCAAACAGTTTTGTAAACTGAAATATTTCATCCATCAGGCCAAGCAACACTCTCTCTCTCTCTCTCTCTCTCTCTCTCTCTCTCTCTCTCTCTCCCCCGCTCTCTCTGATCAGGTCTCATCATGTCCACCCTCACCGTCATCATCCTCATCACTCGCTTCCTGATAGATACCTTCTGGATTCAGGGGGTCCTCTGGACCACCGAATGCATTCCCATCTACGTGCAGTTCATGGTCAAGTTTTTCATCATTGGAGTGACGGTTCTGGTGGTGGCTGTTCCTGAAGGTCTTCCTTTGGCAGTCACCATATCTCTGGCTTATTCTGTGAAGGTCTGTTTGTACATTTTGATATCAAAGTAAATAGAATAGAATAGAATAGAATAGAATAGAGCTTTATTCCTCCCCAGGGGGAAACACAAACTTACAACGGCTCAAGGTAAAAAGGTGCAGAAATTATAAAATTAAAGAATTTAAATATGTAAACATATGTAAATATCTAAACAAGAGCAAAAAAGAGCACAAAAAAAGAATAAGTAAAAATTAAAAATAAAACAATCCAGTAAGAAAAGAAATCCTCTAAAAATAGAGTAAATTGACAGAATTGATATACACATGGTGTAGATAGGTAGAAACTGAGATGTACTCAGTGCAGATAGAACCGGTCCATGAGAAGAATGTAGGACATTTACAGTGAGTTGTTAAATATCATAACAGCTGTTGGGATGAATGACTTCCGGTAGCGTTCTGTTTTATGACTGATGACTGTCATATTCAAAAACTGTTTGATATGACAGTGAGCGAGGGGTTCAGCTCTTGCACTGCTCCTCTTTCGATGGAGTAGTGAACCCAATGAAAAACTTTTGGCAATTGAGTAACTTTCCACCTTTCTTTTCTTTGTCAGAAAATGATGAAGGACAACAACCTGGTCCGACATTTGGACGCCTGCGAGACGATGGGCAACGCCACTGCCATTTGTTCAGACAAGACGGGCACACTGACCACCAACCGCATGACGGTGGTGCAGGTCTACATCGCAGACCATCACTACCGAAAGGTGCCAGAGTCGCAGCTCATCCCGCCCAAAATCTTGGACCTGCTTGTTCGGGGCATCGCGGTCAACTGCGCCTACACCAGCAAGATTATGGTGAGCTGTAAAAATAGCCATTCATTGAGGAGTTAAGCATGGGCCTGAGAGGGCAGGGCTGGTTTGGAGAGCTGCCACTGCAGCTCATCTGGTCACCGCTTCCTGGATCCACAGGTCAAAGGGCACAAGGAAGACAAACAGGTTCAGATCAGACAGGAAGACAGCAGCAAGCACACTATTTCTTTGTCTCCAGTCGCCTTCGATTGTTAGTAATGTTCATGATTAGTCTGGTTTTATAGTACAGTGGTTTATCCTGGTCTCTGGAACAGCAAAGGGATCATTAATAAGACTTTTAGATATTTAGACACAAAATTCACAAAGATCTTTGACTGCACAGACGTTTTAAAGCAATCAATAAATCCAGCTTCTGTTAAACATACAATAGATTTATATATGCAACTTCAACACTTTTAGTGGTACAAGTTGGTCAATTATCTAAAATAGCTATAACAAACATCAACTAAAGAAAATAACTCGGTTTCAAGAAGGTAAAAATAAAGATGATAGGTGAAAGAAGCAAGACAAATAAGCAGAAGCAGTTACTGAAAACCATAGACATTTATATTTTTACCTGTGTGTGCTCGGACTGTCAACAACATCTCTTGTTGGTCTATTCTGGCCGGGTCAGAGGGAGAGAGAACATCCTGGGTCAGAAGGGAGCCAATTACATCTGTAAGGTTCCATAGGGAGGAGCGAGAATGCAGCCGTCTGCTGAGTGGATCAGTAATGATCGTCACTCTCGACAAGCCAGCCATATTATTATAATAGCTCATTGGCTCTATAAACCCTCCCATTGTTGTTTGCATAGCCACTTTGTTCTCACTGGTTGTTTTGTTAACTGAGTTTTTTTAAATGTCGGTGCTGCACTGCCCCCCGGTGTTCCGACGAGTTGCAGGCGCTCCTCTCCATAACCGGAGGGGAGGAGATTGATCAGGAGATGGACACTGATGTTCACAAGGAGAACGTTTTCCAGACTGTGTCACAGAGAACGGAGGCTCACGGCTTTACTCACGAGCCTGAGCAGTGCTGCACGAAATGAGTCCAGCACTGATCCCGCTTTTACTCGTAATGATGTCACATCCTGTGTCATTATGCTGTCGTTCACAACTCTGCCTACATTTTGAGCAGTGCTCAGACAACTCCTCCACGGACAACTCGTCTACAAAACTGCAAACCCAGACGACTCATCCTCGTGATTCTGGACAACTCGTCCTTGACTATTTGTTTCAGCATTACTGATTTGAAGGATTGGATTTCAAAGTATATTTGAAACATTTGGAAGGATTATTAAGTGTATTTGACACAAAAACCCGAGGCAAATCATTATGTTTGACACAAACACAGAAAGGTTTTTGTCATGTTTTCCTCCTCTGAACTGTTGTAAGATTTATTGTGGTCGCCACCATCTTGGATGTTTTGTGCTCTGCTATTGGACCAGCAGCTTACATGTGACTCAAACTCATCACGCATGACAACAATATCATTCCGCCTGTAAAGATAGTACCGACTTTAAACACTGGTTTTAAAACAAAACTTCGGGATTGCAAATGGAGAACTTTTGACATTGAGCTCAAGACTGATGTATCTTTGTGATGGTGTAAAGACATTGTAGTGCCCGCGATGTCGTAGCTGACAGCTTTGAGTGATGCGTTCAGGTGCATCACGTAAGAGCAACTTCCGACAAATTAATGAGCTGTGGGGCTCCTACAGCAGCGATGTTACAAAATAAATATGATTAAAATATGACTGATAAAGTCATTATGGAGTTGGGACATGCAAAGCACACAGCAGTGCCAAAGTTTCGGGGTGGGGGGGGCGTCATGTGTGCAAAGAAGACCATTCTGCATGAGAATAAAAAGCCATATGATCCCATACTAAATATATATGGACACATGCTAGACATATGAAACATATATAAAATATCAATAACAAATAATATGGAAAAGTACATTGTAAAAGATTTATTTTCTTTAAAAACAATTGCATTTTGGGTATCCGTTTACATGACAACGGTGCTAAGAACCACTGAAAATGTAACTTTCTGAAAACGGTACCCAAAGTGGGAATTTTCAAAAATGCTCCGATTATGTCTACGTGGAAATGTGGGACAATGTTGGAAACCGAAACTATTGGGGCGGCACGGCTCAGCATGGCTTGGTTGGTAGAGTGGTAGAGCAGTCGTCTCCCAATCGGAAGGTTGCAGTTTTGATTCCCTGCCTATGTGCCAAAGTGTCCTTGGGCAAGACATTGAACCTCAAACTGCTCCCATTCGAGTGGCAGCACCTTGCACTGATGAGCCATGTAAAGAGCTTTGGGACTGCTCACACAGCTGAAAAGTGCTATAGATAGTTCAATAAGAACAGTTTCCTCCAGAGTGTCATGACTCCTCGTCCATATTCTCTGGGAACTGATAGTTTTATTTTGATAGTCACTGTAATAACAATCCAACTTGGTGGTCTGTCCACTAGAATGTCCATGTTGTTTCATTGTTAATGTTTAGAGCGTATTCTTTCTCCGTGTGTGTGTGTGTGTGTGTGTGTGTGTGTGTGTGTGTGTGTGTGTGTGTGTGTGTGTGTGTGTGTGTGTGTGTGTGTGTGTGTGTGTGTGTGGGTGGTTGTATTATAAAAGCAAACAACAGCACCACTAGTGGCCCAACATGCTCACAACATTGTTTTGAGCATTTTTTTCAATTTCTTTGTGTAAACGGATGTCGTTTTCAAAACGATGCTGTGTGAGTGAGAAACTTTTCTGAAATGAAAATGCAAAATTAATGTGTAACCTGGGAACCCATCCAGGTTGTATCCTGTTCTCGCCCATAGCAAGTTGGGATTGGCTCCAATGTGGCGCAACCCTACATAAGATTAAGTAGTATAGAAAATTAATGTTCATCCATCCATCCATCCATCTGGATGGATGGGTTGGTCTGTTTCAGAAACAATTCAGTCCATAAGACCAGCAGTACAGTCCTCCAGGCTGAATTGTTTTGCTTTTAAAATGATTAATGCAGTTTAAAATCTTGGACACAGTGCAACAAAACAAATGAAGAAACATACATTTTGTTTAATTCTGATTAAATAAGATGTGTTTAAATCATGTGTTCAAAAGCTTTTCTTAAGTCACACAGGCTTCTACTCTATGTGAGCATCTGTTGACCACAGACATGATTTCAGCACTGATTTCAAACTGAAGGTACAAGAAGAGTATTAATCAACTCTCACTGTATTTCTGGGTTTTGAGGTTATTTTATGGGGCAAAACAGTAACTAAACAAAATGAGATAGGAGTAAAATTACAATCACTGGACGCTGCTTGCTCTTGTACCTAGCATGTGTCAAAATAACAATTTCCACACAGCTGCTTGTTGTTCATGTTTAAAATGGTCTTATTGATGCTGGTCTGAGGCTAACACTACACAGTTGTCTGTTCAAGAACCTTATTTGTCCTCAAAACAACTGAAATCTGTGGAACATTTTCTGTGCTGTTTCCTCCAGCCTCCGACCAAGGAAGGTGGGCTGCCTGGACAGGTGGGGAACAAGACTGAATGTGCCTTACTGGGACTCATCCTTGACCTTCGCCAAGACTACCAGAAAATCCGCATGGAAGTCCCAGAGGAGAAATTCCACAAGGTCTACCCCTTCAATTCTGTGAGGAAGTCCATGAGTACCGTGCTAAGAAACTACGACGGCAGCCTGCGGATGTTCACCAAGGGGGCCCCTGAGATCATTCTCAAGAAGTAGGTTGGCTCAGTCTGCCTTTACGCCCTCAGACTGCCACCGTGTGACTGTGTGGTGTTCTTTCAGGTGCTGTAAGCTCATGACGGCCAGCGGTGAGGTCAAAGTCCTAAGGTCTCGGGACAGAGACGACCTGGTGAAGAACGTAGTGGCAGGCATGGCGTCGGAGGGCCTGCGGACCATCTGTCTCGCCTGTAGGGACTTCCCCGCTGCTGACGGAGAGCCTAACTGGGAGGACGAGCAAAACATCATCACAGGCCTCACCTGCATCGCTGTGGTCGGCATTGAGGACCCAGTCCGACCCGAGGTACAACACCCAAATACTTAAGAATAAGCTGTCACTGCACAAAATAGCCTCTCTAATCAAAACAATGACTCATGTCACAAAATAAAAAATTTTTTTTAACCAAATTCCTATATTCACACAGAAACCAGATAAAGTTCATCCTTAAAGGGCTCATACTATGCTAAATTCACTCTCTACTGGATTTCCAACAGTAATAATTGTCCCCCTACCTGGAATGACGCCTCAGAAGTGAAGAAAGTGTGTCCTCTCTCTCCCTGGCTTGTTCAAGGTTTTAAAAAGTGTGTTGCTCCAACCAGCCAATCAGAAATCAAACCCTATATAGTGTCATCGGGGGTTTAGTCAATTACACTCAAGGTAGGCTCCTCCCCTTTGACTCTTCTCACAATCAGGCAGCTTCTTCTGAATCGAGCCGCTGGCACACTGGAATGCCCCGAGCCAACATTTGTGACTGGGGCCCATGTTAGAAGTACATTCAGTTTGCATAATGGCCCCATGTCAAATACCTATGTGGTACCCATGTATGTTGCCCAGTCTGCAAACATTACCCATTATTTACCTCACGAGGACCCATAAAGGAAGCCCACATAAGGGAACCTATACGGAACACTCTGGGTTTGCCCATTAGGGTCCCTTATAGTCTGTCCATTGTTAGCCAATGCCCACTTGGTACCCAAGTACCCCAGCTGTAAACCATGTGGGGCCCAAAGACACGTTTGTGCCGGGCCGTATGTCCATACACTTTCAATTGAACATCTGTAGAAGGACACCAGCAGCTCCTTGCCTCGGGTGTTGTTCTTCAATAAGAAGAAGAATTGAGAGGTGATTTGAGAAGATGGGACAAGAAACACAGAAACAACTGAACTCGTTTCATTAAACAGGCAAACAGTAGTCAAAAAGGCAAAATGAGGGCAGTCTGGATGCTTGCGACTGCCAACTCATGCATAAAAAATTGTGAATGTGCTCAGTAGAGGTCATCATCAACACTGAGACATTGTTTCTTCAGCGTTTCCTCTGTGATTTATTCAGGAAGCTCAGCAGCTCTGATTTCTCTCTTCGATGTTCCCGGCAGGTCCCAGAAGCCATCAGGAAGTGCCAGCGTGCCGGGATCACTGTCCGCATGGTGACTGGAGACAACATCGAAACCGCTCGTGCCATCGCCACCAAATGCGGGATCTTACATCCTGGAAGTGACTTCCTGTGTCTGGATGGAAAAGAGTTCAACCGACGGATCCGCAACGACCTGGGCGAGGTCCGCCTGAATCACAATTCTGAACTCCTCTGTCGACCTCATCGTGCTCCGTCTCCAGTGTCTCCAGTGTCTTCTGTCTTTTTCTCTGCAGATAGAACAGGAGCGCATCGATAAGATTTGGCCCAAGCTCAGAGTCCTCGCTCGATCGTCTCCAACAGACAAGCACACTCTGGTCAAAGGTTAGTTTGAAGTCAGGTCACAGAGGTCCTGCAGGTAGAGGAGGTAGAACCAAGCCAATGGAAATAAGGCCAGCACTAACAATTAAGACTATTTTTGTTCAATTTGGACAAAGTGGGGGCGGGGCTGTGTGAACTTAGATTGTCCTTTCAAATACTGTTTAATATGTGAAAAACCAAAACAGCACTAACAATTGGGACTATTTTCATTGAGTGTCATGTGGGGTGGGGGGCCAGCGTCATGATGGCGGAGAGCATGTGGTAACTCGTCTTGTGCTGACGTGTGCGCCTCGTGCGTGTTCCAGCTCGCTAATCACTATCCGTCATATTTTAATCATATTTAGCGTCTAACATTGCTACTGTCTGAGCACCACAGCTTGTTGAAATGTCATGATGCACCTGAATACATCAGTCAAATGTATGTCAGCTCCTGTAGTTATAACTGGACAAACATCGTGCTCATACAAAAACTCTCTTTTTTTACTGAAACAGTTCAGAGAAATGCATTTCTGACAGCACAGGAGGAGAAAAATAAACTGTGCAGTTAAAAAGTTAAAACGCCGCTTCACTGACGTGTGGCTGCTGTGAGGGGGCGTGGCCTGTGAGTTTGGCAGTGTCTTTTGGAGTATGACGGCTTCAAAAAGGGAGTATGCAGGGGCTTTAATCCTCAACTCACCACAAGAACTTTGGGGTGTTGCAGTTTGGCTCAAGAGTGGCTTTCCCTAAAAAGCTGTGCCCACCATGGAGGTGGCCAGACCGCCGCCTGAGGACCCAAACAAAAGAGAAAAAATAGTAATGGAAACTGTTCTGCTCATCCAGTGGGCTGAACCTGTGCTGGGTTGTGTGGCTCCACTTTAGCCCCGTTTCCAGCTCACAAAAAGTGCTGGAATGGACCGGTATAGTCCGTTATGGTTCAGGTTTCCACCGCAAGAATTTGTGACTTTCCGGAAACAACCACTCCAAAGGCGGTCGCTTTTCCACTTCCCCCATGTCAGGGTACCTGGCACCATGGAACTGGTCTGAGTTTGAGGAGCCGTCTGCTGATTGGTCAGTGATTTACTACACGCCCTCAATATTTTAATATGTTGGTTGTATGAATCCTCTGTTGTCAGTGTGGTCAGCTTTGCTCTGGTTGTTTTTTTGTTTTCTTTGCTGCTCAACTTTCGTGTTGGTCGTGAAAGAGCGGACGTGAGGCAAGGGGAGACTGGGGCTCGGGACTTTGCGATGAATTGCGTCCGCGCTGCCGGTGGTCGGGCAGAAGGCGCAGTGCGGGGACGGACCGTGGACACAATGCAAAGAGACACTTGGAGCGGCCTCCGTGTTCCGGCATGGAGCTGCCGGAGCGTGATCCATGCCGGAGCAGCCAGCATTTGAGCAGAAAGCTAAGGGCTCCCGTGTCCCGGTGCAGCTCTGTTCCGTGGCCAGCCGGGGCGCGCTCGAGTGCGGGGCAAGTCACCGGAGCGTTCGCTCTCGGTACCAACACTGAAGTTGCAGCTGCACCTCTGTGGCTGCAAAAAATAAAAGTTAACAAAACAACTAGTGCAAAGTGGAGGATGTAAACAACAACAACAGAGGATTCATAAGATCCTGATCTTCCGCCTGGCTGAGACGACTGTTGTAACGTCACGTACGTCACGTATCTGCGGAGCTCTAAGTCCCGTCTACTTTTTAACCTACTTTCTGCAGTGGCAATGGGTATTTGGCTTCAGTTATGCTTTGCCGTACTGCTATGTAACGCTCCGTTCTGTCCCTGCACTTTTTGTGCGATGGGAACACAGCTTTAGTGCATTTTTTTTCTTTCCCGACGTAGCAGAGGCGTCTGTCTCTGAACTCGTTCTGTTGAGAAAAGGCCTTGCGCGATTAGCTTGCTTTGGTTTTCTAGCCGAGGTTAGAATTTTGGACACCTGTGATGTCCGAGTCTGTTTCAACCAGTGATTAGTTGGATGTAAAGCGCTGTATTCACGACTGAGGGCCTGTCCACACGAGAATGCCGGTTCACGTAAAGGAGCCGTTTTTGGTGGATTACCCACGCAAGGCAGAGTTTTGGGCTCCGTTTACACAACGTTTCACGTGACGACACCTAATCCGTTAAAAAAAGGAGTGTTTACACTGCAGCAGACACAGAGACAACGATGTAGTTAGTATGCTGGGCCACAGGAGGGCGCTGTTGCTTGATTTTGTAACAAATCCACACAGACGTGTGCAGAAAACAAAGCGCTATAAATGTGAAGAAAATGGAGAGAACCTGACATCCGTACGGACTGATGACGCATCGGATGCTATCAGGGGAGAGTCTCAATTATTAAACTACTGATATGGACAATAAAACTACAATACTGACCGTGAGTAATACCACTGTGGGTCGGCCATGTTTGTTTTCAAGGGATGGAAGGGAAGGGAGGGGGAGAGATGCACATGCGCAGTAACAGGCTCTGTAGCCTCCAGCAGTCTCTGCAGGAGGGGAGTGGCCGTGAAATAATCTTTCCACTTTGGGAACCGGATTAAAAACTTTGCAGATACAGTGCATTCACACACTGGTGCCGCGTAAACGAGACCCCCAACAGTGAAGAAAGTTTTGTGGATAGACTTGTAACCATTGTTGTGTAGAAAAGGGCCTGAAAACATTTTTGTCCAACACGGGTCCCAGAGTGGGGAAATTCTAAAACTCTGGCTCGGCTGTGAGGGGTGGACGGCAAAGACAATTATCTGTGGAAAATGAGGAAGTCATCACCCTCACGGCAGCCGTGATGTCATCAAATAACCACAATCAGGAACGACAAGCTCTGGTGGAGCTGCAGAAGCTACTGACGCTAGCAGCAGGAGGAGCAGGAGCATAGACCTATAGATCTCAGAGTTATGTATACAAGTCTCTGAGCAGGAGTCTAAATTTCTATGTGCTCTGCCTCGAAATGTCTCTATTCTCTTTATTTTACAGCATTTGCTCATTTTATATCTTTGTTATTCCATTTTGCATTAGCATTTTATAAAAACAATCACATTAATCCTTGTTCCCTAAAACCCTATTATCAACAACTTTTCTTGAAAAGAAATTGATGAGAAAACCTCCATACCAAAAGTATTTGTCCCGTGGTTGCAAGATTTTCTCATGAGAACCTGCAACAGAAATTATGTTCATTTCATTTCATTTGATAAATGTAGTTTTTATTGTAAAAACTTAAATGCAATGTTTAGTTTTAATCTCACTAAAATAGTTCATACCTCAGTGGACAATTCTGGACCAGCAGGTGCTCACAATGAAAAATAGTGGACGGTTTTCTTTGAAAGTTGGTGCTCTTTCGTGGCAGCCTGCATGTGTGACGCTCGGCTCCCAAGAGAGACCGCTTGGCGGATTCCGCTGTGCAGTTCAGCACAGTACAATATGGCTGAGCGGACCCAGACCTAAATCTTTTGCTTGGATCCACTGCAGAGATTTCGGTGCTATCCACCACTTTTATCCATGGAAACACATGAAAAGCCCATACCATACTGTATACCATACCGGCACATACTTCTTTTATATGTCTCTTAGCTTTGGTATGTTTGAGCTGAATACCTTTCACTGGTTCTCTCAGGGATCATCGACAGCACGGTGGTGGAGCAGAGGCAGGTTGTCGCAGTAACTGGAGATGGGACCAATGACGGCCCCGCCCTGAAGAAGGCCGATGTTGGCTTTGCTATGGTAACAACTACTATATGGCACCAAATACCAACCAAGTCTCTGCTAGATGTTCGTGAAGTAGAGGGACTGACGTGATTCTGTTCTGTGGTTTGCAGGGCATCGCAGGGACGGATGTGGCAAAGGAAGCGTCCGACATCATCCTGACAGACGACAACTTCAGCAGCATCGTGAAGGCCGTCATGTGGGGCAGGAACGTCTATGACAGCATCTCTAAGTTCCTGCAGTTTCAGCTCACGGTCAATGTGGTCGCAGTCACTGTGGCCTTCACCGGCGCCTGCATCACCCAGGTGAGGGGCGGAGGGATCACATCAAGCTTTTTAAACCTCACTAGGTTAAAAAGGTCGGTGAGCAAGAAAAGACGAGAAGGATCAATAAGTTCTTGGTTGTCTCAAACAAAAGGCCTGAATGGTAGATGAAGGAGTTATCTTCTGGTGTCTTAGAGCGTGTTCACATTTCCCTGTTTGATCCGGGCCAGAGTTCTCTTCAGGGAAAATCTGTTTCGTTTGGGTGATGAGCACACACCCACAAACTCTAAACCGGAGTCTATTGTCTGGTCGGAGCATTTTTAAAAAGTTCCACCTTGGAAACCATTTTCAAGGAGTTGAATTTTCAAGTGAATCTCAGCACCATTGTCGTGTGAACCAGGGTCCCCAACCACCAGGCTGCAGACCAGTACCAGTCCATGGATCATCTAGTACCAGGCCACAAAGAGATAACACAAATGTTTATTTAAATGTTCAAATGTACATTCAAAGTTACTCTACCAGAAAAAATCTTTACAATGTACTTCCCATAAAAGGTGTCCCATCTGCATGGAGAATAAAGCAAATCACAAAAACACCAGATGTTTTGGGAAAAGCAGCCACTTTTTTATAGCGCTGCAGCAGAATGTTTCGTTTAAAGCACCAACAGATATCACCACCATTCTTGTTTGAAGGCCCGTTTAGTGAAAATGCAAAACTTTCATTACATTTATGGGGTCCGTTTACACAACTACAGTGATGAAAACAAAACTTTTTGATAATAGTTCCCAAAGTGGAATTTTTTGAAAACGCTCTCACTCTTGTCGTGTCATCAGAGGAAAACGCAACTATTTGAAAATGTGCCGCTCTGTATGTGTGCAGAGGCTGGAAATGCTGCAGCTATAGTGCGATAGTACGATAACAATAAAGACTTGGCTTATCCTTACAAGAGTGTCATGACTCCCGATCCATCTTCTCCTGAACTTGGTAGTTTTATTTTGACAGTCCCCTTAATAACAATTCAACTTGATCGACCACTAGAATGTCCGTGTGCTCTCATTGCTAATGTTAGTATCATATTGTTCTCTGCTGCATGTGTGTGTGGTTCCTTTACTAAAACAAACAACAGTGCCAAGTTGTGGCCGGATATGTTAACTGCATTGTTTTCAACATTTCTGGCATTTCCATGTAAATGGACTTTTGTGGGACATAATTTTGCTGTGTAAGCACAACATTTCTGATACAAGAATGCAGAAATTAGCTGAGTTCAGAAAATTGCGCATTCAATAAATTCATTAGGGATTCTTGGTTTTGTTGCAGACTACTTCCTGGTGATTTCACAGTTTTTCAGTGTATTCCTGTCTTCTGCCGTGACATATGGCAGATGTGTCGGTGGTCTGTGGACTCACACTCCTCGTCGCGGTGTGTGTTTTCAGGACTCTCCTCTGAAGGCCGTGCAGATGTTGTGGGTCAACCTCATCATGGACACCTTCGCCTCGCTCGCCCTGGCCACCGAGCCGCCCACTGAGGCGCTGCTGCTGAGGAGTCCGTACGGCCGCCAGAAGCCGCTCATCTCCCGCACCATGATGAAGAACATCCTGGGACACGCCATCTACCAGCTGACCACCATCTTCATCCTGCTCTTTCTCGGTCAGTCAGCTTTTGGCAGGTTCTCTCTCAGAATGCTCAGACCAGCAGTGTGAACCTGCTTCACATGTGATGAGCAGCATTCTCACTCACAGCAGATAAATCCACGACACATTCACCACTGAAGATGAATGGATGATTCAATCATATTTAGAAGAAAACAGCTTGTGGAACGTCTGGTAAAGTAAAGACTTGATAAATGATGAGGCGACTGTGGCTCAGCTGCAAGGTTGCAGGTCCAATCCCCATCTCCCCCTGTCCATATGTTGAGTGGATAAAAGATTAATTTTGAGTTTCAGTGTGAGACACCAATCCCAACCATAACCTTCACCATTAGTAGAATGTGATGGAAGCACTATAGATAGCAGGATTTAAAACATGGCAACCAGATATACTAATATGTCTCATTGGGGCGTCGCAAATAACCAGGAGAGTTATTTATCTTTATGCATAAAAACGATTTCTTTCTCAGACTATTAAAGTATTTTCTACTATTACTACTACTACTATAATCAAAATACCTTAATAGAATAATGTTTGAAATGCAGTCAAGATGCTGAAAATGTCCACGGGTCAATACAACCATTGTTGGCCCTGGACTCAGAGAGACAACTAGACATTGACGTGAGGACAGGGTCCAGTCTGGGATCCACTACGCATTTCATATCGCCTCCAAAAACAAGGAGGTGACTCTTCAGTGAAGGTAGGCGCTCAAAAAGCTTGTTCATGATGTGTGGGTCATCAGAATTAGGGGCGTATGTTTTTATTTATACAATGAAAACATGAAATAGTGTCACTACAACAGTTTAGCATCTCTGGTTTTTGTCTGATATCACCTTACAGGTTGAAAACTGGACTGATTTGCTGATCAGAATCGCAACACCCCGAGCTTTAGAATAAAAATTTGGGCAAAACACCTCAGAAACCCAGGCTCAATTAAGTCTGACCTGATCTTTGGCGTGCATGTGAGTTTCCTGCAGAAACACTGAGTCAGCTCTAAGTCTTTTTAAATGAACTTTTAATATTCCAGCTTAGAAATATCACAGAAAACCCAGTGCATTGGAGATCAGAATTAGCTGTATTATGTCATCTTATGTCAAATTCCATGAGATGGACAGAATGTGGATCTCGCCTCCTCACGGTTGGGAAGAAGCAAAGGAGACAAGAAAAGATGAAGTAGAAAAAACCCAGCAGACCAAAACATGACCTGTCCTCCTGCTGCAGAGCGTGGTTCACCTGCTGCACTGCACAGGACAGGAGGAAAACCAAAGTTTAGTGGGATATCACACTACTTCTTCTCAAAGACACAGCAGCCGACTTCAGAAGAAGGCCCCATCCATCTCTAATGACCCCACCCACCTGTCCCCCCCTACCCCTCCAGTAAAAGATACCGGGCATTAAAGAACTCTTTAATTAGGACATAAAAAAGAAAAGCACTTGGGAACAGTACATGAACTAATTTTGAAGGTTTACTGTGATATTTTAAAAAAAATTATTTGTGGTTAGGGTTCGGGCCCTCCCCTCCATTATCACTGCTCCTAAACCCTCATCCAACTTTGAACTGATGATTTTGCACTGAACAATTTGTGCCGCTGCTGAACCCCCCCCGTTTGCACTACTTTTGTAATTATTTTTCTTTTACTTTTGTTTCTCCGAGTCTTGGTCTTTAATTTTTAATAGTTGATATTTTATTTTCTTCACAGTTGTGTATTTCACCCTGGTGTGAGTTAAATGGTAAATGGGCTTCACATGGTTCATCACATTCACCCATTCACACACACGTTCACGCACCAATGTGCGAATGCGGCCATACAAGGCACTGTCACTCCAATGAGAGCGGTTTGGGGTTCAGTGTTTTGCCCAAGGACACTTCAGCATGCGGGCAGGTGGAGATGGGATTTGAACCTGCAACCTTCCGATGCCAACATTTCACTGCTGCTAACGCTGTGTTTCAACATTGCTACAGAGTGACAACAATGCTCTATTCTATTCTATTCTATTCTATTCTATTCTATTCTATTCCTATAATGGAGTCACATTTTAAACCCATTTCCCCCCACAGGAGACGTCATCTTCGACATTGACAATGGCAGGAATGCCCCGCTCCACGCCCCGCCCTCCGAGCACTACACCATCATCTTCAACACCTTCGTCCTCATGCAGATATTCAACGAGTTCAACGCCCGCAAGATCCACGGCGAGAGAAATGTCTTCGAGGGCGTCTTCAAGAACCCCATCTTCTGCTCCATCATCGTGGGAACGCTCGTCACACAGGTGACCTCTGTGGGGGGGGGGGGGGTTGAGTGTTGAGTGTTGAGCAGTTTAAACAACCCTCTGTTTGCTCCATCTCCCCTACAGTTTGTAATCGTGCAGTTTGGAGGGAAACCGTTCAGCTGTGTGAGTCTGACCATGGAGCAGTGGCTGTGGTGCATCCTCCTTGGTTTCAGCAGCCTCCTGTGGGGACAGGTGAGGATTCGCTTTTTAACCTGCGTCTTACACCGCAGTCACAGGTCGTATGGCAATACCGATGTTGGTCCCCTGTCTCAGATGGTGTCCTCCATCCCCACCAAATGGCTGAGGTTCCTGGCCACGGCAGGCCACGGCACGCAGCAGGAGGAGATCCCCGAGGAGGAGCTGGAGGAGATGGAGGACCTGGATGAGATCGACCACGCTGAGATGGAGCTGAAGAAAGGCCAGGTGCTGTGGTGCCGCAGCCTCGGGCGCATCCAGACGCAGGTACACGTTGTCGGATACACAAGTCATTATCTTATTGTATCACAAACCTGCTACTTCTCGTCTTGATACTGCAGTACCAGCAGTAGCAATGGGGGCAGTGTTGAGTTTAGGAGAAAACAGTTCTAGCAGAGGGTCTATAACACCTGACGCACCTCCTCAGATCATGTCTCCTTCTCAATAGCAACGTCAGTCCTGTGGCGCCATCAGAGTTATATGGTCGCTGAAAAAAAGAGCAACTCTTCACATTTAGCCAGAATGTTGATTTAGAACAATGCCCTCTGGTGGATTGAAGAGTAGATATATGGACGTGTTAAAGCAGTGATGGTTATGCTGTTTGAGGCTCTTTTACCTTTTAACTGTTTTAGTACCTTCACACTGACGTGTGATGAAAATTTCAGTTGACAAACTACCGAACCATTCTTATATTCAAGAAGGTTGAGATAGCATAGATACCATTAAAAATGTGATTAAAAATGCAAATGTACACATAATTCAGTCTTTTCTGCAGAGGTGCTCAGAGCCAAATGCAGCTCCAGACTTGTGTAGCAGTCTCCTGAACTCGTTTGTCACTGTACATTGTTAATGTTACAAGCGTATTGTTTTTCTGTGAGCATGGGTGTGTGGTTTCATTACAAAAACAGCACCCGCTAGTGGCCCAACATGAATACCACATCGTTTTGTAAACATTGCTGTCCAAATGCAAACGTTTCCTAAAATGAAAAAGCAGAACTGATTTGTCTTCACTTGAAACGTTGTCGTGTAAATTGGGTCTACAATGATTCACCACCCCTAGCAATGCACCAAAGTGTCCACCATGTTTGATCTATTGTCTGAGTCTGAGTTGTCTCTCTCTCCGTCTCAGATCCGTGTGGTGAAAGCCTTCAGAGACAGCGTGTCGCCCTACGAGGGCCTCGAGACCCCCGAGTCTCGCAGCTCCATCCACAACTTCATGACCCACCCCGAGTTCCGCATCGAGGACTCTGAGCCTCAGATCCCCATGATCGATGAGAACGAGAGCGGGGACGAGCCCCCCACCAAACGGAACTCCATCCTGCCGCCGCTGACCGAGCTGCCGCCGCTGACCGAGCTGCCCCCCCTCTCCACGCTGCCCACCCTGCCGCATGTCCCCGTGTCCCCGAACAACAACACTTTGGACCGTATCGTACCGCTGCACAAAGACCCGTCCCGCTCCGGCCTGATTCCCCCCAACTCGGCGGGGCTGCCGCCCTGTCCGGGGAGCCCCCTGCACAGTCTGGAGACCTCGCTCTGAGCCCCCGCCCACTTCCTCTTCCCTTGGAACTGTTTGGATGCGAGCAGCGGTGTTGACGTTGTCTCCAGGAATGAAAAACTCTTGTTGGAAGCAGACTCGTCTGAGCAGTTCTCCTCAGGACGCCCCCTGCTGGACTTTTTTCGGCTCCAGGAAGAAGAAATGGTTGCCGTCTTGTTCGGCTCACACAGACTGACGTTTCCTGTTTCAATAGACATTGACTCCACAGTCTTTGTTTAGGATAAGTGTGTTTGTGAGTTGATTGACCAATAATCTGTTCCTGACATGTAAATATCCATGTGGAAGTAGCAAGAGCTCGTTTGAAGGTGGAGCCTTTCCCACGAGCTCAGGTTAGTTTTGTGTCCAGAGGCCTGTACTGTGAAGCAGAGTTCCAGCTCATCCAGGCAACTTGGTCATCAATCAGCTCTGCCAGTAAAAAAAATTGTTCATTTCAGGACGACGTCTGAATGAATGGCACGTCCGGTAAAGTGGAGCCACTTCCTGTATTTTAATCCTGTTTCGCATTGCAGGCCTCCGGTGTTACTTTGAGGATCTGAGACCAGATGTGTAGTGTCACTTACAAACGTGTTTGTTTCTTTGTTTGTAGATAGAACGGATGGCGTAAGTGTTCAATGTTGGGTATCATTCTAGTATCTTTTTTTAAGAAAAAAAGTTTTAGGTTGTTTTAAAAGATGTAAAACCACAAAATATTAAAAGTAAAAAAAAAAAAACAATCTACAATGGGTTTTTTTTTTTTTTATATCAAACTAGACCTTGCTGCTCTCCACAATAATTGTTTGGGAACTTCTGCCTGTGACCTGACGGGGAGTGTGGAGGCCCATGATGCGTCTCTTTCAGGGTAGCAGGTGGTCCTCCTGTGAGGTTCCTGAGATCCAGGTGTCCACACTGTCCACCCCCATCTCAGTCACTCTATCTGAGTCGCAGGCCGTGTTGCCACAGTTACTTTATAAAACTAATCTGATTACTGATGAGGTGAATTTAGCTGGCCGAAGGTCATAGAAAAAAGACTTTGGAGAGGCCTTCTTTGCATGCACATAGAAAATATTTAATACCAAAGTAGTGGCATCAGAATCACAAACAATAGAATGATCTGCGGGAGGAGGTGTCCAATGGGCTTCTCCTCGAATGGAAGTTCTGGCTGGTTTATAAACCGTTCAAAATACGGCTGGACATGTGAGTTACATGTGGTTACATATTCGGTGCAAAACAACTGATATGAAGAGAACATTAGGATCAGCACAAAACATTAATCTTTGGTCAAAGACTCCTGATCATAACTGGCTGAAACATTAATTTTTAGCCTGGATTTCCCCAAAGTCCGGTAAGATATTGCTGATTGCACATATATCGCCCAACTGCTGCAGTGTTTCTGATCACGTACCAGAAGAAAATAATGAGATTTAAGGAATGCAATAGGAGAATAACACAATATACTTCACTGATTACTAGTTACTTCTTTAAAAAGTAACTTAGTTACTTCACTGATTACTCGTTTTTTAAAGTAATAGGGTTAGGTTAGATTACAAGTTACTTTTTAGTTACTTTCAGCAGCTTCCGACCACACCCCCCATCGTCTGAACACAACCAGTTTTACCAAAACCTCTGCTAATCCCTGCCTCCTACCCCTACTGATACATATTTAACCTTTGACCTTCATTCTTTGTTGTATGTATGTCTGACTCATGCTTTTATTATCACACTTTTAATATTATTGCTATTTATTTACCCTGAGATGTAGTTCTAGTCTGTTGTTGCACTATTTGTTTATTTATTTGCACTTCCTGCTCTATGCTACTTTATTTCCCCTCCTCCCAGACAGTCTTTCATTGATTGATTGATTGATTGATTGATTGATTGATTGATTGATTTAAAAGGATTTTTGTTGATGATGGTTGGTTCCAATTCTTTTGTTACCTGAAGGCACTGTTAGAAGGAGTTGGCCTGTGATTGGCTGAGAGTGGAGAAGGGGGCGGGTCAGTACGGACTGCATGCACTCAGAGTCTCTGTAAGTAGTGTGCGATACTCCAAGATTTGGTATCGATCCGATACCAAGTAAATACAGGGCCAGTATCGCGATCCGATCCGATACCGATACCGATACTTTTTAATATACAAGTTTAATGCATCATCAAACTGATAAATCTGGATAAACTTCATGACCTTTATATTTTTTTTTAATATACTTACTTTGCTTTATCGATTAGTTAAAACCTAGGACAGAATTGGAGTTTATAAGTAAACAGAAAATACAAAAAAATCGATTTTCTCCCGTATATTGGAAAGTCTGGATTTTTTATTCAGTGAAGAAAGTGTAGAAAAAAAGCAGGTCTTTCACAGTCATTGCTGCCACGCTTCTTGTCATCGCCTCTGCTCTTGGAGAATCAGCTCAGGAAAACAATAATATAAATATTAGAATAATTATTTAGTAAATTGACTAGTAGTTTAAATATAGTAATTCTACAGAATACGGTTTACAGTTAACACTACGTTAACTGTAAACGTCAATCAAATCCAAGTCATATTATATTCAGCGTATAGTCTCGTAAATCAATTTATTTGAGATAAGATAAGCTTAGACCTTATTAATTCAAACTGGTTATGTTACCACTGTGTCATACAAACTTTTTGCAAATGACACAACTTGCTGTTGTTGAATTTTCAGTTTGAACATGGAGCCACACCGCTGCTCTTCCTCTCTGGCTCTGCCATTCTTCTGCTCTCTCCAGTGGGCTGGTGCTGCTGCCTGGCGCCTGACTCACCTGAAGGTGTCAAATGAAAACAGGAGAGGGAGGAGGAGGAGGAGGAGGAGGAGGAGGAGGAGGAGGAGCCAAGTGACGTGTGCAGCTGCGCTCAGAGCCACACTTGCGTGCAGCGTGCACACAGAGTGGACCTGACACTCATATCGATATTATCGATATTTGTATCACCACTAGTGTCTGTCACAGGATGGAGGAGAATGAAGGAGCGGCTGGTTCTGTTAAATAATAAACCCGCTTTGCAGACAAGAAACTCTTCTTGCGGTTTGCTACCATAGTAACGCACTGTGACTTGGAAAAGTAACTTTAATCTGATTACTGGTTTGGAAAGAGTACCACATCAGATTACTGGTTACTGAAAACAGTGGTCATAGGAGAGTAATGCACTACTGATTAACACGTTTCCGGCATCACTGGTCTCAGGCCACGTTTATTTGTATCCAGGTATTTACAAAACTCTTATATATCCGTGCAATGGGCTTTCATTTACACATGAATGCAGCTACAAGTCAACACAAACAATGTTTTGTGAAAACGCCAGCCACAGTGAGGATTTTGAAAAAAAAAAGCCTTTAAAGAGATTCGCCTCACACTTCTTGACCTTTGGTTTTTTTCCAGGATTTTGATTGGCTATCATGGCTTCATGCTCCTCGTTACACTGCCCCCGACAGTTGTGTGTGTGTGTGTGTGGGTGGGGAGGTTGGGGGGGGGGGTATTGGTATGGGTGTATAGCCATCAAGATCAGGGGGTAGGGACGTGGGTGGTGTGAAATGGGGCTCCTGGGGGTGGGGAGGCTCTCAGTCTCATCACATTGTCTGCCCAAGCTGCCGAACAGGAAAAGGGCCAAAAAAAATGAATAAATAAATCAGGCCAGTAAAATAACCATAACATCCCAACTACCTACATCTGGAGTAGACAGTGATACATGAACAAATAAAGGCTCACTCCAGGGTTCTCTTCAGGGTGTGAGAAGCACAAACCACACGATTCTAAACTCCATTCACAATGAGAAGTGTTTATGGAGTTTGCTAAGTGTTCATTTGAACCATTTCACTATGACATAGTGTAAACTTTCTCTTTCACTGATAGCACTTTGTGTGTGTGTGTGTGTGTGTGTGTGTGTGTGTGTGTGTGTGTGTGTGTGTGTGTGTGTGCGTGTGCGTGTGCGCGCGTGTGTGTGCTTCTATCTGTCATAATGTGGACTACATTCCCCACTTTTCCTCTTCCAACAACGTCACAACCTGTGGACCAATAGCCGAGCATCTTGCAGACACGTGACCCGCAGCGCAGCAGTTTTGAATTGTTTGAGTTTGCGTGTCTGTGTGTCGAAGTTTGAATGTGTTACAGCAAACAGCGAAGCGACAGGTTTGTATTTTCATTTATTGACCACAGCATGACTCAGAATATTCTCTGTACGAACGCAGCTTCGTGTTTGTGCAGTTAGCATTGGAGCTATGTGTCACAGTTCGACACGGACGCACGGCTAACACGCTAACGTTACCGTTAGCATGGCGGCGGGGGACGTTCAGAGACAGAAGCAGATGTTTTAATAACGTTTATCGGTGTGAAGCAGCGGGTCTGATCCGAGTCTGTTCCCCCAGAGAGAAGCACACTCGGCGGGATGGACTGTGCAGCTTCCAGCGGTGAGTAGGAAACACTGGGTGGAGGCGAAATCTGCCTGTTTGTTATCACGGAGTCTCACTGAGCTTGTGTCTCCGAACAGACGCCTTTTTCCTCTCTGATGAGAAGTTTGACTTCGACGTGTCGCTGTCACCATGCAGGTAAAATAAACCCACCGCGATCACCTGCTGAAGAACCCCTCACAAGGCTGTAAACACCCAGCTACTGCTTGACATAACGACAATGCAAGATTTCACATGTCCACAATGAGTTGTGACTTGTTCAACATTGTATTTAAGTTACAGCGGAAGAAGAACTAATAACTTTCGACGATCTCACCATCTGCAGTCTATATTATTATATTCAAGGTCAGTTCAGGCTCACATGAAGCCCAGACTGAGTGTCTGACCAGTGTGACGATAAATAGTCACGTCACTTTTATTTAAGTGCTTCACATAAAATACAAAAAAACCCAGCAAAATAGAGTAAAACAAACAATTCGATTGGCAACAATAATACCAGGCACAGACTGTCAAACATGGTTAAAAGCCAATTAATAAAAATGGGTCTGAAGATTAGTTTTAAAAGTAGATAACTAATGAATCATACTTTATTAATCCTCTGGGGGAAATTCCCTTTGTCTCATTGGTCCATCCTATTTCTGGGATGTAGGGCCACAAGGCGTCACGGGTCACCTGCCATTTGAACATCTGGCCTCTTGGTCAAGGGCCCTCAATTTCCCCGAGGGCCAAAATATGACAAGCAGGCCAAGTCAAAGGCTGGAACATCCAAGGGTTTTTCACACTGTCAGTAAAAGTTGTTTTAATTGCAGATGATTTAGCTGATCCCATTATTACTATTATTATTGTTTATATCATTATCGTTATGAGTAGTAGTAGTCGTCAAGGTAGTTGTAGTAATAATTTAAGTCTCGGATTTTCAAAGCTTGTGTTGAGGATCACATAAAAAAGCTCTCTTGAAAAAAAAAAGTCAGTGCTAAACTACCTATTTAATTATTTGCACACAGAGACAGGAATACACACAGATTTTCAGTTTGTTGATTCTTAGATACCACAATAACAGTATTGCTGTTTTAGTGCCGCATTTGTTTCTGTTCTGCCATTTCACCCATTTATCCTTTTTAATCTGGGTCTGTTTCATTTGAAGTATAAAAACTGCTGTTATTGTATTTTTTTTATAATAATACACCACAGTTAGATTGCCAAATAAACAAAAGTGAATGAATTCTCTCACCAACCAGTAAGAAAACTGACAGATGGGATGAGGGCATCCCTCTGGTGTCCAGCCTGTATCATGTCGTCATGGTCCTGAAGCAGCGGCAGAAAGTCTGGTTCTCGATTCTGCTTTATTTAAGTCAGTGACAAAAACATGCACCAGGGGTCCCTGAGCAAGACTCTTGGCCCCCAAGCTCCTCACGACCCACTTATAGAAGAGATTACTAATCTCAATGTGGTTCTCCTGACTAAATAAAGAGGCGAAGAACACTCCTCCGCTAAACCCTTGTTGTCGCAGTGTTATCCGACAGCTGCTCCTGCGTTCGGGTGCGTTTACACATCAGCACGGTGAGTTACCAATGTCATTTTCCTGGAATTGCTGGCGTAGTGCATCTGAATAGGGTTCTTGAATAGGTGTATTGGTGTGACACTCCTGATATTCATAGAGCTTTTGGCCGCCAGGAAATCTTTCAAGAATTGCCTGGACTGCAGTTTGCAACTTGGCGTGTGTGGATGAGTTGTGATGCATGTTGATGCTTTATACAGCGTGACAGCACTCACTCCCTGCAGCTGCATGCTCCTCTGTGCAACTCTGACATTTCTCTGGCTGTGGCTCAATCCGGGGTGTGTGAACTGTTCAGCAGCAGCTGGCAGAGTAACCTGGCTTGTTGTCCGGCCTGGGTGAACACCGGCGCTCCACGAGACGCACCTGAGACGGTGATTCTCATGTCCTCTGGCGCGCCGTGCGCTCACTCACAGGTTGCGACCTGGGCGTTTGCCCACATTGTTCATAGCGACATCCACAGCTGAATAAAGCAAATTCTCCAGATTTGCCACATTCCTTTATGTTTATGAGAGAAAGTGACCACGAGCAATAACGCACAATAATACTGACAGTGCATAATGACTCCTGGTGATCCGCCACCGTTTCCTGCTCTTAACTTGTAACTCGTGATAAAAGGTGTTGACGGTCCATGACGGCGTGACGCCTCGGTCCTAAATCATGAAATTCAGGTCAAAAACGGGCTCCGCGGTCAGGAATTGAAATTCGTGCCATTCCTGACTTGTCGCTATGTGTAAACGCTCCTTTAACAACTCCACAACTGCTTTTTTCATTGTATTTAAAACTTGATCAACTGTATCAGTTGTTAATGTTTTAGTCATCTCAGCATCAGCAAGTAGTTTCTTAGCTTTGGCAAGGTTCCATGAAACAAGCAATGATGCCATTGTTGCGTTCTCTTCTCCCCGATGTTTGTGACGTTTGTCACCTGCTTTCAATTTGACTTTTGCGGCTGATTTAGCAGAGGAGTCGGCATTAAAGCTGGCGGCATGCAGAAAGTTGAAATGCTGCTTCAGACGATCCATTTACTGACAGCTCTGGTGTGCGTGTTTGCCAAGCATGTGGGTGGAGCTTTAGTATGAGCCGCCAATATAAAACCAAACTGTTCAGTCCAGTCACATTTCAAGTGACGGTTTTCCTGGTGGTCTTTTCCGTGCTGTAGATCACGTTGCTCTTTGTTTATTTTCCACTTACTGACTTTCTGCTGGATGACGGCTGGTTTTGCGGGTCGTGAAATTAAAATCTTTGGACGTCCGAGCGGAGCACGTATTGACGTAATTACATCAGGTGTGCTTCGCCTCTGGCTTATTTCATGACAAAGGTGTGGGATGAGGTCCAAAAAAGGAGAGCGGCAAATTTTAGTTCACAAATTGCACTTTGTTTGACATTGAGGTGCAGCCAATGGGGAGGGGGTTCCATTGAATCCCATGTAAAGCAGCTATCTGCCCTTCTTGGGGTGGCTGATGGCGGATTTTCGCCACACAGCACATTTAGAAGACTTTTGACTCACCGTTTAGCCTCGTATGCATGTTGTAGGACTGTGAAGAAATGTTTTCAAAAGTCAGTCAAAAAGTTATTTTCAACTGTGGTGATTAGAACATTGATATGTTGAATCCAAATGAAGCACAGAGCAGCGGATTAATTGATCAATACTATGTACAATATGGGCTTACATCCGAAGATGAGCAGACCCAGAACAAGAACGTCCCACAGTGTCACATCAATTGACAACATCTTCGCTAATGACATTGAAAACCATACAGTGAGTGGACTATTGATTAATGACATCAGCAATCACCTGCCAGGGTTTTTACAGTATATGATCACAACTATAGAAAAAAAGAAGTAAACCCTGAAGTAAAACAATCACAGCCGAGTGACGACAGAGGAAATCTTTAAAACATTAAAAAATGACTTCATGGCACTAAACTGGGAAAGTGCTTACAAAGAAAAAGATATAGACAGTGCATATAATACCTTCTTGGAAATGTTCACATCATTATATGATAAAAACTGTCTAATTTAAAGGAAATAATATAGCAGAAAACAAAAACACAAGGGTGAAACCTGGATGATTACAGAATGCGTGTAAAAAGAAGAATACACTTTACTGACAATTCATCAAACAAACAATTAAGGAAGCAAAAGGTGAATATAAAAAATACAAGAATTAGTTAACAAACATAAGGGCATGTAGAAAGATTTTAGTAAGTTATTAAGTAATATGAATGGGATATTGGACACATTAAACCATCTTATCAAAAATTATTAAAGACGACAAAGTTATCCTCAATACTTTATTGATAAGGAAACAAAAACAGGATAAGATGGAAGAAATTGTTCAGTTTTAATAAGTGCTTCAGTGAGCGGCATGTTATCGGGCTTTGTGCTGAACTTGGTGATGAAACATGATATTCAGGTGTGATCAAGAAGGGAGACGTGAAAAACGTGCAGGGCTGCGGCCCTTCGGGACCCGAGTTTGACCCCCCCTGCACTGGAGGGACTGTTTGACCTCTGACACCAACTTAAAATTGTTGACAAAGTGTATAATATGGGATGTTTAAGAGGCCAAAATATATTTTTAAAAGTTGAAAACGATGAACAGAAACAAGCAGCGAGGGTTGAATTTCTAACTGGTGTGTCTGTGTTGCAGCGCCGCAGATGACGATGACGAGGTGTTTGTGGGGCCGGTCAGTCACAAGGAGCGCTGTGTTTCTGTGGGCGTGGCGTCGGAGCAGCAGGGCCGCGGCGGCGGCGCCGTGCGGGTGACCTCGTGGAGCCCGTTGACCGACGAGCAGCTGGAGGCCATGTGTCAGGAAGCACACAAGCTCGCCGACCAGCTGCAGAGCGACAAGCCACACGACCAGCCCACCGACGCCGGCGGCAACACGGAGGGCTTCGTCCAGGGCGGCGAGGCCAAGCTGGAGATGCTGGATCCCGTAGGCCGGGTTCTGAGCCCGGTGAAGCGGGAGACCTTCTGTGTGCAGGACAGTCCCATGAAGCAGCTGCCGCCCGCCATCCGGCGCCAGATACTGAGAGGCAGCAGCACCAGGGCAGCTCGCACCAGCAGCACTTCAGCCTCCAACATCTCGTCGGCCCGCCTCTCTGCGGCCAGCGCCTCAACAGCCCGCCTCTCCACCTCAACAGCCCGCCTCTCCACCACCTCATCGGCCCGCCTCTCCACCACCTCATCGGCCCGCCTCTCCACCTCAACAGCCCGCCTCTCCACCACCTCATCGGCCCGCCTCTCCGTCTCCTCAGCCTGCAAGGCCAGCCCCCGGGACGGAGTCAAGGCTCCAGCCAGGCCAGCGCTGCGAGTGAAAGCCTCGCTGGGCGGCGCCGTCACGCTGCCCAACAGGCTGGCCGCCCCGTCAGGCTCCTGTCCAGCCAGCAAGGGCAGAACGGAGAGAACCAGACTGCAGCCGCCAAGCAAAGTAACTGAATAAACCTTTTTTTCCACTTCTAATTTGACTCCACATGCAGGCTCAGTGGAGCCATCTGGTGGTGGCCTCTAGAGCATCATACATGTTTACCAAGTATGTCATGTTTATCAACGAGACGAGAGAAGGAAGTCGAAATGAGCACATGAGTAAACCACTGAACTTCTCCCTCATTAGTCGGCACCAGCAGCTTCTCAGAGGTCATTTCAGCAGATTGAACTCTGTGTTTCTGACTTCAGGTGGCGAGCGGTTTGAAGGGCAGCCCCTCTGTCCGTCGCTCCACTCGGTCTCAGTCATGTGAGGATCTTCTTTGTGATTCGGCCAGCGTGAACTCAGACCTCAGCGACTCCTCGGTCAGCTCCAGCATGTCGGGGAAACGGACCCTTGCTCCGCCCACCAAGGTGACAGTGGTTGGATTGAAGTGTATCGTCTCTCCCACGTGTCATTTAACCACAGACTCACTTTTCTAAACCAGAATTTAAGATGGTAAATTCTTGATGCAAACACTCATCGTCCACACGATGTTGATGCTTGCATTCTTTCTTTTTTACCGGCAGGTTTACACACTTTGTTAGAAAAAGTCTTGACTCAACCTAGATTGAGCTTTACGTCGATTAAACAATGTTCGTCGAGTAACAAACAATCCACTACGGTCGCTTGTTGCAGTTCCCTTCTCCAGTGTCTTCCAGACTTTAAGTCCTGGAAAACTCGATCAAGTCTCATGTTTCCCTGCTGAATTCACACTGCCGGTGACAGTTTTCCTCACTGGTTGTGTCGTCGTCCAGCAGACTGTTGGTGTGAGGAAGCAGACGGGAGGTACAGCTCCGCCCCTTCAGAACAGGAGGAACACGTCCTCATCTTCGTCCTCCGTGTCCAGTTTCAACTCCAGCATGTCTCTGTCCCCGGCTAAAGGTTGGCTCGGTCCTGCAGCTCTGCTCTCCTCCCACAGCTTTTCTTTCCTTCATTGAGCAGAAACATCAATCAAATTTAATAGAAACATCTGTTTCGTGCAGTGTGAAAATGCTCCTCCTGTCTGCTCTCAGGTAAAGTCAACAGTCAGAGTGGTTCTACTGGCCCCGCCCCCGAGAGCGTCAGCCGGGTGGGCCGCCCCGCCGCAGCGCCGCCACGGCCCCCCGCCGGTCGCCGCTCACTGTCTGCCCACTGCAGGCTGCCTGAAGCAGAGTGTGTGAAGCCGCGAAGACCCTCGCTGCTGAAGAGAGCTGATTCCACACCCGCCCAGCCCGCCCAGCCCACCCCCAACCAGAGACTGATGGAGCGGCGGGTGTCCGGCAGGCCGCAGGGCGCGCTGAAGGCCCTGGTACTGCCCACACCTGGCGCAGGACCCCGAACGGCCGCACATGCAGACGGTGAGACGGAGTCCAGGACAAATTCATACTTGATAAGCCTCTAAACTAGAACTGAGCTCATTCAGGCTCTGAAACACGAAGCAGCCCAACGACAAATTAAAATAAAACTAATTGAATAAGAGCAGCAGGCGGTACACGTTGCTCTGTCGGAGGATGATGACATGACCTCTACGATCAGTTTATTCCCAATAAGTATTGATCTTTGTACAAAGATCAGTAAATGTTTTTTTTTTATTGCTGAGGCTTTGTAAAACTGTACAAAGCATCAGCAATATAAAATACCAAAACTCCAGCTTCTGCTCCGCTTTATCTCAGATTTTCAGAAAAACATGAACTTGATTCCATCTAATAAAATCCTAAATGATGTAACATCCAAACAGTTTGACCAAAATCCCTTTTCACCGTTTCAAATAATGAATGTTGGAATTTCTAACGTGCACCTGACCTCCAGCCAACCTTGAGCTATCAATACAAGCTGACTGGACAACTCTTTAGTTTTAGGCAAAGCAACTTACAATTTATTCATTAGTCATTTAATATATAAATGACTTTGCAGAGAGCGAGAGAATCAGTGACTCTATGCGGTATTTCCGGCTTTTAGAGCTGTGAGGCTTTTAATGTCATTCACTTATTGTGTAGATCCTGATTATTCAGTGTTAAGTGGATAATTGCCGCTCTGTGGCAGTGAGCATGAAAAAGTGAAGGATCTTCGTCAGTTGCAGCTCATTCCCCGTCAGCCCACTACGATGTTGAGATATAGATATATATATATATATATGAAATGGAAAATACGTGTACATGCATACAATATATATATGTATGCATGAAAATAGATAATACAGTACATTTTAAAGTTAAATAACCTCTGACCATTTAATAAAATCATAATCTGGTCTCAAATGAAACCGTTCTTAACAAATGTTCCCACTGAGCAACATTCGTCCAAATGACGTCTTTTAGACGTCTTCGGGGAACCAGAATGAAGGTTTTTCTAGTACGTCCTTCCTGGACATCACATGGATGTCCTGCCCGAACGTCCAAACAAGACCTCTGGATGCCGTGACGCTATGAAAGAAAAAAAAAAACTACCACCACCTGGGATTGAACCCAAATCTTTCCTGACAGGTACGACTCCAATCCATGTTTGCTCAGTGGCTGGTCTCTATTAAGGCTTTACCAGGATGTCGCACTCCCAAATATGTCAGCAGCACCAATAATGGATGTTTCAATAGTACAATAAAATAAACCAACCCATCAAGCACATTGTAAAACTAGAGCAGCAGAAACGAGGCTCACATATCGGTGATGCGGTTGTGAAAGCATCAAACTGACATTCTCCTCACAGCTGTGCTGCCGGGAGGAGATTACCAAGAACCAACAGCTGGAGGTGAAGGTCTTTTTATGTTTCACTGTGTTTCGCAAAAGCTTTCATTGAAATTAGCTTTATGTTGAGATGGTAGTAAAAAATGTAACAATTATTGTGGAAAACTCACCTTTTCATCACACATACTCTACGCCTCAATAACTTTTTAAGTTTCTTCTAGGAATATTTGACTGGTTCAGGCCACCACAGATGGTCTGTATGTGGCCCCTGAACTAAAATCAGTTTGACGGCCTGAAACAACCAAGGATGTGAGGAGACGTTCAGACAGTTATGAGTGTTTTCTGACTGTGTCTTGTCTTCAGATGTGTCCAGTGTGCCGAGGCCGACGAGGCTGATGTCTCTCAGCAGCATGGACAGGTACGTAAAGACACTCCACTGCAGCGTTCAGAGTTTCAGCTTCTCGCCTCAGACTTTGCTCAACTCCTCCTCCTCCTTCTCCTTCTCCTCCTCCTCCTCCTCCTCTTCTCTTCAGTCTCCCTCAGAAGGCGCCAGGCGGTCCTCTGACACCCTCTGCTGGCCGCTGTACGTCACTGCAGATGAAGGCGCGCCGCCCCTCCGCCCTCCCCACGCCGGTGAGACGCAGAGTGTCCGCCATCCCATCTCCGCTGTCCACCAACCCCGTCCGCACCGTCAGGCCGGCAGCTGTCTCCGAACCGGACATCGGCTCAGCCGGTAAAGACTGCAGCTTCAGGTAAATTAAAACACTGCAGCAGTGTCGTTTTATTTTTAGTCATTTGGACAAAAATGCTTATTAGTCTTCGTCACGTTTTAGTAATTTCTGTTTGTTTCAGTCTTGTTTTAGTCTAATTTCAGAAAAAAATAAATGAATTTAGGTTGACAAGTGTTGGAAATTGGAATCAAGGTTGAGAGGTTGTAGCAACTTCTTTACAGATTATGAACTCTCGTCTCGACCTTACAGTTAAAGGAGGTCAATGCTGCCATGTTTCACTTAATTGCTTTGTGGCAGAAATCTATCTACATATTTAGATTTAAAGTTTTCATGATTTGATGCCCTACTTCATCATCACAACCATGTCACACAAAAGTAGTGAAAATAGCAGATCTACAAGTTGAGCACATTGTGAGGTTGTCGTTCAGCTATTTTCATTACTGTCTTGAAAACAATCTGCTAAATATTGAATGTTTGAGTCATTTATATCATTTATACTCATTGAGTTTTTTAATGGAGTCACACGATCAGTCCGGGTGCAGACACAGGACAGTTGTAAATTGAACCTCGGGTTAAGCAAAGATAAGAAAATTGTAAAAATCCCAGTCTGGTTCTGTCTTGGATAACGCTGAGAAAGTCTGCAGAAGAAACATCATCTGGTCCAATCTTTTAAACATCGTTATGAAGGAAAGTTTCTGTTATCGTCACTGTCATCATTGAGGAAGCCACTGTACTGTAGCAGCTCTCTGCTGCCATACACTGACATCTAGTGGTGACAGATGGTATGTACTGTATGTTTAAATCTGTAAACCAGAGCAGCCACATATAACAAAACATGACTCATAGCCTGTGAATTATGGTGATGTAAATATGAGTGTTTTTGAAGTGTATCACAGGTGAACAGGTTAAAACCTCTCTGAAGGTCTGCAAGTGTGAATCCCCTTGTTGCCATAACAACAAGTGGAGAGTTAGTTTTACTTTTTTGGTCCTTGCAGCCCCGCTGCCAAACCAGTTGAGGAGGAGGAGCCTGCTGACGTCCCCGACATCCAGCCTTTCCGTCTGGAGGAGGAAGAGGAGGAGTCCTCCTCCGCCCCCCCGACGTCACCCCCCCAGCAGACGGAGAGCCCGAAAGTGAAGGAGCCCAGCCAGGGGGAGCCGGAGCCCGACAGCAACTCCACCAAGGTCCAGCTGCCTGAAGAAAACCATGGCAAGACGAAGGAGGTCAGACAAATGCACCAATCACAACATTCTCCCAGTGGAGCTCTCAAACGTGTTGCTCACTAGTGTTCAGGATATTCAGCTTTCAGAGGAAATATCAGGATGAACCTGAAATGCACTCCAACCCCTGCAGGTGAACTTGATGTGACTCTGAACTTTTCAATGCACATGTTCAATGTTTCACTACTTTTTGATGAAGTTGCGGTTTCAAGGAGCTTAATGTGGGCCTGTGGCCATAAGGCATGATATAGTGTCCAATAAATGATATTGTTGTCAAAAAACATTTTGGGGCCATGCAATGTGAGTGCAAGGATGGTTCCTCCTCCGAGGACTCTGAAGACTCTAAGGCTGACATGGAGGAAGCCTGAGAGGGAGAAACAGACCAGCCAGCTGACTCATTGAAGACGAGAACAAAGGGGAGATGAATGAAGCAGATGAGCAGGAACGGACTTCAAACAATGGAAAAATAAATTTCTCCTCTTGAACAGCAGTGTCCTGCTGAAGCTCCTCCTCCTCCCATTACTGAGAGGAGGAGCTTCTGAACCTTGTCCAAAGACACGCCTGCGTTCCAATGAACCCAGTTAACAAATCAACCAGTGAGCGCAAAGCAGCATTTGTAAACAACAACGGGAGAGTTTACCGCCGATGAAATATTTACATTTTGGACAAGTTGAGAATCAGCAGACAGCTGCTCATGTTCCCTGTTCGTGGTGAACAATCCAACGCTGGTGAATCCTGCTTCACAAAGACATCGGAGGATCAGAAAGCAACGTCGCTATGAACGCCACAAGCCAGTAACTGGATGGTGTCTCCTGCTTCAAACATCATCCACTGGCAGATAGACGACCAAATAGAACATATTGGAATGAAGTTCAAGAAAGTAAAAGTTAGCAGCGCTCATGGGGATCAAACCGACAGCATGCCAGCTGAGGTCACCGCCTCCACACTACACTGGAACAACGTTCGTGACAATGAATCACTCAGGTTCAGCTTTTCCAGGAAACATCTGGCATTTTCAGTGTGGATATGCAGCGTTCTGCTTTCTAGTGTCTTTAAAACCAAGTCTTCAGTCCTCCTCTTCAGCGCCACCTTGTTTTCCACACGTCTCTGTCGTCAGAACAATGTGGAGACGTACGGAGCGGTAAGGTCGGGCCGTATGGAGGAGCGTCATTGACTTCAACATTCTTTGTTGTGGTATAACTCCTCAGTTGTTGGGTTTTGCTCCAATAAGATCATTGAGATGAAGAAATCACCACGGATGCTTCTATGCACCGACTTTTTTACATTTTCAACAAATTTCACCCAAAAGCCAAATAAGTACTTTTTACTTTATTTTTTAACACGATAATGAACTTTTATATTTACCATATTTTCTGTTCTGTCACTGTTTTTTGTTCGATTGTTGCATTCAGAAGCAATTTCTATGATCAAAACCGACCAGACCATATCATCTTTGACCACTAGATGTCAGTGTATGTCAACAGTAAGATGCAAATCACATTTGTCACAACTCCGACAGAAAAGTACCGTCATTTCCGGACTATAGGCAGATAGTTTGTTCAGATGCTGAACCTTGCAGCTGAAATAATGACGGCTGAATCCAGTTTGTTCCCAGGTTAATGAGCTTCAAGCTGCTGATACATGGGTGATGTGTTCAGGTGCATCATGTAACTACGATCTTTCGTTTCTTTTCTTTTCTTTAGTTTTTTAAAATTTGGTGGGTTTGGCTTTTATTCAGGTGTGCTCAATAGTCCGGTAATGAGGGTAGAACCCTCCAGCGGGTTCACTTGGTGGTGGTTGTTGCTCTGTGACGTCTCATGACGGGTCTTCGTCTCCTCAGGTTCTCCTGCTGGACCTTCCGGCTCCGCAGCCTCAAGAGAAACTGCTCATCGACCTAACAAACACCCCCGACCTGATCCGGACCACCAGCAAGACCGGCTCCGCTGCTCAGGTACCCGACACCAGCACAGCCTGCGCTGGGACGCAACGCCGTGTTTGTTCTTGGACGTGAACCGGCTTCTGTCGGCGAGTCGCTTCTGACGCGTCATGTTTTTGTCTCGCCAGCTGATCGACTTGAGCTCACCTCTCATCAGGTGGAGCCCTGAGGAGAAGAGTGACAACACAGGCCTGCTCGTCAACCTGTCCTTCTGACCCCCCCCCCCCCCAAAAAAAATCTACCTGTCCACCTGACCCCATTCCCCCCACCCACCAATGAAACGGTCCTTCTGACCCCCCAGCTGGACACTCACGGTCCCACTCGTCAACCGGTCTCTCCCTCTGGCGCAAGCTAATGTTTTAAAGTTAAATGATGAAAATATTCAAAGGTCACTGATGTTTTCCGTTGCACCTTTATTGTACTTTTAATTGTCACTGCTGTTATCTGTCTGAATAAATCTTATTCTAAAGCTTAACGTTGAAAATGCGTCACATTTAAGTTGCTTCACTGTCTTTCAGAGGAAAACTGTTTATTTCCTGGTGGAATACTAGAATAATTTTAGCCACCGGTAACGATGATGGAGCACAAATAGAAGACATTAAACTGTGAATATCCAATTGAACTTTTTTTTTTTCATTTGGTGTCCAGAGAAAATCATGTATTGTGAGAAGACGACCCAGTCCCACTCTGAATGGTGGAAGAGCTGCGATTTTCCACAGCTAAAAACAAAAACCTAGTCATTGCACAAAATGGCTCTGAAAAAGTTACCATGAGTTTGTTTCAGCTGCCTCTTTTCTGCAGCAGACTTCAGGTCGCAAGGCTGCCGAGTTCCTTCGACATGAAGACGAACCGTGGTGGACGTCTCTTCGTGGTGGACGTCGATGGAAGTCGCTAGATTTTAAGATGGATTGTGGCTTTAGCTTCATTTTGCTCGCTTTTGTGAAGATAAATGTAACTATCTTCAGAGCATCCATTTGGTTGCTGTACTTTTGCACTTTTCTGCACTTTTCATTTCCACGTACGTTCATTCAGCTTTCTCAACAGTTTTTGTGGTTGCTATGACGTTGCTAGGGACAACAAACTTGGCAAATTGACTTTGCATCTCGGCTCTTAAAACTACAGTACAAATACACTTCTATGTATTAAACAATGACTTCTGTTTGATTTTCAAAACAAGACTAAAGCTTAAAAAATGAATCCAATCAAAGCATAGCCACAAGGCAAACTATGGAATTTAACAATACTTGTTATAATCAACACAATACTGTTCATACAATATGTAATTATGTCTAAAATAAACCTAATGTGGTGGATTTCTTCTTGGAATAATGTCGTGAAAACGGAGTTCTTCAGTCAGGAATATTTCTTGAAGCTTCAACAGACACACAAAGCAGATATGTCAATCTGATCAATCTGCTCTGGGCATGTGTCCCGTTTGACTGAAGAGCTAACATTTTAAGAGATGCAGAGAGGCGGGGGTGAGTTTACTGGTTACACCAGGACGGAGAGGTGGGGGTGAGTTTAGTGGTTCCACCAGGACGGAGAGGAGAGTTTAGTGGTTACACCAGGATGGAGAAGAGAGTTTACTGGTTACACCAGGACAAAGAGGTGGAGGTGAGTTTACTGGTTACACCAGGACGGAGAGGTGGGAGTGAGTTTACTGGTTACACCAGGACAGAGAGGTGGGGGTGAGTTTAGTGGTTAAACCAGGACGGAGAGGTGGAGGTGAGTTTAGTGGTTACACCAGGATGGAGAGGAGAGTTTACTGGTTACACCAGGAAGGAGAGGCGGGGGTGAGTTTAGTGGTTACACCAGGACGGAGAGGTGGGAGTGAGTTTACTGGTTACACCAGGACGGAGAGGTGGAGGTGAGTTTAGTGGTTACACCAGGATGGAGAGGAGAGTTTAGTGGTTACACCAGGAAGGAGAGGTGGGGGTGAGTTTAGTGGTTACACCAGGAAGGAGAGGCGGGGGTGAGTTTAGTGGTTACACCAGGACGGAGAGGTGGGAGTGAGTTTAGTGGTTACACCAGGACAAAGAGGTGGAGGTGAGTTTGCTGGTTACACCAGGACGGAGAGGTCGAAAACACGGAGGTGAGACACCACATCCAGTTCCCAGTGGGTGAGAAACCTTTCCTGCTCTCACCTCCTGATGCATCTGCACTGAAGCAAAGAGAAAACATGTCTGCTGAGTCCGTAAATAAGATTGTAAGTCACACAGATGATAAGAAAAACAGTTCAGCAGGATACATAGAAGAACAGAATTCTTCAATAGCACATCATTTTCTCACAACAATCCCCTCCTCTTGGTCATAATCTATTTTTGACCAACTAAAGAAACTAAATTATTATTAAGACCAATGAAAACATCCATCATATTACCCTGAAGACAGTTTTAAACATTACTTCATATATCGTTACATGGAAATAGCTGGTTTTGCAAGGCATAGGCACTTCGGTGCTTCTGAGGGGGACAGAGCAAGGAAATATGGAGGGAGAAGTTATTTACACCACCATGTCAAGAACCGTCAAAGTAGTCTGATCAGGAGAAGTCAGGAAAGAGGTGAGGGGAGTCGGAGCTGTACTGGAGGATTCTGACATATTGATGACCAATAGGAAACATGAGATGCTGCATCATAGGGAACATACAGCAAGTACAGACATGTGGCCTGTGTCTTTGTCTGGTCGGTCGTTGGGCCAGTAGAATAATCATCTCCGGAGTCTCTCATGTTTGAGTCTGCACTCGATCATCAGGCTTAGGAAGGTGGTTGGAATGTCGGCAGGGGTCGGAGTTGAGGTTGTGGTGGTCCATGTCGGCAGGAACATTAACTGCAGTACCAATATTAATGAGATTAACAGGGGTGTTAAGGTCGTTCCTCCGCGTCCACAGAGTCCTGATTGTCTGAAAGGATGCCATGGAGGTCTACCTCAGTCCAAGGTAAGAGGATTTCATCGTTGGCAAGGGGGTGTCGTACTCATTCAAATCTACCTGCTGTCCACGTTGTATGTAGATTCAGATTCCCTCAAAATATGTCACAATCAAAGCATCAGCGGTTTAAGGGGTGTAAGAGCGATTAGATGCCACCTGTCCAGTGTTTTCAGGATTAAAACCTGATGGTTGGACCGAGTAACCCACACTCTGGGTTCTTCTGTGGTCAGAATTCTCCCCCAAGATTTATATCATGGATAGGAAAAGGACTCACAACCTACTTCTCATTTATGAATAAAGGTGATCTACAAAGTTTTCAGGCTCTGCAGGCCAAACATGACCGAGAGCAGAGAGATTGTTTCAGATTCTTTCAACTCCGTGATCATTTCAATCAGGAATGCAGAACAGCAATTGTCAAAATCAGCCTTCAACTCAACTTTGAACAAAGCCATTTCTAAACTGTACAATGCCTTATTGTATGCAGAAAATGACAACACGCTGTCTATTAAGCAGAAATGGGAGAGAGAAGCATGAATAAGGATCTCAGAAGAAAGTTGGGGAGACGCCTGTAACATCCAGTGGTCATCAACCAGCTCCAGACGGGAGAGGACACTTGGAAAATGTGATGAGATTCTTCAAAACGGCAGACGAATGAGACGAATCACTTCCACACATTTTGGGGGTCTGTCCAAAACTGAATAACTATTGGAGTGATATTAGGGTGACAATAAATACAGTATTCAAGACCCAAACACCCCTGGATCCAGCTGGATCTGGAATGGCCCCGACGAGCTCTGGTCAGACCACTGCTTCCGTCTTGGGTTGTGAATAAACTCGTACTCACTTTTACCGCACTGTGTGACCTTACTAAGCCTGTGGATGGATGTCTGACACCGTCCCTTCCACACAAGAGGATCTTTCACACAAAACCAGCTGATCCTGGATCTGTCTCCGTGTGCTAACTATTGTTTGACACTGCATAATTACACATCATTACTTATGAGACAAAACAAGCTTTCTCCAACATTCCCCCCTGCTCTGGCAAACAAAGAATAAATGAAAAAAAAGTAAAATAATAAGGTTAGCAGGCATTTCTTCATTGCAAGAGCAGTAGAGCATGCAGGAAAATCAACTAGTAAACAAAGTTAAATTTAAAAACCCACATGAGACCCACAGGATCTTTTTTTTGAGACTTTATTCCTAATTAAGTATTATTTCAAACCTCTTTTGTTAGTTCTTTTAACTAAACCTACTGATTCAGAGTGATAACTCATATCTTATTTTATTTTATCCATTATCAATAACATTTCTTTAATTTGTTTCGTTAGAAAACTACACAAAGGTAATTACTAAAATGGTTTCCCAGAGTAATTTTAAATGTATTTATGATATGAACCTTCCCTCCTTATGAGACATCAGACATCATTGGCGCATTAATGCAACATATCATAAACTTACGTTTAATTGCCATGTGAGTTTAGAAGTCACTATTCCATTGTTGATTTTACAACCTTTTTTTTTTTTTCGGTGGGGGGGGGGGGGGGGGGGGGGCATTTGGGTCATACATTTCATCGCATTTTTCAAATTCTACTTTGATCCTCAAAATCTCAAGTCTAAACTCATGTTTACGAGTTCCCGCTTGAATCACTCTGTATCAGTGTGTGTTCACGGTCCGACATTGTTGCATGTCGGTGCATTCCACGTCACGGCAGCACGGCGTCATCATGTCAGAAGTTTCCATGTTTGTAGTTCAAGTTACCTCCACAGCCTCTCACTCCTTCCACCATCCTCCTCCTTCTCCGGGTGTCTCTCTCTCTCCGTTTCACTGCACATCCACCACAGCCACAGCCAAGTTATCATAGTGTGTCTGTGCTTAATGTTGCAGTGAGTCCACACCCTGCAGTCTGGTGGTGGTGGTGGAGGCGGAGCAGCGTTGCCCACACAGAACCTAAACAAAAAAACTCAAAAACAAAAATGAGTATTAATCCCTATTCTTTAACACCTAATAGTGAACCACTCACATTTTGTCTTCATGCAGCGTCCTCGGCTCAACAGCTGTTTGATAAGGAGTGAGCTGTGGAGTGAACTCACCGCCTCGGCTTTATTTATTCCATCCAATTATTTTATTCCATAATTGATCTATTTTTGTTTTTAAGTTTATATTTCAAATTGATTGTTGACTTACCACGAAAATATTCTCTCAGCTTCTGGTTTTTTTGAATCTGCCATTCACACATGACTGTGTTTTTGAAAGATTGCTGTTTTGTTTTTGTTTCAAGTTCCATGTTATCTCTTCCGAGGCCATTCAGTGTGGCGACACTTACACACACATTGAACCGCTGTGTGTCTCGTCTAAAGGAAGACAAGATTTCTAAAAGACAAAAACAAGACTCTAAATCACCCACAACACCTAAAAATTTACAAACAAGCAAATCAAAATAGGGAAAAAAGAGGGAGTCGCTCCGTTGTTAGGGCTGTGAAACAGTCTGAAACTAAAGTCTGTGGTGAGCGTGTCCTTCAGATCTGAAAAAAAAAAAAAAATCTTTCGTAGTCGCTGTCTTTGTATGATGTAACATGAGACATGCAGTGTGTGATTTGCAAGCTGCAGCAGTGGGGAAATGTGTTTGGCGGCCGTTTGTAGAAGCTGTTAAGCAGCATCGACCTGTGTTCCCCAGTCATGAACGTTCAAAAGAGAAGATGCACAGGACAAAAACAACAATTGATCAGGGGCAGTCAAATGTGTGACCTCCATGCTGGACTGTTTGCATGTCAGAACATCTCCCAATTAGAGCAGTAAGTCTCATCCCAGATGGTTAACTGGGAAAGAGTCAGAGGTCTCAAAACTGTTTGAATGACTGACGGGGTTCCGATCAATAACATTCAATAGGTTTGGATAACAGCCTCAAAACACGGCCGCTACTGGTACAGATGGAGGAGGTAAACTTTCCGCTCCGTGTCAAACAACAGCTTTCCCAGACCTTAATCACCAAATTTGTATCCACCAGAAAAAAAAGCCAACATGGTGAACTTTCAGTCTTCTAAGGAGAGTTTGAAGGCCCCATGAGTGAGGAGGCAGGAGATTTCTTCACCCGTCAGTCTCCAGGCTTTACACAGGCCCTAGCAAACTCCCCCCACCCCCTTTTGAGGGTCCATGTGGCCGAGGAGGAGAACTGGGTTCCCGTCGGCACCTGGAAGCTCGATCATGGGTCAGGGTGTGGTCCTCTCCAGGTCTAACAGCGAAGGAAGCAGGAGGTCGGTGGCCTCATTGTTCGGGCTTCTCAGGAGGCTGGTCAGGGCGTTGTGAACTCCTCCGACCCACGTCCGGTCCTCAATACACTTGCCAGAGTATTGGTATTCTTCTCTGGACTGATCGCCACTCCGAGCCTTCTATCAGCCTTCAGTGCATACGCCCATACCTGAAGTGCCCACCCAGTTTTTTCAGTCTTCAGTACTCCAACGTATTGGAATCTGATAGCCTCGCCTGGTTTTATCAGCCATCAAGGTATACGGTGATGCATTGGAAATATTAAAGACTGGGCTCTTTGACACTTGTGACCTTTAAACTCTATTTAGTCCAGCATGGCACTTTTAAGTCAGTGAAAAACTCTGTTATATCATTCCAAGTAAAAAATGGCAGTCTTACACGGTCAATTGTGTTTGGTGGAGGACGTCAAAGGGTCCTTTCTCGTAGGATGCAGATCTGACCACCGAGGGTGCGGTCCCGGAGGGTCCTCCTTCCATCAACAGTCTCACGGGTACGAGGACATTTGGTCTACACAGAAATCAGTGGTGCCCTGTCTCCGTCCGGTCCCGGTTCGGCGGTCATATTCGCATCCCACTTCTGACACCAACCTCTGGTGGTGGATTTCTTCTTGTAACTGCTCTTGGAATAAAGTTGTGAATCAGAGTTCTTCTGTCAGGAATATTTATTGACGCTTCAACAGACACATACAAAATGAAGACATCACAAGTCAATCTGGGGGTGTGGCCCATCCAACCTTCAAGCTAAGGCGGGGGTGAGGATCCTGGTTACACCAGGACGGGGAGGCGGGGGTGAGGATCCTGGTTACACCAGGACGGGGGTAAAACACATGGGTGAGAAGCCACATGCGGTTCCCACGCCTGTGGGTGACAAACCTTTCCTGCTCTCACCGTCCTGGTGCAGCTGTGATGCAGCAAAGGGAAAACATGTCCGCTGAGTCCGTAAAAAAGATTATAAGGCCGGAGTCACATAGACCAAAATAAAAACATTTTAGCAGGATACAGAGAAGAACAGAATTCTTCAATAGCACATAATCTTTCCATAACACTAACAAATTAATACAATCTTTCTACCAAACTATGATCCAATACAACACATTATTTTCTGCTTAATTTGTCTTTATATATTATATATATATCTTTATATATTATACCGGTAGTTCTATGTGTATTCGTACTACTCCACCTATTTTCAGTCTGTATTGCATTACTTCATCAAGATCAAACCTTTTCAAATGTTTTTATTGTATTTCTGAACATTATGAAGTATGGACAAAAGACTCCACCACCATCAACAATAATGGGTACAAATAATGGGGGGGGGGGGAATACAAAAATCAATAGTACCCCCTGGTGGATCAATATGAAAACTACATCAGTGTTTCTGCTGTTTTCAACACGCTGCTGAGTGAATGTGAAACTTTTCTGAAAGAAAAATACAACAACGATGCGTTTCCACTTGAGACGTTGTTCTATGAACTGGGTCTCGTTGTCTGTTGGGGTACGATAAAGCTAATAACAGAAAAACAAATATGTTGAACTTTTTTGTTGAGAGTATATATGTGCTTTTATAATCATGACTCCTCTTTAGTAGTTATATTATTATATTATTCCCTGGAAAGACTACACATTACATACATTCTTCAATATTGACAGAAAAAGACAAATCGAGACCCGACCACAGTGAAATCCTCAAAAGCTTCTGGAAACGGATGATTGAACAAATACTTTTACAGATCATTTTTTGGGACGATTGAGTCCATTTTTCTACAAGTTTACAAACGAGCTTTGTTCTTAATTTACACTTTAAAAAAAACAAACACACCATCTATTCTCACAGTGAAGACATTTCTCTGCAGTACCTTCATATCTTCTGCATCAGCGTTATAAAAAGTATTGGACAGCGCTTTATATAAAATTAGTAGAACCTAAATGTTTCCCAGCTTCAGCTTTCAAGAGGAAGAAACTGAGAAGCTAAACGCTAAGAAGCTACGGCTAGCTTCCGCTAGGATCTGTCAAATAAAAAAAAAAAGACTGAGAACTAAAGCTGAATGTCTTAATTTACAATCTCAAAGATATTGTCAGGGAGATTTGACAACCGTTTGGTTTTTTTTTAATTCAGGGTGAAATCAATGGACCTGCTGGGCTCTAAAGTGCATACACATGGAAGAGTGTGTGTGTGTGTGTGTGTGTGTGTGTGTGTGTGTGTGTGTGTGTGTGTGTGTGTGTGTGTGTGTGTGTGTGTGTCAGGGTCACAGCCGGGTGTCGTGCACGTCGTCCTCGGCCTCCTCCTGCAGGGCGGAGATCTTGGCGCTGGGCGGCGGCGGCCTCTTGCTGGAGTTGAGGCGGTGCAGCGAGGGGAAGAGGCGGAGCCTGTCGGCGGGACTCATGGCCTGCTTGAGGTGACTCGTCTCGTTCATGAGCTTCTGAATGGTGTCGTAGCTTTTCATGGAGCTTCCCTCGATCATCTGGAGGAGGACACGTTTGCTGTTTAGCAGAACGGACAGATGTCACAGCGAAACTCGTTTGTAAAGCGTCGACAGTGAACCTCATGTTGTGTTTCCACATCAAACCAGCTCGTTTGTCATTTTACTCTCAACATTATTTCAGCTTTTAATTTGACTGGATTGCTTTTGCATATTACTGAGTTTTCAAATTATATTTTCATGCAATAAATGTGAGTTTTATGCTCCAGGTGTACGTGTTCTCTTGTTAGAAGGTTTGCTGGGAGAGTTCAGGACCAACAAGCCTTCAATCTAAGCTTTTATCAGGACAATCCGCAGGTTGAAGTTAAAAACACATGAACAACATTCAAAGACCTTCCAGCGTTTGTGGTCCAGCATCACGATGCTTGTTTGTAAAGAGGAGTTGAGAGGTGGGATTTTGAAAGTTGGTTCTCATTCAGGAGGACAAATTGACAAATGAACTTCCAGCTTTAGTGAAGTCCTGCATCTCCTCACTCTGTCCTCTGAGGACATCGGTCCTCTGGGTTCTCCTCACTCTGTCCTCTGAGGACATCGGTCCTCTGGGTTCTCCTCACTCTGTCCTCTGGGTTCTGACTTCTGCGTCTGGAAAAGGGACTCAGACTCCAACAACTTCAATAACCTCCGTCCTTTTACTGATCGTTCCTTTCTGCCAAACATTCTGGAAAAAAGCTTCTAAAATTCTCTCCAACAGTTTCAGACTGTTTTTCATCACAGCACAGAAACGTTGCTGGTCAACAATCACTCCTGATTGCACCTGATTGCAATCCTCCTCCTCCTCCTCCTCCTCCTCCTCCTCCTCCTCCTCCTCCCCCTCCTCCTTCATCCATTGGACTACCAAACACTCCTGGACTGGTCCAAGTCACACTTCTCTCTTCACACTCGCTTCATTCAGTTAAAATATTTTCTTTCCTCCTCCGGTGTCCCCCAGGGCTCTGTCCTGGGCCCCATTATCTTCATCAATTCATCTTCATATATTCCACTGCGATGCGGATGACTCATCTCTACTTACCTCCAGGTACAAATTGAAATCCGTGAAGAAAGCTGGTCTGTCGTTAATATCAACGCTAAGCTAGCTGCTCGCTCCAACGGAAAAATTCTAACTTTAAAAAAAGAAAACTAACTGAAACAATAACGGAGAAGACATCTTTTAATTTGACGTCTCTGTAAGTGACTTCTGGTTGATCTCCATGTCACACAGGAAGCCAATAAAAAGTTTACGACTTCAGTTCTTTCCTCTTCAGGAAGACGAACACGCTGCTGTGCTGAAAGCCAGATTTGATCCTGTGTGCAAATGTCCAGTTCACTCACTGTCCGTCAATAAAAGGAGTTTGTCAGAGTCACAATGTCCCGGGAAGCTTTCAAGAGTGGAAGTTTTATGGATGAAGGCTGAGTTACCAGGAAGGACTGACACTCCAGCAGCGGCTCCACCCGGTGCTCCGACAGGATGACGGTGCAGCCGGAGAACGCCTGCTTCAGGATCTTCCTCAGGACCTGCAGAGTTCTGCTCACACACACACACACACACACACACACACACACACACACACACACACACACACACACACACACACACACACACACACACACACACACACACACACACACCATTACAGGCTTCATTTACCGTCACTCGGTTCCACATGGTAGAAAACACACATTCACATATGTTCAGCCAACATCAGTTTAAAATGAGTAGAAACACTCCAGATTGTCACCACACACGCACGCACACACACACGTGCACGCACACGCGCACGCACACTCGCATGCACACACACACACGCACACACACACACACACACACACAGACTGACATGGGGTCGAGGTAGGCCGAGGGTTCGTCCAGCAGCAGGATCCGGGCCTTGCTCAGGATGGAGCGAGCGAGACACAGCAGCTGTTTGTGTCCGTTACTCAGGACGCTGCCTCCGTCCTCCAGCTGGAAGTCCAGTTTGTCGGGGAACTGCTCGATCACAGACTTCAGACCCACCTGCAGACACCACACGCTACGTCACCGTGGAATCGAATGCAGTCACTGCTGCTGGGAGGAACCAGTTGGTGCACCTGGACTTCCTCTGAGGTTCTGGGATTATAATCCCGATACATTAGCTCCATGATAAACATGCAATTTCTGGGCAAAAGTAGTTCGGTGCAATTTAAGCATGTAATGAAATCTAAGATGTGGTTGGAGTGCAGCGGTCTGACCCCTGACCCCTACCTCCTCTGTGACCCTCCACAGCTCTTCGTCACTGTAGCGTCCATACGGGTCCAGGTTCATGCGGAAAGTTCCAGTCAGAATAAAAATACGCTGTTCAACAAAGAAAAGAGCAAAAATGTTGAAGATTCTTTGACCTTTGAACCTGAAGGGTCAACGTTCAACATTACAAAAGAAACACGAGTACACTCACACATATTAAAGGACAAACAATATGACCTGAACGTAAACACCAACACAGAGAGTTCAGAAGATCTTTGAGCTGTAATACCACTTTGTACCACAGGAGGGGGGTCGTGGGTTCATACAGGTTCACCTCTTGGCTGGGAGCAGCACCAAGACAGAAAAATATCCTTGGCCTAGAGGAATTTCCGAAGGTTTCACTACTACTACTACTCTCTGAAGGCCCAGGGATCAACTTCAACATCTGACTTCTGGTCTATTAAGCTTTCAATGGTCTCGGGCCTAAATACAGCTCAGATTTACTTGTAGAACATGAAACCTTCAGATACCTGAGGTCCACAGGAAGACATTACCTGAGTGATCCAGAAGAACATTTAAGATGCACTGCACACATAAGTCTACTGAGGTCAAAGGTAGCTGCTAGTCTAAGGTGGGCGACATTAACTCATGTTTCCATTCACTCTGCACACATGCACTGCACATTCACAGAAACATGCATTTCATCAAAATTATACTGCAAAAACGGCCATTAATACATTTTATTAGTTCTGAATATTGACACCTGAAGGTCACAGACATTCATATCATCAGCTTAAATGTTTTTATTTATTTAAAATTACATTATTCTCACAACACTCAAGAGCATTTTCTACCTCATCGGTCACTGGTCCTAATGTTATGGCTGAAGACGTACCTGTGGCACCACTCCAAACGCCTTCCTCCATGTTTGCAGAGAGACGGAGCTCCAGGACACGCCGTCAATGCACATTTCTCCGTCAGTGGAGGCGAGCCGCAGCATGGCCGACAGCAGGGTGCTTTTCCCCGAGCCGGTCCGACCCAGAAGACCCACCTGCAGCAGCACAGACCTCACTCTGCTCACTCTGCTCACTCTCTTCTGTCTGCTCACTCTCTTCACACCCCTCACACTCCTCACACGAACCACACTCCCAGTGACCAACACACTGCCAGGTAACTCGCTGAGATGACATCCTGCACTCTGCAACCTGCAGCTCTGTAGCCACACATGACTCTACAGCTCCTCTAGTGACTCTACAGCCCCTTTAGTGACTCTACAGCTCCTCTAGTGACTCTACAGCTCCTCTAGTGACTCTACAGCCCCTTTAGTGACTCTACAGCTCCTCTAGTGACTCTACAGCTCCTCTAGTGACTCTACAGCCCCTTTAGTGACTCTACAGCTCCTCTAGTGACTCTACAGCTCCTCTAGTGACTCTAGAGCTCCTCTGGTGACTCTAAAGCTCCTCTAGTGACTCTACAGCCCCTCTAGTGACTCTAGAGCTCCTTTAGTGACTCTACAGCTCCTCTGGTGACTCTACAGCTCCTCTAGTGACTCTACAGCTCCTCTGGTGACTCTAAAGCTCCTCTAGTGACTCTACAGCCCCTCTAGTGACTCTACAGCCCCTCTAGTGACTCTAGAGCTCCTTTAGTGACTCTACAGCTCCTCTGGTGACTCTACAGCTCCTCTAGTGACTCTACAGCTCCTCTAGTGACTACAGCCCCTTTAGTGACTCTACAGCTCCTCTAGTGACTCTACAGCTCCTCTAGTGACTCTACAGCTCCTCTGGTGACTCTACAGCTCCTCTAGTGACTCTACAGCCCCTTTAGTGACTCTACAGCTCCTCTAGTGACTCTACAGCCCCTCTAGTTACTCTACAGCTCCTCTAGTGACTCTACAGCCCCTCTAGTGACTCTACAGCTCCTCTGGTGACTCTACAGCTCCTCCAGTGACTCTACAGGCCCTTTAGTGACTCTACAGCTCCTCTAGTGACTCTACAGCTCCTCTGGTGACTCTACAGCTCCTCTAGTGACTCTACAGCCCCTTTAGTGACTCTACAGCTCCTCTAGTGACTCTACAGCTCCTCTAGTGACTCTACAGCCCCTTTAGTGACTCTACAGCTCCTCTAGTGACTCTACAGCTCCTCTAGTGACTCTACAGCCCCTTTAGTGACTCTACAGCTCCTCTAGTGACTCTACAGCTCCTCTAGTGACTCTAGAGCTCCTCTGGTGACTCTAAAGCTCCTCTAGTGACTCTACAGCCCCTCTAGTGACTCTAGAGCTCCTTTAGTGACTCTACAGCTCCTCTGGTGACTCTACAGCTCCTCTAGTGACTCTACAGCTCCTCTGGTGACTCTAAAGCTCCTCTAGTGACTCTACAGCCCCTCTAGTGACTCTACAGCCCCTCTAGTGACTCTAGAGCTCCTTTAGTGACTCTACAGCTCCTCTGGTGACTCTACAGCTCCTCTAGTGACTCTACAGCTCCTCTAGTGACTACAGCCCCTTTAGTGACTCTACAGCTCCTCTAGTGACTCTACAGCTCCTCTAGTGACTCTACAGCTCCTCTGGTGACTCTACAGCTCCTCTAGTGACTCTACAGCCCCTTTAGTGACTCTACAGCTCCTCTAGTGACTCTACAGCCCCTCTAGTTACTCTACAGCTCCTCTAGTGACTCTACAGCCCCTCTAGTGACTCTACAGCTCCTCTGGTGACTCTACAGCTCCTCCAGTGACTCTACAGGCCCTTTAGTGACTCTACAGCTCCTCTAGTGACTCTACAGCTCCTCTGGTGACTCTACAGCTCCTCTAGTGACTCTACAGCCCCTTTAGTGACTCTACAGCTCCTCTAGTGACTCTACAGCCCCTCTAGTGACTCTACAGCTCCTCTAGTGACTCTACAGCCCCTCTAGTGACTCTACAGCTCCTCCAGTGACTCTACAGGCCCTTTAGTGACTCTACAGCTCCTCTAGTGACTCTACAGCTCCTCTGGTGACTCTACAGCTCCTCTCGTGACTCTACAGCTCCTCCAGTGACTCTACAGCTCTGAAGTGAAGTGGCTCTCACAGGTGAAGACTCACGCTCTGCCCGCCGTCCACGCTGAAGGAGACGTTGCTGAGGACGGCCCGTCCAGCCTCGGTGTACTTCACCGTCAGGCCCTGCACGTCCATCTGGCCCCGGTTGGGCCAGCAGTCGTGGGCATGCGGGTTGTCGATGACGAGGTCGCCTCCTTTACCACCCGACTTCTTGGGCAGCGGCTCCTCGGACGGCAGGTCGATGAACTTGAAGACACGATCCACCGAACGCATCTGAAGGATGAGGAGGTGATGAAGGGAGGAGAGTCTTCAACCAGATCATTTCTACTACATGTGGCTCCTGTGATCAGATCAGACCAGGTTTCCATGTTGAAACTAGACGCTCAGACTCTGTTTACACAATGTTTCAGGTGAAAACACATCCTTTTTGTGTTTTCGTTTCAGAAAGGTCACATGGCAACATTCTGAAAATGATGTCTGTTTACATGGAAATGGCAGAAACGCTGAAATGCAGTTTTCATGTTGGGCCACCAGTGGGTGCTCTCGGCTGTTTGTGTAATGAAACCACATGAGGACAGACATTCTAGTGGACAGACCACCAAGTTGGATTGTTATTACGGTGACTGTCAAAGTAAAAGTCCAGGAGAATATGGACTAGGAGTCATGACACTACCGATAAAACATTGTTCTAATTGGCTCTACTGCGGATGTGCACAACCAGTAGCTTTTCTAAATGTAAATACTTGGTGGGGCAAGATTTAATTTCAGGTGTAGTGACAACACTGAATTCCAAAGTAAAGTGGGTGCATCACCTTTTAGCCAAATTATAACAACCACATAGTAAAAAATATTGAACCCTGATCGCTGATCAGAAAAATGTTTTAATTAAAAAAACAAAAAATCATTATTGGGATTCGTACCAAGTGAATAGAGGAAAGTTCTGCCACTGAACCACCAGTAAAGCTGCCTGGAAATTAATTTCTCAGAAAGTGTTGATCACTGCATTACTCAATTTACCACTAGTTACCTTCAGTTTCTCAGCTAAAATTTTTCAGTTTGAAACTCATACTCACATATAATCGACCCAATTAACATTGATTCTAAACTGTTTGTTAGCTTTAGCTGCTAACAAGCTGGTGTTTGTGCCGACTCGCTCAGGTTCTGTGAAGCAGTTTCTAAATCAGCAACAGACAATCAGCTCTGAGCTTCTAATGTTGGTGGGGCTTCAGGCTTCAAGCTCCACGAGGCGTCAAAACCACGTGAAGTGAATGAATGGAGCCACAGCCTGAGCATGAACACTTTACTGCATGCAATACACACTGCATGGCGAGAGAGGGGCGAGCTACACTAATGCACATCAGTGTGGATCAGGAGAAAACACAAGAGGAGACTAATAACCAGGAAGTACTGTCTTCACACAGCAATTATGTGCTATATTAAAGGAAGTTTTATTCACAGACAGGAAAATCATGTATATAATCTTAAAGAATGAATAGCATACTTTGCATGCAGTCCTATCTGATGACACCAGGTGGCGCTCAGCCTGACCTGCCCCTAATGACCAGCCCCTCTGTGCACAATTTAGAGTCACTAGGCCCGTGACGCACAGGACCAGTAGAAGCATTACAGCAAAGTTGCATTTTCCACCGTTTACATAGAGACAAAGTCAGAGTGGTTTGGAAAAGTTGCGTTTTTAGAGACTCCTAAAACCAAACAAAAGTTTTGCATTTTCACTTTTAAACGTTGTCATTTGCTGTAACCGGGCCTGAGCCACAGGACGACTTCTACAAAGAGCCTGAGGAATCAGAGAGGAGTGGGATGTGTGTGTGTGTGTGTGTGTGTGTGTGTGTGTGTGTGTGTGTGTGTGTGTGTGTGTGTGTGTGTGTGTGTGTGTGTGTGTGTGTGTGTGTGTGTGTGTGTGTGTGTGTGTGTGTGTGTGTGTGTGTGCAACGTACCAGCGCATCCACAGTGATGCTGGTGATCACGGCCCATTGGAAAGTCCCCAAGATGAGCATGGCCAGGGCCACGATGATGCCGATCTCCCCCGGCTTATCCTCTGTGGAGCGCACACACACGCACGCACGCACGCACGCACGCACGCACGCACGCACGCACGCACGCACGCACGCACGCACGCACACACACACACACACACACACACACACACACACACACACACACACACACACACACACACAGAGTCGTGAACCTGGTCCAATCACAGCTGCTCCCTCTGATCTTACCTTAAGATCCATTAGAAGGAATGAGCTGTGAAATGAGGCTTCAATCTGAACTCACAGGCCGTGACACAATACATGGATTTTGTAAGTGTCCAACTCCACTTGTGATTTCTCATGCAGCTCATCAAACAAACACTCACTTCCTTTTTATCCGGTGGTCATTAGACAACATTTTCTCATGTCAGAACGTTTACACCACAGAAAACAACCACAAGCACGTATTTACCAACTCATCACGTAGCCACCAGCTAACGCTAAACACGTCGGCACCATACTTCCAATAGGTCGCATTTCTATCGCAGGCCAAACACATAGAGACCAAATTGAAATAAAATGTGTGAATGTTTACTTGAAAACGTCATATAAATGGGGAATTTATTAATTAGCTTTTATATTGCATGCAGCACATTACAACTATGGTGTTTACCAGTCTGAAAGCAATAAAAGCAGAACATCGAAGACTTTCATCGGCAGCGAGTATTTGTGTTCGTCGACACACATCTGGAGATTCCCAGACCTCAAACTACAGCAGCTTAATGTCCAAGCTGTCTACACGCGTCATCACTCACGGTTGGTTCCCACGGCGATGAAGGCGGCGGCGGTGAAGAAGAGGACGAAGATCATGTCGCAGCGGAAGAGGAACCAGCGCAGCGTGGCCAGGTAGTGGAACCAGATGGCCGTGTGGGTGTTCAAGGCTTTGTGGAAGAGCGCCTCGAAGTAGGCCTGGCGGCCAAACGCCCGAATGGTCCACAGGCCCTTCAGAGAGACGATGAGGTGGGAGAAGATCGGGCTCCGGGCTGGAGGAAAGAGAAGACCTTTAGATCATGGCCTCTGTTGGCATGAAGACGAGTAATAAATGTGACCTGCACTTCCTGTTTGAGACAGATGTTGGTGTGACTGTGTGGCACAGCTGCACACAGTGTGAGGACAACACACATTCAGTTCTAGCAGCTTTTAACCAGTTTGTTCACCTTCGATCAGCTCGTAACTCTTTGGTGTTTAAACCTCAACATTTGTCCGATATGTAGAGACAAATGTTTGTTGCTTTAATAAATAAAATTAAATACAATTAAAATAAATTTAATTAAATTAAATAAAATTAAAAAAATAAAATAATAATAAAATAAAATAAAATAAAATAAAATAAAATAAAATAAAATAAAATAAAATAAAATAAAATAAAATAAAATAAAATAATATAGTATTTCTAATACACCATTAAATTGAGGGGACATTTTTTTCAGCAGGACAACTATATAATGAAGTGCACATTATGTTAATTTTGTGTTCAAGACTAAGACCCTGTTTCTGCGAAGTTTCAAACAAAAAAGCATTGTTGCATTCTTTTTTGACGAGTTTTGTGTTTACATGGCCACGCTTTGACACAATGTCCGTTTAGATCAAAACAGCAGAAATACTGAAAATTATGTGTTTTGGTATCCGATGACTTAACAACGATGCACGAAGCCAATGAAAATGCAACTTTTTGAAAATGGCTCCCAAGGTGGAACTTTTTCTTTAAAGGTTGGATCTTTCCATCTCCATGGAAACAGGGAAAACAGAACTTTCCGTTCCTGTGCAAACGGACGTCATTTTCAAAACATTGACGTGTAAACGCAAAACGTTTCAGAAACAAAAACACAAAAACAAAAGTGTTTTCACTTGAAACACGATCTGAGAGATCATGATGTTAGGAAAACAAAGCTGTGAGCTGGTGAGTGAACAAGACTTCCTGTTTGAATGTGTGTAATGTGAGAGATGACGAGATGAGCGCAGGAATGACCCAACGCTGGAACTATGATCTGCTCTCCACAATAAACTGTGTGTGGAGTTTCCACTGTCTGACATGACGTTCTGGACGCGGAGTGACACCAGGATGGGGATGGAGGAAATCCCTGCTCGCCTCATGCCTCCTACCCAGGAAACACCTCGGCTGTCAGCACACAACACACACCTCGGAGTGTGTGAACGAAGCAGGGAAACACAGCATCCATGACCCTGCCCACTCGAGTGACGGTTGTTACTTCAGCAGAATAATACTCCGAAAAACAGGAGGCATCCACAACATTAAGTCGAGTACCTGTATTAACGTACACTCCAGTAGTGAGTCCTAAACATATCCCATCACATCAACCAAGGTACCACAGTAGAAATGTTTTGTTTTGGGGTTTTTTATGTTTACGTTGATTTTGAGGGCTCACTTCACCACTGTGGTCCACGTCACTCTGATTTTTGAAGCATTTGTTATTCATGATGTATTTAAAGTGACTGGTACATTGTTCAGAATACCACATTACCGAGCAATGTAATCCACAGGAAACTGCTGCCATGTGAGCAGAGATAATAGAATACCTGACAAATCTCACATTCTGCTTGTGATTGAAGGGAAAATAAACAATAGAAGAGAAGTTGAAACTCGTCAGAGGGACTCTCTGGATCGGACATCCATCAAATCTCAACAGAAAGAGAGGAAATCCATGAAAACACACACACGCACACACACACACACACACACACACACACACACACACACACACACACACACACACACACACACACACACACACACACACACACACACACACACACACACACACACACACACACACACACACACACACAGAGTCACCGTAATACAATCCAAATTGGTGGTTATATTTTGACAGTCAATGTAATAACAATCCAAACTGTAATAATAATGAAACTTGGTAGTCTGTCCACGAGAATGTCCGTGTTCTCCCATCACCAGCACCAACTAGTGGCCCAACATGAAGACGACATTTTGTTCAGCTTTTCCATGTAAACTGTGTTCAAAATACTCAGTGTAAATGACATGACGTTCTGGGCCTGAATGAATGAAAGAGCAGTGTGGTCCACCAAGCATTTGTTATTCATGATGTATTTAAAGTGACTGGTACATTGTTCAGAATACCACATTACCGAGCAATGTAATCCACAGGAAACTGCTGCCATGTGAGCAGAGATAATAGAATACCTGACAAATCTCACATTCTGCTTGTGATTGAAGGGAAAATAAACAATAGAAGAGAAGTTGAAACTCCAGTTCTGCCGTCTCCAGACACTAAAAGGTCTCAGCGTCAGGACGGACAGTTTGACTGGACGCTCACCTTCTGCCTCCAGGAGTTTCAGCTGCTGTCCAGTTCTGAGGAAGTACTTCCTGAGGATGACGAAGATCATGGCTAAAGGGATGGCGGCGATGAAGATGTACGGCCGCATGATGGACACGGTGAAGATGGCGCCGGTGACGATCAACGTGAGCTGTGTGAGGACGGAACAGCACCCAATAACACACCTTCTAGAACCAACCAAATAAAACAGCTGGATCTGACCCCAACAACTACAGAAACTCTGTGAATCCATTCAAGTGAATTTATATTTTACTGCCAGAACATTATGACCACCTGCCTCATGTGGTGTGGCTTGTCTGTGCTGCTAAAGCCCTGACCCCTTGAGGCAAGCTAGAGACTCCCTACCCCCTACCTGAACCACAGTTTGAGTCCTTGCCAACAGTCTGTCTGTGCTCTTCTGCTGTCTCCTTCTACCCTCTAACCCCGAACTCCACAAAGTCTCCTTCTCTGGGTCTGGTTCTACAGGAAGTCTCTCCTCAAGGTGTGGTTCTACAGGAAGTCTCTCCTCTGGGTCTGGTTCTACAGGAAGTCTCTCCTCTGGTCTGGTTCTACAGGAAGTCTCTCCTCTGGTCTGGTTCTACAGGAAGTCTCTCCTCTGGGTCTGGTTCTACAGGAAGTCTCTCCTCTGGGTCTGGTTCTACAGGAAGTCTCTCCTCTGGTCTGGTTCTACAGGAAGTCTCTCCTCTGGGTCTGGTTCTACAGGAAGTCTCTCCTCTGGGTCTGGTTCTACAGGAAGTCTCTTCCTCTGGGTCTGGTTCTACAGGAAGTCTCTCCTCTGGGTCTGGTTGTACAGGAAGTCTCTCCTCTGGGTCTGGTTCTACAGGAAGTCTCTCCTCTGGGTCTGGTTCTACAGGAAGTCTCTCCTCTGGTCTGGTTCTACAGGAAGTCTCTTCCTCTGGGTCTGGTTCTACAGGAAGTCTCTCCTCTGGGTCTGGTTCTACAGGAAGTCTCTCCTCTGGGTCTGGTTCTACAGGAAGTCTCTCCTCTGGGTCTGGTTGTACAGGAAGTATCTCCTCTGGGTCTGGTTCTACAGGAAGTCTCTCCTCTGGGTCTGGTTCTACAGGAAATCTCTCCTCTGGGTCTGGTTCTACAGGAAGTCTCTACTCTGGGTCTGGTTCTACAGGAAGTATCTCCTCTGGGTCTGGTTCTACAGGAAGTCTCTCCTCTGGGTCTGGTTCTACAGGAAGTCTCTCCTCGAGGTGTGGTTCTACAGGAAGTCTCTCCTCTGGGTCTGGTTCTACAGGAAGTCTCTCCTCTGGGTCTGGTTCTACAGGAAGTCTCTCCTCTGGGTCTGGTTGTACAGGAAGTATCTCCTCTGGGTCTGGTTCTACAGGAAGTCTCTCCTCTGGGTCTGGTTCTACAGGAAATCTCTCCTCTGGGTCTGGTTCTACAGGAAGTCTCTACTCTGGGTCTGGTTCTACAGGAAGTATCTCCTCTGGGTCTGGTTCTACAGGAAGTCTCTCCTCTGGGTCTGGTTCTACAGGAAGTCTCTCCTCGAGGTGTGGTTCTACAGGAAGTCTCTCCTCTGGGTCTGGTTCTACAGGAAGTCTCTCCTCTGGGTCTGGTTCTACAGGAAGTCTCTCCTCTGGGTCTGGTTCTACAGGAAGTCTCTCCTCTGGGTCTGGTTCTACAGGAAGTCTCTCCTCGAGTTGTGGTTCTGTAGGTTGCTCTACTAGCTCCTGTGGAATTGTTGCATTTTCTCTGTAAACCAGCCTTGAAACTGTGGTATTTGACACTCGGGAAATACATTGAACTGGATTGAAGTACAATTGAATGTGTCTGGGTGTCAGTGTCGGGGGTCTGGGACCACGATGTCCTGGAGCCTCAGGGGGACACATGATCCTGGACCACCTTGAGCCACCTGACACTGGATAAAGCTCAGAGCTGCAGTTTAGGCTGTTAAACAATTAACACTTGATGCTTCTTCTTCTGGCTGTAAACTTGACATTTCCTTTAAATTGTTTCTGTTTAATGTCGTCTTTAAACACTAAATGTTGACTCGCTGCCTCAGATGTCCCAGCAACTATCAGGTGAGGTGGTGAAGACATGTTGGAGGACGTGTGAGGTGGTGAATACCTGTATGAGGTCGAACAGCACCAGAGGCAGCATGTCGTCTATCGTGGCCATGTCCTTGGTGAATCTATTCATGATCCGACCTGAAAGACAACAGAGCGTCTCCAGCATGGCCGTACCCTGAGAGGACGTGTCGGGTCAGAGGTCAGGTGAGTGGAGGAACCTGTCTTCATGGTGTTGAGGACGGCCATGGGGGCTCGCAGCACGGCGCTCAGCATCTGCTCGTGCAGTCGTTTTGACACGGTCAGCAGCGTGTGCACCAGCGGGAGGCCCCTGAAGACCCCCAGGGCCAGCACGCTCTCCGACGTGGCCACGTAGATGTAGATGATGTAGTAGGCGCTGGTGGGCGTGACGATGACAGCCAGGTGGACGGGGGTGGAGGACGCGTTGGGATGCTGCTCGCTGATGTAGTTGGGTGAGGACGGGTTGGCTCCATCCCTCCAGATGGTGCTGGTGGAGGTGAAACATGGACCGTGAATCCAGCTGAATTGACAGTTTTCCTGGCATGATATACTTTGAATGTCCTCTAGAGGGCTCCTGGTCCTGCTGACATGTGTGGACTCCTGCAGGCGTCCTCAGAGCTCAGTGTGCTGACCATAGATATAAAACATTTGCTGCCTGTGACGTGCCCACAGCGCCGCCGTCTTGGGGCGGTCTCCCGCTGGTGCTAAACATATACATCCCAGGCTAGAAGATCCACTAAAACATTTGGAGCTCGCTTGCTAGAAAAGTTATTGTGAGGGGGGAAAGTTTTCCATGTTAAGAGCTTTACCTCAGCTTTAAAATGAGGTATGATGTTGCTAAGTGGACTAGCAAGCCAGCTACGAATATTTTTGTGGATTTTCTAGCCTGTGATCCACATGTTTTGCAGGAGCCGGTGACGTCCCCAAGATGGCGGCGCTGGAGGCATGTCTGAAGGCGCTGATAGGCTGTGCAGCATCTAGTGTTTATATCCATGCTGCTGACGTGTTGCTCTACCAGAGGAAGAATGCTCAAGCACTCAAAACTTGTCAGTATTCATTTGTCGCTTAAAAAGAAACAATATCCTACTTTAAGAAATGACAAATTGAACATAATTCAGGTATGTTCCATTATGTTTCTAATGTGCTCAATCATTAGATTCAGGTATGCTGAAGCAGGGAGAGACTAAAACATGCAGGACAGGGGTCCTGGAGGACCGAGGTGGGACACCCCTGAGTTGGAGCGTATTGTTCTCTGTGTGTGTGTGGTTCCATTACAAACAGCACCCACTAGTGGCCTGGCATGCTAACTACATTGTTTTCAGCATTTCTGCTCTTTCCGAGTTAACAGACATTGTCTTCAAAATGTTGCTGTGTAAACATGAAACGATCAATTTTCACTTGAAACGTTGTCGAGTAAACAAGACCTGAGTGAACATCCAGAATTGCTAGTAGCCAGGCTCGGTATCTTGTTTTTATCCTCACGTGACAATAAAGTGACCTCTGATCAGACTCACTCTGTGATGAGGAAAATGCCAATGACAGAACCAGCAACCTAATGGTGGAAGAGAAAAAGAATGAAATAAATGATTACATTTGAATATACAAAAGCAACCATGATGCAGAAAAGGTGAAGGTTTTACTTCGATGGCAAAGATGATGAGGATGAAGATGAGGACGTAGACGAGGCTCCTGTTGGTGGTGATGTAGCGCAGGTAAGTGCTCCATGAGGTAGTTTCAAAGACGTTCTCACGTTCATCAGCAAAACATTGCTGTGGAGACGCCGAGGGAGTCTTTAACCGTTCAAGTTCACAAGCTTAGCCAGAACAAAGATCACAGACTTTTACGCGAGTCCACACAAACATCGTCTAATTCAGGTAAAGACGTCAAAGCATGACAAAGCCGTACCTCCATGTCTTCTTCATCCACTTCTTCACTGATGTCATAAACGCTGTCCTTGGACAGGCGGCGAGCGTAGATGTCCAGCTCCGACGCCAAGTCGCACTGCGGTGTGACGGACAGCTTCCTCCTGAAGGACGACTGCATCTGCTCGCGGCGCTCTTGTCCCTGGGCGTTAGTGATGAAGGCCAGCACGGACTGGCGCCGCTGCCCGTGCAGCTGCTGCAGCCCGTGATGGTACAGGCCGCTCCTCGGGAGCACTTCCTCCACCTGGTCATCTTCGGGCACCACGGAAAACCTTCTTTCTGAAAGCTCGCGCACCCCGTCCTCCGTGGTGGCGGACTGAGCGTTTGAGGGCTGCTGGGAGCTTCCGATGAAGGAGAACTTGCGGGCGGCAGTGAGAGGGTTGAGGATGAGTGAGTGTTTGCGTTTCTCCGGAGGACTGGGCGCTCCAGAGCCAATGATTGGAGGAGGCACGTGGCGGAAGGACTGGCGGACGGGCTCCGGCCCCCGGAAGCCGGCGGTTTCGTCCACGGAGACTCTGCGCAGGGTTTCAGTGAGGATGGAGCTGCGCCGCTCGGCGTTGATGTTGTCGTACGCTTCAAGGCCGAGGAGGAGCGAGCTGAAGTCCGGCCGCTTGGCCTGCAGCTCGGAGAAGGTGCCGTAGAAGTAACAGTCTCCATTGTGCAGCAGCAGGATCTTGTCGGCTCGTTTGAGATGCTCCAGCTTACTAGTGACAACAACACGTGTCTTAGAGGCCATGAGTTTACAGATACACCTGTGTGAAGATGAGGAAGGAGAGCGTACAGGCTGTAGGGTAAGTCTGACAAAAGACCGGCTGCACAGAAGATACAAACAATACAGAGCGCTGAGTCATCCTCAAAGACTAATCCTGCAATCACCGTTAATGAAAAGATACAATTCTGTGTGTCTGCCACTTCCTGTCGACGAGAATCCCTCCATACTGCCACTGCTAAGTTCTAATAGCAATACCTCTATCACTGTGTGTCAGTGAGAGTGAGAGAGAGAGAGGGGGGGGGGGGGGGTAATACATATGTACAATAATAACAACAGTAACAGTTAAAAGTATCAACAAAGTAGCAGTAAAAGTGAAACTATCAATAACCATTCTCATTCAGGCTACAACAACAAATTGATTATTAAAAGTGTTGCCAATGAATTTCATTATCGATTCGTTGTGTTGCACGATTTATGAGCCACTCGCCATGTTGCAGAGCCGTTTTCTTCACCTTCGGAGCTTTGTCAATGCTGGCTGACTGGAATAAAGTTTGAATAAAGTGAACGGAGCGAGGCTGAGTGGAGGCGGTACAATAGAACCTGTGAGGATCGACTCAGTAAGAGTGACACCCTGTACTGGACGACACGTCACTGAGCACCCACACATATTTAACTGTTAACACACCTGAATGAGGACAACCTGCCTGACGAGGACAACCTGCCTGACGAGGACAACCAGCCTGACGAGGACAACCAGCCTGACGAGGACAACCTGCCTCATGAGGACAACCTGCCTGACGAGGACAACCTGCCTGACGAGGACAACCTGCCTGACGAGGACAACCAGCCTGATGAGGACAACCAGCCTGATGAGGACAACCTGCCTGACGAGGACAACCTGCCTGATGAGGACAACCTGCCTCATGAGGACAACCTGCCTGACGAGGACAACCTGCCTGATGAGGACAACCTGCCTGATGAGGACAACCAGCCTGATGAGGACAACCAGCCTGATGAGGACAACCTGCCTGATGAGGACAACCTGCCTCATGAGGACAACCTGCCTGACGAGGACAACCTGCCTGATGAGGACAACCTGCCTGACGAGGACAACCTGCCTGATGAGGACAACCTGCCTGATGAGGACAACCTGCCTGACGAGGACAACCTGCCTGATGAGGACAACCTGCCTCATGAGGACAACCTGCCTGACGAGGACAACCTGCCTGATGAGGACAACCTGCCTGACGAGGACAACCTGCCTGATGAGGACAACCTGCCTGACGAGGACAACCTGCCTGACGAGGACAACCTGCCTGATGAGGACAACCTGCCTGACGAGGACAACCTGCCTGACGAGGACAACCTGCCTGATGAGGACAACCTGCCTGACGAGGACAACCTGCCTGACGAGGACAACCTGCCTGGTGAGGACAACCTGCCTGATGAGGACAACCTACCTGATGAGGACAACCTGCCTGGTGAAGACAACCTGCCTGATGAGGACAACCTGCCTGACGAGGACAACCTGCCTGATGAGGACAACCTGCCTGGTGAAGACAACCTGCCTCATGAGGACAACCTGCCTGACGAGGACAACCTGCCTGATGAGGACAACCTGCCTGGTGAGGACAACCTGCCTGGTGAGGACAACCTGCCTGACGAGGACAACCTGCCTGGTGAGGACAACCTGCCTGACGAGGACAACCTGCCTGATGAGGACAACGGACAGGTTTTCCTGGGACATTTCAAGCTGAGCGACACTGAAACGGCCACATACTGATTGTTGTAATCTTCAGACGTTGTGGTGTCAGGAGATTAGTTTTGAGATGTAAATTATCGCCGCCTCCTGCAGAGCAGTGCTGCTCTGTGAAGCTCCTCCCCATTAGTTTGACTTTCCCTTCACAGCAGAGGACAAAAGACCCGGGGGCCAAAACCCACCAAGAGGTTCCAACCTGGTCCCACCAAGCAAGGAGCTTATAGAGCATTTAGACTCGTTTTATTTTGACATTTCATTGTATTTTGCACCAGAATGTTTCATTAAAATTGACTTTATGTTGAGATTGTGATCATTTCCAGTTCTAACTGTTTGATCTTGTAAAAATATAGACAATTTCATTCCATACACTGTGACCACAACAAAGAAAAACTTTGAAGTGTAAATTTAAAGGTTATTATATCAATATTTTACCAGTCTGGTCACTCAGGATGAAATTGGACTGTATGTGGTCCCTGAAGTACATTAAATCTTATTTAATAATTATCTTGTATACATCTTATATACATGTGTATATATGTATTTATATTGTATACATCTTTGTATTGAATCAGTTATATTCTTTTAAATAATCATAACATATTTGATGTTTGGTTCATTCAATATCAAGTGGTTCTACGATTTGAACTGTTTTTTAACCGATTCATCGATTAATCGAAAAAATAATCAACCAATTAATCGATTATTAAAATAAAAGCCCTAATTGTCATGTACTTGAGACTTGATTTGGATGTTTCTCATTTTTTTTGGAAGTAATGGGCAGACAAGTATAAGAAATATCTAGTTCTTACTACTCCTATCCAATCCTGGAGGTGCAGAAAATGTCGAGTGCATCAAATCATGTAAAGCTTTGAAAGGAAATAAAGCAACTGTTCCTAATCGTTAGCAATTTGAACGTGAACTTTTTGTACCTCTGCTTCCCCACAGTGCCATGACAGCAATGCAAGTTTAGATAACATGCAGGTTTTATGTTATTAGCCCACCACTCAACCCCCACCATGGAGGGCCGGGGGTCACCGCTGGCCACACAATGTGAATCAACGATTTTGACTGTTTGTCCACATTTCATCACATTATTGCTCAGTTGTAAAGTGCTTGACATAAAAAATGCTTGGGAGAGTTACATTGTAATGAAGCAGCTGTTTACGCGGCACAAGGCCGAGGCGACAAGCGACGACCTTGAACTGAAGCGGCAGCGCAGCACCCCCCACTCACTCACTCTCACATAAAAGGCCCTCTGTTGAGATACGCACTTCTCAAAGATCTCTTTCTCCGTCACAATGTCCAGGTGGGTGAAAGGTGCATCCAGCAGGTAGAGGTCTGCGTCCTTATATAAAGCCCTGAGGGGGAAAGACACACACAGAAAAAGAGAAAAGTAAAGACAATGATGAAGAATGACGAAAACGATGACAGTGGAACAGCCGTAGTGTTTGTACAGGGTGTGAAAGAGGAACTTTTGGGAGTAAATCACCTCCAATGACTTACTGAGGATCTGATGAGAGGCTGGAATAAATCATATGAAGCGTCACCATGGTCTTCACACACATTTAATTCAGCGATAAAGCACAACACGGAAACGCCACAGGAAGCTGAGGCCATAAAACACACACACGCGTGCGCACACACACACACACACACACACACACACACACACACACACACACACACACACACACACACACACACACACACACACACACACACACACACACACACACACACACACACAAAACGAAGCATTGGGAGCCTATCTTTATCGTTTTCCACAGCCATGGACTTCCAACCCAAAATGTTTGAGCGTTAAACCAGTGCTTCTCAAATGGTGGGGCGAGCCCCCCCTGGGGGGGCGTGGTGGGGTGTCAGGGGGGGGGCGTGAGGCAGGCGCGACTTTCAGTATTAGTGTCTTTATTCATGCTTGAATGATAAAAAAAAGGGCCTCCAGCTCATTTTATTAATTTATTTTGATAATCAGGCGATTGTATGCAGAATGCTGGTGCCAGCAACTCATACAGTGGTTTATACAGATAAATAAATAAATATTATCAAGTTCTCAATGGTAGTACAATTCGGGGGGGGGGGGCCTGAAAAAAATGTTGTCCTCTAGGGGGGGCATGACAGAAAATAATTGAGAACCACTGCGTTAAACAGACATTGTTCAGGCTGGACTGAGGCCCCGTTTGCTGGACAATGTTTCAAAGTGAAAACTGAAAATTTGGGTTTGGTTTTTTGGATTCACTAAAAAACACATTTTTGAAAATGGCTCGCAAGGTCAAACGTTTCGAAAACACTTCAACTCCACATCCGTGTCGACGGTGGGAAAACGCAACTTTTCTGAAATGCTGCTTCTGCGCACGCACACCACGGTTACAGCAACTAGTTGTTGTGCACATGCTCAGTAGCTGGACAATGAGAACAATGTTGAACAATGTCATAACTCCAGATCCTCCTGGGACTTGGTACTTTTATTTTGACAGTCACCGTAATAACAATCCAGCTTGGTGGTCTGTCCTCCGCAATGTCCAATGTGTTCTCCCAGTGTTAATGTTTAGAGCTTATTGTTCTCTGCTGCGTGCGTGTGTGTGTGTGTGTGTGTGTGTGTGTGTGTGTGTGTGTGTGTGTGTGTGTGTGTGTGTGTGTGTGTGTGTGTGTGTGTGTGTGTGTGTGTGTGTGTGTGTGTGTGTGTGTGTGTGTGTGTGTGGTTCCATTATAAAAGCAACCAATGTGTGGCCCCACACAAAGACTATATCTTTTTTAATTTCCCCCCCACAGTTTGCTGTATATATTTTCATATACATCATTTTCAAAACGTGTGTTGTTTTAATTTCAAACATTGTGTAAACGAGTCATTGATGCACCGTCCAGTTCCAACTGCCTTTGTAGAGATTTTAGAAAATGGAAGGTGGCACCATGGGCGGAACCATTTTTATGCAAACTATTCTTCATGAAAGAAACAACAGAAAAGCTATTTGTCTCTACAGAATTCTTCATTTTTCTATTTGATTGCAAAAAGATGTGGTTAATAATTGATTCAGAAACACAACTGCAACTGTCATAAGTCTTCAGAGTTGAACGAAGGCTCAGCAGAAAGTACCTGGCGAGGCCAAGACGTGCTCTTTGTCCTCCACTGAGGGTCACCCCTCCTTCCAGCAGCAGCATCTTGTCCTTATCGGGAATCCGGGCAAAATCCTGGCGAGGAAGACAAGAGGTGAAGACGAGAGGTGAAGATGAGAGGTGAAGACGAGCGGTGAAGACGAGAGGTGAAGACGAGAGGTGAAGACGAGAGGTGAAGACGAGAGGTGAAGACGAGAGGTGAAGACGAGAGGTGAAGACGAGAGGTGAGAGAGTCAGTCCCAGGAACATGTGCAGGAGGAACACAATGAAACAAGAACTCAGCGTGAGGAGGACGAGAACAGGTAGAAAACTCCAGCATCCCCTATTTCTAAGGTGGAGTTTGCAAACAACAACCTGGTGACCTTCTGGAGGTTAGTCCTTCTACCATGACATTTATTTTGTAGGAGCTGTCTGTCGGACCACCACAGATCAGCAGGAGGAAAGGCCCTGAGCCTTTAATGCTGGTGGCTAATTGGATAAAAGTGCACATTCAATGATGCACATCCATGCAGTTTCCTCACAGAAAGACACCAGATGCAACAAGCACATGAAGGGAGTCACGACAGGAGTGTGTTTGGTGACTGACAATGGAACGAGCAGCACGGATGAAGTGACAGAATAAGTTGATCGTGGTTAGACCTCCCTACCTTCTTCCACTGTCCTGGTGGGAGCATGAGAGGATCAAGACAACAGCTCAGTTAACAGCTTGTAGAGTCACACAGTGAAAACAAAGAACAAAAAACAAGCGTGGCACACAAAAGGGGCTCCAGCAGCCAGGGGCTGCAAGCGAAGGCTGAGTTTACAGAGGGGAGGACTGTGTGGAGCTTCAGAGAGGAAGTACAGTCACTATGAGCCTCGTCTGTCTGGAAACATGGGCTCGGACTCGCTGCTGAGTTTCATCAGTCCTGCTGACACTCTGTCCTCCTCATTTCAACATAGTTTTTACTAATTCATCCAAACAAAACGCCCAAACACTGAACAAAGTGACACTCCGAGAATCAGTAAGGAAATCTGATGCAACACCATCCTTATGTTTGCAATCTACAATGACCACGTAACCTCAAATGCAGGTTTTCTGGAAGGAAACTGGATCATGACCCACGCAGTGACAGGGAGAACATGCAAACTCAGCACACACAGGAAACTAAAAACAAGACTGTTGTCGGGGGCAGGAAAGTATTGAAACAACACATCATCAGTCCAGCTTTGGTGAATAATCCAACGCTTTATGAATTCTACTTCACAATAATCCTGTGTTAAGGTTTACTGGTCATGTGGTCAAGAAGATGGATGAAACTTTTCCTCCACGACCATAACTGGTTGGTTTATCAGAGACTCAGAAACAGATTTAATCACCTGTCGTCTGCAGTTTGTTGAATTGACTAATGTATTGCTACCTCCTGCCCACACCAGGGTTTGAATCTCTACCCACAATGTCTGTCTGTTCCCTCCTTTTCTTTCCTTCTATCCTCTATCCCTGACCAGAATCGCAACTTTTCTTCCTGTTCAAAAAAAGTTTTTCCTTTCCAGAGACTTCTATGTAAAAGTGCTTTTCAATGACTGTGTTGCATTTGGCATTAAATAAATAACATTGAATTGAATGAAGACCAAAAGGTGATTCAGAGAAATCGTTGATTGAATCAGAAAACATCCATTTATTCGTGTCACATTGAAGTTCATCATAAATGTGAAGGATTTGTGTGCCGCACAAGAACGACTGAGATGTTTGTTTCCAGGTGGGCGATGGAGGGAGTGACTTGCTCTCCCGTCTGCTGGTAAACTTCCACTGACGTCTCTCCTCCAACACTTGACGACAGCAGCTCTTCTTTCATCGGGACGGCACGACGCTCGTGTTTGCTGTCACAACATCTTGTGTTTTTGTTGAAACTCCAGAACGTGCGTGTGCCGGAGGACAAGTGGGGTGTGGTCAGGAAAGTGAACGCACTCCCAAAGGTCCTGGGACAATAGGGTCACGAGACTCCTTGACGGTGGTCAGTGGCTGTGACGATGTTGTCCTCGTTGTGTCACCTGAGGAGTGAGTCTGAGGGGCCGTCCACATCAGGAGCCTGGTTCACCTAAACCAGATGTTTCTGGCCTGTCATCCACGTGACGTTTTAGAAGGTTTTAGAAGTGAAAACAGTTGTTGTTTTTTTTAACACGAGTGGGGACATTTTTAAAATGCTGGCTTGTGTTGTCCACACCCCGGGGGGGTTGGACGACACGGGCCACCTCAGTGGAAAAAAGATGATGTAACTTTGGATAATGACTGAATTTCCATCGAATTCAACTTTATTCATATAGCACTAAACACAACTCAGTCCTTTCTCTGTGCTTTTCACAGAGAGAAACCCAACACCCAGCTGAAGGAAGCAGATGCAGGATTCAATCAGCTGAACTGACTTTCCTCTGCAGGCTGATGTTCCTCATTCTACATGATAAGAGTTCAGCCATCAGGAGGCACAACGTGGAGCTGCTGCTGCTTCTCCTCCACACTGAGAGGAGCAGCTGAGGAGCTTCGTCTGATCATGACGCCCCCTGATGGTCTGAGCCGGGTCCGGGGCCCCGAGGCAGAGGTGCTGCCTCTGGTTTTGCTCTGAGAGCAGCTCACAGTGAAACCAGACGATCTGAAGGACGTTACAGAGGACAGACATGTCTGACATTCTTTCGTCTCCAAGGTCATACTATGGATTATACGATACTAACAAGGACGAATCCAGACGGCTGATAGATGAATGTGACATGGAATCGTTGGAAAGAGTCGTTTACACAAATATTAGTAACAGCGATTAACATGATTTCACAATTTCAAAAATGTAATTTTAACAGTCACACTCGATACTGGTTCGTTTAAATACATTACACAAGTCTTTTTCTAACACAAATATCATTTGTTCTAGAATTACTGAATGCACATTATTCTTTCACAGATAATGAACCTCAATCTATCCTTGCTTCTATAAAAATCAGTCACAGTACTGACTGATCTCTAGCTTTTGTTTACTTTGCATTAGTTTTTGCAAGCAAACTCCCAATGAGCAACTTCTTATCATGAATATCTTATTTTTTTATCGCGTGGCACAATGTGTGTTTGTGAGAACTTTCTTCTTTCTCATACTTGTTTTGGTTGATGTGTAAACTGTTGACCCCATTTCAACTGATCAGGTCTAACTTTCATTGCTTTGTCTTTGGAATCAGTACATCTTTACTCAATTGTATTCACGTTTAGGCCTCGTGTATGCAACAACACTTCAGGTGAAAACACATTGTTTTTGCGTTTCAGAAAACTTTCACGTTCACACAGCAGCGTTCTGAAAACAATGCCTGTTGTCACAGAAGCAGCTGAAATGCTGAACACAATGTGGTTATCGTACCAGGCCACAAGTTGAAAAGTAACAAAGGCAAGAAGATGGACATTCTTATAAACAGACGACCAAGTTGGATTTCTACTATATCACTGTCAAATATAAAACAGTGACTCTGAGCACCGTTGTCGTTCAAACGGACACCGGAAACGCTACGAAGACTTTCTGTTTCCACTTGAAAATGTTCTTGACAAGATGGGAAAGATGGATCAAGTATATAAAACCAGTGAGGCCATCTTTTATATAATGTTAAAGGGTACGGTTTCTTTATCATGCTTTGACCAGGTTTACTTCACTATCAAAGTTTTTCCTTTGAATGTTTTGAATAACACCAAGGTGCACCCATGTTTCCCTGTTCTAAGGAGTGTAGTTATTTAGCAATAAGATTTTAATTAGTGTGTAAAATAAGATGGTGCAAGGCCCAATTATTCATCGGTGTGCTATTTATACAGGTTTTAATGTTTTTTGGAGATTTAACTGTAATGTACAGATGAATGCCAATGGCTAAATATTATGTGGATCATTTTGTGAACCAGGAAAATACCAATAAAAAAAAAAAAGAAATTTGTTGTGTAAACACTCTACCTTCTTGTGTATAAAATCACATATGTTCTGAAAGTTTCGACGGTAAGAAACTCAGACTTAAATTGTTTCACCCTTCCATGTTTGTCCTCCCAGAGCTCAGTGGGGTGAGCGTGTCCATCACCGGAGAGCTCCGAGGCTCATATTGCATCCCAGTGACAATACAGGACATTTCCATGGCATCAGAGGAGACATTATGCTGCCCAGAGGCCGTCACTCAGCAGCAGGGCTTATGAGTGTGTGTGTGTGTGTGTGTGTGTGTGTGTGTGTGTGTGTGTGTGTGTGTGTGTGTGTGTGTGTGTGTGTGTGTGTGTGTGTGTGTTGGGGGGGGTGGGGGGTGGGGGGTATTATCGTCATAAACACAGATCAGGAGAAACCTGAAACGTCTCGATGGCTCCAAACAAGCAGCCCAGCAGCACAGTCTTGTTTCACTCTGAGATCTGCGGCTTTCAAATGGACCCTGCCTCAAGTTGTCGCCGCAGTTTAAATGAAGCAACATATTCAGAGATCTAGAAACTTTCAATAGTTATTCAACTCACACAATACACACGTTTCCCTAAAACATACCATCTTTCACAAATGATCATGTGCCTTATGTGAGTATTCAACAACCATCAAACATTCCAACTGAGGAAATGGCAGTTTTGGTTTGAATAAAGCAAAGAGTCAATCCGTTTCCAACTTTCAAAGTTGACATCTAAACCCTCATGTCAGAGGGCAGACAAGTCCTCTGAGCTGCGCTAAACATGTTTGGACAAACGGTAAATGGACTTCACTGATACAGGTGCGTGAGCAGCCACAAAGAGCTTCACATGGTTCATCACATTCAGTGTCTTGCCCAAGGACACTTCAGCATGTAGACAGGTGGAAAGGAGAATCAAACCTACAGGTTTCTGATTGGGAGACGACCGCTCTACCAACAGAGCCCTATAGAACTGAGGCCTATAGAGAGAGGTACGGCGAACTGTCTCTTTTCACTGCTATGCGGACGAAAAAGAAAGATGCCTCCTCACTGTCACCTCTTCTGTCATGGCTTGACCACATTGAAGCCTGGAGGGCTTTTAACTTTCTAAGTTTTAATGAAATCAAGACTGAAGTGATGGTGTTCGGGCCCAGTGAACCCCGTCTCTTCGACCTGCGTCCCCTGGTTCCTCATGAAGCCAGTGGTTTAAACCTAGGTTTTAGAATGGACAGTGGTTTTAAACCTAGGTTTTAGAATGGACAGTGGTTTTAAACCTAGGTTTTAGAATGGACAGTGGTTTAAACCTAGGTTTTAGAATGGACAGTTGTTTTAAACCTAGGTTTTAGAATGGACAGTGGTTTTAAACCTAGGTTTTAGAATGGACAGTGGTTTTAAACCTAGGTTTTAGAATGGACAGTGGTTTAAACCTAGGTTTTAGAATGGATAGTGGTTTTAAACCTAGGTTTTAGAATGGACAGTGGTTCTGTTGGGGAATGAGCTCCACTGCTGTCACACAATCCCCCTCACTGCCCACTTTTAAAACTCATCTTAAGACCCATTTTTATTCTTTGGCTTTTAACCATGTTTGAGACTGGTTTTATTGTTGTCAGTCCTATAGTTTTTACTGTATTTTGCTTGTTTTTATTCTTCTATTTTTAATTAGTCTTTTATGTAAAGCACTTTGGCTTCAGCCACAGCTGTTTTAAAGTGCTATATAAATAAAAATGATTTGACTATAGTTTAAAATGTGAATAACATTAGGGCTTGGACTTAATGCATTAACCTCTGAGACCATAAAAAAGTTCCTTTAAGCTGGAGAGAAGCTAAGCTAACATTTGCAGCTCACGGGTGTGAGGATGAAACAGAGGAAAGTTTCAGTTTAAACGCTGTAGATGAGAGCAAGGCTGTGTGCAAAATATGAACGAAGAATGTACACATCACTAACAAATATGCATTTCTACACCTTATTTATACTATTGTAAAACACTTTGGTCCAATGTAGCTCATCTAAAGTGCTGAATAAATAAAGTTGTTTGCCTACACCACACACAAATTGTCCAAAACAGAAATAGAAAAAAACTCCTGACAGTATGACAATAAAGAAATAAATTGCATCAAATCTTCTTGAACATCATAAAGTACAATTGTACGTTTTTGCCGATAAACACTGCAATTGATCCATAAGGGTACTTGTAGTCATTTGATATATACAGGTCTACTAGTACATCACTATGTTGGTAGGGTTGTCAGAAAATTAGTTTTTCTACAGCATATGGTTTGGTACATGGTTAAGAAACATTTCTTGTAGTTATTTGTATCTTTCTCATGTAAGATATCTATTTCAGTATCCTGCTAAAGCCAATGGTGATAAAAACATATGTGTCTAAATTATATTGTCCAGGGTTTCCAATGTTGTCTTGGACCAAAACAGAGCCGCCAGAGGGTTCAGTCTGGCCATTGGGATGATTTTGAGAATTGTTGGAATTTCAAAAAGAAAACCTGCTGCAAAAAGCTGCAATTAAAAAAAACAACAATTCTAATTTGTCCACTGGGGGCAGCGGCGCACAAGAAAGTAGGATCCAGCCTCTGGTATGAATTTTCAAGTGGAAAAAACAAGATATAATATAATAAAAAAAGAGAAAAATGTTGTATTGTCCAGACCTCGTCACACTGAAACCCTGAATATCCGCCAGCGTACAGATCACAGCGTGTGCAGAACGACATGCAGACTCAGGACGTACCTCTTCCAGCTGGCAGGCTTTGATGATGGAGTTGTAGCGGTATTCGTCGTAGGTCAGGCCGAAGACGATGTTATCGCGAATCGTCCCCGGCATGATCCACGAAGTCTGCGGTGAGAAGGAAATACGCCCACTGTGTCTGATTTTACCCTCTGATGGCACCAGCTCTCCCAGGATCATCATGAGCAGGGAGCTCTGGAGGCAAAACACACCAAACGCACTTTACTCTGCTGCATTTGTCACTGAACACCAACTTCTCGTCCTGACATCCAATAAGTCAGCCTGTTGAGTTTCTGTGTTGTAAGAATACTTTAACCCAACATCTGACAGTAGGTACAAACAGTTTTAAAACTCTCCATCCGTCCTCCAGTACCTCTGTCCCGACTGTACACTGGATGAAAGGTGGTTACACCTGGACATATCGACTATTCACAGTCAAAAATGTTAAAAAGATGCACTGAGGTGGCATCTTGATGGGTTCTGTAAAATGTGTCAGTGTCATCACATCTTATTTATCGTTTGGTTTGATGGAAGGAAACCCACACCTTGATGTGACAGAGCTAACCACTGCACAGTCCCGTAAACGCTTCATGTGGGTGGGGTTCTTCCTTCAGACCCACCTTCCCAGACCCTGTGGATCCAGCCACCGCGAGCATCTGGCCCTTCTCCAGGCTCAGGCTGATGTTTTTCAGGACGGGAGTGACATAGAGGTTTGTGAAGAAGAGTCCCGCGTCTCCGTTCAGGTGCCCGCTGGCTTTGTTCTCCTGTTTGATCTTCTCAAAGAGCTCTCCGATTCCCTACGGGGAGAGTCCAAGGTCAGAGACACTCCATACAGTCTGTGTAGTAGTGAAGTAAAGAAAACTGTGGGCTGAGGAGCAGAAGTGTGACCTGATCAAAGTCAATTAAACATCTAGGAGCAGATACCAACCACATACTTCTGAAGATCCCAGAGGCTCCAACACGACACCAGAGCATTTCATAAACTGGACTCATCCCACAAATGGATGTTCCTTATGTACCCACCATTTAAAGAGTATTAACCAGAAATAACATTCCACATAGAAATAATCTAACAAACAGAAAAGTCCTTCAGTTTTTGTGTTTTATATGCTTGACAGACAATAAATATCCTCCTCTGAGTCTGGTTCTGCAGGTTTCTTCCTGTTAAAAGGGAGTCCCCCCTTTCGACCATCTCCTCTGCTTGCTCAGGTGGAATTGTTGTTTTTTGTCTGTAAAAAGGCCTTGGAATGACTGCTGCATTTGACTCTGTATATATACATTTAAAATACATTTGAACTGAATTGAATTAAGTTGAATCTGTGTGATTTCGGCCAGTTTTGCAAAGTTTACTGTGACTGTCCAGGAGCCACAAGAAGAACAAGGACAATAATAAAGTTATGTTATGTTAATCTCCAAATTCTCTCCAAACTCTAGATGTTACCACATAGATTATTCATTAAGCAGAAATCAGTTTGATACATGGGTTTGAGAAGCTACTTCTTGAATTTCTTGAGATTTAGCTGATGAAGATCATTTAAAATAGTTCTACACACAATCAGCTCCTGGTTTCAGCTCAAATCCAGCCAATAAGCCCCTTTTAAAAATCTGGATATTCTCAATCACTCTTTCTTCTGTTTTTCTAATTTTAGTCACGCATTTGGTAACAACTGTTAGTTCTGCTCGCCAACACAGGGAAGGCAGCTGAAAGAGTCAACAAGCATGGAGCGAACAGTGTGTGAAGGCAGGTTCACCTGAATAGATGAGCATGAACAAACGGCAAACTGCAAACATAGAAAGACCTCCGAGGTGTTAAATACTAAACCACTGGGATTCACTATAAACACCATCATGTAAGGCGATTTTTGATTTCTAATCTCTCATTGACCTCGTGAAGGTTGACCAGTTACCAAAGGACTAAAGCTCCAGTTACTACTTGCTTTCAAGTGAAAACATAGAACTTTAGATGTGCTTCTGGTGTTGGTTTTCAAACACCTCATGATCTCATAAAGTCAGCATTAACAAGTCAGCATTAACAAGTCAGGATTGTTCTGGCTTTGGCTGCAGCAGCAGTGTTGCTTTTAGCTGCTGGATGTGTTGGAATTCTTCATAATCTCAGAGATTAACTGCTCCTTCAGTAATCTGTAAACTGCTCTGCAGAGTTTCTCAGTGTGTGATTGGTCAGACGTTCTAAACTCCGCCCTTTTCATGTGAACGTGCAAAGGTAGGTCGATAACCTGCTTGGTCGTAACGGTGACCAGGATCCAAAGTGTCTGGATCAGTTAACCAGGAAACTGATCCTGGATCTGTTGATCGTGAGTCATAGTACAGGTGTTTGGGCTTGGTCATTTTATTTTGACATTCACTATAATAACAATAAACCTCTGTCCACTAGAACATCAGTGTACTAACATTGTTAAAGTTTATACCGTATTGTTCTCTGTGTGTGTTTTCATTACAGAAACAACCAACAGTTCCAACATGCTAATTACCTAATTTTGGGCATTTCTGTCGATTCTGTGTGAACAGACATTGTTTTCAAACCGTTGCAGTACAAATACAAAACTTTTCTGAAAGGGAAATGGGAAAATTAGACGTTTTCAAATGAAATGTTGTTGTGTGAATGGATTCTGAGATTATTATGTAGAATTGTCACTAATTAAACAGAAATAAAGTCACAAAAGTCTAAAACGTTCCAGTACATGAATGGCGGCTGTAAAGGCCGTTGCTTCTCACTGATTGATTCATGCGTGCGCGTGTCTGCATTGGATGGAAGACTGATGGTTTTTGCTTCAGGTCTGAGTCAGTATGACACGGTGACCTGACGTCACACTGCCGTGGGAAACAAGAGAAGGTCCACCAAAAGGAGAAGTCCACCCGGAATCCCACAAAGGCCCAACTCCTCTTCCTCGGCACAGATTCATGGGTGACACGTCTCGCCCTGCAAGAAACTCCTCTTGATCAATTACCTTGTTGACGGTTTGTGGGTCACCGTGTCTCGAATGTGGCGGTTTGTTTAGCAGACACCGGCACGATTCTCATTCTAATGAGGTGACGCCCACACCGTCAGCTCCCCTCATTCTTCAGTGAGTGGCACATTCCAGGAAGAGGAGCAGACCAGGGGCGAACCAGTGATCTGAAAGCGGGATTCACAGTTCCCAGCACAGTTTGGTAATTAATTATGCAGAGTGAAGGACAAAAGCACGGCTGCTGGATGCTGCTTTTCTCACGGTGTCCAGTGATCAGTGAATCACACCTGCAGGATGGAGTTCCAATAAGATTAAACCACCCACTCTCAGTGATTGTAGTGAATGACTGTAGCCCTGACGTACACTGAACTAATCACTGGCTTTATTGTCCCGTTTCCAGCATCTTTCTTGTCCCTGAAGTCATCATGATTTTCACACATAATTCTAGAGAAGTAGAGAGGATGGCGTTCATTGATATGTGGTCTGGTAACTCTATTTCACAGTTGTCTGCTTTAGTTTTTAAATGTCTTAATGGTCTTGGGCACTCTTATTTATCTGACCTAAGAGCCTGGCGGTTCCTGAGGTCGTCTGGCTCCGGCCTCTCAAGGGTTCCTAGTGTCAAGAGGTTCCGTGTATCTTTGTGTTTTTGACTTTAATGAGCTTTGCTTCCTCTCTGGTCAGAGTTTCTTTCGGGTTTCTTTCACCCCAAAAAGAGCAGCTGTTGTAATTGTGGTTCGTTCGCTGTCAAACATGCAGTGTGAAAGCAAACCAACCAAATGAAGGACTGAACATTTTCACCTCACCACTCGAGACGAGTCCCCGGACTGTCCTGGTGTGAAAGCGGAGAACACAACCACCAAGTCCCGGCAGAAGATGGACTGGGAGTGACGCCACTCAGCAGGCCGCCATTGTTGTTTTTATCCATCGACCCACACGTGCAGAGCAACTATTTACTGGGACTCGTGCGCACGAACTGTAGCAGCATTTCTTCCGTCTCCACGGAGACGGAGCTCGTGTTTCAGGCCCCGTTTACACAACAACACTCCAAGTGACAACAACCCCTATCTGTTAAGGAAACGTGTTGCATTTACACGACAGCGGCAGACACAGGTAATGATGTAATAAGCAGTAAGTGGCGGTTGCAGTGACTCTGAGCACCGCTGTCACACACCAAACACACAGAAACTTTTTGGGTTACACTTGTTTTCATTGTTGTGTAAACACAGCCTCAAAAGGTTGTTTTCAGTGGCTCTGAGCACCATTGTCATGTAAACGAATCTACAAAAGTGCAACAAAAGTTTTGTATTTTCATTCGAAAATGTCGAGGAAAAGCCAAATCTGTTCATGTGCAACTACCTGGAGCGGCTCCAACACCTCTCTCATTAACACCAGGGACAAGTGAAGTGTTGCATTCGGGTGCAACATGTGAAAACCAACCTCGTCCCAGGAAGCAGACACGTTGAGCAGTTCCAGCTCCGTGGTGGTCAGGTTGTACTCCAGAACTTTGTATTCTTCTTTCATCAAGAACTCCTGAGGAGCAAACACAGGCTGCACGTCACAAACTACGACGGCATGAAGGTTTTGTTGTGAGCTGATGAAGGACTGCAGCGAAACCATCAATCGTCTCTACGTCTTGTGGCCCTTCATGCCTCAGCTTCACCTCTCAGCCTACCTCGATCTTTTTGACCAGTGCCAGCGTGTCGTACCACATCTGGATGGAGCCGGGCAGCTGGCGGGTGAGTGTCATCCGCAGCACCATGCAGTAGGAGGCGGTTGTGAAAATCCGACGCAGGATGATGCCTTTGCTGAGCGCGTGCGGCACGACGGCCGACACAATGACCAGGATGGCAGAGAAGAAGTAGGCGGCACTGTAGTAGTAGCGCAGAGAGCCGATCTTCCTCGTCAGCGTCATCTCCTCTCTGAGAACAGAGAGCATCATGGGAGAAACAGTGAAGCATCATTGAGGTTATCGGAGATTCTTCTGCTTGTAAACTCTGTTGCATGTTTGTGTGTGTGGTTATGTATTTTATATTTGTACATGTTATTTTGCTTTTATGTTTGTATTTGTTTGGGTTTTTTTTTATCCTTTTATTTATGATTTTCAAGAGCAAGTTACAGATAATATTCAACATATATTATTGGCTGCAGTTTTTTCTTTTCAAAAGCAAAAACCGCAACAATCACAGTAAGATAGAAATAAAAAGAAGTCAGCAAACAATCAAACAAACAAAACAAAAACAAAACAACAACAGCAGCTGAAAATACCAATCAATATGCATTTGAGAGCGGCAGCAACAGACAAAGAAAATAAAAGTCACGGATACTCTGACAATTAATCTATTATGTTGGAATGCTACACATTTCATAGTTTTATATGTATTTCAGAAATGGCTGCCATGTTTCATCAAATTTTGAAATTGAGCCAATTAATGTACACCTTATTTTTTCTATATGCACAAATCCCATTACATCAGTTATCCATTGGTCCTGAGTGGAGCAAGTTTCCCATTTCCACCTTAAAAGGACATGGCGCCGTGCCAACAAAGAGGCAAAGGTTAGGGTTTATTATCTGTCATTGATCTATGTTATGGTCAATGACAGATCTTGATTTCATTTCAAGTTACAAATTGAAATGAAATGCGTCCGAATAATACTATATAATTCATTTAACTGTGCAAATGATGCAAAAATTTCGTCGACATAAAAGGTCCTTAAATGTAGGTAATCCTTTGTTGCTCCAGATTATAAAAGCAGAATCAACTGAAGATGGTGGGAACATGTGATTTGAGTCCAGGGGGGCTTTAATTGACCTGGTATGTAAGCCAAACGTCTTTCTACATTGAACCCACATGCGAAGACAATCATAGAGCAAGGGCTTGCCTTTATACTGATATAATTCTAATGGAAGTGCTGAGCTTAACAATGCTGGTAAGGAGGTTTTCCCACAGCCAGCTGACTCAATATGGTCCCACGAAGGGGTCTTAGAAGTTGAGTCACCAACCCAATAGAGGATATTTGGTATATTTGCTGCCCAGTAATAAAATTGGAAGTTAGGTAAGGAAAGGCCACCTGATGGCCTAAGTTTTGTATAAATTCCTTGTGGATTCACAGAGATTTACTGTTCCAAATAAATTCTGAAATAAGAAAACAAGAACCAAGAATATGCCCAATTAATGACAGTGGTAAATTATTCCATCTATGTAGATGATTTTTTGTCCTTTGTTTGTAATTGTGTGTGTGTGTGTGAGTGTGTGTGTGTGTGAGTGTGTGTGTGTGTGTGTGTGTGTGTGTGTGTGTGTGTGTGTGTGTGTGTGTGTGTGTGTGTGTGTGTGTGTGTGTGTGTGTGTGTGTGTACATTTGTTTTGTGTTTCTGGGTTTGTAATGATAATAATCATGAAACTCCTGTACTAAAATATAAAATGATGACCAAATGAATTTTTAGCTTTAGCATTAGCTGAATCTGTCAGTATTACACTTTTTACTTTCTTGTTGGAGAATGAGCATTGACCTTACACCGGCTCCATCCTCCTGACAGCAATGTGAAAAATGTCCCAACATTAGCATTAGCTTGTCGCTGTGATTATTTCTTCACCAAGCCGCAGCTCGGGATGCTAACAAGGGTTTTGTCACCATGTCTCTCAGTTTAATCTTTTAGATAAAACTTTCAGCCCAAATCAAATTTTCCCTCCATTGAAGGGAAATAACCTGAAGTGAGGGAGAGGAAGAGGGAGAGAGAGTCGCAGTTCCTTTCCTTTCTGTTATGAGTGTGTGTAACCTTTATTAAGAAATGTAACAGGCGGCAGTGAGAGACGGGAGCGCTGCAGGGCAGGCGAGACGACTGGATTTGACCTGCAGTTGCGATATCGCAGAACAGAATATGGCAGGGAAGAAACGCATGACCAAGTGAAAGTATGAAGCAGAACAGAGGACATTTCTAGCAAAGTGGGAGAGTGGTTTTCTTCTTTGTTCAATGACATGGAAAGCTGCTCCATCTGTTATGCCAGATGACGCTGATACATTTCAAAGTATTGTGGCAAGCTGCGAGGAGGTGAAATGGATATCAGACATAACACACCACTATCTGTATCTGTTCAACCATTTAAACAGAGTGGGGGGGGGGGGGGGGGGCTAAACCAAAAGTGGGTGCGGTTCAATTGTAACTGGGCTTCAATCGGTAGATTATTTTAAGTTTGAAACTGATATGGATTGATCAGAAGTGGTTTTATTTATAGTTTATTTGAAAACTATTTACTGAACAGCCTCAGAATTGAGATTCAATGATTTATATATAAAAAACTATATACTATATACAGTATATAAAGCTTAATTTGTAACATTTATAATATCTATCCTTATGAACAGCCATATACAATAAACATTCATATAGTCTAATTTCTGTGTTCAGCTATATGTGTGTGTGTGTGTGTGTGTGTGTGTGTGTGTGTGTGTGTGTGTGTGTGTGTGTGTGTGTGTGTGTGTGTGTGTGTGTGTGTGTGTGTGTCAGTGGTCTGTAAGACTTTATTTTTTAATGATCTGTGTGAACCTGGTGATTCATGTAAACATCCAGTGGTGGCAAACAGGGAAATAATATGTCAGCCTTGTTCACTGTATTCTTCTCAAAAGCACCACGTTCAGTACGAGCAAAGCTTTCCAACTGACCAGCCAAACTAAGAGCAAGCAGACGGTAACAGTAATTTTGTCTGCGTCTGTCACTTGCCCTTCCTGTGTCCTCCTCCTCTGTGTGTGCTGTGCAATCTGCTTGATTTGTCTCCCCTGTGACTTCAGTCTCCTCATGTATTTAAACCGCACTCCTTCATGTCTCTGTGCTTGATCGTCAGTGTTGTTTGTACTTCCTGATCCCAGCCCGTTCCTTGTGCTCTTCGTGTTTTGGATTCAACCATGTACTGTCACCTGCCTGGACTTGGATTACCTCTCCGACTGTTCAATAACACCTGTAAATGCCAATTTGTTGTTTGAGTCTGCTTCTGGGTTGTCCTCGATCCCTGACAGGCGAGAGCAGACTCTTCTCCTCTCTGTCCTGCTAAAGCAAACTTCTCTAGCTTCTATCCGAGGACCCTTGCTCAAAGGGAGCAGGACAATTGAGAGTAATGGATGGATGGATGCATTCGGTTTATTTTTAGAACAGTGTCCTAACTTTATGGAGAATATGGGTTGTCGTCACTACATTGTAATGACTTTAATTAACTGGGTGAAAATGTCCTCAACTGGAAATCTGTCCCAATCAATACTCTGTGAAAAAGTGCATGTGACTGACTGTGGTGTGCTTTGGTGTCGTACTGCCTGATGTTTTTGATGATGGTCTCCATCACCTCCTCCCAGCCATATGCCTTCACGGAGTGAATGTTCTCCACGACCTCTGAGGTGAGAGCCAGGCGCCGGTTGATCATCCCCCCTCGCTTCACCCTGCTCACATTAAACAGTTTGACCAAGAGACAGGAGAGTCATCAGCATACAGCAGATACAGGTGGAAATAAAACACAAGTGTATACACAATGTCACAACTGCTCCTCACTATCATGATTATGTACAGGTACAATGATTATATGCAGTATTCACCCCCTCCATAATTTTTAAGTCAGTATAAATTGGATCTGGTCATTATCTGTTTAGAGGCTCAGGCTGACACACCAGGAGATGTTAGAACACAGCTGAGGAGATTCTGCTGTTCAAACACAGCAGGTCCTGATGGTGAGTTCAAGGGTCCCGAAGTCCTGCTTCCCCCAGTTCTGTGGAGTTTGTCTAACATGGGCCTGAATCTCCAGTGTGTGGAAGACGTCCTGCATTGATTGTGTCAAAGACACCACGTGGATTGCATCAAAGGACGACAGACATGACGGTGCTGATGTCTCACATGATGAAGACCCTAGACAGGCTCATCCTGGAGCAGCTCTGGAGCCTCGTCAAGCCTCACCTGGACCCCCTCCAGTTTGCCTACCAGCCGCAACTCCAGATAAGAGGCCACCATCTTTCTACTCAACCACATCTTCACTGACCTTGACAGACCAGCCAGCACTGTGAGAGTCATGTTTCTAGACTTCTCCAGTGCCTTCAACATCATCAGGCCTGCCCTGCTGGGTGAGAAGCTATCATCAATGGATGGACGCTCCTTTCATATTGTTGATTGTTGACGACCTGACTGGCAGGCCGCAGCACATGCACCTGCAGGATTGTGTGTCAGGAAGCAGTAGTTGGATGAATCAGCCGGGGTGATGACTACAGGACGACTGTGGACAACTCTGTCACTTGAACCATCTGCAGGTCAATGTGACATATACCCAGGAGCTGGTGGAGGCCCTGAGGAGGACCAGGTCTGTGTCCCCTGTCTCCATCCAGGGGGACAGTGTGGACAGTGTGGACATTATGGACGATTGCAAATATCTGGGTGTATAGATTGACTGGGCTAGGAATCCCAACTCCCACTATAGCAGGGATGTCCAAACTCGTCCAAACTGACCTGAATCCAATGATGATGTCATCACCAAGGTTGTGAAAAAGCCCAATATCAAGCCCTTTATTGCAATCATTTGTGCTGCCACTGGGAGGAGCTAACCCCTGCAGGACAATCCTATTTCTCGGGTGCAGCCACATTATGGTGCAGGGAGTTGATGGGGGTCAAGGGTCATGCTCAGGGATCTGTCCACAGTGGGGATCAAACCTGCGAACGTCCAATCTCAAATCAACCTCTCGAACTTCTAGGCCACCACTGGCTTATTGTATCTATTTTATTGGTTTTCTCTATAAAACAGTGACTTGGGTGTTTATAGCATCATTAATACTGCAGTAAAGGTTTTAAATATTGACATCAGAAAAGGGAACACAGGAAAATGTGATGGCCTGCTATAGATTTTTTCATGAAGAAGCAGAAATATCTTTCTGTCAAGGTCAGTGAAGGTCAGTGAAGCAGAAATATCTTTCTGCTTCTCATAGTAAAACACCCACCAACATATTTTCATTCCAAATGACATATGACACTACTGGCAGAAAACCAGCTGTGTCAAACTAAGTGAAAAGTTTTTGGAGGTGGCATTACTCTTAGATCACACTGTGCTGTATGCAGCACCTTAACTCAGTCTATCAATCCAAACCTTGCAGCCATAGGTTAGCCTGTGTGTACATGTGTCCTGACCTGTGAGGTCCCATCTTCTGAGAGAGCCAGGCCTGGATGATGCCCAGCAGAGTCAGAGCTGCCAGGGCGCAGAAGCCATTCACATCGATCAGCTCCCAGATTAGACCCACACAGAGTATACACTGAAGGGGGGTGATCCACACAAAGTGGGCCAGACCCAGACTCTGTAAATACACACAATGAGAATGATTTATACTGAACAAAAATAGAAATGCAATACTTTTGTTTTTTCTCCCATTTTTCATGAGCTGAACCCAAAGATGTAAAACATTTTCTATACACGCAAAAGCCCTATTTCTCTCAAACATTGTTCACAAATGTGTCTAAATGTGTGTGAGTGAGCACTTCTCCTTTGGCCAGATAATCCATCCCACCTCACAGGTGTGGCATGTCAAGATACTGGACAGCATGAATATTGCATCGGTGTGCCTTAGGGTGGCCACAAAAAAAGAACACTTGTTTGATCACACAGCACAAAGCCACACAAGTTTTGAGGGAGCATACAATTGGCCTGCTGACTGCAGGAATGTCCACCAGAGCGGTTGCCTGTGAATTGAATGTTCATTTCTTCACCATAAGCCATCTCCAAAGGCATTTCAGAGTATCTGGCAGTACAACCGCAGACCTGGTGGAACCACAGCAGCCCAGGACCTCCACATCCAGCATGTTCACCTCCATGATGGTCTGAGCCCAGCCACCTGGACAGCTGCTGCAACAATTGCTTTGCAGAACCAAAGAATTTCTGCACAAACTGTCAGAAACCATCTAAGGCAGGGGTCGGCAACCCGCGGCTCAGGAGCTGCATGCGGCTCTTTGGTCCCTCCACTGTGGCTCCTTGAGCCTCCGTCCCACTGCAGTTCATCCTGGAGGGACGTAAGGAGGCAAGGCCACCCTAGAGGGACGTAAGGAGGCAAAGCCACCCAGAGAGGGACGTAAGGAGGCAAGGCCACCCAGAGCGCAGTCCCGCTACAAAGAGTGGTAAAATGTAGGGTCGTGAACGACGCAGCGATGTGACGTCATTACGCAACAATAATGGATGAAGAACGTAGAATTGCGGCTGCAGGTCATGACAGCGGCTCAACTGGTGTCTGAAGCTGGGAGCTTCCTGTACCTTTCACAGTAAAAGCCGACAGTTCCAGGAGGTTCATTACAGACTTGTTGAGAGTGACGGAACATTCTAGTGAATTACACAACAACTACAGGACATTAAAGACACACCATCACACTCATGGTTCTAACAATCCAGATCTCCCACATTTATCTTCCATTTTAATAATGTGCAGCAATAAAGGAGCTGAGAGCTGCAATGCATTATGGGAGCTTCTGTTTGACGTGCTTTAAATGTAATTATTGGGGGTTATATTAGGTTTGTAGTGTCGGTAATAATTGTGTTGTGTTGTATTTTTGTTGCTTAGTTCATGTAGTTTAGTTTATTAGTTGTAAGTTGTCAACCAGCAGTGAAGAAGGTTTTGTGTGTCGTGTCCTCCTGGCATGGTCTGCCTGGGGGACTGTCAAAATAAAGTGTGTGCGGCTCTTTGGGTGTCGTGAGCAGAGCGAGACGGGTCCAAATGGCTCTTTGAGCATTAAAGGTTGCCGACCCCTGGTCTAAGGGAAGCTGGCACATTGGAGAAGTGTTGTCTTCATGGATGAATCCCAGTTTGCACAGTTCAGGGCAGATGGCAGGCAGTGTGTGTGGTGTGGGTTTGCTGATGTCAATGTTGTGGATGGAGTGGCTCATGGTGGAGGTGGGGTTCTGGTATAGGTAGGCGTATGTTATGTACATTGAACACAGGTGCATTTTATTGATGGCATTTTGAATACACAGAGATACCGTGATGAGATCCTGAGGTCCATTGTTGTGCTGTTGAGCACCATGAGCATCACCTCATGTTGCAGCATGATAATGCGCGGCTCCATGTTGCAAGGATCTGGACCATAGGTGGCGCCTTGTTAATTACTGAATACACCAATAAAACATGTATTATTATAATTTTTTTAATAAAAAGCCGTGTGATGTGATTCAGCCAATCGTTGCACCTTTGAACTTACTGCTTCCTGTTATTGAGAGCGCATTTTTCCTGCTGACTGCGTAACTTATTACTAGTAATGAAACATGGAGTGCTTTTTGCAAAAAAAAAGGGAAAACAATCACTGACGCCTTCGCTCTGAACAACAACAACCGACGTATCGTTTATCATGACGTCTCATTGGGGGGGGGTGATGATTATTGCCTATTTGGTGTTAAAGATGTGGACTCTGACTCCTGGTTCTCTCTTATTAATATAATTGGATATATTGAATCAGATATATTTCTTTCTGTGGAGGTTTTGGTGACTGGCAGCAGGAGTCAGTGTCTTTGTGAGGCCTAAATGATTTGCTGTGTTTTGCTTCCTGCTGCTGTTGAAGCTCCATCAGTGACATTCTGCTGGTAAAGTTTACATTCTGTGGTGTGTTTAAGTGGCAGGCTTTTAAACCTTTCATCTTTATCACTTTGGATAATTATCTTGATTATTGTGTCGCATAATATTGTTTTAAATAGCAGAGCTTTTACTCTATGTGCGCGACAGTTACGTGCGCAGTGCGGTGTGCATATTGTTGGTGTTCCAGTAGGAAGTAAACTACAGACCAATAAATTGCCCAGTACTGTCACTATGAGATCAAGCTCCCCCATGAAAAAAATCTCTGGCGCCTCCACTGATCTGGACACAATTCCTGGAAGCTGAAAACATCCCAGTTCTTTGCATGGCCAGCATCCTCAGCGGACATGTCACCCATTGAGCAGGTTTGAGATGCTCTGGATTGACGTGTACGACAGAGTGTTCCACTTCCTGCCAATATCCAGAAACTTGGCAGCCATTGAAGAGAAGTGGAGCAACATTCCACGATCAACAACCTGATCAACTCTATGTGAAGGAGATGTGTTGCACTACGTGGTCACACTCCAGACCCCCAATAAAGCAAAACTGCACATTTCAGAGTGTTCTTTTATTGTGGCCACCCTAAGACACACCTGTGCAATAATCATGCTGTCTGATCAGCATCCTGCCACCTGTGAGCTGGGTGGATTAGATGGATTATCTCGGCAAAGGAGAAGTGCTCACTAACACACATTTAGACAGATTTGTGAACAATATTTGAGAGAAATAGGACTTTTGTGTTTATAGAAAGCGTTTTAGATCTTTGAGTTCAGCTCATGAAAAAATGGGAGCAAAAGCAAAAGTATTTCTTTCAGTGTATTTCACACAAGGACATCAAAACAGTTTACACATTTACACAATTATGAACACAGTTTATGTATTAATGTACTCATACTGTACATACAGATACCACACATTCAGTTAAGGCTGGGCCATACTGAATATACTCGATGCATTGTGGCTTGTGCTCTGTGCAATATAGAAAATGACTATATCATGGATATTCAAGTATCACACTGTATCTTTTAGTATGAGAGCATTAACTTGCCGGTTGCAGCCGGCGGGCTCTCGGAGACAAAACGAGCGCACCCACAGACATCCCGTACTCTACGCTACATCATACAACTTAGCTAAGCAGAGTGCGAGCGGCTAGCAGATTATGCAAACAGACACAGAAGATGGAAGAAGAAGAGTTAATTCCAAAGAAAGAGAGAATGGGATTGTCTGCCGGTAGTTTGGATTTAAGGAAGATTTTTCACAACTGTGTTGCGCAAAATATGCCGCAGCAGCATCGCCACAAAAGGAAGCGGCACAACAAATGTATGCCACCATTTAGAAATCCACCACTAGAAAATAAAGTGTCTGAAACTACAACATCAACACGTCCTGCCGGTTCCACAACAACTAAGAAGCTGAAGCAACTGGCACTGACGCCATTGAGTCTGCCGTCTTTCCTTTCCAGACCAACACCGTACAACAAAATAGTCCAAAACATACTGAGATAACTTCTGCAGTAACCCTCCACACACTGCACTGAGTATTACTGAACTCTCATGCCTATGAAGGAGGTAGGGGTCAGGGGTCATGCTCAGGAGCCCACATTAAGTTCTCAGCTGTGGGACTCAAACCTGTGATCACAAGCTTTCTTCAAGCTCTCGGCCCTCACTGCCTGGAGGAGTGAGATGCGGGGGGGTATTCCAGGTAGGAGGTTCAACAAAGTCCAAGTCTATCCCTGAATTCTGACTTGACTTAGTCTGAGATGGGAAATTCAGAGTTTCCGGTTCCAGAACAGCTGATCTGAATTAGTTCAATCAACTCTGAGTATGTGAACCTTGAGTTAAGCGTGTGCACAGCCAGAAGAAAAAGTCATAATCAGTGGAGCCCAGATATCATGAGTCACTATGGCAACAGACCGAAAACGAGTTATTCTGCTGTAAAAGTCCCGACGCTGCAGCAGCAGAGGAGACGACTGGAGAAAACTGCTGCCAGAGTCGAGGCAGTACTTCAGGTGTGAGGAGCCAATAGAAACTCAGGGTTTCCTCTACTAAACCTGCTTCAGGTGGGAGGAGCCAGTAGAAACTCAGGGTTTCCTCTACTAAACCTGCTTCAGGTGGGAGGAGCCAGTAGAAACTCAGGGTTTACTCTACTAAACCTGCTTCAGGTGGGAGGAGACAGTAGAAACTCAGGGTTTCCTCTACTAAACCTGCTTCAGGTGGGAGGAGCCAGTAGAAACTCAGGGTTTCCTCTACTAAACCTGCTTCAGGAGGGAGGAGCCAGTAGAAACTCAGGGTTTCCTCTACTAAACCTGCTTCAGGTGGGAGGAGCCAGTAGAAATTCAGGGTTTCCTCTACTAAACCTGCTTCAGGAGGGAGGAGCCAGTAGAAGCTCAGGGTTTCCTCTACTAAACCTGCTTCAGGTGGGAGGAGCCAGTAGAAACTCAGGGTTTCCTCTACTAAACCTGCTTCAGGAGGGAGGAGCCAGTAGAAACTCAGGGTTTCCTCTACTAAACCTGCTTCAGGTGGGAGGAGCCAGTAGAAACTCAGGGTTTACTCTACTAAACCTGCTTCAGGAGGGAGGAGCCAGTAGAAACTCAGGTTTTCCTCGACTACACCTGCTTCAGGTGGGAGGAGCCAGTAGAAACTCAGGGTTTCCTTTACTAAACCTGCTTCAGGAGGGAGGAGCCAGTAGAAACTCAGGGTTTCCTCTACTAAACCTGCTTCAGGTGGGAGGAGCCAGTAGATGCTCAGGGTTTCCTCTACTAAACCTGCTTCAGGAGGGAGGAGCCAGTAGAAGCTCAGGGTTTCCTCTACTAAACCTACTTCAGGTGGGAGGAGCCAGTAGAAACTCAGGGTTTCCTCTACTAAACCTGCTTCAGGTGGGAGGAGCCAGTAGAAACTCAGGGTTTCCTCTACTAAACCTGCTTCAGGTGGGAGGAGCCAGTAGAAACTCAGGGTTTCCTCTACTAAACCTGCTTCAGGTGGGAGGAGCCAGTAGAAACTCAGGGTTTCCTCTACTAAACCTGCTTCAGGAGGGAGGAGCCAGTAGAAACTCAGGGTTTCCTCTACTAAACCTGCTTCAGGTGGGAGGAGCCAGTAGAAACTCAGGGTTTCCTCTACTAAACCTGCTTCAGGTGGGAGGAGCCAGTAGAAACTCAGGGTTTCCTCTACTAAACCTGCTTCAGGTGGGAGGAGCCAGTAGAAACTCAGGGTTTCCTCTACTAAACCTGCTTCAGGAGGGAGGAGCCAGTAGAAACTCAGGGTTTCCTCTACTAAACCTGCTTCAGGTGGGAGGAGCCAGTAGAAACTCAGGGTTTCCTCTACTAAACCTGCTTCAGGAGGGAGGAGCCAGTAGAAACTCAGGGTTTCCTCTACTAAACCTGCTTCAGGTGGGAGGAGCCAGTAGAAACTCAGGGTTTCCTCTACTAAACCTGCTTCAGGAGGGAGGAGCCAGTAGAAACTCAGGGTTTCCTCTACTAAACCTGCTTCAGGTGGGAGGAGCCAGTAGAAACTCAGGGTTTCCTTTACTAAACCTGCTTCAGGAGGGAGGAGCCAGTAGAAACTCAGGGTTTCCTCTACTCAACCTGCTCCAGGTGGGAGGAGACAGTAAAAACTCAGGGTTTCCTCTCCTAAACCTGCTTCAGGTGGGAGGAGCCAGTAGAAACTCAGGGTTTCCTCTACTAAACCTGCTTCAGGAGGGAGGAGCCAGTAGAAACTCAAGGTTTCCTCCACTCAACCTGCTCCAGGTGGGAGGAGACAGTAAAAACTCAGGGTTTCCTCTCCTAAACCTGCTTCAGGTGGGAGGAGCCAGTAGAAACTCAGGGTTTCCTCTACTAAACCTACTTCGGGTGGGAGGAGCCAGTAGAAGCTCAGGGTTTCCTCTACTAAACCTGCTTCAGGTGGGAGGAGCCAGTAGAAACTCAGGGTTTCCTCTACTAAACCTGCCAACCAGCAGGTTCAGTTCACAGAGTTTGTTACTGTGGTGACTGACCCTGAGCTAAATTCAGCTTTTTCTGGAACGGAAAACTCTGAGTTTCCCTCATTTCATGGTTAACATACTCTGAGTTTTCACATAACCGGCTGTCTGGAACGGGGCCCAGGTGTCAGCAGGTTGTTGTCATATTAGAGTTGAACCTTTCGTGGGAGACGTGTTCAGGATGGAGAACAGAGCGTCTGGTGATCATGTTTGGCTGTAAAACACTGAAGAGGAGGAATGCAGGTACAACAGCTGGAGAGAGCAGCTCTCTGTCACTCCCCCCCCCCCCCCCCCCCCCCCCCCCACCCCAGTCACATTCATGGAGACAAGGCTCGGCCCACCCCTCTTTATTCCCCGCCCCCAGCCGTCAAATCTGAGCTGGGTGATAATTGCCCTTCGAGCGTATGACAAAGTGTTTCCACATTCTACGGCTCTGTGACACCCTGAGGCGTGGACCTGCTGCCTCCTCAGCCCACTGATGCACCTTCACACGGCACTTTGTTTATGTACTAACACCTCCTGTCCTGTGACGCCCCTCAGCCTGAACCCTCGGCTCACTTCCAACCAACAGACCGACGTCCGCCAGGTTCCTTCGCTCTCTGCCTCCTGACTCTGGAGACCGAATGAAGCTCCTCCAGCTCCCGTGGTGGTCCACATGTAACTGAGCTTCAACACCACCGTCAAAACATTTCAAAAGACTGCTTCCAGGTCAGTGACATGCAGTCAGGTGAGGCAGGAGAGGAGGAGTCTCCCCAGTGGTGAACCTCACCGCATGTTACTGATCCAGGTGAATAAGTACCTGTGGGTTAAATGAAAGACTACCAGCATCACCGACGGTGAAACGGTGTCTTTATTGTACTTATTATTCATGTAATTGTGTCATGTGTTACAAGTGATATTAAATATTCAAACTGATATACGATGTACTTTTGTCACTTTATACTTTACACCAGTGTCGTGTATTGTCGTGTGATGTAGTGTATTGTCGTGTGATGTAGTGTATTGTAGTGTATTGTCGTGTATTGTAGTGTATTGTCGTGTATTGTAGTGTATTGTAGTGTATTGTCGTGTATTGTCGTGTATTGTAGTGTATTGTCATGTATTGTCATGTATTGTAGTGTATTGTCGTGTATTGTAGTGTATTGTCGTGTATTGTCGTGTATTGTAGTGTATTGTCGTGTATTGTCGTGTATTGTCGTGTATTGTAGTGTATTGTCGTGTATTGTCGTGTATTGTAGTGTATTGTCGTGTACTGTCGTGTATTGTCGTGTATTGTCGTGTACTCCTATAGCTGGTTTTGTTTGGCAGCCCTGTGTATTTCGCATTCTCTGCACTCTCACCTCGTCCAGCTTGTTGAGGTGTGCAGACATCAGGCTGACCAGCTGACCCGTGCTGATCTTATCCAAGACTCTGCTGGACAGCTTCAGTGTCTGAAAGGTCAAAAGGTCAGGGGTCAGCTCAAAGGAAGGCTGTTGAATCTCCTGTCCTGAGCGGGGGCCAGTGACACTCTGTACACTTCCACCCGTCGGTCTGACAGCGTCTTCATGCTGGACGTCCACGTGTGAGAAGAACGCTGGGAATGTTCGGTCCCGCTAGTCGAACACGGAGGAAATGTTTACACCTCCTGAGGAGAAGACTAAAGCCCAATTTACACAACACTGATTGAAAATGTGTGACAATTTGAAAAATTCCCATTTTTATGTGAGGCCACTCGTGGATGCAGTCTTTCTGTAATTCAGAAGTCTCAAACTCAGATCCTGGAGGGCCGCAGCTCTGCATGTTTTCTTTGTCTCCCTAATACAACTGCCCACCGACGCACTTTTAAATGTAAACTTTAGTGTTTTTCTTTGTTGCGATGCAGAATATATGCAATGAAAATGTCTATATTTTCACAAAAACCAAGCAATTACTGCAGAAAATGGCTACAATCTCAATATAAAGCTAATTTTACTGAAACTTTCAGGTGCAAAATACAGAAAAATTTCATACAATAACACACAACTTGCTTGGTCGTTTGGTCGTTTTGGAGTCTTTTGCAGGCCGGTTTTTGTCCCATGAGCCTTAATGTTTGACACACCTGCTGTAACATTCAAGCACCTTTAAATTGCCTTTTCGGTCCACTCAGATCTGTACGTAAGAAAGAAATGTGTCTCCATGCATGCAGATGATGGCATAGTAATTTTTTAAAAATTATTATTGAAGAAGATCTGTGGAATTCTTAAGACTGAACAGCACAAACACAACCTGAATTCATTCAATGTTATTGACAAGCTTGTTGTGCTTTATTGTGGCAGTAATGCTAACGGTGGAGCAGTGGTTGGAGCTCTCGCCTCACACTGACAATGTTGTGGGATCAAATCCACCCAAGACTTCTCTGTGTGGAGTTTGCGATGTTCTCCCTGTGTGTGTAGGTTTTCCTCCAGGTACTTCAGTTTCCCCCAAAGTCATGAAAGCATGTCACGCCCCTGAGCACTGCTCGGTGTCGCTAATATACAGTTCATGTACAGTAGCAGTGTTTCAGAAAAGAAGGAAGAATTTTGCAGATTTCACTTAAAAATACTGAAGTGTCTCCCAAGCCAGAAACAAGCCAGCATGTTATCAGAGAGTTTGTTTTGTTCTGACATTGACGTTGACTGACTGAAAGCAACTTTGTCTTCTCATAATATCAGTGTGAGAGCTGCTGATATGAGACAGCTTTAAATTTAAGAAAGAACAATCCACTTCGTTGCAGTTGTTGAAGCATGTGATTCAGAGAGTTTTGTGTTTACTGGGTCAAAACTTTACACTGTTGCAGTTTTCAGGGCCTACGCGCACTTTTGAACTCAGTCAGTCTTTTGCTATCTGTGTGTTGTTGGTAGCACGACTTATATTCGTAGGCCTTTAACTGAGAAATACTAAGCAGCCTGAGACCAAAACCTGTATGCAATGTACATGTAGCCCCTCTGGGATGTCACTTCCTCAAACCAACACACACACGCACAGTCTGTATAACCCCACCCCCACCATCAAACAAAAAGACCTTGAAAGAATCTTTGTGGTGACAAATTTAGAACAGATTAGATACAGTTTTGCTTTTTTTTTTTTTTTTTAAATAGCTCAGATAACCCTCCGTCCAGGCCTGTTACAAACGCTGGTTTCTCCTCACCTTCTTGTATATGAGGCTGAACAAGGCAATGCGGATCTGCATGCCCAGGTGATGCAGGCCAAAGATGGCGGGCTGCAGCAGGAGGAAGCGGGCGGTGAAGAGGAGGCAGAGGCCCAGAGCCAGGAAGAAGCCCTGGCTCCGCTCCGGGGCGTGGAACGGGTCGAAGGAGGCAATGATACGACCCAGAAGCTGAGGCTGCACCGTCTTGGAAGCTTCCTGCACCAAGAAACAAGCACCATGACACGTCACACAAATCATCCCATCATTTCTACAATACGTACTGCACACATTCTGATTGAGGGGATTCCTTGCAGAACACTGGTGTGGTATTTGAATATTGTGTTCATTTTGACAGCGATGTGTTTTACATAGCATGTAAATGCATCTATTTCAGGGGTGGGCCATCTTGGTCCTCGAGGGCCGCAGTCCTGCACGTTTTAGATGTTTCCCTGCTCAAACACACCTGTTATCATGATGAGGCTCTGCAGAAAGCTTGACAAGGAGCCACTAATTGCTGTCAGCTGTATTGATGCAAGGAGACATCTAAAACGTGCAGGGCTGCGGCCCTCCAGGACCTGGATTGCCCACCCCTGCTCTATACTATCTCTACTATCTCTGCTAATTAATAATACCATGAATCAAACACATTTGGACACAGAGAAAATGTGAAAAACCCCGAAATGCAGCGGCAGAAAACTTCACATCTCAAAAAGTCAATGGCTAAGGAGCTTTTTGGAACATCTCATGCGTGGAACTATAATCAGCAAGGATCCATAAACATTTAGGCAAAAGAAAATTGCTCATGTGAGTTGTTGGTGGTGGGTGGATTGGACATGCGGTGAGGGTGGGAGTAGGGGACATGTGTGGGTGGCGGGTGGGGGACAGAAATATAAAAACTAAATTGGAAAGGTTTTGGTGGGTTTAGTCAATTTGGTGTTGTTCTCATGAAAACACAAAGGATTGAAAAAAAAACTATTTAGACTATTACTGTCAGGACGTGTGAGGATGTTCCCTGGACTCCAAACGCATTCCAGGGAACACAAGCAACCGCAGGGGAAACAGAGGGGACGAGACGAGACGAGACGGGACAACGGGGAGCGAGTGTTTAAATACACAGGGAGACCACAGGTGACGCACATCAGGGGGACACGATAGGATAACTGAAAACGTCAGGTGAGACACACAGACAGACGTAGAGGCCTGACAATTACCATATGAAGGACAGTTCGGGGACTGGTTTGCATTTACAACAGCTGCTGGTTTGGAGGCACTTTTGCCCTTAACAAACAGTGACCAGAGTTTAAATAAAGCATGAAGAAGAAGAAACTCTGCTCATTGATTGGTCCGGATGGCTTTTGCTGGCTCGTGGCCAATGGGTTGCCACCGGTAACTATGATAAAGCCTTCAGACCAGTCACAATAAGCGCCTTCCTCACAATGTCTTCCTCACTCCTCCACGTCTAATCACAAGACATTTTCCCACTTATTCCTTTCTGTGTTTGCTTCTTGTGTTTCACACTGTTAGCGTTGTTTGTTTACTACCAAAATGCACGGCACTCTGCGTCACATCCTCTCCATCCGTCAGCTGGAAAGTCCGCTGACAGTCCCTGACGCGTTCACAAGGTCCAAACACTGGACCGCGCTTTCAGGTGGACCACAATTCACCTCCTTGGTCCAGATCGGAGTCCAGCTGAGTTTTCACACCTGCCCACGTGAAGCGGACTTGACCTGAAACAAACTCTGGTCCGGACCAGACAGTGCGTATGTATTCCCAGGCAGTGTCAACATTTGTGAAGGGAAATTTTCTTTCCTGTGGTGACTGTTATGTTTTGAAATGTTGCTCTGAAATTATTATCCACTCTAATTTTTTAGGAACGTGTATTTACTACAAACATGGACTTGTTGATGAAGAAAAAAAACACTATGCAAAGAAAGTCATAAATCACCATTTCAATAATCTAGAACAGGGATTTCCAACATGAGGCCTATGGGCCAAACCTGTTGCTCAGCATGCACCAATCCGGCAAGACCACCGAGAAAATGTTTAACATTTTAAAGAAAACATAGATTTTTGAACAAATTTCCTACTAGTACAAGACACAACTTAACACTGTGACCCTGAGACCCGAGCTGAGATATCAGTGATGCTGCCATGAAAGCTAGCAAACTAGCATTAGTGTCAAAGGCATGCTGTCGGGCAGAGATTGTGAAAATGGTAAATGGCAAATGGCAGCAGCAAAGCGCTTTTACATCACAGTCACCCATAATGCAACAGGGATAGGAGAGTTTTATTTTGGACGTTACACTGTATTTTGCAGTAAAATGTTTCATTATAAAATCAGCTTTATGTTGAGGTTGTAGTCATTTTGATTTGATCTTGCAAAAACATAGACATTTTCATCATGTATACTGTAATTTAATTTTAAAGGTTATTATGAGACTATTTTACCAGTCCAGCCCACTCAAGATGACATCGGCTGCATGTGGCCCCTGAACTAAAATGATTTTGACACCCTGCTCCTCAATGAACCGTTCAATGCAAATGCAGACAATTCATGGAAATGGTGAACAAGCAAGAAGTGGTTTGGCTGCTGGTACAATGACACACTGAACCTGTACTGTACTTGACATCTCACAAGCATTCCTGTCGTCATGGTAACCACCCACAGCTGTACTACAGCTCCACAGAGGAGGAGGGTCTGTGACACGGCAGTGCGACATGCCTGTGACGTGCGCACAGCGGCTTGGCTCCACTGGCACACTCTGACACCAGTGTGTGAAGGTTCAATTCCTTCGAGGTTTACTAGGATTGTTTCATGTCATGAAGTATTAAACCTGCCTGTGTGGTGCAAGAAGCATATTGTGTGTGTTTCAGCCTAATGAGTGAATCTGTACAGTTTGTGTGTTTGCGCAAAGTGCTGGTGGAGAAAGATACAATACAACTGAGGACAAATGGAGAAAAGGTATGCAGAGAAAGAAGTGGGTGAGGCTGAGCACAATGACACTGAGCATATCCTGGTTACTATCATTTTAAACTCAGTCTGAATCAATGATTTGGTATTTCCTGTGTACTGTGTACTCTGCAGACACTAAGTACCACACAGACAATGTACCGGTGCCGCTGACAGTCAAACTGTGTGACGATAACATTTGAAACTATTGCGGTCATTTTATTCCATATGTATTGTACACCAGGTTTATTTAAAAGATTTGAATAGGGGCTGTTTAAAAAACCTTGTTTCCCCTGTGCAGTATGGTACAATAAGGCAAGGCAAGGCATGTTCAGACCTAAATCTGCTGTGTGGTTCCACTTCAGAGAGTATGGTTAAAATGTAAGCGGGAAAGGGCCGTGGAACAATTGAGGTATGTGACGTCATTACCTAACAGTAAATGCAGGACCAACGGGAACACCAAATGTGTTCCGCGCTGAAAACCAGGCGTCCGAGCAAAGTCGCGAGCCTCCGTTCTCTGTGACACAACTGTGACAAACGTTGTCATTGTGAACAGCAGCGTCTGGCTCCTGCTGAAATTCCTCCTCTTGTTACTGAAAGGAGCGTCTGCACCTCATCTGAACACCAGGGTGCTGTGTAGCACAGACATTTCAATAAACCCAATTAACAAAACAATCTATGAGCACAAAGTGTTGTACATAATTAACAATGGGAGCATTTACACGGCTGATGAGCTATTTGAATAAATATCAGCAGACGGCTGCGTTGTAGCTCCTCCTTACGGAACCGTACCGATGTGCTCACTACCTCAACGGAGGGGTTACAAAAAAAATAGTAATGATTGGGCACGGGACTTTCAATACTGTCCACAAGTTTGGTCAGTGGAAACACAAAAACCCGTCCCGTACCGTATTGGTACTGCGCAGAAGAAACAAGGCTTATATGTGAGTTGGTGTAAGTGGCGCTGCCCCTGCGACGTCAACGACCCCCCGAATCATCTGCTGCCACTATTTCCACTGCACCTGCCTCAACCCTGATGCTGGTGCTTGTATCTGCCCCTGTGAATGTTCAACGCAGTCGTTATGGCCGGGTGGTCAGGCCTCCCAAACGACACTAAATAATCTATTTTTATTGAGGACCTAATAACAGTTCTGAATGTTCGGGAGGCCTGTGTGGTGTGAACTTTGCCGGATATCCTCACATCAGAATGGGAGTATGGGGGCGGTGTGGTGTGACGTAGGGGGTGACGTAGGTGACGTACAGGGGTTAAATTAGGAAGTAGAGAGAGAGTACATAAAAGATCTACTTGACTCCTCAGTCTGCCTCATCTTTCCTGACTTCCACAATATATAACCAAAGATAGGTCTCCAAGGAATTTGCTGCTTGTGACAGTAGATTTCCTCACAAGTCAAAGAGCATTGGACGTCATTCCTTTGAAAGAGGAGTCTGAGCTGTTTCCTCTACAGACAGCGGTCCGGCAGACTCACCCCGAGGTAGAGCAGCACACCGAAGAAGGCAAATGGTCCGAAGAAGCATCGGGCCAGTGCTCTGAGCAGCCGGGGATTCTTCTTGGCTGACGCCACCTCCCTGTCCCATTCTCTGCAGGAAGAGCAGAGTTACAACACAGTTAAACAGCAGAAGGACACACGAAGCAGGCGAATGCCAGCGGAGCCGCTCTGTTTGTTTGCTGCTGCTTTGTCTAAAGTTTACGACTCTGCTGATCTGGTCACACAGTGAGAGAGAAGAGCAGGACCGTCCAACTTCAACTTCAGAGGCCACGGATGTACAGCCCGATGTGATTCTACCAGAATAACCTTTAAGTACTGACCAAACATGGAACTGCTTTTCACAGAAATAAAATGGTAAATGGTAAAATGGTCTAGATTTATATAGCGCCTTCTAACCACACTGAGTGCAGTCCCAAAGCGCTTTACATATCAGCTCACTCACCCATTCACGCTCACATTCACGCACCAATGGGACAGAGCTGCCATGCAAGGCGCTAGTCGACCACTGGGAGCAATTTAGGGTTCAGTGTCTTGCCCAAGGACACTTCGACACATAGACCGGTGTAGAACCTCCGACCTCTCACTCCGAAAGAGGACCACTCTACCACCTGAGCCACGGTCGCCCCGTATATAATGATTAAGGGTCTCCCCTTAATCATTATATACCTGCCTATATTATTATATTCTAGGTATATTATATTATATACCTAGAGGGCGAGTTGGTCACCATTCTTAATGTAGAAGATCTGCAGTATATATAAGATCTCCAGTCTATATAAGATCCCCAGTATATATAAGATCCCCAGTATATATAAGATCTCCAGTATATATAAGATCTCCAGTATATATAAGATCTCCAGTATATATAAGATCTCCAGTCTATATAAGATCCCCAGTATATATAAGATCCCCAGTATATATAAGATCCCCAGTATATATAAGATCTCCAGTATATATAAGAAGATCCCCAGTATATATAAGATCCCCAGTATATATAAGATCTCCAGTATATATAAGATCTCCAGTATATATAAGATCTCCAGTATATATAAGATCTCCAGTATATATAAGATCCCCAGTATATATAAGATCTCCAGTATGTATAAGATCTCCAGTATGTATAAGAGCTCCAGCCTGACCCTGGGGGTCTAAGCAACACTTTGAAGCTGAATATAAATGTACTAAAAGGACAAAGGAAGGAGGAACTTATTAAAGTCATTCAGATATATGGAGGAAAATGACAGTGTCTCCACCTGTGCTGTGGGACGCGTGCAAAGCCGTGATTAGAGGGAAATTAATAGCAAAATCAACGTATTTGAAAAGGCAAAAAAATGAAAAACTCAACAAACAAGAGTTGCAACTCAGTAAGCCAGAAAAAGAACAAGGTGGAAGACAAAACTAATGAAGATATCAAAAAGATGAAAACAGATTAATGACACTCCAGCACAGGAGATACAAAAAAGCAGAGGTAAGTGAAACAACAATACTACGAAGCAGGAAGTAAATATACAAAATACTGGCCTATAGATTAAAAAAGCCAAGGGCAATCAATATTTATAAAATTAGAGACTCGATTAGTAACTCAATCAAATCTAAGATAGAAGAGATACATAAACATTTTGAAACATACTACAAAAATCTATATTCTCAACCAAAGATAAGTAATACAAATCAGACCTCCCAGCTGTTGGATTCTTTAAATTTACTGAGAGTGACAGAAGATCAAAACTCTATGCAGACAAAAGAAATCACAGCAGGAGAAATAAAGTTTGCGATTACAAAGCTGAAAATGATCAAGGCCACAGGCACAGATGGATACATCTCAGAGTTTTACAAAGGCCTCAGTGAAACGTTGATTCTCCTAATAAAAAATGTGTTTAACTGGATGCTAAAGATGGGAGAATGTCCAAGCTCATGGAAGGAAGCCTTCACTTCAGCTATTCCAAAGGAAGGAAAGAGCATAATGGAGTGTTTTAACTATAGACCAGTTAGTCTTCTAAATCAAGACGACAGACTGTTCACTGCTATCCTAGCTGGACGATTGGAAACAATTCTACCAGATATAATAGAGCAGGATCAGACCAGATTTATAAAACAAAGACAGACACAGGACAATATTCGGCGAACACTACGTGTGACGCAAAACATTATTAAGAAACAAGTGGCGGCCATAATATTGGGACTGGATGCAGACAAAGAATTTGACTCTGTCAGGTGGGACTTCCTATACATGGTACTGGAGCGATTCGGCTTTCATGACACTTTTGTCAAGACCATACAGTCCATCTACCTACAGCAAGAATTAAAATTAAGTCTCTCAAAAGTTTTACTATTAGAATGAGGATGTCATCAATTAGCCCTCTCCTATTTGCCATCTACTTGGAACCACTGAGCCAATGGATAAAACAAAATGGAAATAAAAAGGGCATAAACATTGATGGAGAAGAACACAAAACAGCTCTATTTGCAGATGATGTGCTAATATACTTAACACAGTCCACGACATCCCTTCCAGCACTTGTCACAACACTTAAAGAATTTGGTCTGCTATCGGGCTACAAATTAAATGAAAAAAAAACAAACAAGGTTCACACATTTAATAATGTACCAGAGCAAACGATTAAAGATTCAGATTTAATTGGTATTCAAAATACATGAAATACTTAGGAGTTATCCTCCCTCAAGATTTAACTCAATTGCAAGCTTTAAATTATGATCCATTAATCTCAAGAATAAAATCAGCTATGGCCAGGAGGAACTTAATCCCATTCCGAAGCTTAGTTTCAAGAGTAGAGGCAATTAAATGAATGTTCTTCTGAAGCTATTGTACCTTTTCCAAACCCTGCCAGTCATAATAACAAACCAAGACTTCACTGAGTGGGACAAATTCACTTCGAGGTACATCTGGCAGTCAAAAAAACCACGCATAAGATTCAGGTCTGGGATTGCCGCATCTTAACAGTTGCTATCGGGCGCCACAATTAAAAACACTATGGAATCTGTGCAACGCCTCCTACAGGGCGAGATGGAAGGATATAGAATGTCAGACGTCAGATATTCCATTGCAAGCCATAATAAAGGATGCAAAATTGAGCAGTCGCCTTAATAAAGGCCTCCTGGTTGGGAGTATCTCTTAACATATGGCTTATGATCATAGTGAGGAACAGACTGACAGAGCAGAGCATCTGAGATGGATCGCACATGATCCAGATTTCACACCCAACACAATAGATGGGAGATTCAGCAGATGGAGCCGGGGACCAACAATCTTTTGTGAGATAAAAAAAAAAAAAGCTGTTAAAAGTTTTCAAGCGTTAAAAACTCAATACGACTTAAACAACCAAGATCTTCTTAGATAAATACAGATGAGACATTATGTGGAGCAAACTATTAAAAAAAATTATTTTGACAAGGTAAAATCAGGACTTATCAAGGTTTTTATTTTGGTCTTTGAATCGGACCTGGGCAAGAAATTAATCACAAAAATGGATAAAGCAATAGAAAATTTAAAAGGTGACAATACTATATATGTGTGTGTGTGGGTGTGTATATATGTGTGTATGTGTGTGTGTGCGTGCGTGCGTGCGTGTGTGTGTGTGTGTGTGTGTGTGTGTGTGTGTGTGTGTGTGTGTGTGTGTGTGTGTGTGTGTGTGTGTGTGTGTGTGTGTGTGTGTGTGTGTGTGTGTGTGTGTGTGCGTGCGTGTGTGTGTGTGGATAAAGAAAAGTGGGAGCAAGTGGTTGGAAGGACGATGTTAGAGGAAGAATAGGAGATGGCCTGTGAGCAACAAGACAACATGGAGGGAGAACAGTGGGTAGAACATAGTGAGATACTTTACTTCACCAGCTCAGCAGAAACCTTAACATACAAGATGTTGGAGACAATGTGGTGAAAATAAAGCTACTCACTTCCATATATTTCGGGATTGCCCCTGTAGAACATATTGGCATGACTTAAAGGGAAATAGGGAGAAGATTTTGAAAGCCAAACTCTCATCTTCATTTGAGGATATACAGTATACCTTGGGAAAGCGAGCCAAGGAATAACAAGTACAGGTGACACATATCTATACAGAATAACGCTGGTGGCAGGAAAGAAAGCCATCACGAAGAAGTGGCTAAAGAAGGAGGCGCCTACAAAGGAAGATTGGATTGAGGTTATGCGAAATATCTAGTATGGAGAATCTAACTTTCTCACTACGACTTGAATCAGAAAAATGTTAAAGAAAAGTGGAAAAAATGGATTAATCAATACGAGAGAAACCTTTACCCCCACATCTAACCCTCCCCGCGATATAAGCTACAAGTACAGGTTTGGTTCACATATGTATGTGTAGGTGTATATATAGGAAATGTATCATTGTGCATATATGTATGTATGTCTGAAGGTGTATGTATGTATGGGTATGTATGTATACGTATATATGTATGTTTGTGTGTGTATGTATATGTATAGGTATGTAAATATTTATGTGTGTAAATACATGTGTATATGTGTATGTACTGTATATGTGTATATGTCTATGCATACATGTATACATAGACTATTTCCTTTTTTGTATTTTTTTATGTTATTTTTTCTTTTGTTTCCTTTTTTTATTGTTGTTTTTTTATTATTGTTATTGGTGTCTTTTTTTTCTTCTCATTTTTGACCCGTCCCTGTGTTCATTAAACATAGTAAAGATGATCAGGCTCAGCTTATATACTTCTGCTCTGTTAATTTTTATTTTATTTTATTTTATTTGTATATTTCTTCTCTTTATTCTTTTCACCTCGGATCCAAGAGGAACAATGTGGATTTCGTCCTGGTGGTGGAACACTGGACCAGCTCTAGACCCTCCACCAGGTGCTTGAGGGTTCGTGGGAGTTCGCCCAACCAGTCCACATGTGTTTTGTGGATCTGGAGAAGGCGTTCGACCGCGTCCCCCGAGATGTCCTGTGGGGGGTGCTCCGGGAGTACGGAGTCCGGGGCCCTTTGTTAAGGGCTGTTCGGTCCCTGTAGGCCCGGAGCAGGAGTCTGGTTCACATTGCCGGCAGTAAGTCGGACCTGTTCCCACGTTGGCCTCCGGCAGGGCTGTCCTTTGTCATCGGTTCTGTTCATCACCTACATGGACATAATTTCTAGGCACAGCCAGGGGCCGGAGGGGGTCCAGATTGTGGACCACAGGATCTCGTCTCTGCTTTTTGCAGATGATGTGGTTCTGCTGGCTCCATCAAGCCTGGACCTTCAGCGTGCACTGACACGGTTCGCAGCCGAGTGTGAAGCAGCTGGGATGAGGATCAGCACCTCTAAAACCGAGGCCATGGTTCTCGACTGGAAAAAGGTGTCTTACCCCCTCCAGGTCGGTGGAGTGCCCTTGTCCCAAGTGGAGGAGTTCAAGTATCTTGGGGTCTTGTTCACGAGTGGGGGAAAGATGGAGCGTGAGATCGACAGGCGGATCGGTGCAGCGTCTGCAGTTCTGCAGACGCTGCACCGATCCGTCGTGGTGAAGAAGGAGCTGAGCCAAAAAGCAAAGCTCTCGATTTACCGGTCGATCTTCGTTCCTACCCTCACCTATGGTCATGAACTATGGGTCATGACCGAAAGAACGAGATCCCGGATACAAGCGGCTGAAATGAGCTTCCTCCGTAGGGTGGCTGGGCGCACCCTTAGAGATAGGTTGAGGAGCTCAGTCACCCTTAGAGATAGGTTGAGGAGCTCAGTCACCCTTAGAGATAGGGTGAGGAGCTCAGTCACCCTTAGAGATAGGGTGAGGAGCTCAGTCACCCTTAGAGATAGGGTGAGGAGCTCCGTCACCCTTAGAGATAGGGTGAGGAGCTCAGTCACCAGGGAGGAGCTCGGAGTAGAGCCGCTGCTCCTCCACATCGAGAGGAGCCAGCTGAGGTGGCTCGGGCCCCTGTTTCGGATGCCCCCCGGACACCTCCCTAGGGAGGTGTTCCAGGAGTTGTCCCTCGGGGCAGACCCAGGACACGCTGGAGGGACTATGTCTCTCTATGGCCTGGGAACGCCTTGGGGTGCCACCAGAAGAGCTGGAGGAAGTGTCTGGGGCGAGGGAAGTTTGGGCAACCCTGCTTAGACTGCTGCCTCCGCGACCCGGCCTCGGATAAGCAGCAGAAAATGGAAGGATGAATGGATATTCTTTTCACAGTGGAAAAATAAAAAATAAATTATAAAAAAGAAGTTCATTGCCAAATCTTTTAATAATTGAATTTAATAGATTTTATCAATTTGTTGTTGAAGTCCTCTTGCTCACTGAATTTTCCGATTTCACCCACACGTGTTTGGATGTCATCCTCAATGCTAATTTGTTAGCAGTCCACGAGCTTTCCCTGCTCTCGAGTCAGGTCCCTGTTTACAGTGTAAACACATCATTTTTGGATTTTTCTTTACACGGATGGACAGACGATGTGCAACATGTGCAAAACTACCACGTCCCAGGAGTCATGCATGACATGCGTGACATGCGTGACATGCCCCAGTCATGGACTGGGAGTCATGCGTGCATGTGCGTGGTTTCATTACAAGAACAACCAACAGCAACTACTTGTGACTCCATGAAAACTACATTGTGTCCAGTGTTTTCTAAACATTGCCGTGGAAACGTGAACATTTTCTAAAATGAAAAAAAAAATTTCAATCAATGTATTTTAATATAATATAATATAATATAATATAATATAATATAATGTAATGTAATGTAATGTAATGTAATGTAATACAATATAATATAATATAATATAATATAATATAATATAGTATAATATAATATAATATAATATAATATAATATATGAAGTCACATTAATTAATTTATGAATATGTCATGTTAAAAATGATTGCTGGAATCATGTGAATTAATGTCATGTATAACAATGAATTTAAACTGTTTAACATGTTTTCATTTGATAAAGATTTTTAAATGATTTTGGAATTCTTTAGCCAGAGGCCTGTACTATGACGCTGGATTTTCTCTTATCAAGATAACTTCAAGGATTAACCCTGGGTTTTCCTACTACGACGCTCGCTCACTTCTCACCGGGATAAATCTCCCCGGTAACTGATGATGAATATCTAACCTGTTCCGGAGAAGGGTACGATCTCAACAAGAGGTCAGAGCTCCGCATCCTGACCAATCAGATCTCTTGGAAAACGACCCACCCATTCTTAAATGATGGTGATTGGTGCACAGGTTCAGTGCTGATAAATGAACTTAGAACAATCTTTTTGACATAATGAAATAAATATAAATCCTGGCAATTTACTCCTTTTTTAGAGGATTTTTCTTTTTTACTGGATTGTTTTCTTTTTTTTTTCTTTGTACATATTCTATTTTTTGTGTTCTTTTTTGCTCTTGTTTAGATATTTACATATGTTTACATATTTGAATTCCTTAACTTTATAAGTTCTGCACCTTTTTACCTTGAGCTGTTGTAAGTTTGTGTTTCCCCCTGGGGAGGAATAAAGCTCTCTACTCTCTAAAATCCTGGCCACTGAGGCTTTGAAGGATGTTTTTGTTCTTGACTTGTTCCAAGTCCGTTTTTCTCCACAAGGGTTGATCTGGAATAATAAGGTTAATGATCTCACCTGACAGAACTGCACAAACATGAATTTATGGAACCAGAACTACTCCTGTCGTCACGGTGATGAATTAATATTCCAACACAAAAAACTCACACAAGAGAAACTCATCCTCAAAACAACTGGATGGAAAATCTAAACTAAAAGAAGAGCAGTGAGGAAGTTCAGCCCGACACATTTCTGCTGTAACAAAGTGAAACTGAGTGATCAATGTGTGACACTGTCTGTTTATATCACAGATTAATTTATATCTTATAATCTCATGAAGTCAGCATTAACAAGTCAGCATTAACAAATCAGGAATGTTCTGGCTTTGGCTGCAGCAGCAGTGTTGTTTTTATCCTGGTGGATGTGTTTTAATTCGTCATAATCTCAGAGATTAACTGCTCCTTCAGTAATCTGTAATCTGCTCTGCAGAGTTTCTCAGTGTGTGATTGGTCAGACGCTGAGACGTTCATGGACAGGTAAACATTCAGAGTCCTCCTGCTACTCCAGTTGTCCCTTCACACTGTTTTTTCCCCCCCATTTTGAACCAGAACTATGAAAACCCTGCTAGTACTGTTCCCTATGACTGTTTCCAGCATCCATCTTCCTGTTCTAATCACCTGTTGTAAGATTTTTTTAAAGAAAGGCCTGAATGTCCACAGATTAAATTCATGTAGGGCCAGCTGAGGAAACATCTCCATCCTGATAACAGCAGATCTGCTGAAGGCTGAGCTGGTGTCAAATTACATGTTTGATGGCAGTGTACCATGCAGTCGAGCAGCCCCTGCAGAATTCTGTAATTCAAAACTTTCGTCTGGGACTCCTTTTTTCTTTTTTCTTTAAAATCACAGTTTTTCTCATGCATCGGTGACGATTTCCAGTTCAGCGGAGGGTCGTTCTGAGGTTCACTATTTTTTCAAGGATGCCGAAAACATGCACTGTGACTTCTTCTACAACTCAGCAGACATTGTTTGCCACGTATGCCACATCCCCGACACAGGGTGGTGCACCTGCTCCGTCAGGTATGTCTTCGCCCAGAATGCTGCGGTAAGTTTACCAACCGATCTCAAGACGGAACTTCTTGCCTCACTATGCAACAACATTACCGGCCTTTTGAAGACTGAGCTGCTTCTGGCTTTGAAGGACAACCTGTCGTCTGTCAAAAGTGAGCCACAAGCTCTGACATGCAGCACCACGACCATCCAGTCTGATGTGAGGAGCTTGAAATGGACCATTGGTGAGAAAGCGTTTGACAGGGCGGAGTGGAAATATTTGCTCATTCAGTTTTGGTGAAAAATGAATCTCTTGGATCTCCCTACTCATATGAGTTCTGTTTAAATCTGTTACTGTAAACAAATTAAATAAATCCATGTTTGTATTGTGATACAGCTAATATTCAATATTCAAGCGTATTCAAATATTAAAAGGCAACGTCAAGTTTGGGAATGTGCTTTCTAATTCATCTCATGTTCAAGTTTTCTACATTTGAGATGTTAAAGTTTCAATACCAGTTTCAACAGTTATTCAGCATGATATGCTGTCAGAACAAAGCTTGCAAGCTCATCATATTGAGACCCAATTTATATAAAAATGTCTTTCGAATCTGCCTGAATGCTTCATGTCAGATTTTTTTAATGAAACAGATAAACAAGTGCATCACAAGTGAATATATATTACAACAGGGGTTTCAAACAAAAGGCCTTTGGGCCAAAACCAGCCCACAAGAGGCTTCAATCTGGCCAAACCAGGATTTTTTTTTTATTTTTTTATTTCAAATAAAACGTAGATAATAATAGATAATGTAACAGCTAAAAGAGAAGCTATTTCTGGACAATTTACTGTATTTTTAGTCAGAAGGTTTAATTAAAATGGGTTTTACATTGAGATTGTAGGTGTTTTCAGTGACGCCAGAAACGAGTTATTAAGCTACTCCCATATTCCCACTTTTTCAGTGACGAGTAATCTAAGGCGTTACGATTACCAAACCAGCAATCAGATTAAACTTACTTCTCCAAATCACTGTGCATTACTATTGTAGCGTCCCACAGGGCGGGTTTCTTGTCTGTATAGCTGCTTTATTACTGAACAGAACCGGGCTACTCCTTCTTTAAAGCGCTTCTTTTGGGCTCCTCTAGAGCATTTGCCGTGTTGGAGCTCGCCATACATCAGTTTCTTTGGGAGTCGATGACTGGACATGCGGATCACATGGCCTGCCCAGCAGCTGTGACTGCATTAGGATTGTGTGGATGCTGGGTAGGCTGGTGCAGGTGAGCGCCTCAGTGTCAGGGATTCTGTCTTGCTACCTGACGCCCAGGAGTTTTCTGAGGCTGGTGGTGTGGAACTGATTCAGCTTCCTGACATGGCGTCAAGGATTGGCTGCCAGAGAGCAGTGTATTGAGGACAATAGCCTTATGGACCTTCAGCTTGGTCTCTCGAGTGACACCTCTTCTGCTCCATACATTCTTGTTGAGTCTGCCTGAAGGCAGCACTGGCTTTGGCAAGTCTGGCATTCACTTCAGCATCAATGACAGCTGTACGAGAAAGGGTGCTGCCCAGGTACGTGAACTTGTCCACTGCCTTCAGTCGCTGCCCGTTAATGTAGATGCTGGGTGTAATCTATGAATACAGTTTGGTACTGTTACTTTAAGAGACACCTTTGCAAGGCATTGTGGGATGTGCTGTTGACCGTGTGTTCATGTTGGTTCTGCAGTTCAGGAGTAAAGCACAAGAAAGTGACCACTCGCCTCGCCTCAACTTTTATGTCTTATAAGCCAAAATAAAGACATTACATTGGGTAGGGCGTATGGGTTTCCAGGAGCTCGCTGATGCATCACCTCAGTCTTCGTGGTGCTGATGGTCAGGCCAACGTTTTGACAGCCGTCCAAGAATCAATCAACGCCGTGTTGCATGTCTGCTTTTGACGAAACGCTGAGGGCACAGTCATCGGCAAAGAGGAGGTCATTGATGGAATCAAATTTGACCTTTGTTCTTTGTTGAAGCCTTCTGAGGTTGAAGAGTTAGTGAAGCTGATGCCAATGCATGCATGGCTGAGAACATCAGACTGAACAGGGTGGGAGCGAGCACACATCCCTGTCTCCCCACCGTGCTGCGCACACTCACCTGGCCCCGCCCCCTTCTCTACTCTCAGCCAATCACAGGCCAACTCGCTCTCACGGTGACAAAAGAATCAAAACAAGAAACATAATCACTAAACCCTAACATTGCAACAAGAGGGGGGGCAATTAAAAGGATGCATAGAGCAGGCAGAGTGGATACATAAATAGATAAATAAATAAATAAATGGTGCAAAAACAGACTACAACTACTTTACCGTGTAAATAAATACCAGTAACCAGCAAAACCAGTTGTTATTTTTCTGCTGAGACCATGGAGGGTGTTGTTGGCAGCTGCTGAAAGTAACTAAAAACTTAGTTACTTTTAAATACAAATAATTATAAAAGTAACAAAGTTACTTTTAAAGGAGCAACTAGTAATCATATTACTTTTTCAAGATAGCTGTGGTAAAACATGTCATTTTCCACAGCAATTGTTTGGATTTGTGAAAATATAGAGATATTTATCACATTGCCCTGAACCACAACAAAGAAAGGCTTTAAAGTATACATTTAAAGTCCTAGTGAAATGAAAATTCGACCTCCAAAACACTCTGGCTGTTGCTTCGCGGGACATTTTTTATGCCAACTGGCCGAAGGGTAAAATGTTAAAACACGGCAATCTGCGAGAAAATAGCCGATAAACAGCGGTATTTTCTCTGCTGGGCGGAGCTTCTGACAGAGTGACGTCACGAGTTGTGCACACGCCCAAGTTGTGTTTACATTATGGAGGATCTGAGTTTTGATGACGAAGAGGCTCAATTTAACCATATTTCATCATCCTCGTCATTTCAAATCCAGTGATTGATGAAGAAGACACAGAAGGTGGTTCTGCCATCGGTGACCCCGTCTGGAACATGTTTGAGGAAGCAGAAGACGCTTCGTCCTCCATTCGTCCTCGTCTCCTCGCCTCAGCAGCCGCCAGTTTTCACCTTTGAGGCTTTGAGGCTCCTGACTGTTGGCAGAACGACCGGCTTCCTGGATCATGTCAAAGCGCTTTTCCCACTGCGCGGAATCACTGAAGATGAGTCCAGGTATTACTTGATTGTCTACTACCCGCCGAGCTAGCGGCTACCGCTAGCCGCGCGATCTAGTGGCTCCCGCCGCCTGTGCTCCTTTTCTCCTCTCTATGTTCTCTTCCAGGCTCAATCTTTCGTCAAGGCTCATAAAACACCGACTATAACTTCAAAACACTGTAAAAACCTGGGTATTTAAGAGGGAAACAAGCCGATATAAACACAACAGATGGAGATCTGCACAACTCTTGACGTCACGCTCACGAAGAAGGATTCCCCCCGACTTCCTCGGCTGGAGATTCAAAATTCAAATAACTTTGTTATGCGACAACAGTGGTGGGGCAGAGTCGGAGGAACCTTATCAGTAGAACCCCAACTATCGTTTTTTTGCAAAGTAGTATTTTACATTTCACTAGGCCTTTAAAGGTTATTGTATCTCTATTCTACCCACTCAAAGTGATATTGGCTCGTTTGTGGCCTCTGAACTAAAATGTGTTTGACATCTCTCTGCCATACAAATTAACGAGGAACATGAGGATTTACTTTTTTCTTAAACTATAATGTCACTGTAACTCAGTGGTTCTCAATTATTTTCTGTCATGCCCCCCCTAGAGGACAAAATTTTTTTCAGGTCCCCCCCCCGAATTGTACTACCATTGAGAACTTGATAATATTTATTTATTTATCTGTATAAACCACTGTATGAGTTGCTGGCACCAGCATTCTGCATACAATTGCCTGATTATCAACATAAATTAATAAAATGAGCTGGAGGCCCTTTTTTTTATCGTTCAAGCATGAATAAAGACACTAATACTGAAAGTCGCACCCGCCTCACGCCCCCCCTGACACCCCACCACGCCCCCCCAGGGGGGCTCGCCCCACCATTTGAGAAGCACTGCTGTAACTGAATTAGAGTCTTCATGAAGACAAAGAAATGTGCAAAATCAAAGGCAAGACAAAAATAATGCTAAAGTTCTTTGTTCTATTTGGACACACACAGCATCCAGATATAAAGGTTTGTCAGACAAAGACATGATGGCTGACAGTCAATGTGTCTGGATGGTTCAACAGAAGAGGAGATTAAACGCTGTGTCCACCTCTGGCTTGGTAATGCAGTTTGGTGCCAGTAGAGTAGCCTGACTTGAACCGAGGGGAAGTGATGGAGAGGCTGATGGTACACAGCGTGTTTTAATGGAAGGTAAAGTTCACTTTCCCAGAAGTCCTCGGTGTTTGTCTGATCGGAATAATAAAAGCTGAATCACTCATGCTCATTCATCACCTGGTGGGCTTTCTAAAGGCTGACTTTTTAACACCGACGTACATTAACCGGCCTGTTGGCACTATTCGGTGTGACCCAGAGGGAGGAGCCAGTGTGGAACGTCACAAATCAAAGAGAGCGGGGAAGAAGCATGACGGTTTGATGTGGGAGACAGGGAATCTGCTTCATGCTACAAAAAACAAGGGCAGACAAGGTCTGTAGGAAGAAGGAAAGGATAAGTGGAAGACAGAGGGCAAAAGATTTGAAAGAGTTCAGGCATGAAGGAGCTGAGTGGATGTAAAGATGAGATTGGAGTGATTGCTTCTCCACAATGAGAGAGTGAAAGCAGAGGAGGGAGAGTTAACGCTGCCCGTCCTGTATTTGTTGCCACACACACACGTTTGGTTTGTGTGCAGCTCTGGCAAAATGCCAGCCCGTATTTAAAGTGGCCCCAGACCAAAACAGGGCCCAGGGGCCATTACTGTAAACACCAGTGAAGAAGAAACAGCAAAGAATTAACTTTAACTGAGCCCCATCGGCTTGAGCTGGACCCACAGCTGGGGCTTACATGGTGGAGATGTTCAGGCAGTGAGGTGCAGTCAGGGCAGGCAGTGCCCTAACCCGAACCCTTGGCTAAATGGAAATTAATGTAACTTAATTAACTCAATTTTCAAATTTCAACATTTGTTTTTATTATAATATAATTAATATTTGTTTTTACATCTTCAGCTTCTGCCTGTAGGTTTGAAAGTGTCAATGCATATTAGGCTTTTCATAGCCCAACTGACTCCTGGTACAGCAGAGAGGCACTACTGTGCCATTACATCTCCACTACTGAGTCACTGTGATGACCACACCCTCTGAGTTACTGTGATGACCACACCCTCTGAGTTACTGTGATGACCACACCCTCTGAGTTACTGTGATGACCACACCCCCTGAGCTACTGTGATGACCACACCTCCTGTTACTGTGATGACCACACCTCCTGTTACTGTGATGACCACACCCTCTGAGTTACTGTGATGACCACACCCTCTGAGTTACTGTGATGACCACACCTCCTGTTACTGTGATGACCACACCCCCTGAGTTATTGTAGTGACCACACCTCCTGTTACTGTGATGACCACACCCCCTGAGTTACTGTGATGACCACACCTCCTGAGTTACTGTGATGACCACACCCCCTGAGTTACTGTGATGACCACACCCCCTGAGTTACTGTGATGACCACACCTCCTGTTACTGTGATGACCACACCTCCTGAGTCACTGTGATGACCACACCCCCTGACTTATTGTAATGACCACACCCCCTGTTACTGTGATGACCACACCCCCTGAGTCACTGTGATGACCACACCCCCTGAGTTACTGTGATGCCCACACCTCCTGTTACTGTGATGACCACACCTCCTGAGTTACTGTGATGACCACACCCCCTGAGTTACTGTGATGACCACACCCCCTGAGTTACTGTGATGACCTCACCCCCTGAGTTATTGTGATGACCACACCCCCTGAGTTACTGTGATGACCACACCTCCTGTTACTGTGATGACCACACCCCCTGAGTTACTGTGATGACCACACCTCCTGAGTTACTGTGATGACCACACCCCCTGAGTTACTGTGATGACCACACCTCCTGAGTTACTGTGATGACCACACCCCCTGAGTTACTGTGATGACCACACCCCCTGTTACTGTGATGACCACACCTACTGAGTTACTGTGATGACCACACCTCCTGTTACTGGGATGACCACACCCCCTGTTACTGTGATGACCACACCTACTGAGTTACTGTGATGACCACACCTACTGAGTTACTGTGATGACCACACCCCCTGAGTTACTGTGATGACCACACCCCCTGAGTTACTGTGATGACCACACCTCCTGTTACTGTGATGACCACACCCCCTGAGTTACTGTGATGACCACACCTCCTGTTACTGTGATGACCACACCCCCTGTTACTGTGATGACCACACCCCCTGAGTTACTGTGATGACCACACCCCCTGAGTTACTGTGATGACCACACCTCCTGTTACTGTGATGACCACACCCCCTGAGTTACTGTGATGACCACACCCCCTGAGTTACTGTGATGACCACACCCCCTGAGTTACTGTGATGACCACACCCCCTGTTACTGTGATGACCACACCTCCTGAGTTACTGTGATGACCACACCCCCTGAGTTACTGTGATGACCACACCCCCTGAGTTACTGTGATGACCACACCCCCTGTTACTGTGATGACCACACCTCCTGAGTTACTGTGATGACCACACCCCCTGAGTTACTGTGATGACCACACCCCCTGTTACTGTGATGACCACACCTCCTGAGTTACTGTGATGACCACACCCCCTGAGTTACTGTGATGACCACACCCCCTGTTACTGTGATGACCACACCCCCTGAAGGCAGACTGCTGCTCTGCCTTTGTCCAGTGAATGGAGGTCAGTTTCCCCATATCAAATCATTTATGCAAAAAGGCAGATCCTTACGCTGCTTTTGGACGTAACTGTGATATGTGAAACACTATACATACGTTCACAGTTTATCAGTGAATTGATTCAGCGCTGCTACGCTCTCTCGCGAGTTGGCGGGATAACAAGCAGGATGACAGTGCGAGAGATGATAAAGAAGTTTTCTCAACATTCTTTTGAGGGAAAACACCAGATTTTAAAAAATGGGAGACCAACACCCGAGCTACCAGACCTTCACCAAAGGAAAGGTCAGAAAATTGTGCGTACTTTCCACAGTGAACGGTACACACGGAAGGATGGCTTCATTGAACCGGCTTTTCTGCTTTTCATGTCTTCTGTTTGGTGGCACCACCGACAAGGTCTGGACAAATGCGGGATACTGTGGTTTGAATAACTTGCCCTGTGCCATAGCCAAACATGATGGTGGTCCACATACAGAGTCAGATCGCTCTGAAAACATTTGGCCACAGCAGAATTGACCTGGCTTTGGACGAGCAACGACGGTGGGTGTTAGCATGCGCAATGAGAAAGTAAAAATTAAAAAAGAACAGAGATCCTTAAAAGTCTCATTGATGTTGTGTGTTTCCTCAGTAAACAAAAGCTTGGTTTTTCATTGAAACAATGAAATTAAAAGTTCCTCAAACCGGGGAAATGACATTGAGCCGCTGCAGCAGCCAGTGTTGGAGACACCATGTTCGCCTTGAAGAACCAGCGCGAGTCGTTTGACTCATTCTAGGATTGTTTTCTGTCGCGGTGCGACGCGATGAACTTGATTGACAGCAACACGCGCAGCAAGCAGCCACCGCGGAGGAGAGACCAAAGTTGTTTTACACCATCCTAGATAACATCAGCTTGCCAATGGAGGCACGAGTCCAGAACCTGGGAGAACTTGATTTTCTGGCTTTAGTTGAGTGTAAAAAGTTTGATGATCTGTCGGCCCACTTTGATGATGCAAAACTGGAGTCTCACTAAATATGGCAAGCAATTTGAGTTTTACACCTCTGTGATAAACGTCTTTGTCAAGAAGGACGGGCGCATGGGCTTTATCTTCAAATAAACGCTCTCTCTCTCTCTCTCTCTCTCTCTCTCTCTCTCTCTCTCTCTCTCTCTCTCTTCTCTCTCTCTCTCCCCCTCTCTCTGATCTTGAATATTATAGATTAACACATGTCAGCCAACGGCAGTTGACAGAGGCTCTTGTATTGATGTGCACAAACAGGAACAATGGCAGAATGACATAAAACACAAAACTCTTCTCACTCCTGATTACAATTATTTAACAGCTGATCGTTGCAATGCAACTGCTGATCGAGTTTGGGTTTGTTGTGTTTTAGATGCCTTTATTGCGGGTTATATTAGGTTTGTAGTTAGTTAGTTGATCTGGTTTCACTTAGTTTAATATTTGTAAGTCAGCTAAGTAAGGATTATGTGTGCCATCTGGTCCTGCCATGGTGTTCTTATTTGGTGTACCAAATTAAAAGCTTCTGCTATCTGCAGTTGCAAGCAAGATAGAAGCATATCATATGCAAATGTCAGCACGGCTGATCGACATTGGAGGTCTGATTGTTTTAGGCGCTGCCTACCCTACTCTGATGGTGACGGCACGTCACTGCTTTCAGGTGGCGAGGAGAGGGAGTTACATAACCGCCCGTCTGCTCAGGGTGTAAAGATGGAACTCAGCTTGTCACTTTGTGTGTTTCCAAGAACGAGGGACACATCAGGAAACAAAGTGTGGAGGAAACAGCTTATACACTGTCTTCAACGGCACACGCTCTACAGACATATGACTGAATCTCTCTGTGTGGTTCCTCTTATGTTTTTGTCCATTTTTCTATCAACAGAAATCCTGGAGTTTTGTGATCAAGAGGTGTGCAGTATATTCTGATGGTCACACAGAAGAAAGCAACATTATTTGTATCTGTGCCACAGCCACATGTTTATTATGACTATATAGAAGGACTTAAACCCTTCACAAAGATTTACTGGAAGACTTCTCAGATACAAGAAAATAATTGTGTTTACAACTTTCAAATAAATGTGTATTTACAGTGTACTCAAGAAAAATAATCTAAATCTAAAATGTCTTCAGGAGAATGATTTCAACATAGTCTATACCTGTGTTTGTTGTGCGTTATTAGTGAAAGTTAAATAGTTTCATTTAATAAATATCAACATAAAGCGGACCAATTTAAACTTAAATACTGTGTGGATGTTTCAAACAGGTATTTATTTATTTAATCGTATCCATTTTCTTCCATTTCCTGGAATGTGAAAACATGTCAATATGACAGTAAGTATTTAAATATTGGAGGAAAAAAAAGCTAAATTATTCATCGCTATCATTCCAACACTGAACATGGGACATGGATTTTACACACACACACACACACACACACACACACACACACACACACACACACACACACACACACACACACACACACACACACACACACACACACACACACACTATAACTGACCGTTCTACAATGCAGTATTTTATTGCACCGGGTTCTTCAGCAGGAAGTCCTGCTGGGACAAGACGTCACCCAGACACAACCCCGGTCTCCTGCTGTTCCTGGTAGGTTTGGTGGTTCTGGGAATTTTAACCGCTGTGACATTTGTCACCGGTATGCGACAGAAGCGTCATCGGCGTTACATGTGTGACCTGTGTTTTCAGTTCAGCTGCTGGATGCTTGTTTTTACCTTTGTGGAAATACTTTTGGCTTGTTTGCATTTACAATGACAAACGCTCTATGACGAGGAGGAGCAGAGGCTTTACGCTGATGTAGGAAGGAGCTGATGTAAACAATGATATTTTTGAAAACCGAGAGAGCAAAATATATATTTTTCTAAAGTGTAAACACAGCTCAAATAAAGCAGGACTGATCAATAAGATAAATCTTTTAATTTCTGTGCTTTCAAGACACGTTTCCTCTCATTCAGTTGATTATGTTAGGTCATTTCTTGAAGGTTTTCATACTGCAGATGTATCAGCTCAAGGTGTTATCCACTGTGGTAAATGAACTGTCTCAAACAAAAGTAAAGTGAGAGATGAGGCTGATCCTCAGAGAGGAGGCACCGACCTTTCCAGTCTCTCAGAGAGGTTGTCAGCCAGGTCAATAGAAGGAGCCTTGTACACATCGGACAGCTCCAACTTCTTCCTGAAGCCTTTCCTCAGGAGCGGTGACATCCACCTGCGGGAGAATCACATGTTCAGCTAGCCTCCCAGGAACACCATCCAACTCTTCACATTGTGTTACAGTAACACTAAAGTGCGGTTAGAGTACACATCAATGCAATATAATGATGGATAATAGATCCTCTAATGAAGGTATTGTATCCTATCATAGTACAGATGGCCACAGGAATTAGTCTAAAACACAAAAAAAGAGTTGGATCATGAGTGCTTTACATAAAGAGTCCTTTAAATTATCTTATGCATGTTATTAAAAGGCAATCGCACAATAGAATCCATCAGATATCTCACTGGTCCGATTTTCCACTATATTCTCTTGTTTACTCACATTCTTGCAAGCTGCTAATTCTTGAAAATGTTTAAACGTGACATCAGTGTGACATCAGTATGACCTCAGTGTAACCTCAGTATGACCTCAGTATGACCTCAGTGTGACATCAGTGTGACATCAGTATGACCTCAGTGTGACATCAGTGTGACCTCAGTGTGACATCAGTGTGACCTCAGTGTGACCTCAGTATGACCTCAGTGTAACCTCAGTATGACCTCAGTATGACCTCAGTGTGACATCAGTGTGACATCAGTATGACCTCAGTGTAACCTCAGTATGACCTCAGTATGACCTCAGTGTGACATCAGTGTGACATCAGTATGACCTCAGTGTAACCTCAATATGACCTCAGTGTGACATCAGTGTGACATCAGTGTGACCTCAGTATGACCTCAGTGTGACATCAGTGTGACATCAGTGTGACCTCAGTGTAACCTCAGTATGACCTCAGTGTGACATCAGTATGACCTCAGTGTGACATCAGTGTGACCTCAGTGTGACATCAGTGTGACATCAGTGTGACATCACTGTGACCTCAGTGTGACATCAGTGTAACCTCAGTGTGACATCAGTGTGACATCAGTGTGACATCAGTATGACCTCAGTCTGACCTCAGTGTGACCTCAGTGTGACATCACTGTGACCTCAGTGTGACCTCAGTGTGACCTTACAACACTCCATGAAAATGGATCTAGTTTCCTCATGACGACATGAAAGCAAGTCGCTGATATGAATGTGCAAACAGATGGAGGTCCACACACACACACACACACACACACACACACACACACACACACACACACACACACACACACACACACACACACACACACACACACACACACACACACACACACACACACACACACACACACACAAGTTAAACTTGTCTCACATCAGTTTCCAATCAAACATGAGTTTTCTCAGCTTGGTTCAGAGTAAATAATGACGATAAGAAGGAGGAAAATTCTTCTCTCCATTATTAGGAAGTCTGGACCGCAGCCTTCAGTCACACTGACGCCCTGAGGATCACTTTTATTTTGATCCACTTCATCTCATTGTTCTTATTTTGAATGCACTTGTTCAGCAAGCAGTATTCAATACGCGTCACAAACTTTTCTTTCCTTTCATTTTGTCAACATTGGTCATTGGGACTGCATGATATATTAAAGATCCATTGTTATCAGCATGTATATGTTACTACATGCAGTATATACTGTACAGATAGCTGACTGAACTGTAATAAATGTTTTGTCTGTACATTCATGTTCTGCATGTCATATTTAATCTGAAGAGTCTGGCTGCACCAGATTGTGTCGACCACTGATTATATTTCAACATTACATCAAACCTGGTGAGTCAGAAGGCAAGGCAAATGTATGTATAGAGCGCCATTCAGACACAATGCAAATCACAGTGTTTTAAAAAGAAATAAAATACCAAGTTATTGAGAATCTCAAGTGATACAAAGTAATTGATTACAGTAAGAAGAAGAGAAGAGAAGAAGAGAAATGCATTAAAACAAAGGGGTTAAAAACTGTATTAAAAGGTAGGAGCTTTATTAAGAGAAATATAATAAAATAAGCATAGTCTATTGCTTATTTGAAAGCCTTTGCCAATAAGAATGTTTTAAGTCCCGATTTAAAGGAAGTGAGTGTATCAGCAGTCCTCAGGTGTTCAGGAAATTTGTTCCACAGGTGAGGAGGTAGAACCCAAAAGCTGCTTCACCTTGTTTGGTTCTGATTCTAGGAACTGAGTGAACCTCTTCCTGAGGACCTCAGAGGTCTGGAGGTTTATATTCTACTGAGATTACGTAGGTCCAAAAGCATCGTAGACCAGGAGTAAGATTTTTAAATCAATCCTCTGGTACACAGGCAGCCGTTGCAGATTATAGTGTTGGTGTAATGCCTCCACCCTCAGGGAGGTGGTGTAATGCCTCCAACCTCAGGGAGGTGGTATAATGTGCTCCACCCTCAGGGAGGTGGTATAACTTGCTCCACCCTCAGGGAGGTGGTTTAATGTGCTCCACCCTCAGTGAGGAGGTGTAATGCCTCCACCCTCAGGGAGGTGGTGTAATGTCTCCACCCTCACTGAGGAGGTGTAATGCCTCCACCCTCAGGGAGGTGGTGTAATGTCTCCACCCTCACTGAGGAGGTGTAATGCCTCCACCCTCAGGGAGGTGGTGTAATATCTCCACCCTCAGGGAGGTGGTGTAATGTCTCCACCCTCAGTGAGGTGGTGTAAACTCACCGTTACAATACTCCTACCTATCGAAAATCAAAGCAGAACCAGTTTCTCAGAATCTTGTTGGTCAGAATCCATTGATTCTTCAACATTGTTCCGACGGCAGGAAGCTGCTTCAGTTTCAGGTCTGAGTCCAGAATTACACCCAGACATGGAGTCAAGATGAGCGCTGACATTTAATCTTTCCTCTTTGGGGCTGAAAACATCCACACATTTCATGTATGCATTTCCTCAGCCGGTATAAGGGGGCGTGGCCATTCACTGACACTGATCTATAGAGCTGTGTGTCGTCTGTAATTATGATCAGAGATGTTGTAATGTTCCTGATCTGAGCCAGTGGCAGCATGTAGATCGGGGGTGTCAAACTCATTTCAGTTGAGGAGCCACATCAACCTAATCTGACCTCTGGAGGCCCAACAAGTCAAACGGAACATATTACACTGCAGATACGGACAAATATCAAAGTCTTTCCTTCTTTTGATCCTTTAGGAACTGCAAGAATTTGCCGGTCTATTCTGAAATGTACATATTACAGTTAATCCGATATTATTATATTTGGAAAAAAAAAAAATCTCAGTCACCTGGATCTGGATATCGTATTTTTATTCAGGATTAAAACAATTTGTCATCATCTGGAAAAAAAATTTGAGTTCACGTGTCTAAAGTATCACTTCACATAAATTGGACTCGTTGTTTAATTGTGAAAGGTGATACATTATGTGATCTCCACAGATGCATTAATGTCGGGGGTCAAATTCTGACCAATGTCATTTTTGCCAATCTCGTGTTTTTTGGATCAGCCTCTGTCGGTTTTCATATTTATACTTAACAAAAAAAAAATAAAAAAATCACATGGCGGGCCGGATTAGATCCTCTGGCGGGCCGGTTCTGGCCCCCGGGCCGCATGTTTGACACCCCTGATGTAGATGTTCAATAAAAGGGTCGAAGGATGGAGCCTTGAGGAACCCCACAAGTGATATTAATTTACTCACATTCACGATTACTTACTGACAAAGAAAAGTCTGTGTCTTGCAAGAAACATTGAAATTGTTCCAGTGGGTCCAGCAGTCTGTTGTGGTCAACTGTGTCCAAAGCAGCACATAGATCCAGTAACAGTAAAACTGGGACTCTGGAAGTGTCACTGCTCAGGTAGACGTCATTCACTTTAATTAGAGCTGTTTCAGCGCTGTGCTTTAACCTGAAGTATTTTGGCCATGAAAGCATTACGTTGTATAAAAATTACCTTTTCAATTATTTTACCTAGGAAAGGCAGGTTTGATATGGGCCCAGTTATTAATTACTGAAGCCTCCAGATTGCTTTTGTTAAAAGAGACTGTGGGTCAGTGATGTGTGGTGAGGTTTATGGCTGGTGAGGCTCCGCCTCCTCTAGACAATGTAAGAAGCGAAAAGAGCTTCTTATTTCACTCTTCATCCAACAGCATTAACTGGTAAAGCTTGATATCATCAACATTCCTCCTTCAGTCACACAAACTTAAACACTGGAACATGTTTGTCCTACAAAGAAAGTTTCTTTTATAGAGATGGATAGAGCACCCTGCTTGTGTCCAAGCAATTCATATTTACTGTAAACAAATTAAAGTGTAGAGATGCGTGAAAGTATAGAGAAAGTATAGAGATGTGTGTGAAACATCTCGTTTTTAATCTGAATAATCAAAAGTCACTTTTAACCCAAATGAGCAAACCCCTTGTTATTTCTAACTGTAACATTGTTTTCCAAACTCTTGTGGCCCAAAGTTATCTCTCTCTCTCTCTCTCTCTCTCTCTCTCTCTCTCTCTCTCTCTCTCTCCCCCCTCTCTCTCTCTCTCTCTCTCTGTGTGTGTGTGTGTGTGTGTGTGTGTGTGTGTGTGTGTGTGTGTGTGTGTGTGTGTGTGTGTGTGTGTGTGTGTGTGTGTGTGTGTGTGTGTGTGTGTGTGTGTGTGTGTGTTAAATCAGCATGTTCAAGTTGTTTAAATAGTTACATTACAATGGATTCAGGACAAAACTGAACGTGACTGGCTGATTAAAATACACGTAAATGGATATATTTATCACCACAATCTTGATTTAAACAGTTCAACACTTTTCTTGTCACATCCATGAACTACTGAGTCTGACATTTCATTTTCTTTAAAAAAAAACATCCTGTATTTGACTGATTCGTTCCATTAAACATCGGTCTGGTGGGCTTTCCCAAATACCATCACTGTAAATCTGTTCTCCAACTGAAGGCGCAGAAAAGCGCAGCAGGAGGCGGACTACGCGCAGATAGCGCACCTCGGCTTCTCTTGCCCCGCCAGGAGACGATACTGCGGTCATGTCTTCTTTAAAGCTCAACCAGCTGCAACGAACGAAACACTTTTACACTTCAAATGAGTTTTAATTTAATTTAATGCGCTTTTAACGTCATTTTCCACAACGTCCACACTCGTTCACAGGTCGTTGGCCTGGAAGCAGCAGGTTGGAAACGGCGCACCTCAATCGCTGCTATTTTCTTCACCGCATCGTTTTCTCCTCCACTTCTGGGGGGTCGTTTCCCGGCTTTACGCGATTGAGGTGGACCGGGTGGAATAAAATGCACACACACACACACAAAAAATGAGGTCTTACCAGAAAAAAAACTTTGAGAGGAAGTTTGCATCTTCCACCGGTGACTTCTGCATCTCAGAGCGCCGCCGGTCCGCGATCTCTGCACCTGAGGCTCTGCGCCGCGCTCACATCAGCGCGGTTCCCACGGACAGAGAGGTGGAGAGCCGCTCCTCCTGCTGCTGCTGCTGCTGCTGCTGCTGCTGCCGCTGCTGCTGCTGCTGCTGCTGCTGCCGCTGCTGCTGCTGCTGCTGCGACTCGACGGGTTTACCCCTCCACGACACGCGGCGTCCCCCGCAGGGTGGGTGCGGGTGCGGGTGTGGGTGTGGCGGTGCGGTGCGGCGCGCTCTTTGCGCTCCGTCCTCTGGCTGCGGCTGCGGCTCCGTGTGACAGTGAGACGACTGGCCGGCCTTTATGAGCGCCACTCCAACACGTCATTTCCACGCGTATTGTGGCAACAAGGTGGCGAGTCGTGGCGGAGCTGAAGGAGCCCGTGTGGCCACTTCAGCTCGGACACGGTCTCAACAAGGTCCCAGAGGCACCAGAGGGACTTTTTACACACTTTACACACCAGGTCCGTGAGGCTGCAGCCCAGAAGACTCAGAAAGGCTTCTTTTAACTGGAGTTTAGGTTGAATTCACTCAAATTAGGAAGTGCTGATATATAGTTTTTGTCAGTGACACATTAAGGGGTGAAACATCAGCCTGTCCCTTACCAAAAAGAAGGACATTCAAGTATACTAAAAATCAAGGTACTATACTTCAAGTTTATTTTCAATGTACTTATCAGAAGTATACTTTACCAAGTACATTTTAAGTATACTAATAATTATACTTATATATATATATTTATATATATATATATATATATATATATATATATATATATATATATATATATATATATATATATATATATATATATATACTTATACTAAAGTTTACTTACATTTAGACAATACTTGTACTTATCAGAAGTACATTTCACCAAGTAAGGTTTATGTATATTAGGCTATACTATTATACTCATATGTATACTTACACTAAAGTTTACATTTAGATAATACTTGTTCTTGAATATATCTTATTAAAATGAAATATGACAAGGTATAAAACTATTTGCAGTTGTATCTTTTTGACTGTAGCCCATTTAATATATTTTCACATTTGCTGGATTGTTTCTGTACTGTAAGATTGTCCAAATCGTATCGATCCGATATTTGATTTTTGTTTTTGGTAAAAGGTCAAAAGAGGCTTCTGTCAGGAATCACCAAGAAAAGAAAGAAAATCTCAAAGAAAACAGAGTTAAAAAAAACAACAAAAAAAGCGAACAACAATATCTTAAGAGCAGCAGACACAACACAACACAACACAGTGACCCGAGCTGAGAAATCAGTGATGCTCCATGAGAGACAGATGACTTGCTGCTATCCAAGTGGCCTCAACGCACCTTGTCAAGGTGAGTTTGTAAAACAAAACCCAGAATGCAACAGCGGTAGCAGTATTAAGTAAACTTTAGAGTTTAAATTGAAAGGTTTTTGTGGCACTATTTCACCAGGCCGCTCCACTCAAGAAGAAACTGGGCTGTTTATGGCTCCTGACCTAAAGTGGGTTCCACATCCCTGCAATACATTTTTGTCAACAGTTTCAGCTGCATTGTCAGTAAATCTGACTTTTTGTGTTTTGGAGACATGTCAGTATGAGATCCATATTTAATCATTCTTTTATTTCAGGGTGAGATGGTATAACGAAGTGTCAGAAGCTCCAGTCCTCTGCTCCCTGGACGCTGTCCGGGGAGGTTTATGAATCCATGAAGATGTCAGGTTCTCCTCATGTTTCAGGGATTATCACATATCATCTGTCACAGAGCTGCTCAGAGCAGCATGTAAATCACAATCTGTGAGCCTCACTTATTGGTTACATTATTCTATTGAAAAAAACGTATATATTGTGTTAAAGCAGGAATTTATTCTAATCCTTTATTAATCATAACGCCCTAAAGAGGACGGCAGCTGACACCAGGGGGCATCACACATTGCATCCTGCGTGTCGTCAATCACTGTTTAAATGTTTGCCATATTTTACATGTTTATTATTGACTTGCAGACATGTGCACAGGCACAACGTTCACAGCTGACGTCAAATATTTGTGCCGTGCAGCATTGCTGTCTTTGTGATTCAGAAGTGATCAAATGCTGCATTCCAAGGCGGCTGGACATGGACAAAGTCAAATATTTGGAGGGAGTTTGTTTGGAAGTGTTTGGTTGGTTTTGTCATTGGAACGAAGCAGAAGTGCCATTTCATGAGGAAGTGAGGACTGTTCGGCACACACAGTGTCAAACCTTTGGAAATGGACTTGACATTTGTCTACGAGGTGATCAGATATTAGTGAGTGGTGCACTGAAATAATAGTAATAACAATAACAATAACAATAATAATAATAATAATTATTATTATTATTATATTATTATTATTATTACAATATTATTATTATTATTAATACAATACTATTATTATAGTAATGTATGGGTTTTATATAGTGTTTTTTTCCCAGTGTGGGGGTGTTTGTTTAACTTCTTCTGTTCTGCATATTTGTTTGAGTTCTGAGTTTGCTTATATATTATTGCTGTACTATAAGTACTATCTTACATGCTAATGTGAAAAGCTGCTGATTTAGTTAAACAAAACTTGTCTTTTGACAATACAGTGCTCCCTCACTGTGACGCGGTTCACCTTTCGCAGCCTCGCTGTTTTGTGGATATTTTTGTGGCCAATTTTGCATGCTTGTTTTATTATATATGAAGCGCACAGTGTTCTGCATCCTGATTGGCTAAAGGAGAACCTGCACATTGTATTCTGTGTCCTGATTGGCTAAGGGACTGTAGACCCTTGCCAATCTATCTCCATGCCATGTCTCACATAAGCAAATGCGTTCGACTTGCCAAACATACATCAATACTGATCGATAGCACTGTGACTCTGAAGTGCTGCATGTTTGCAGGTTTTGTTCCTGACAAACCCACAATGTCGACAAAACATTCTGCACCGACAAAGGCAGCCAAAAGGCATTTTGGCTGCGACCTACCGACAAAGATGTATGTTTAGGTTTTAAAATTATGAAGGTTTGAACTTTGGGAGTGTTTAAACAAGAAAGATGTTAATTCCTGTCTTTTTCTCAGACATAAACACACCACACACTCGTGTATAAAGTGTGTGGTGATGGGTTTTATAGCCTTAAAACATATATAATACCGTACTTGTAAAAAAAAAAGAAAAGAAAAGTTAACTACTTCAGGGATTTCGCTTATTGCGGGTTATTTTTGGAACATAACCCCGCGATAAATGAGGGACCACTGTACTTCAAATACTTATGATGACACTAGTTTTCGGTATTACATATAGGACCAGGAAACAACAAAAGCTCAGGATCAAATCAGGGATCTTTTTACTGTGGCAGTGAGGATTTTTATGTTTTCAAGGGAAAATGTAAAAACTTGGTTGCGTTCTGGGGGTCTGTTATGCATCACAACGGTGAAACTCCTCGGCGCGCGCTGACGCTATGCTGCAAACAGAAAGCTCCGACACGATGCAAAGTCCCGAGCCCCGGTCTCCCCTTGCCTCACGTCCGCTCTTTCACGACCAACACGAAAGTTGAGCAGCAAAGAAAAGAAAACAAAACAAAACAAAAAAAAAACAACCAGAGCAAAGCTGACCACACTAACAACAGAGGATTCATCCAACCGACATATTAAAATATTGAGGGCATGTAGAAAATCACTGACCAATCAGCAGAGGGCTCCTCAAACTCAGACCCATTCCATGGTGCCGGGTACTCTGGGTAGCGAAATAGCGACCGTCTTTTGAGCAGTTGTTTCCGGAAACTCACAGATTCCTGCGGTGGAAACGTGAACCGTAACGGACTCTACTGTTCTATCCCTGCACTTTTTGTGCAGTCGAAACGGGGCTTTATATCTTGTGTGAGTGTTCTTGAGTGTTAATTGGAGTTTGTTTAATATTAGGAGTGAAAAAGAGAAGTTAATTAGTTCTACCGGAGCGTATGCTTGATGACGTCACAGCACGCGGTACGAGTTCTGCCTGTTAAATGAGGAACGAGGGCATATTGTGATTTGATTTATTGTTTTACTGTTCATAGTCTGTGAATTAGTTCTAATTTTTGAATTTGTCCGACATGTGTGATTTATGTATTGATACATTTCAGTGGCCTGTGAACATGGCAGACACAGCATGATTTAGGGATCATTGTTGCATTGTTGATGCTGAAAATGGAAAGCAGTTGTTATTAACAGTATTATACTGTGAGAAATGGGGCTTCTTTGGTATAAGCAATGTTGTTTGACAATTGAAGCACAAAAATGAGTGAAACCTGAAAAGTGATGATGAATGATTGTTAATGAGGAAAGAGAATAAGAGACTTTCAAACAAACTGAAATGTGAATGATAACATTTATTACATTTGTTGTGAGTCTTAAATAAAAATAAATTGTTTGGAGTGACATGTGTTGAACCTCTTTTTCATTTCTCATCATTATCCCACCTATTACAGGGTGACAATATATTTGTCTACAGTCCCTCACCCTGGGACCCGTAAAAAATCTTGGGGGCTCGTCCGGGATTGGCACCAACTCTGGAGCTGGGGCTGATCCACAACTGACATCTTGGACCATCCAGACGACTGATGTGAAGAGAGAGCTGTGAGCTGGTGCGAGACCAGCTGTGATTGAACTGAACTGTGCAACCCATCACAGGAGGCCGGTAAGAGTAACCGTGTCGGGCAGTGAAAGGAAGAGCTGAGTGTGGGACATTAGGAGGAGGCTACTCACCCTGACAGCAGAGGAACTCTTGCGGATCGCCATAGAAGTGGGGAGCGTGGAAGGCCAGGACCCGTCCGAACTACAGGAGGGAGACCATGAGGCTGCTTTGACCACATCAGTTCTTTCATGTGCAGTAAGGAGTTGCTTGACTTGGAGGATACTGGAATGAGTGGACTGCTGGCCTTGAAAGATTCTATTGACGCAGTTATCAGAAACCGGGATGTATTGCTTTTGACAGAGTCAGAAACAAAACCCAGCCAGTTAATGCCCACGACAGGACACACTACTCAGCCTACAGGCAGCAACATGAACCCAGATCAGACTGCAACTTTAGAGTCCACTGTGCATGATATCGTTTATCAGACCCCATCGACGACATATACAGTCAACACTACACACCCAGCAACTAGCATTAGTAATGCTGCTGAAACACAGAACCGGACTTGGTTGAGATGCTTGCCAATTATAAGGAGCTTGGCTGCAGGTTGAGACAAAATATTAGAGCTCCTTCAATACAAGGTGATTCATCACACCCCATACTACCAGGTCCACAACACATCCTACAAGATCCCACTTACCTCCAGAGGAGGGAATTTAAAGTGCAAGGGGGTCAAGTTGGTGACCATGCATCAGACATCAGTTACAACAATATGAAGGGACCAGAGAAGGCTTCCGTGACACTGAAATAGTTCGGGGTGTGCTCCGAATAATCACACCAAGAAATGTCAAAGATATGCTCATTAACAAGGATGATCTCACAGTACTGGAGCTCAAGGGCTTTCTGTAGGCTCACCTTAGAGAGGAAAATAGCACAGGATTATTTCAGGAGCTAATGTGTGCTAAACAAGAGGAAAACGAGACACCACAACAGTTCCTTTATCGAGTGATAGGTCTGAAACAGCGCGTCCTCCTCACATCCAAACTGGCAGATGCAGCAACTGTTCAAGATGTTTTCTTACACACAGTTTGTCAGGGATTGGGAAACAAATACGTTGATGTACGTCGAGAACTGAAACCTCTTATGACCAGCGGTGATGTGAGTGAAGAAACAATCCTACGACATGAGAATCACCAATGAGGAAAGTGAGAGACAGAAAACAATAGCTTCCACTCACCGACAGACCACAAGTGCTCATAGCGTGCAACTTAAGCTTGATCCAAACCAAGAACAATGTCATCAATCAGAGAAATCAACCTCAAAATCAAAGTGTGATCCAATTAAAGAGCTTGAGGCTTGAGTGAAGGAACTTACGAGTATGGTTGAGGCTATGAAACAACCCTTGTCCTCGGCGAACCAATATGTCCAACAAAAGGTTAGGATCAGGAAAGAAAGGACCTTTGGCTGTCCAAAATGCATTGAACAAAACCAACCAGATTGTAATCACTGTTTTTCCTGAGGGGAAGAAGGCCACCGAGCTGTTGGGTGCCTGAGGAGACACAGGGACCAGGGAGACTTGGACCGGTCGCTGCCACGGGGCACCCAGTGACTGGATCCAGAGTCAAGCCCCAAACTGGACATTCCAAGAGGTTAGTGACCCAGTGGAGTGATGAAAAGGCACTCGGGATAACTAAGGGTGGTCAGGAGTTGCAAAACAGTCTCACTGAGTTCTCACCTGAGACAGTTGGTTTTAAATGAGGAGCTGTAGCAAAACTGATTGGGAAAAAGCTCTAATACAGTGTAGTTTAAATGGCTTGGCTGTGCCAGCATCGCTCGATTCAGGTGCCCAGGTTAGTATGATTAGCCGTGCCTGGAAATAGTTATACCTACCTGATCTGGATGTGTGCCCAATGTCTGACATCATTGAGGAAACAGAAAAGCTAAAGGTGTACGCCGTTAATGGTGAACTTATTCCATTTGATGGCTGGGTTGTCATTACAGTTAACCTACCAGGGACTGAAGACCCCAGTCTTTCCATCCGTGTTCCATTCCTGGTTAGTAATTTTACCATGGAGAAACCACTGCTTGGGTTTAATGTGTTGATTGAGGGACAGCCAGATCGGCTTATACCGACCTTTGTGAAGTTGCTCTGTAAGGCCACTTGTCTTACTGATGAGAAAGCTACCACAGTTGTGAGCTTTATTCAGGCAACAGAGCCAAATATGCTGCCAGGACGCCTGAGAACAGGGGCGAGAGACATTGTGATCCAGGTGGGTCAATGCTAACTACTATAATAAATATATTTATTTTAGAATTTTTTTTTTTTTTTACATTTCACTGTATTTTGTGCTGAATATTTCATCAGTAAACACTGCTTAGGTCTTAATTAAAAAAAACAACAACAAAGTAAGTACTTACATAGCAGACATGCCTGAGGAGGAGCAGGAGGAGAAGCAGGAGGAGGAGCAGAAGACAAGAATGTCTGGCTGCAGGACCTCCACTCTCAGGCTCCTCCACTGTCAGACAGGAAATGCTCATTCAAAATAAAATGTAACAATTCAAAATAAAATGTAACAGAATGAAATGCCGAAATGTTTGTGGAAAATTCAGAATGCCAACAACGCCACATTAAAAGCTACTTTCTTGAATGTAGTACAGTGCCTTTTTATCTATATAGCACGTGTAGTCTGAGTATTTATGCCAATAAATGATTGTATATTATACTATTTCTGAATGTATAATATAGGATCATTTATGGCCACAAATGATTGTTTAATATACAATTGTTATGACTGTGGTCGTATTTGTGTGTGTTTTTTATGTCGCGCTCCAATAGCTCCTAGGCTGGGGTCTAACAAGGATCAGTAATAATATCTTCCAGGCAGTATTTTTGATATGAGAAAAATGCAGCAGAGCTCGTGACTTGAACAGTTTATTATTACGATGTGAAAAATCATAGGTCTATACTTATTTTAGAGTTTAATCATTTATAAATTACATTGTTTATTTCAAACATTCACAAAATCAAATAAACAGCTCATAATAATCAAACGATATTTCACCAAACAAAGAAAGAAGTATAACTTATCAAATCCCACCCCCCTCCATAAATACTAGAATGTTTGTTTTTATTGTATAAAGATGGGTGATATGTACACTATCTCACAAAAGTGAGTACACCCCTCACACTTCTGTAAATATTTAATTAATCTTTTGATGGGACCCTGAAGAGATGACACATTTCTTCAGTGTTGTCCCATTGAAAGATATAAATGTTCACAAATGTGAGAGGTGTACTCATTTTATTAAGATACCTTATGATATATATCACTCAAGTATGTCCATCCATCCATCCATTTTCTGCCGCTTATCCGGGGCCGGGTCGCGGAGGCAGCAGTCTGAGCAGAGTTGCCCAGACTTCCCTCGCCCCAGACACTTCCTCCAGCTCCTCCGGTGGCACCCCAAGGCGTTCCCAGGCCAGCCGAGAGACATAGTCCCTCCAGCGTGTCCTGGGTCTGCCCCGAGGCCTCCTACCAGAGGGACATGCCCGGAACACCTCCCTAGGGAGGCATCCGGGGGGCATCCGAAATAGATGCCCGAGCCACCTCAGCTGGCTCCTCTCGATGTGGAGGAGCAGCGGCTCTACTCCGAGCTCCTCCCTGGTGACTGAGCTCCTCCCCCTATCTCTAAGGGTACACCCAGCCACCCTACGGAAGAAGCTCATTTTAGCCGCTTGTATTCGAGATCTCGTTCTTTCGGTCATGACCCATAGTTCATGACCATAGGTGAGGGTAGGAACGAAGATCGACCGGTAAATCGAGAGCTTTGCTTTTTGGCTCAGCTCCTTCTTCACCACGACGGACCGATACAACGACCACATAACTGCAGACGCTGCACCGATCCGCCTGTCGATCTCACGCTCCATCTTTCCCCCACTCGTGAACAAGACCCCAAGATACTTGAACTCCTCCACCTGGGACAAGGGCACTCCACCGACCTGGAGGGGGCAAGCCACCTTTTTCCGGTCGAGAACCATGGCCTCGGATTTAGAGGTGCTGATCCTCATCCCAGCTGCTTCACACTCGGCTGTGAACCGTGTCAGTGCACGCTGGAGATCCAGGCTTGATGGAGCCAACAGAACAACATCATCCGCAAATAGCAGAGATGAGATCCCGTGGTCCACAATCTTGACCCCCTCCGGCCCCCGGCTGTGCCTAGAAATTCTGTCCATATAAGTAATGAACAGAACCGGTGATAAAGGACAGCCCTGCCGGAGGCCAACGTGCAATGGGAACAGGTCCGACTTACTGCCGGCAATGCGAACCAAACTCCTACTCCGGGAATACAAAGACCGAACAGCCCTCAACAAGGGACCCCGGACTCCGTACTCCCGGAGCACCCCCCACAGGACATCTCGGGGGACGCGGTCGAACGCCTTCTCCAGATCCACAAAACACATGTGGACTGGTTGGGCGAACTCCCACGAACCCTCAAGAACCTGGTGGAGGGTATAGAGCTGGTCCAGTGTTCCACCATCAGGAGAACCTGGTGGAGGGTATAGAGCTGGTCCAGTGTTCCACGACCAGGAGAACCTGGTGGAGAGTATAGAGCTGGTCCAGTGTTCCACCATCAGGAGAACCTGGTGGAGGGTATAGAGCTGGTCCAGTGTTCCACCATCAGGAGAACCTGGTGGAGGGTATAGAGCTGGTCCAGTGTTCCACCATCAGGAGAACCTGGTGGAGGGTATAGAGCTGGTCCAGTGTTCCACGACCAGGACGAAAACCGCATTGTTCCTCTTGAATCCAAGGTTCGACTTACGGCCGGACCCTCCTCTCCAGTACCCTGGAATAGACTTTCTCGGGAAGGCTGAGGCCTGTTCCTGCTCCTCCATGTCCAGTACTGAAGGGCCTGTTTCTCCTCCCTCATGTCCAGTACTGCAGGACATGTTCCTGCTCCTCCATGTCCAGTACAGACTCCAGGTCAGCTCAGCCAGTAAACAGGTCCATGTTCGCCTGAACCCACTTTGCTGCACGTCTGCAGTCACCAACAATCCTTGATTTACACATTTCCTCTGGAAAAGACAGACAAAAAAAAAAATCTTTCCAACACTGCATCAACAGTATTTGACCAACAGAGACTGTGAAACCAGACTCCTCTTCCACTGTTGTCTCCCCACCGGGTGGAGTGACGTCCAGTCTGAAAGAAACATTAGTGCACTGCTCTTCTTAAAACATACAAACACACATAAACACATAAAATGATCAGTTTCAATATTCAAACACAATCTAGACACTATGAGGGTTTTTAATTAGTCCACACTGACATTATATTAGTCATTTCAAGAATGATCATTGTTGGCGTCAAAACCTTACAGACATTTGAACTCAACATTGGGTGAAAGAAAAAGACAACAAAAGAAAACAGCACAAGACAACACAACTCATATAAAATTAATATTTTTTTTAAATGAACATTTGATAATATTTACCTATAAGAGTTGTACGTCACAGTGAGCATCATTACTTACAGAGAGCAGGAGAGCAGGTTTCCACACAGGAACCACAACGGCAGCTTTGATTGCAGCATTGTTCTAATATAAAGGAATCATTTGAATGAAAACAGTGAAAATGCTTAAGAATTAGAATTTTATTGAAACTCGGTACATGGTATACTTACAGGTAAAGTTTTCACTGTGCTGCAGGCATGGTTGTTGCCATGTTGACACGTCACAGAGATCAACCACAAAAATGCTTTCCCCCTATGGAATACATGGCATGTATTTGCCATGTATTCCATATAAAATATGGAATATAAAAAATATAAAATATAAATTAAAATAAAAGAGAAAATTAAAAGCAGCCACTTTAATCAATTGCTACTGGATTAATATTACTCCTGCATTTGATATATGTTAATTTCTTTACTACAACTGAATGGGTTGAGCAGTTTTTAACAACTTTAGATACTAATATAAACTACAGTAATGCATCATGTTGCTTTACATTATATGTTGATACTTTGTCTTGTGAGAACCACACTTCTCTAAAACATGCACAAGCTGAGAAAAACATGTTTTGTACTTCATTGCAATGCAATAGCTACTTTATGAAGGGTTTATCGCTGTACTTTTTACAAACTGTTTCACCCATTAGGATATACGAACAGTTACTTTACATTATGTACTGAAAAAAGGTAAACCTTGGGTGCTTTATATAGCCACCATTAGCATTAATTAGCTTTAAAATGACACCTAACCAAAACCACTGGTGTAACACGTTGTTATTATCATCATCAATGTAAGTTTGTTCAATTGAGCTGATATTTGGGGGACGACCTAAAGGAGGTGCGAGGCGAGGCTAGGCTAGTTAGCTTAGCAGATTAGCATGTGGGGAGTAAACTGTGTGCTTTTCAGGTAGATAGCATTTAAAGGGGCCGGAGGCTGTGATTGGGCCAGGGGGCGAGGTCCCGGCCAACGCTGCTTGCAGCTTTAACTTTTATCCAACTTGCAATCCACACAGATTTTCAAAAATGGTCAAATCTCCAGGTTAACAACAGCAAAATATGCCAAAACAGCAAAATTATCCAGAGTAGCTGGAATTGCTCTGTGACGATGCATTGAACGGTCCTGGCGGTAGCGCCGCCATCTTGGGCCGGTCGTCTGCTCCGCTCAGTCTAATCTACTTGACTGGCGCAATGAAGAGACTTCCATCATAACTCGCTGAATACTGAACTGATCTTCACCTGGTTTTCTTTCCTGCAAACTTCATACGTGTAGTTCTGATACTGGACACATGGTTTGGTGTATTTTGATGTTCATAGTGGAATAAACAATAATAGAATGTTCTGATTTGTGATCTATGATAGGCAGTTTATAAAACACAACCCCCCCCCCCACACACACACACACACACACAAACTGAGGAAACGACGTCCATAGACGTCCAAAACACGTCCGTCTGTCCAGGCTGTAATCTGGACGTCCATTTGACGCCAGAACTTGTTGACAAATGAATTTGCTGACAAAATAAAATGGACATCTAAGACACCCAGAATCAGTTGAAAGGTCACAAACTGTCTGTTCAATCCACATGATTGTATAATTATTGATTTTTAATTAAAATTATAAGGGAAGTCGATCATGACAGGCCAGAGGAGAAAGCATGTGGGAAGTTTATTGTCTGAGTTATGACCATTTATTGTTTTGGTCACAATTGAAGTTTTAAGTCTCCATGGAGAAACTCTCCACTTTGATCTTGTGAATACAAATATGTTATATTGCAAATATATTCTCATTGTTCGTGTCTCATTTGTGTAATGGTTCATGCTCTTATTTCAATAGACTGGTGTGTGTGTGTGTGTGTGTGTGTGTGTGTTATCTCACTCTGCTTAGCTGGCTCTCTATCAGTGGCGGAACAGCAGACACAGTTCAGAAATTATTTTTCTTATTTTTATCAGTTTTAGGTTTACACACAGTATCAGAAGAAGAGGGAGGATCAAAAGGTGGAGACATTCTTGAGAGGAACAGCGAGGAAGGTGCCGTCAGCTCCTGACCCGCAGCCTGAGCGTCGGAGCAGCACCACAGCGAGAACACAGAAAGCAGCACATGAAGACGTGTTCAAATCTCTCCTCAGCTCCACAGACTCAGCACATCATTTACACTACGAGGTTTCAAGTGAAAACATAGAATTCCACAACACATGCCCTGTAGACTTGCTGCATGTTACCAACCAGTAGGAGGTGAGTATGGAGTGTCCCAAGAATGCTTGGGTACTAATGCAGGTTCTTTAAGAGCCTCTCTGTGACGACACCTGACTGCTCCATCAAGCTTTCACGAGTCTTTTAAAAATCTGATCGGTTGTCTTGGACTTCCTTTCCCAGCCTCCGTCCAGCTGGAGGTTGACATGGTCTGGACGCCGATTATTCAAGAGAACAATGTGGAGATCGGTCATAAAAGAGTCACACACTGTCGTCGCTAATGCTGTCACCTATGTTGTGTTTGTAGCTTGGTAACAAATAGACCGTCTGACTCACGACTGTGTGAGTTTGGATGTAATGTTCCAACCCAATAAGGTTTGTGTTGTCTTCTCTCTGGCCCGCTCTTCCTTGTGCCCGTCAGGCTCGGTGTGTATGTGTGGACTGCTGTCCACCTGTCGGATCCATGGAAGCACTTCCAGTTGGATCTCCCAGACTGGAACCAGCCAATCAGCTTTCCGCTCCCAAAACAAAAGCTCTCAGCAGGAGTTTCCAGGAGGAGACTCCGTCAGCTGTCGCGCTACATTGTTGGTTTTGTCAAAAAAATCGTTTGTAGTGGTCGTTCGTGGATTAGGTAAGATTTCACAATTTTCCACCAGATAAAATTTGTCTGGAGCAGAAAACCTGGATTGAAGAAAAATGTTTTGAAATAAAATGCTGTAAATACAAAAACAGAGTTAGCGTTCATGAAAAGTCACAGGTAAAATTTAGATATACATGATTTTTTTTTTTTTTTTTAGCTTTTGTAACTGTTTAAAAAAATCATTTCACGGATTTTGCCGTTTTAGTCATTTTGTACATCTTTGCTATTTTAGCTTCTTTAAGCTATTATAGCAATTTCCTAATTTTAACTCTGCAGAAATTGTTGTCCTTTTTTTTGTCTTTTTTCCCTGCCCCCCAAAAAACTATAACAATTTGACTTATCTTACTTAGACCATTTCCCCATTTTATTAAAAACATTTTTTTTTTTTTTTTTTTTTAATGATTTTGTCTGTTTTTAGCAATTCCAGCAGTTTTGGATATTTTAGCTGACTGGAGATTAGAACATTTTAGAAAATCAGTGTGGAATGCAAAAAGGCAAAAACCAAAAAAAAAAAAAAAAAAAAATAGAACTGCACAATAATTGTTTCCATGAAACATTCTGAAAGCTTCATGGAGCCGCAACAGAAAACCTGAGAACATCCACTCAGTTGTCCATGTTCTCAGGTCAGCTCGAGGTCTTTGTCATCCATGAATCCAGTCAAGACTTTTCACTTCAGAGCATTTCTCTCTGCTTTTCCTCAGGAAACAGGAGGAAGACACAGATGGCCCAGTGATTCCTGCTGAGGAGGAGAGAGCGCCCTCTCCTGGACACCCCCTGAGACTCTCCGACACTCAGTCAGATTCATACATTTCAGTTGCTCTTCTTGTTCAGTATCTCCACCATGTACCTTTTCAAACATCCATATGTTTTCAGGTGTGTGTTTTGTGGAAGGGGAGGAGTTTATGGTGACAGTACTTGTATAGTGCGTCTACAGAGATGCCACTTGTAACTCCAGGAAAGTTCATTTCAATACTCATTTGTTTACCGGCACAGGACTATAGTCCACTTATTTATGTGTCTGCTTAAGTATTAGTATGTTGACTTGTGGATCTCCACATGCATGGGTGGCTGGAGTACGTAGAATGACTCAAATAATGAATTCAGCATATGAATACTCGTGTAAAAGTGAAAAGTCAAATATTTCATATCATACCTGTTTAATAATGATGGTTTTGAAGTTTTATTATGTTGATAATTGTGCAGGGATTTGAATGTGTCACAAATTACAAAGCAGAGGTGCATTAACATTGTTTTACTGTTAGTGGAGCTGCTGTTATTGTGCTGTCTATTTACTAACAGTTTAATGACATAATTCTGTCCTGTTGAGTCATTTTGTATTTTTAAAACTCAATTTTGCTGTAGGATTATTTTTGATTCATATCAAGAGGCTGGAAAGAAGTTGAAGACAACAGGACATTGTAGTCGGTAGGTGGTGCTCACTTCAAAATGGAGTATATTGGCATAGAATGTTAAAAAATAGAATATATTTGCCAAAGTAAATAAGTGAAATATGTACAATTTATTACATTTATAAGTGCTATGTGTACCCTTGCATGTTAATATTTATCTCTGTGTCCCTCAGGAGGTGAGATCATATTTCACTACGGGAGTCAAGATAACTCACTTTTCTTTAAGTGTGTTTATCTTTGATTTTAATTTTTATTTATTTAATGTTGTAGTAAATAATACACATTAATCTGCCTCCTCCATAGTTTCCCTTGTGTATCGCCACTTCCCAACCATTTAAACTATTTTATTTAATTATTTTACTAAATCTAGAGTCTCAGCAATCAAGTTTTTAAGACTAATATACGAGTATATTTAAACCACCCTTTAAAAGAGTAAGTCACGTTCATGAACTGTTATGTGTCACTTCTTCCGGTAGGTGTCGCTGTCGGTCAAAATCAGCGCAGGATCTCGCGCTGGCTTTGCGGTTCCTCGCGCTGCTGATTAGTTAGTTAGCAGGTTAATTAGTTAGCAGGTTATCCGCACGGAGAAAGATGGACACGTTCTACGCCTTCACGACCGGAGACGAGAGCAGCAGCGATGACGACTGGGTCATGGGCCAGCAGCCGGAGAAGAAGAGCTGCCGATTAGTCCAGGCGAGTTTATAACAACTTGTTTTAATCTCAGTTAGCCAGGTTAGCCGCCTGAGCTAACTGCAGCCAGGTGGCTAACCCGGCTAACTACACGTTTTACTTTTATTCATTGGTGACAGTTGTGAAAATAGTTAAAAAAAATAAGTTCCACATAAGCCGAAGAGGAACTTCCTTCAGTTAAAGTCATTCCTCTCTCATTTATATTTTAGTTGATTACGCGCGGGCGCGCGCGCACACACACGCACACACACACCCCTTCAGGACATTTGCCGTCCAGCTGAAAATGTAATAAAATGTATGTTTTAACATGCTTTGTGTCTTCAGACTGCAGACACGGATGAAGCGTCCCCGATGAGAAGAGCCCTCCATCTAAGCGACGTTCGCTCTGTGGCTCAGATGTTGGACAAAGGCAAGACTTTGATTCACTTCAACTTTATTTATACTGCACAAAATATAACGGTCATTTCTAGCTGCTGTTAACAGAGAAACACAAATTTGAACAACAAAAAAAAACGTTTTTTGATTCAACCTCCCTCTGATCTCCATATTCTTTGTTTTATTTCCTCATATTCATAAATAGACATTTTGTCATTCTTAAAAGTATATTCTAGATTATTTTATGAACGACAAGTGAAGCAGGAATGTTTTAACCTTGCTGACATGTTTCGGCTGCATCTTGCTCTGAGGAAGGCTGCAGACACAGCTGGAACACGTCAGCAAGGTCAAAACATTCCTGCTTCACTTGCCGTTAATAAAAAAACAATCCATAATGTTTTTTATTTGACAATGGTGTTATTTCCAGGTTTCTACGATATGGAAACTATAGTAAGTCTCTTTATAGATCCTGCTACTGGTGAAATTGCAGCATTTGTTTTGTTTTTGCAAAATGAATCACATAACCACAGTCATTCGATTAGTTTTTTCCTGAGATCATATGTTTGAAATCCTCCGGCCTGCCATGTTTCCATCTGATTTCTTCGACTTTCATCACCGATCTCATCCTGTGTTTCGCTCAGAACGATTCAGTAACACTTGTTTTCTAATTGGTATTATTTGTGCCTCTGGATCTTTGCATAATGACAGTACAGGTGAAAGTGGCACATTTCTCCACTCAAAAACATTATTTGTTGAGTTAATGTCATTTCACCAGCCCACACGTTTCCATCTATTCAGATTAAGTAGATTGAGTCCCCTTTAATTATCTTATCTGAACAACATGCTTTAGACTGAACTATTATCAAAGAGAAAGTCAATATACTCGTGTTACTCAAACATATTTGTGATTTTTAAGTACACACTACAGGATTTTTCAGACTGTCACAGATTTCGAGATCACACACTTGATGATGAAAGACAGGTTGCACAAGACCTTCCTCTTCTGGTCTGATAGTGTGAGGTGTGAACGACGACGCTCGCCACACATTAACCCATTCTTTGACAGAGAATCAGGCTCTTCATGCTCAATATTCCAAATCTACCATAGTCAAACGTGACTTCGGTTTAAAACACGGCCTGTAGATGTAAATAAACATGTTGCCACAAATCAACCTGGGGCCAATGTTACGACTCAGGATTTAACTTCTTACTTCTTACCGACGTAGGGATTTCTTACCTCATAAAGATCGTTCGGTACCATTTATGTTGTGTTTGGCTATTGATAATGATTAATAATTATCGAAGATAGTTATTAATTATGTTATTGAAAATTTAATCTGATCTGTATCAGATACCTCAGAGCACCACCTGTCTTAACAGGAAATGATAGCCAATTCAGTTATATCAGTATTATATACTAAACAGTTAATTATGAATTTTAATTAATAGTTACATTAATTACAATTACCAAAATTAACAATAAAGCTTGATGGATTTTGGAGTTCTTGACACAGAAGAGGTCGACATTTCATTCACCTTTGTGCTCATTAATAACAGAGGAAGTATGATTCCAAAAATTGTTTATTTACAAAATAAATAGTGTGTGTGTGTGCGTGTGCGTGTGCGTGCGTGCGTGCGCGAGAGAGAGAGAGACGTGTGATGGAACTACAAAACAAGATGGTGGATCACAAGAAACTACATTCCAAATAGAGGTTATCAGAGAGCAGGAAGTCTGTCCTGAGTCTCCACCATGTGCTGGAGAACAATGGAACATGGAAGCTTGTCTTTAGCATCTGCTTCCGGTGTGTCTCTGCTAAAGGACCATTTCTAGAATGACTTGATGTGAATGAGACTTGTTTTGTAAAACGTCAGGAGTCGTCAGATGGTGTTTGGTTACGGTGTGATGTTGTCTTTGATGTGATATGTGTAGGATTGTGAGTTAACAAGTTAGTAAAGCAAAGATTAGCATGCAGACCCTGTGTCTGTGGCAGAGCTAACGTTGGTTTACAGGATGACAACTGCTTCTAATATCATTATCTATAGAACTCAATCACTGTAATAGAACCACATCATAATAAAAGTTAAACAGTTCTATGCATAGCATCAGGTTTAACTGATCTCAGATAAGGCCCAGTTGTTGTTGCCACTTCCTTGGTATCTGAAGAAGGAGTTCAGTTGTTGTCATGCTGGAGGGAAGCTGGTGTCTTCTGCTGTAGTTAGCACCTCCTGCTAACTGTGGTTACTGGTTCTGCAGGCTGAGGAGAAGAAGATGGAGTTGGTGTTTCAGGAGTCCTTCTTTGCAGCTCCTGGTTGTTCCTTTTGTTCAGACTGAGGAGCTGGTCGCTCAGGTCTGTGATGGTTCTCCTGCTGGTTGAGGAAAACACAAAGAAGTGCTGTGAGGTGTTGTTTCTTCTCCTTCCTGGAGGAACTGGTTGGTTTTCCCTGGTTGATGGGAGATCAGACTCTGGGTGCTGGTCTCTGGATCAGGGGAAGGTCTGACCCTTGTGGTGGGTCAGCAGAGGAGTTGAGGAGTGAAGGCCCCTGGTTGCAGGCCTCTGGTGTTAGCTGTATGCTAACGCTGGGTGAGTTGCCTCCAGCAACCTCCTCCTCCATTGAAGAACAGAAGCAAAAGCCTGTTGTGACAGGAACTGCTTGGACCAGCTCCTCCCTGGTGTTCACCGGGGAAGACTTGGGGCAGGTGAAGGTTGGGGGATTTGAAGGTGTGAAATCCTGAGAGCTTCACCCAATCAGTGACTGACTGAGTGCATGGGGGAAGTGTCTTTTGAGCAGAAAGTGGGGGAGGATTTGCATGGGTCTGCCGTGGCAAAAGGTCCCCCCACTGGGTGTGATGGTCAATCACATTCCTGGGTCCGAATTCATGTCATGACTGTGTATCATGACAAATGAAAATTGTCTTTCCCTCGAAATGAGCAAACTCTATGTGGCCTTGTGAGATCCCAACACGGGATTAATCACTCCTGTAGTCTGAACGTTTAACTGCAGAGCAGAGCTTAAGTGCAGCGTCTCCTAACCAATCACACCTCTTGGAAAATGACCTGCTTATTTTTGGAATATCCTGATTGGTGCACAGATTGTACCACCCATGTGGGATACGCCGCAGAGTGAGAGAGTTTTTAGAGTGATCTTTTTGACATAATAAAATAAATCCTTGTCACTGAGGCTTTGAAGGATGTTTTTGTTCTTGTTTTGACTTTATCCAAGTCTGTTTGGCTCCATGAGGCGTTGATCTGTGAGGTTAATAATAATGGTGACGTCTGACAGAAACATGAATCTATGGAGCGGGCGTCTACTCTGCCGTCACGGCGAGGAATTAATATTCCAACACAAAATGCATTCACTCGGAGAAACAGCCTCAAAACAAACTGATGGAAAATATAAAGTTGAAGAAGAGCAGTGAGGAAGAAGAAAGTGAAACTGAGTGATCAGTGTGCCATGCAGATTTGCTTATAATGTCCAATAAATTAGTATCATGTAATCTCTTGTGGTCAGGCATTAACAAGTGTGGAACTGTCTGTTTGGCTGCAGCAGCAGCGTTGCTCTCAGCCTCACGCCCCCTGCTGCTCGCCTCCTCTCCAGCACAACACACTACAGGATTTAGCCTCAAATATTGTGGCAGGCTTCAGTTGATTCTTAGTTTTTGTGTGCCCTGTTTTTTGATCTGCTGCTGTTTTTGTCGTCTCTCTTCACCTCCTGCTTCTGGGCGGACAGGTATGGACGTGGAGAGCAAGATGGACTTAGAATGGACTCCTCTCATGTGTGCTGTTGCAGTGGCTGACTACGACATGACCAAACTCCTGCTGGACAGAGGAGCCAGGGCCGATTACAGCAATGGTCAGTTCCAGTCATTTGGAGTTGTTTTTGAAAAGTGCATGCTCGGGCTGCTCAATTACTTAAATTTTTATCGCGATTATGATTTTGGCTGCAGACGTTCTCAAAATTCATATAATGGAGGAAAAACCATGATGTTGTAGAGCCGATGAACGGGAGTCAGAGGAGGTGTTCCGCAAGGAAATCCAAACTTTATTCTCCATTAATCCACACTTCTCAGTAACTTTTCTTTTCTCTCTACAACATGAGAGCGCAGCACCACACGCTGTGTAACACCAAAACACTTCTGACCGGAAACCCCGCTTCTCTACAAAATAAAGTTCCCCACTGTGGTGATCAGTTACTGTGGGGTGGTGGGGAACTTTATTTTGTAGAGGCTCTACACCTCCACTATTTTAGTTTGGAACAATTTATCAAAGTATTTATGTTGGACTTATTTATTGACTTATATCTATCTCTTATTCTGTTTATTTATTTCCTGTTTTCAAAAGATTAAGTGCTTTACAACAGTTAATTTTTTGCTACTACAGTACAAGATATTTTTATATATTTAACAGGCGAGTCTTTTAAAAAAAAAAAAACATGTTCAATAAAGGCTGTTCCAAATTCAAAGACATAATCGGGATTTCAATATTGACCAAAATAATTGTGATTGAGATTTTCCCCATAATGGAGCAGCCATAGTGCACACCCAGGTTTGTAGGTTTTTAAGTAATGATGCCTCTGTACCTGTGGCTCCATGTGACTCTGGAGTATTGTTGGACATTTTGAATTGGAGGCGGTGTGTCGGTTCTACTGACCTCCAGTTGGTTTAAAAAAAACCAACCAACAACCACAAAACGCATCAATGCATTTTCCCTCCAGGCTTGAGTATCAAAGAGCCACAGCTGATGTCAGCGGTTCCTTGGTGCAGTGGTGTCCAGCTGTTGCCCCCCCCCCGCCCCCCCGGCATCTTTTTTGAATTTCCTCACCTGCTGCAGCCAAAAAGTCGGGGACCAATCAGGCGTGAGCTCCAATGGGTTTCATCTGTCATTACTTTATGCTGATGACGCCAAACATGAACTCTTAGAGAAACACAGCGCCCATCTTGTCAGTTGTTATTCGTTCACGCATTCTGCACACTCATCCCAAAGCAAGAAGAATTGGAGGCATGTGTTGGAAGGGAGGTCAGTCTAGGTGAGATAAGCTCCGTCTGCAGGAATCCCCCGACACATGGCCAGTCAGTCAGGAGCTGCGTGCACCATTTTCACTCCACTCTTCTTTCCTGAGGGCCGAATCATGTAAAACAATTGATCGTCACTTTATTGCACTTTGTGTGAGGAAAATCAATGAGAAACCCGTATGAGATTATACATTAATGCATTCTAATAATTAATATAACTAAAGCACACCCTGTGTTTCGTATTCAACCGTGTGTTTTCACGTGTCTCCCTGATCATTCAAGTTGTTTTTCTGCAGCAGCGCTGAGCACAATGACAGCACACACACACACACACACACACACACACACACACACACACACACACACACACACACACACACACACACACACACACACACACACACACACACACACACACACACACACACACACACACACACACACCGTGAGGAGCAGCGCGATGTACCTTAGTAGAAGTTTAGGGGCAAAAGATGGTTGCAAAACCAAATACCACCATTGAGAGAAGTAAGAATATTTTGGCTTCAAACCTGATGATGAAGATGAGCCAGATGATGAAGATGAGCCAGATGATGAAGATGTGGCAACACAGACCAACCAGTTTGACCAATTTGTACAAGGTGGTTGCGACCAAACAAGGCAACACAACAAACTTCCATTCTCACCTAAAACAGAACCAACCAACCGAGTTTTTTTTATTATTTGATATTATTTATTATTTTGGTTGTATGTGGTTTTATATTTGAGTGTTGTTGTTTTTTTTCTTCGCGACAGGATAATTTTTATTATTTGTCATTGTGATTTTCATTCAAGTGCTGTTAATAGCTTGTTTTATTTAATTGAATTATTTTAAAGTTCTTGACATTCCAATAACAGTGGTGGAAAGTGGCAGGTGGGGACGGGCCTTGCTCAGGGAGGGGATGTAAGGCAGGCAGACGAGAAATAAACATAACATTTGAATGCAAAAAGCTATATCAATAAAGATGTTGCATTATTCAATATAAAACTGAACACATTTGCAAAGAGACGGAGTGTATCTGAAAGTTTCCCTCTTTCGGAACACGGTGTAACAGCAACAAAAGTTTTTCGTTTTCACTCTAAAACATTGTGTGAAGTGCTTCAGTTCTCTCCGCCGTCCCCTCAGAGCCCTCATGTGGCTGCTGAACGTCTCACTGGCCAGATTGGAACCTGAAGCTGTCGGTTCCCATGTGTCCCAGGCTCACACTTGATTTGTGTCCGTGACTGATTTCTCATGGTCTTGACTTCGGAGGCTCAAGGCAGGTACGGGAAGCGATTACACGGGAGGGTGACGTGTGGTCACGTCCTGATGGCGCCCGTCCAAACAGTGAATCCGAGCCGGAGGACTGAGCAAGAGTTTGATAATGGCGAGCACACTGCCATCATGTGCTCTCACCAAGACCTGCAGGTTTATTTACTTCAGTTCCCAGCAGATGCAAACCAGGCAGTCTTGTTTACACCCACACACACAGAGTGTAAACACACACACACACACACACACACACACACACACACACACACTTGAAGGAAAGTTCCCACTGAGCAAAAAGTCCAAAACACGTCCAGAGAATCCAGAGGAAACTCACAAGTAGATGCCACAGACACCTCCAGCTGGATTTGAACCCTCGACCTTCTAACTATGAAACAAGAGTTATCAAAGTGGAGAGTTTCTCCATGGAGACTTAAAAGTTCAATGTCTTGTGACCAAAACAATAAATGGTCATAACTCAGACAATAGACTTCCCACATGCTTTCTCCTCTGGCCTGTCATGATCGACTTCCCTTATTATTTTAATTAAAATCAATAATTATACAGTCATGTGGATTGAACAGACAGTTTGTGACCTTTGAACGGATCCTGGGTGTCTTAGATGTCCATTTTATTTTGTCAGAAAATTCATTTAACAAGTTCTGGCGTCAAATGGACGTCCAGATTACAGCCTGGACAGACAGACGTGTTTTTCACGTCTCTGGACGTTGTTTCATTAGTGAGGTGTGTGTGTGTGTGTGTGTGTGTGTGTGTGTGTGTGTGTGTGTGTGTGTGTGTGTGTGTGTGTGTGTGTGTGTGTGTGTGTGTGTGTGTGTGTGTGTGTGTGTGTGTGTGTGTGTGTGTGTGTGTGTGTGTGTGTGTGTATTTTAAAATCTAAACTAACTATTGCACATTCAGAAAGAGACTCACACAATAACTGTGAACTCACACACTCAGTTGGATCGTGATCTTATAACATTTAATCTGACATTTTATTTTGACGTCACATCATAACGTAACGTTTCAGCTGAAAGGTGATGTCATGAAGCTGCGGTGAAAAGTTGATTTGAGTTGTTGATCAGAGGACAGACCCAGAGAGCGAGAGGGACCCTCACACACACCGGACACACTTCAACGGGGACTTGCAGTCACTGGTGGAACGAAACAGGAATCAGCGGATGGCCACAGGTCTCAGACTGAGGAGAGATAACGGAGATCACCAGATGACTGGTCTGATAAAAGCTGACGTACTTCCTGATGCCAGATAAACAGCCAGCCGTCTAAAGTCAACAAGTTCTGCTTTCAAACTTCATCGATAGTACATCATTTCCTCTAATTAGGTTTAATCGACATTTGAATTCTAATGATGTATTGTTCTGCTGGCTCTGACCCGTCAGGGTCACCATGTTGACCGGTGCTCAGGTGGTTCAGGACGGGTTTGAGGAGGACATCAGTCTGTTTGAGGCCTTTAACTTAACACAGGTCACATTGCAAATTGTGGGATGGTCTGGACCAGGGCAAGGCAACCAGCGGCTCCGGAGCCCCATGCGGCTCCTTGGTCCCTCCACGGCGGCTCCTTGAGCCTCCGTCCCACTGCAGTCCATCCTGGAGGGACGTAAGGAGGCAAAGCCACCTGGAACTCAGTCCCGCTACAAAGACTGGTAAAATGTAGGGTCGTGAACGACGCAGCGATGTAACGTCATTACGCAACAATAATGGCATGAAGAACGTAGAACTGCGGCTGCAGGTCATGGCAGCGGCACAACTGGTGTCTGAAGCTGGGAGCTTCCTGTACCTTTCACAGTAAAACTGCTGCGCTGCGGAGCGCCGACAGTTCCAGGAGGTTCATTACAGACTTGTTGAGAGTGACGGAACATTCTAGTGAATTACACAACAACTACAGGACATTAAAGCCACACCATCACACTCATGGTTCTAACAATCCAGATCTCCCACATTTATCTTCTATTTTAATAATGTGTAGCAATAAAGGAGCTGAGAGCTGCAATGCATTATGGGAGTTTGTTTGTCGTGTTTTAAATGTAATTATTGGGGGTTATATTAGATTTGTAGTGTAGGTAATAATTGTGTTGTGTTGTGTTTTTATTAGTTGTAAGTTGTCAACCAGCAGTGAAGAAGGTTTTGTGTGTCGTGTCCTCCTGGCATGGTCTTCCTATGGGACTGTCAAAATAAAATGTGTGTGGCTCTTTGGGAGTTGTGTTCATTGGGAATCGGGACCAAGTGGCTCTTTGAGCATTAAAGGTTGCCGACCCCTGGGCTGGACAAACACGTCCAAACATTCCAGCCTTCAGGGTGTAGACGCCCCTCAACAACTACCTCCTACCTCTGCACAACTAAAAGCTCGTCCTCAATGAAGAAAAGTGAGTTTGTTATATATTGAAACACGACTGACTGGATCTGTTGTGTTTGTGGATTTTGTGGAGTAAATCGTTATATTATTGTGAAGTATATGGTGCCAATAAGCACTTGGTCATCTCAAAGCATTTTTACAGCACACATCTACATTTATCAGCGTTTTATTGATTTAATCCATGCGACTAGAAACTGTGAGAAATGTCAAAAACATGTTGAATATACAAATTTTCTGTTCACACAGTCCTTTCAAGTGAAAATGAAAACATTTTGTTGTGTTTTGGACGTCAATTCAAACAACAACGGTCCTCCGAGTATCTGAAAATGGTGACAATCTTAAAATGTGAAGGTGAATTTTGATATTGTTGAATAAAAAAATTGGACAATAAAAAAGTCTGATAACCGACCAATCAGCCCATTAGCTTTTTTAGTGATGGGGTGACTCTTTGACACATATACGTCAGAGACGACAGTGTCCGGTCATTGTGGCTGAACCAATAAGATGGATGAAGAACGAGCTAACGTATCAGTCACGCGTGAATGACTCAACGAGGCAAGTCATGGGGGATGGGGAACTTACCGAGTTGCTTCTTTCACAAAGTAGTTTACTTATCATTAAATTAAATGCACCATCGGCTTTCCCCTCTTCACTTCGTCCCTCCGCTGTGGGGTGACTGGAGTGCTTCATGAGAGAGTTGGAGCGCCCCCTACTGCAGCGGCCCCCAACCCCCCGGGCCGGTCCGTGGTCGCTTGGTACCGGGCCTCACAGAAAGAATAAATAACTTACATTGTTTCTGTTTTATGTATTATCCAAGTCTGAACAATATTAGATTTTGAAATATGCCTGAATTCTCTTCCTTACATCCGTCTATGACTCACGCTTGTCTCGGGTAATGCTAATATTAAATCTACAAGCTAGCAAAATGGGCAAAAATCAGACAGCGTCACAGAGTTCCTTTGCAAAGGGGAAAAGGCCCAGTGAAGAGACCGTAGAAGAGCCTAACACCACTAAGAAAAAGAAAGCTGCATTTAACATACAATACCAGGAGACCTACTTAAAATATGGCGACAAGTGATTCCGCCCACTCTACATCATACGTGGCGACCGGCTCTCCAATGGGGCGACGAAGCCTTCAAAGCTGCTTCGCCACTTGGGGACCAAGCAGCCTGTATTAAGAAACAAGCCTTTGGGGTATTTTGTAAGAAGAAAGCAGGAACAAGAAGGACAGAAGCAATTACTGAGGGCCTCCACATCAACAAGTGGCTAACAAGTGGCTAACCGTATTGCAAAAGGCTAAAAAGCCATTCGCTATCGGTGAAGGATTGGACCTTCCCGGGACTAAAGTCTTTTGCTGTGAAGTTTTTGGAGAGGCTGCAGTTAAAAGGACAGGACAGGTGCCTCTGTCGGCGAGCACCGTCACTCGGCGCATTGAGGAAACAGCAGAGGACATTGAGACGCCGTTGTTGGACAGGTTTAATACATCGCCATGGTACGCACTGTAGGGTGACAAGTCCCCAGATGTGGACAACAAGGCCATACTACTTGTTTATGTGCGATACCTTTGATCAGGAGGATGTGCGTGAGGGCATGTCGTGTGCACTGTCGTTGACAACCAAGCCCACAGCTGCACAACTATTGAAGTTGCTGGATGATTTGGTATCAGGAAAACTTAAATGGTCTTTTTGCCGTGGCAACCTGTCTGGTTTAACTGCTTGCGTTAAGGAAGTTGCACCTGAGTGTGAATCTACACATTGTGTGATTAACAGAGAAATACCGGCTCGCTAGAAAATGCCACCGGAACTTAACAACGTACTGAATGATGTTAAAGGTATTAACCACATCAAGACACATCCCTTTAACTCGCGCCTGTTTGAGCAACTTTGTGAGGAGACGAACGCGGAGCACAGCCGCTTTCTCTTACACACAGAAATAAGATGGTTATCTCCAGAGAGAGAGAGAGAGAGATCGCTGGCCAGAGAGTTTGAATTATAAGAGCTGCTGCAGAGATTTCTCTCAGAACAGAAGTCACTGCTGGCGCCACGTTTCAATGACGAGTGGGTCGCAAAACTCGCTTGCTTGTGCAAATGTAGCCTGTTCAATGAACTCAATCTGTCCCTTTAGGGGAAAATGACAACTTTCTTCAAGTTGGCCGATAAAGTAGCCGCGTTTAAAGCCCAACTGGATTTGTGGAGACGACGCGTGAACGGAGGTATTTTTGACATGTTTCACACATTGACAATAGTACTATAATGGTAATGGTACTGTTGTGTAGCAATGGTAGCTAGTTCTCTATGGTACTCAAACTGGTTTACACCAGTTGCAGTGTGTCTGTAAAAAAAGAAAAGAAAATTGAAGTCTTTTGAGAGTGTTTTTTTTTCTTTTTTTATTGATTATCTGAAGTTTTGAAGATCTATTGAATAAAGATTTCCACCCCACAGAAAAGCAGACGGTTCTCATGGCGTGCTGCAAGGCGTCTGCCAAGGAGAATAACATCATAGCCTGCTTGGAGCTCCTGCTGTCGAGAAACCCAGATCCAAACATGGTGGACAGGTGAGGGGGAGGGGGGGTCCAAATATTTACAGGTTTTTCCAACACAGTCACACCCTTTTTGATGTCGACACAAGAAAGCTGAGGGGCCGGTCTCGTTTCCTTTGATGGCTGTGCTCTGCGGCCATGTGGTAGCATATGGAGCACCACGCTCCGAACACCGTGTGTATATTTGTGCGTTTTCTTTGGAATGTCCTGTTTTGTCATCTGCACGTAGAGCTGAGTATCAGACAGACAAACAAACGCAGTGTTACAGGGTGGCCACAGGCTTTTTCACACGAGCTGGTGCAGCATGGACTTTCCTAGTTTAAAGTCTACAGTCGAGGCACGCAGAGTCAATTATATTGGAAATATATAATACCAAAAAATGGGGGTATGATGTAGTGGCAGGAACACATTTGTCAACTTTTTGTATTTTATTTTCCTTAAATTCGGCGGAAAATATGATTCAACACATCAAATTGACATGTATAGACACACTCAAGCTGCTTAAATACTTCACAATTATTTTTAATCATTACAGATTATGGGACTTAATTCTAGCTCAGTGTTTGCTGCAAATATTTTTCTGTTCAAAATACATTTCTAATATAGACAATTGTATTTTGAGTTATATTATGAAAAATTCACTTTCTAATGGTTTTCCAACGCTAATAATCGTCCCCATAACTGGAACAACGCTCCAGAAATGAAGAAAGTCAATCACAATCAAGGTAGGCTCCTCCCTTTGACTCCTCCCACAATTAGGCAGCTGCGCTCTGGCACATTGCACCACGAGAGGAAGTACCTCCTCCTCTTCCCAAGATGGGCATGTGTAGGTGGAGCCAGTCCAGCTCAAACAGACACAGCAGATTCATTTGAATATCATATGATCCAATATTCAAATGGCTGAAAAGTAAGGAAAAGTTGGATTTGGGGCAATAAACTTAGAATGCAACATCTTTGTGTACATGTTTAGCATTAGCAGGTGGCTCGTGGCTACGTGTTTAGCATTGGCTGATGGCTACGTGTTTAGCATTGGCTGGTGGCTACGTGTTTAGCATTGGCTGGTGGCTACGTGTTTAGCATTGGCTGATGGCTACGTGTTTAGCATTGGCTGATGGCTACGTGTTTAGCATTGGCTGGTGGCTACGTGTTTAGCATTGGCTGGTGGCTACGTGTTTAGCATTGGCTGATGGCTACGTGTTTAGCATTGGCTGGTGGCTACGTGTTTAGCATTGGCTGATGGCTATGTGTTTAGCATTGGCTGGTGGCTACGTGTTTAGCATTGGCTGGTGGCTACGTGTTTAGCATTGGCTGGTGGCTACGTGTTTAGCATTGGCTGGTGGCTACGTGTTTAGCATTGGCTGGTGGCTACGTGTTTAGCCAAGACAATTGAAGGATAAGAAACAACCGTCCTGGATTGCAAAAAAAAATAAATCAATTGTTACTTCTCTGATTGTAATTTTAATATAACATGAAACTGTTTTTGTTTAACAAAATATATTTCACTGGGTGCAGGACTAGTGTAAAGTCTGCAGGACTAGTGCAACCCATGGCTCACTAGTCCGCTCCACTAGTGGGGGGAAAAAATTAAGATCTATCACTGATCTGTACAAAAGTCTGTTTTTCAGCCATTGAAAACATGATTTTAGGTAAAAAGCTCCATCTCTTCTGAACTCACCTGAACTGACCTCAATCATGAAGTGGATGGCGCAGACTGCCATTCATTCCACTGCCGTCCGCTTTAATGCCGCTGCTAAAGTAAAGGCAAGTATTATGTGTTTCAGATCATATCTGAGCTCTGACAGGAAATTAGCAATTTTCTGGACAAAACCCTTCAGATCAAAAACAATCGGGTACGTTTGTTGAAAAATAACTCTTGGCTCATTCCAGAAGACATTTTGTGGTATTTCTGCATGGCAGTAACCTCTCTAATTTATTAAAATAAAACAACATAGAGACCTGAACAGATACATCCGTGATGCTGCTAACCAGCATATTGATTATCATCAGTGTCAAAAGACACACATGATGAACAGTTTGTAAAAACATGTATTGAATGCTGCAAAATGTTGCGAATAATAGACTTGTGTTACTTTTATATAAGCATCATGCTGCAAATGTATTATATTTAATTCTTGGTTTAAAAGGTCTCAAAAGATATTAAAAGTTACCATATTCCCATTTCTATGCAATATAACAAAGGCATCTATTTTGAAATTCGTTAATATTTTAATTGGATTAAAAGTTTATTATACTGTCATTCTCCCAGACATGTCCACTCCAGACCCAAGTGGGCTCTATGTGGGAGGTGAACTAAAATGAGAGCCCGTTTGTGAAAGCACATAGTTTCTGAATTTTCATTTCATAAAGTTTTTGTGTTTACACTGCAGCATTTTGAAAACAATGTCTGTTTACACAGAAATGGCAGAAATACAGAAAATGGTGTAGATGGAAGGCCAGGCCACTAATGTGTGCTGTTGTTTGTACAGTTGGCAAGTAATTTCAGAATAAAGACATATTTTATTTTTATAGCCCACTTTAAAATCGGGCTGTAACTGAAGGTGCTTAACAGGAGGAAGAAATAACAGAAAACATATTTGTCCTAAAGACAAGGGCCACTGTAAAAGCATGATAAAACTAGACATTAAAGTCCTAGTGAAATGCTAAACACTACTTTGCAAAAAACGATAGTTGGGCTACTACTAAAGTTTCTCCGACTCTGCCCCACCACTGTTGTCGCATAACAAAGTTATTTGAATTTTGAATCTCCAGCCGAGGAAGTCGGGGGAATCCTTCTTCGTGAGCGTGACGTCAAGAGATGTGCAGATCTCCATCTGTTGTGTTTATATCGGCTTGTTTCCTCTTAAATATCCACGTTTTTACAGTGTTTTGAAGTTATAGTCGGCGTTTTATGAGCCTTGACGAAAGATTGAGCCTGGAAGAGACCAGAGAGAGGAGAAAAGGAGCACGGGCGGCGGGAGCCACTAGATCGCGCGGCTAGCGGTAGCCGCTAGCTCGGGCGGCTAGTAGACGAACAAGTAATACCTGGACTCATCTTCGGTGATTCCGCGCAGTGGGAAAAGCGCTTCGACATGATCCAGGAAGTTGGGTCGTTCTGCCAACAGTCAGGAGCCTCAAAGCCTCAAAGGTGAAAACTGGCGGCTGCTGAGGCGAGGAGACGAGGACGAATGGAGGACGAAGCGTCTTCTGCTTCCTCAAACATGTTCCAGACGGGGTCACCGATGGCAGAACCACATTCTGTGTCTTCTTCATCAATCACTGGGTTTGAAATGACCATGATGATGAAATATCGTTAAATTCAGCCTCTTCGTCATCAAAACTCTGATCCTCCATAATGTAAACACAACTTGGGCGTGTGCACAACTAGTGACGTCACTCTATTATTGTCAGAAGCTCCGCCCAGCAGAGAAAATACCGCTGTTTATCGGCTATTTTCTCGCAGATTGCCGTGTTTTAACATTTTACCCTTGGACCAGTTGGCATACAAAATGTCCCTAGAAGCAACAGCCAGAGTGTTTTGGAGGTCGAATTTTCATTTCACTTGGACTTTAAAAGATCAAAGGTGCTCCATTTAAAAGAAGAGCAGAACAGGTGAGTCTGTAGCCTGCTTGAGAATGGAGTCAGAGGCCGTTTTTCCACAGGCACAGCCCCAGCATGGAAAATGCATGAACCCCCCCATGGTAGAGCGCTTGGTGTAGTGCTCTGCCCCCCCCCCGCCCCCATGGTAGAGCTCTTGGTGTGAAGAATAGCCAGGGTGTTTTGTCTGCTAGATCTGAGCGACGGAGATGATGCCTGAGGAGAGAGGAGGTCCCGGAAGTGGGTCAGAGTGGTTAAAGGCCTTGTTCAGGAGAACTGTGACGGTGATCCACTGGGGTATTGGTAGCCAGTAAAGGAGGACCATGGAGCTGTAGTATGATTGTGATCATTGAGGCACAGACACAGGATGCCACAGTCCAGCGGGTCCTTTAGGGACCAGTGTCAGGTGGAGTGGAAGGGCCAATATTTTTGCCTGATTGTGTCAATCTTGTTTCTGAAAAAATCAATCAAACGGTAACATTTAGTCAGCATTTAGCAGGCTAATAAAAATAATTTAACCATAAGCAGCCCGTTTTTTTCTGATTGTCAACTAATCTGTTCTAGCAGTTACCACAGTGTGGCAGTAATGAGCCACCCGTGTCTGTAATCTACCAGCATCGCAGGAGAAGCAGCCTATAAATCTGAGACAAGGTTGAGGCAGCACATTATTTCCTTGTCTAATTTAACTCATTCTGCATTAATTGAGCTCATTGTGTTACTCTTATTTACTTTGCTAAACAAAGGCTAAACACATGTTTGTTTATTTTTATGAAACCAAACACGCATGAACTGACAACCACTCATTCAGACCCATAAATGCTGGGCCAGCTTCTGAACAGTTCCCCAGGTGTGTTTGAGGGTTTTGACCCCCCCCCCCCCCTCAGTCCCACAGCAGGTGTCTTCACTTTTAAAACTCCATATGGGAGAACAACAGCTCGTTCCTCCGTGGTAGCAGGAGGTTCACACCTCCATGAAGCTGCGTCCTCCTCCACGCTAAACTCTCTGAAAATAGTCCCAGTCGTTTGTGCTGCATTAAAGCTGGAAATGTTCTGTTGTTGCTGCGTTGATAAAGAATTTCTCCAGGGATTAATAAAGTGATTCTGAGAAGATAGAACAAATTTTTTATGAGATGATGACATCACTCAGACCCCCACATTGTCCAAAGTGAACAAAAATACTTTATCCTGCTTCCTTTTCTGACCTTCTACTGACCTCAAGTTGTCTTTTGAGAGAAAACATGCAAACATTCCTACATTTTATACTTTACTGTAGAGAGGAGTTTATTACAGCCTCATAAAATCTACGATAATGACAGTGATGATATTACAGCAAACAGCTCTGGTATCGGAATAATATCGGTATCGGCAGATATTCAAATTTGGGTATCGGAATGGGATCGGAAGTCAAAAAGCCTGGATCAGTGCTTCCCTAGTTTTCTAGGGGAGATTTGTCACTTGAAACGTGTAAACGGGGATTTAGTGCAACGAGGTCAGAGTGCATCGTTAAATGGTTTCAGAACGGAGTTTCTCTTCTGGCCCATGAACCAATGGCTTGACCCCCGTCTTCTACAAGATTCTGTAAATATCAGTTGGTGCAGTTGTGGAATCCAAAATGTGGTTTCCTGTTTTCGTGAGGAACTTGGAAAATGTCATCTCATACAACATAATGAATACATTCCTGAAGCCTGTTTCCTGTTCCTGCATTTTTCTCATATCAAAGTGTGGATTCAGCCCCCCCACCGCCTGTTGTTTACCTTTTCTCCAAATCCTCTGTCACTTTTGTTGCTCACTCACTCACTCACTCACTCACTCACACACACACACACACACACACACACACACACACACACACACACACACACACACACACACACACACACACACACACACACACACACACACACACACACACACACACACACACACTGCATCATTAAGAAATTGATCAGTTCTTTTCCAGACATAATATTTGAAACCTGCTGACAAGACACAGAAAGTCGCAGATGGCTGTGGTGGGGGGGGGGTGTATCCTCTCCCTCCCCCTCCCCCTCCTTTTCCTCATCATCTCTTACGTCTGAATATCAAACCAGTGATTAACACCAGCTGCCAGTCCCTCCATCTGGGTTAAACAGGCTCTGTGTCCTCTTCAGTCCACCAGCAGCACTATGTGGGGCCACCACCTGCACCTCGCCTCGCCTCGCCTCGCCTCGCCTCGCCTTACCTTACCTCACCTCACCTCACTTTGCCTCACTTCGCCTCACCTCGCCTCACCTCACCTTACCTTACCTTACCCTATCTTACCTTACCTTACCTTACCTCACCTCGCCTCGCCTCGCCTCGCCTCGCCTCGCCTCACTTCGCCTCACCTCGCCTCACCTCGCCTCACCTCACCTCACTTCACCTCACCTCCACGCTGCTTACATACATGAAGGGACATGATGCTAAGCAAAGCCTTCACTAAAGGAATAAATATATAGTTTTTTAATTCTGCACTAATTATTTGGCACACAAGTTTGACAAATGAATTAACCTGTCGCATCCCGTTGTGTCGTCCATTGGTCTTTGATGCTGCCAGTTAAACCTGCATGTATGTGTTTGGACTGGGAGGAAACCATTCAGACACGGAGGAGAACAAGCAAACTGCACAGAAAGACTTCTGCCGGTATTTGAAATTGTGACTTTCTCACTGTGAGGCTATCCTGTGCTTCACTACGGGGGACTTTCTCCTTTGAGGCTCGGTCCTCTGGCTGCAGCCCCCCCCCCCCAACTTATCTTATGATGTCCGATCAAGCTTTTCCAATAAAGTATAAATAACGCTAGACTGTGGTTCTCAATTAAACACTAACGTGACTGGTTTACTGTGATCGATCGGAGAAGTTAGAGTTGTAAAAGCAGAGTTCACAAAGTTTTCAGCGCTGGTCTTTTCCCTACGTCTGCTAAAAGTCCCAAATCACTGTATTTTCTAACTTTTCTTCTGACACCCCTGAGTGGGGCTCGTCTCCTGTTACAATTTCTATTGTTTTAATATCTTTTGAAATGCAAACCCTCCCAATGGGGGTTTCTTCAGTGTGTGTGTGTGTGTGTGTGTGTGTGTGTGTGTGTGTGTGTGTGTGTGTGTGTGTGTGTGTGTGTGTGTGTGTGTGTGTGTGTGTGTGTGTGGGAGAATTACTCCTTTACCACCATGCAGCCTCCCTTGTGCCATGTAATATTTAATATATTCCGAGCACACCTTTCGATAGAGTAACCATTAGGGATGAGCGAGTACACCACTCTCTGTATCTGTTCAACCATCTCAATGATCTGTATCTGTACTTGGAGTGGGCGGGGCCTAAACTGGAAGTGGGCATTTTTCAAGTGAAACTGGGTGGGGCTTAAATCGGTACATTATTTTAAGTCAATCCATATCAAGAAATTGATCAGAGTTGCTTTATTTATTGTTTAGTTGAAAATTATTTACAGAACAGCCTCAGAATTGAGATTCAGTGTTTTACATATAAAAAACTATATACTATATACAGTGTATAAAGTTTAATTTATAATATTTATAATATATTTATTTTATGAACAATCGCATACAATAAATATATTCATATAGGCTACTTTGTGTGTTCAGCTATATGTGTAAGTGGTCTGTAAGGGCCAATCCCAATTCTAACCCTAACCCTAACCCTCCGCCTCCAAAACGAGGGCAAAGGCAGTTTCAGCCCTTAGATTTGGGACCCCCCCTCTCCCTCTGCTCAGCCCTGCCCCTCTCGCTCCGTCTCATAGTTGTGACGTCATAATACGGCGCCGTTATATCAGCAGAGCTGAGCCACGGATGTTTATTGATTTTCCAGCAGGAGCATCGTCATGCCGTCCCAAATTCAACATGTTGCAGCAGCTTGGCTGCTTTGTTTCAGTTTCCACATCAAGGCGAAGAAATAGACGGAGACATGGATTACTTCAGTTTTTGTGCTGTATTGGTCTTCAGAAATATTTCCTCATTCACCATGAGAAAGCGGAGGAGCTTCCTTGTTTGCTCGGGGGCCCCTGTTTTCAAAATACCCATATTAGAAGACTTTGGAATAATAAAATGTAATAAACACGGTCTCTACCAAACATACACACGGAAGCTCCATACGGCAGACGGCAGCACTACTGCCGTTCTTACTAGCATAAAGCACAACAGGTTTATATAACTTTAGAAGCCTATATATGTGAAATGAGAGTCCTGCAGCGCCATGTCCTCATACCCCTCTGTTTAAAGTGTGCATCTGGAAACGCTCCGTTTAGAGGGGTGAATAGCCCTTCCCCTCACCCCTCTGCCTCTGCACAGTAGTGAAATGGGACACCCCTCAGACTCGCGTGAACACGCATTTCAAAGGGGTAGGGGTAAGATGAAGGGCTGAGGGGGAGAATTGAGACGCAGCCTAAGACTGTTTATTTTTTAATGATGTGTGTGAACCTGGTGATTCATGTAAACATCCAGTGGTGGCAAACGGGGAAATAATGTCAGCCTTGTTCAATGAATTCTTCTCAAAAGCACCGCGTTCAGTACGAGCAAAGTTTTCCAACTGATTTTACATCACCAGCTAAACTAAGAGCAAGCAGACGGTAAAGAAAAAAAAAACCCCGACCAGAGTGGAGGCAGTGACCGACGCAGCACAAGCCGTTTTCAGCTCTGTGTTGTCAAAACCGTGTTCGTTACGAAACAAGATCACCAAGTAACTTTAAATATCATACAAACCGTAATAGAGGCGAGCTGAAGAACACCTGAGAAGTACTGAAGGGAGCATCAGTCACTCTGTGTGCACGAGCTGCCTACAGAGATATGTGTGGGGAGGGGCGGGCTCTGTATGTGACTGGCCAATCAGAGAGCCTGAAGACGGTCAGGCACCAAATGAGGATTTTCCTTCAGCACAAGCACAAATATTTACAAGTTTTACTTGTATCACGCTCGACTCATCAAAAATGCTTTATCCGGCTCATCCCTAGTAACCATGAATAAATTGAAATGAAATGTTTTCAAAGAAGATAAATTCAGTTCAATGTGCAGAAATGTAAACTATTACTGTCAATTAAAGAATCGGCACGAATATTAGAGAAGAAATGGTACTTAACTTAGAAGTATTTCGAACAGCCTGGAGAGATAGTTTGTTAATCTATAAAAAATCCCTACGCAAAACATGAAACGCCTACTATTCCTCCTTAATAGAAGAAAACAAGAACAATCCTAGATTTCTCTTCAATACTATAGCTCAGCTAACAAAAAGTCACAGCTCTGTCAAACCTCATATCCCTTTAACTTTGAGCAGTAATGATTTTGTAAATTTCTTTAATAACAAAATTCTAACTGTGAGATCAAATTAAAGACTCACTGCCCAGTGCAGTCGCAGATTAACCAACCACATCTTTAAATTCATTAGTGGAGCCTGACTTCCAGTTATCCAGCTTCCACTCTATGGAAGTCCTTGAGCTACACTCATCGTGGCTTCATCTAAACCAGGGGTCGGCAACCCGCGGCTCTTTGGTCCCTCCACTGCGGCTCCTTGAGCCTCCGTCCCACTGCAGTTCATCCCGGAGGGACGTAAGGAGGCAAAGACACCCAGAGCGCAGTCCCGCTACAAAGAGTGGTAAAATGTAGGCGGGTTGTCAACGGAGCAGCGATGTAAAGTCATTCCGCAACAATAAAGGCATGAAGAACGTAGAGTTGCGGCTGCAGGTCATGACAGCCGGAGCCGCAGCTCCACAGCTCAACTGGTATCTGAAGCTGAGAGCTTCCTGTACCTTTCACAGTAAAACTGCTGCGCTGCGGAGCGCCGACAGTTCCAGGAGGTTCATTACAGACTTGTTGAGAGCGACGGAACATTCTAGTGAATTACACAACAACTACAGGACATTAAAGCCACACCATCACACTCATGGTTCTAACAATCCACATCTCCCACATTTATCTTCCATTTTAATAATGTGTAGCAATAAAGGAGCTGAGGGCTGCAATGCATTATGGGAATTTCTGTTTGACGTGTTTTAAATGTAATTATTGGGGGTTATGTTAGGTTTGTAGTGTTGCTAATAATTGTGTTGTGTTGTGTTTTTGTTGCTTAGTTCATGTAGTTTAGTTTATTAGTTGTAAGTTGTCAACCAGCAGTGAAGAAGGTTTAGTGTGTAGTGTCGTCCTGGCATGGTCTACTGGTGGGACTGTCAAAATAAAATGTCTGCGGCTCTCTGGGTGTAGTGTTCAGTAGGAACCAGGACCAAATGGCTCTTTTAGCGTTAAAGGTTGCCGACCCCTGATCTAAACCAACAACTTGCTTACTGGACCCAATACCCACTAAACTGTTTAAAGATATTTTTCCTGTGATTAGTACATCAATACTAGATCAGATCAACTTATCTCTAATAACAGGTTATGTACCACAAGCCTTTAAGGTTGCTGCTGTTAAACCTCTTGTTAAAAAACACACCTTGACCCAGGAGTCTTACAGGCCAATATCCAACCTTCCCTTTATTTCTAAAATCTTAGAAAAAGTGGTTGCAAGTCAGCAAAAATGACTGATTTGAGTCTTTCCAGTCAGGTTTTAGAGCTCATCATGGCACAGACTGGTCAAAGTTACTAATGATCTTCTCATGCTTCAGCAAAGACCTGGTCTCTGTTCTAGTCCTGTTAGATCTCAGTGCTGCTTTTGATACTATTGATCATAACATCCTATTTACAGAGGCTAGAACATCATCGGGCTTAAAGGTACGGCACTAAGCTGGTTCGATCATATTTTTCAGACAGGTTCCATTTTGTTCATGTTCACAGTAATTCCTCAGTCCAGACTAAGGTTTAACATGGAGTTCCACAGGGTTCTGTCATAGGTCCGATACCTTTTACTTTATACATGTTTCCTGAAGGGAATATTATTATTAAACATTCCATTAACTTCCATTGTTATGTAGATGACACACACAAATTATCTAAAGATATATTCACACTGTATGGTATTGGTAATTGTATTTTCGATATGTGGAAAGAGCAAAAAAGTTATGTTGATAAAAGTACAAAACAACTGAACACTTAAACCAGCAAATAACTGAAGCAATATGAAGATATATACAATATATACAGTTAAACCTCTGATGTAGGGACGCCCGAAAATCCAAGGGCAAGTGTCCCCTGAAGACAGGGGTCCTCTCTTTGGAGGGACGAGTCACGGTGACAAATTGTAGGACCAGTTGATATTGAATGAACCAAACATCAAATATGTTATGGTTGTTTAAAAACAAATAACTGAATCAATACCAGATGCATACAAAATAAATACATATACACATGTATATAGGAAGTATACAAGATAATTATTAAATAAGACTTAATATACTTCAGGGACCACATACAGTCCAGTTCCATCCTGAGTGACCAGACTGGTAAAATATTGCTAAAATAACTTTAAACTCAAAGTTTTTCTTTGTTGTAGTCACAGTGTATGGAATGAAATTGTCTATATTGTTCTCTGCTGGAAAGGGAAAGTCAAACTTTTTGTGAGCGCAGAGTACGATTAACGTCAAATCGTCCTCCGCCCAGTGTACTCGGCTCCGCCCCCTGAGGTCGAACGCCCCATCTGTGCTCTCCGACTGCTCATGTTCCAGAGCGACTGGGTTCCTGTGTGAGGAGATTCTCCCTCTCGCCGTCTGAACGATCACAGTTTGAAAGCAAATTAAAGCCCTAGTGAAATGAAAATTCGACCTCCAAAACACATTTCAAGTCCTAGTGAAATGTAAAACGCTACTTTGCAAAAAAACGATTGTTGGGGTTCTACTTATAAGGTTTCTCCGACTCTGCCCCACCACTGTTGTCGCATAACAAAGTTATTTGAATTTTGAATCTCCAGCCGAGGAAGTCGGGGGAATCCTTCTTTGTGAGCGTGACGTCAAGAGATGTGCAGATCTCAATCTGTTGTGTTTATATCGGCTTGTTTCCCTCTTAAATATCCAGGTTTTTACAGTGTTTTGAAGTTATAGTCGGTGTTTTATGAGCCTTGACGAAAGATTGAGCCTGGAAGAGACCCGAGAGAGGAGAAAAGGAGCACAGGCGGCGGGAGCGGCTAGCCGTTAGCTCGCGCGGCTAGCGGAAGCCACTAGCGGCTAGTAGACGATCAAGTAATACCTGGACTCATCTTCGGTGATTCCGCGCAGTGGGAAAAGCGCTTCGACATGATCCAGGAAGTCGGTTGTTCTGCCAACAGTCAGGAGCCTCAAAGCCTCAAAGGTGAAAACTGGCGGCTGCTGAGGCGAGGAGACGAGGACGAATGGAGGACGAAGCGTCTTCTGCTTCCTCAAACATGTTCCAGACGGGGTCACCGATGGCAGAACCACCTTCTGTGTCTTCTTCATCAATCACTGGGTTTGAAATGACCATGATGATGATGAAATATGGTTAAATTCAGCCTCTTCGTGGTCAAAACTCTGATCCTCCATAATGTAAACACAACTTGGGCGTGTGCACAACCAGTGATGTCACTCTATTATTGTCAGAAGCTCCGCCCAGCAGCGGAAATACCGCTGTTTATCGGCTATTTTCTCGCAGATTGCCGTGTTTTAACATTTTACCCTCGGGCCAGTTAGCATAAAAAATGTCCCTAGAAGCGACAGCCAGAGTGTTTTGGAGGTCGACTTTTCATTTCACTGGGACTTTAACTCTGCAGCAGCAGTCTTGTAGGAGTTTATCATTGAGATTAAAACTAGTACAAAACAGAAAGAAAGCCATAGTTTGTGCAGATAACGTGCTGTTTATGTAGATTCCTCCACTATTAGCGATACAATGTGCTTTCAGATGCTGCGAGAGTTACTGAAACTTATTGTTCTTGACTTCCTGATAAGAGGAATAATGTTTACTCAGACCCATCCGCTTATGGACGAGCTGACTCAGACTCACTTGCGCACATGAAACAGTGTGTGAGTGACCTCGGTGTCCAGCTCACAGCTAATCCAGCCTTGGGAAAATCCAGCAGCGCAGCTCGTGAAAGCAGAACTGTAACGGTGGGACCTTTATGGTCTTGGAGGAAATGACTGATCGAGGTGCGGGTGAATAAATCTGTTCAGTCTTGGACGTCAGGGCCTTCGCCGCATTTGTTTGACTTCAGATGGAACATTAACTTGTGATTTCTGTGAGTTTGCTAAAGGCAGATGAGTTACCTGTGGTAGCTCTTCAGATTCACACCCGTTTGACAAATATGCCCTTCAGCCACGGCCTCACACTTCTTCATGATTTGTAGGTACAAAGTGTCAACACCAGCGTGTTTACACCGACAACACCAGGACTCATCAACGTACTGTCGGCTCGATTGTAAATGTGATTTAGGATGGGGCAATTGACTGCACAATAAAACCCTTGATAATGAGAGCCGGAGGAATCCCAGCGGTCGATTTCACTTCAACCAAGTCAATTCAAAGGTCGCATGAAAAAAATGTAATTATACTGACAACAGTATTTGCTCATCTTCACGCCTTCACTTCCATATGAACTTGATTATGTTCCCATTTTTCAACCAGAGGATTTAATAAGATGTCGCTTCACCCTTTGCAGCTATAACTTGTTTTAAGAAAAGCATTCCATAAGGTTTCAGAGGGGCAATACAGAGGGGCTGTAGAGCCAATACAGAGGGGTCGTAGAGCCAATACAGAGGGGCTGTAGAGTCACCACAGAGGGGCTGTACAGCCACAACAGAGGGGCTGTAGAGTCACCACAGAGGGGCTGTACAGCCACAACAGAGGGGCCGTAGAGCCAATACAGAGGGGCTGTAGAGTCACCACAGAGGGGCTGTACAGCCACAACAGAGGGGCCGTAGAGCCAATACAGAGGGGCCGTAGAGTCAATACAGAGGGGCTGTAGAGTCACCACAGAGGGGCTGTACAGCCACAACAGAGGGGCCGTAGAGCCAACACAGAGGGGCCGTAGAGCCAACACAGAGGGGCTGTACAGCAGCATATGGCTGCAGATCTGCACGTTAACGACCTCTGATATAGACTTGTGGTTTTGAATCCTACTGCCCCAGAGTTTTATGAGAACTGTATTTGGATTAAAAGCTCATCCATCCAAATATGCAGATCATGTGAAAGTAAGTCATTGATATGTTTGTTCATACTCACATTTTTATTAATCATTTATTTGTAAATAATTTTGTCATCACTCTGTAGTGTGTTTAATGAGTTTTGATACGAGCAGGTTTCTAGTTCCAATCATTAAGTGTATTTGTTCTCTGATCCGTGTGAGTCAGATTCTCAGGCATTGTTTAATTTACGTGAACTGCGTGAAAGCCTCTTCCTGATTCATGTTTTACAAGCACACAACGATCTTGTCAAGTGAAAAGTGTAGTGATGAATTGTTTGGAACATTCCCGCTTCTATCAGCTGATGAGTTGGAGCTGATAAGGTTTCTTGTCTGCTTATTTACATTTATCCCTTAGTCAGGTGGAAGCAAACACGTGAAGGTGAGAGAGGAGTGGCTGTTACTCAGAGGTCGACATCATCAGTATAGACATCGTCGATTATGTATAAAAAACCCAAAACAAAAAGCGAAATGAGGCAGATCGTTGAGCTGATGAAGCTGTTCTGTTCTCACAAAGTGCCGGGTTGCAGAGTCTCAGAGTGAATCAGAAACTTGGACTAGGATATGTTTGTGCTGTATGGGGAAGAAAAATGCAAAGTAAAGCAATCAATCAGTCAAAAGAGGAGAGGGGCAGTAAAAGTCCGTGTCCGGGGGGAGGGCGGTCGGTTGCAGCTAATACTCTTCTCAGCAGGGTGGGTGATCTGCTGCAGATTGGCCTTGTATCTGGTCACAGCTGCAGAAAACCTACCCCAAGACCTCTGCTTCCCCCTGCTGGCTCCTGAAGGCTCCTGTTGCCTCCTGAAGAGTCCTGTTGCCTCCTGAAGAGTCCTGTTGCCTCCTGAAGAGTCCTGTTGCCTCCTGAAGAGTCCTGCTGCCCCCTGAAGGCTCCTGCTGCCCCCTGAAGTCTCCTGTTGCCCCCTGAAGGCTCCTGTTGCCTCCTGAAGGCTCCTGTTGCCCCCTGCTGGCTCCTGCTGCGCCCTGCTGGCTCCTGAAGGCTTCTGTTGCCCCCTGAAGACTCCTGTTGCCCCTGAAGGCTCCTGTTGCCCCCTGAAGACTCCTGTTGCCCCTGAAGGCTCCTGCTGCCCCCTGAAGGCTCCTGCTGCCCCCTGAAGACTCCTGTTGCCCCTGAAGGCTCCTGCTGCCCCCTGAAGGCTCCTGTTGCCCCCTGAAGACTCCTGTTGCCCCTGAAGGCTCCTGTTGCCCCTGAAGGCTCCTGTTGCCCCCTGAAGACTCCTGTTGCCCCTGAAGGCTCCTGCTGCCCCCTGAAGGCTCCTGTTGCCCCCTGAAGACTCCTGTTGCCCCTGAAGGCTCCTGCTGCCCCCTGAAGGCTCCTGTTGCCCCCTGAAGACTCCTGTTGCCCCTGAAGGCTCCTGCTGCCCCCTGAAGGCTCCTGTTGCCCCCTGAAGACTCCTGTTGCCCCTGAAGGCTCCTGTTGCCCCCTGAAGACTCCTGTTGCCCCTGAAGACTCCTGTTGCCCCTGAAGGCTCCTGCTGCCCCCTGAAGACTCCTGTTGCCCCTGAAGGCTCCTGTTGCCCCCTGAAGACTCCTGTTGCCCCTGAAGGCTCCTGCTGCCCCCTGAAGGCTCCTGTTGCCCCCTGAAGACTCCTGTTGCCCCTGAAGGCTCCTGTTGCCCCCTGAAGACTCCTGTTGCCCCTGAAGGCTCCTGCTGCCCCCTGAAGACTCCTGTTGCCCCTGAAGGCTCCTGTTGCCCCCTGAAGACTCCTGTTGCCCCTGAAGGCTCCTGCTGCCCCCTGAAGGCTCCTGTTGCCCCCTGAAGACTCCTGTTGCCCCTGAAGGCTCCTGTTGCCCCCTGAAGACTCCTGTTGCCCCTGCTGCCCCCTGTTGCCCCCTGAAGACTCCTGTTGCCCCTGAAGACTCCTGTTGCCCCTGAAGGCTCCTGTTGCCCCCTGAAGACTCCTGTTGCCCCTGTTGCCTCCTGCTGTCTCCTGAAGACTCCTGTTGCCCCCTGAAGACTCCTGTTGCCTCCTGCTGCCCCCTGCTGGCTCCTTGGAGCCATTCTGTCAGCTTCTTCTCTGTTTCTCATTTACATTTGGATTTATTCTTTGCTTCTCTGTGTCATCATTCATTTACGTATTTCTTTTCCATTCATTCAGTTTTCATTCTTTCACTTCCTTATCAGATTGTGTGAATGCTGAAGGCAGTCACACATTACTGATCCAAAGATTTATTAGAATTATTCTGACTTCTTTACCTCCGTACTTTATCTCCTACAATCTTTGATCGATTCAACCAGTTGTCAACCAGCTTCATCAACATTGTAGTTCAGCTTCATTCATTCATTCATTCATTCAACATTCACGCTTGCATTTTGTTCTGGAAATGCAAACCGTCTAGTTTTTCCCTTTGTTTTTGTCTTTTCTGTGGTTTTGTAAAATATAGCCCAAACAGAAAACAAGACTGTCGGCCAACCTTTCTGATCACATTTTCATTTATAGAATTTGTGCAATTTTGCCAACATCTGCACGTAACGTAAACATAAAAGGTAAATAACAACATTCTGATAAAGTGCATTCTTGCAACATAAAAACTAAATTGGGCCTGGTGTTTGATGTAGCTGTCACAGGAACAGTGAAACATGAGTAGTAAAATAAGAATTGCAAAACAAAATATGAAATCATTCAAATCATATTTGAGACTTATGGGAAAATATACATATAAACTGGTATGAACTAATGGAATTCTGCAAAATATTATTTACCTGTCATTTTAACAGAATGTATAGACCAAAACACGAAACAACTTATGGAGTCAAATAAAAATGCAAACTTAAGTAACTCATGTCTTTTATTTCCTAATTTTTTTTAAATGTTGAATGTGCTCAAATTAAAATCAAACTCAACAGTGCACGCCTATAATCCAAAGATATTTAACCAATCAAACTAAGTAACAGTAGTAAAATAGAATAGTTTTACATGTCGAACAAGGAGTGGGAAGAAGTATTATATAAACGAACACCCCTTCTCCATCAATGAATTATATATGTTCGCACTATTATATTAACGTGAATTGTCTATTGAAAAGGTATGAATAAATTACATATACTTTTAAATAATATATACAATATATCTAATAATGATTATGGAATTATATTATTTCAAATATAACAGGATGTCCGCTCGTTTTGGGATACTTCTCTGTAGTTTACCTTAGTAATCGGTCGTAGGATGGCCGAAGTACCGGTCAGAAGCCTGTGTCCACTATCGGATTGGGTCTGATATTTGAGGAGTCGTAGCGGCAGCTGCAGCTGCAGCCTGCCATCATATCAGCTGCTACAGCTGCAGCCTGCACGAAACAAACTGTTTCGTTTACATTGAGCATGTTTTGTTGGAACGTGGAACACCAAAGCAGTAAGTGTTGACGTAAAATGCGAATAGATGCTTGCGAGACTTACTTGAAGATGCCATTGCAACATGACCTTCCAGGTTGTTCTCTCTCTCTCTCTCTCTCTCTCGCTCTCTCTCTCTCTCTCTCTCTCTCTCTCTCTCTCTCTCTCTGTCTCTGTCTCTGTCTCTGTCTCTCGCTCTCTCTCTCTCCCTGTCTCTCGCTCTCTCTCTCCCTGTCTCTGTCTGTCTGTCTCTCTCTCGCTCTCTGTCTCTGTCTCTCTCTCGCTCTCTCTGTCTCTCTCTCACTCTCTCTCGCTCTCTCTGTCTCTCTCTCACTCTCTCTCTGTCTCTGTCTCTGTCTCTGTCTCTCTCTCGCTCTTTGTCTCTCTCTCTGTCTCTGTCTCTGTCTCTCTCTCTCTGTCTCTCGCTCTCTCTGTCTCTCGCTCTCTCTCTCTCCCTGTCTCTCACTCTCTCTCTCCCTGTCTCTGTCTGTCTGTCTGTCTCTCTCTCGCTCTCTGTCTCTCTCTCTCTCTCTGTCTCTCGCTCTCTCTGTCTCTCGCTCTCTCTCTCTCTGTCTCTGTCTGTCTGTCTGTCTCTCTCTCGCTCTCTGTCTCTCTCTCTCTGTCTCTGTCTCTCGCTCTCTCTCTCTCTGTTCATACAGTCTGTTAGGGTTAGTGTGAGAGGCTGTGACTATTGAAGCTTGTTAAAGTCTCACAGTGAGGAGACGCCTTAGCCAGCTGGATTTGAACCCGCGCCTTCTTGCTGGTAGGCGAGAGCGGCACCACTGTGGTAAAAATGTTCCCTTGTCCGATGTCTTCCACTATACTAATCAGTTTGTAGCATATCCACTTCATTTGTCGTTCTTGTATTTATCTATATTTCTCCCGACACGCCGCCTCCAACATATCTTTGCACTGTTTTTAAATCTTGCTAAGCACTTTGTATTATTGTTGAAAAAAGTACTATATAAATAAAGTTGATGGGTTGCTGAAGCTTTCCTCCACTGATTGTTTGGGTGGCTGATGTGCTGGCTACCGCGGAGGAACTGCTGTTCATTCACTGTTTCACTTATTTGGCTCTCCATGAGCTGCTGCTGGCGCAAGACATATTCTTCCTGGAGTCCACAGTGAAAGCAGTGAACTGATGTCACATTGTCACATCACAATTTTCCACAATGATATTATCCACAAAAACAAACTCATTGCTCACATGTCCGATCCAACCTGTGGAGATTTCTGATCCATGAAGCCTCGTCTGCTTTACTGTTGCTGAAATGACTCCACAGTGTTTCCATGCCACTGCTCTGCTGGCTGAAACGTGGAATGGATTTCCTGAAGGGAGGCGGGTTTCAATGAAACATGGAGTAATGAGTCCGGAAATCCATTCCACAGTTTGCAGCCAGCTAGCAGGCTAGCATAGTAGCACTGTCCTATCCAACTTTTCATGACGTGTTGCAGTTTGGACATATTTTACGCTCAAACCACCGCAAAGTATCGACGTGGAGGTTTATAAAGCAGTTGTACAGCAAGGCGCTCTGCGCCAGATGTCACCAGTTTAAAACTCCAGCTCTCCCAGAGAACAGCGCTGACCGCAACATTAAAACAATGAACAGCAGTTCCTCCGTGGTAGCAGGAGATTCACACCTCGGTGAAGCTGCGTCCTCCTCCACACTAAACTCCCTGAAAATAGTCCCAGTCATTTGTGCTGCATTAGAGCTGGAAACACTGCAGTTTGTGCTGCATTGATAAATAATTTCTCCAGGGATTAATAAATTGATTGTGAGGTTTTAAAGATAGAACTAGTTTATTAGAGATGATGACGTCACTCAGACCCCCACATTGTCCAAAGTGAACAAAACTACTTTGTCCTGCTTCCTTTTCTGACCTTCTACTGACCTCAAGTTGTCTTTTGAGAGAAAACATGCAAACATTCCTACATTTCATACTTTACTGTAGAGAGAAGTTTTATTACAGCCTCATATTAAATCAACAATAATGATATTAAAGCAAACAGAGCTCTGGTATTGGAATAGTATCAGTATCGGCACACATCCGAATTCGGGCATCAGATCGGATTGGAAATGAAAAAACGTGGATCGGTGCATCCAGAGTTTTATAGTTGAGATTCACCGCTAATGGCATCCAGTTCCTCATCTGTCTCCATCTCCAGTCTCTACATTGTGTTAACGTTTATAGCGTATTGTTCTCTGCACACATATGAGTGGTTTAATTTCAAAAACAAGCAACAGCTCCACCTCATGGCTCAGCATGCTGAACAGTTTCAGTGTCTCTGCCTTCGCTATGTAAACGCAAAACCTTTCTGAAACAAGCGAGGCATTGTCTCTTGGAACGTTGTCTTATTAAATTTGCTTGATGATCTTAAACCTTTAAGTGAGGAAAATATTCCAAATAATAAGAATTTGAGAAGGGAGCAAATAGTATTTTTCACAGCAACAGTGTGAGTGCGTGTACACTCTCTCTTAAGTTCTTATTTTTTTGTTTAATTTCTAGCTGTTTAGCTGGTTCTGACTCTTTCAATTATTTCAAGATTGAACTCTTTGTTTTGCATTTTTGCAAGTGATTCTCCTCTTTCGCCCCCTACCCTACAGGGGAGGCATGACCTGCCTGATGATGGCAGCCAGACAGGGACACTTCGCGGTCATCGACCTGCTTATTTCCAATGGGGCCGACATCAACAAGTGTGACAACAATGGATTTACAGTGAGCCTCATCCTTCGTACCTCTCGGTGGAGTCGGGTTATGTTTCTGAGTTTCAAGGATGTGTTCATGTGTTCAGGCTCTGTCCATCGCAGTGCAGTACAACCAGGAGCAGGCGGTGCTGAAACTCCTCCAGCGGGGAGCAGATGCGACCATCAGGACCAAGGCGGGGATGAGCCCCGCTGACCTGGCGCTGTCCTACAGACACTCCAAGGTGACCACATGCTCACATGGCTCCAATGAGTGCACAGGACTCCAGTCATCAAAACTCATTCTTATCTACTTAACTAGAATAACTTTGTCATTGAGCTCAACAGTTGCGATGTAATTGTGCTGATGTGTGTGTTGCGCTGTAGGTATGAAGTTAATCCAGTCAAAAGTCTTCTGGTGTGTAATGAATGAAGTTCAGTCCAATCCATTGATGTGAGATGGTTTGTTTAGAACCTGTGTAGCTGGAGCTCCTTGAAACAGCTTGATGACTTCAGTCTGGTTGAAGCTGCCCGGAGAGGCCAACAGTTCAGTTTATTTGTGTCCCTATGAATGGCAATTAGTATCGCAGGCAAAGTATAAAACATAACGTACATACAACACAAAAAAATCCAAGAAGCAGGGATAACACAATGTGCTTAAACATCAGGAACAGTGACTCAATAGAGGTCAACTAAACTAAAATAGGTCCAAGAGCCTGTTAGCTATAAAATCAAGATCTATGAAATCCTATCAGTGCATATTATAAGTGCCTGTCTCCCTGTGAGAAGCCACATAATGAAATTAGGTCCAACTCCTCCGATCCTGTCCTGAATTCAGATGGTAGATATCTTGAGAGATGAAGGGTTGCTGGTAACTCCCAAAGCCAGAAGGCAAAACGTGGAACTCAGCATGTCAGAAAGGCTGACATTATGTTGTTCTTTCCTGGTTATTTTCTTGTTGTACAGATAGTGTACACTGTTCACCTCCTACGCTGCTAATACATTTTACACCTGTTGTGTTGTGCTGTAAATCAGTTTTCATCTGATCAGATGGGCTTGTTTATCCCCTGATCTCCGCACGCACCATCCGTCATGTTACTTGCATTGGTTCAGCTCTACATTTGACCTAACTTGTGGAGTTTGCCTGAGTAAGTCTGGTATTTGTCACTTTTGATCAACAAAGCGCAAGCTATATATATTTGTTGTATTCCAACTTGGAAAAAGGACAAAAGTCAGTCAATGCATGTATGTATTCCTGCTGTGATGGTCGTCATTACAAAGTCAAACCTTTGGACCTGTGCACTGATAGATCTCCAGGATTTTGTCATTTTCGTCAAACGCTGTTCCAGTTGAGGACTTCGGTTCCCAAGAGGAGACTCTTGTCAAATTCTTCAAGCAGAACTCTTCATCTTCCAAAGAGAGGTGAGACTGTTCGCTTCAGGGTTTTCCTAAACGGTACAAAGTATGAAATAAGAGTCTCAGGGCACCAAGTCTTTCATTTTGAATACTTGAGTATTTATTGCAGTTGCATTATATCTGGTGTCAGGTACCAGCCACAGAACCACCTGACATGACAGGCAGTGTGATCACCATGACCTTTCTTTTTTTCACAGTGTAACCAAAGTTGAATCCATTGAACTTTTCCTAAACGGCCTGGAGCTCAGTCACCTCATTGACATCATGACCGTAAGAACCTTCGGAACCTCTGCTTGTCACTCAAAATGTCTTTAATTATCATGTAAACTCATGGTTCACAACCTTTTTCTTGAGGAACCCAACTATTTACCATTGTAAACATACGATCTTGGGTCAGATAAAACAACAACAAGGTCGATCATCGACCTGAAACCCAACAAGCCCGCTTTTGAGCATCCTTGTGTTTGAACATGGTGTTTGTTATGGACAATGCATGACGAGCACAGAAGTCCAATAACAACTCACTGCTCGGGTTCAGATCAGGCAGACCGGTCCTCCCAGTCACCCCCATCCAGGTTACCGCGTCCTGGCCATCTTGAGCATTGAAGTTACCCAGTAAGACTATGGAGTCTTTGGTGGTCGCTTTCTAGGACCTCACCCACTCGATCCAAGAACGTCAGATACTCTGACCTTCTGTTTGGTGCATAAGTACAAACGTCAGAGTCTACCTCCCACTACCTTAAGCTGCAGAGAGGTGACCCTCTCAGCCACTGGGACGAACTCCAACTGTGTGGCTGCCAGCCGGGGGCTTGTGAGTATCGCCACACCAGCCCAGCGCCTCTCACCCTGTGCAACGCATAAGTAAGAAAGAGCCCATCTCTTATCAAGTAGTGTGTTTCCAGAGCTAAAGCTGTAGGTGGAGGTTAGCCCGACTATATCTAGTCGTTACCTCTCAACCTCCCGCACCAGCTCCGCCTCCTTCCCCCGAAAGCCGCTGTTCCACCGCACAGTACGTGGCGGATCGGGGCAGAGCGAGAGGTTTTGGTACGGCAAAGCACTCACAGGACAAACTCTGTCGTGCCGTCCCACCACAGGAAGTATGGTAAATATGCAGGCGGGGTTGTGAAGGACTCAGAGACGTGTGCAACTAAGAACATGGAAGCGGCCGTCCAAGTCGTTCTCTGTGACTCAGGTTAAAGTTTCTCATTGTGAACAGCAGCGTCCAGCTCCTGTTGCATCTCCTCCTCCTGTTCCTGAGAGCAGCGTCTATCTCTTGAAAAGATCGCCATGTTGTGTCGCACAACCGACGTTTCAATAAACCCAGTTAACAAATCAACCAGTGAGCAAAGTGGTGCATGTAACCAACAATGGAGGGTGTATGGCCGATGAAATAATTAAATATTAATTCTAGTAAATATCAAGTCTTGAGTGACAATCGTCACGAACAATCAGCAGATGGTGGCGCTGTCGCTCCTCCTCACAGACCCATTCCTCAGGGCTCAGTACCTCAATCTAATCCGGCCCGCCATGTGATTTCTTTTTTTTTCAAAGTAGAAATATGAAAACTGACAGAGGCTGATCTAAAAACATTAGATTGGCCAAAATGACATTCAAAAGCCCCCTTGGTCAGAATTAATTAATGCATCTGTGGAGGTCACACAACACCTTTCACAATAAAACAATGAGTCCAATTTATGCGAAGTGATACTTTAGACACGTAAACTCAAAGAAATTTCCAGATGACAAATTGTTTTAATCCTGAATAAAAATACACCCGGTCCTCGAGGGCCGCAGCCCTGCATGTTTTCCATGTCTCCCTCCCCTGAATGTCCTGATGGTTCATCACCACATAACGAGCTGCTCATTGCAATCAGCTGTGTGGAAGCAGGGAGACATGGAAAACATGCAGGGCTGCGGCCCTCGAGGACCGGAGTTTGAGACCCCTGCTTTAGAACCTCCTTTAGCCTCGCAACCACTGATGCTTCCTTTAGAGCCCACTATAGCATATGATAGCACTGATGCATCCTTTAGCAAAGGAGATCAGCTCATGCTGCCCCGCAATTCCTCGCGGCGACAACATCGGAGCGTTCAGGGAAACTTGGGATGTCAGAAAAAGGAGCAGATCATGTAAGTTACCAAAGCAATAATCTGCATTGAACAACTTTAAATCATCTAAAACCCAAATACGCTTTTAATGGTCCATTTTCAGAAACTTGTAGTTCTTTCCCCGCCACGGCAGACGCCATTAACTTGCACCTCCGTCACATTATTATGATGTCACTAAGAGAAAGTGCGGTCCGACTGCCACATTAACGTGATCGCCTTTCACAAACTCCTTCCGGAAGTCTGCTAAGACCTTTCCTTAACTCCTTTAGGAAGCCTCTTAACACCTTTCCTTAATGACGTTACAAAGCCTTCTAACACCTTTCCTTAACTGCTTTAGGAAGCCTCCTAACTCCTTTCCTTAAGTCCTTCAAGAAGCCTCCTATCACCTTTCCTTAACTCCTTCAGGAAGCCTCCTATCACCTTTCCTTAATTCCTTTTGGAAGCCTCCTAACACCTTTCTTTAACTCCTTCAGGAAGCCTCCTATCACCTTTCCTTAATTCCTTTAGGAAGCCTCCTAACACCTTTCCTTAACTCCTTTAGGAAGCCTCCTAACACCTTTCCTTAACTCCTTCAGGAAGCCTCCTATCACCTTTCCTTAATTCCTTTAGGAAGCCTCCTACCACCTTCCCTTAACTCCATGACGTCATCCAGGGAATTAAGATAAAGTCCATAGTTAAGGAGACAGAATTTCTATCTGCTTTGTGTTCTTCTGCGTTTTTGGTGTTTTTGTCACAGCACCCCTAAAGGCCTGGTATGTGTACTACATGCTCTGAAACCTCATGTTGAGCCGAGTTCATAGTGACGTGCAGACAGAATGTTTTTGAGAACCTCTGGGAGAAAGAAAGCCTGTCTTGGCTCATGTGGGTGTGGCCTCAAGTCTGTAAACTAGGTATTTGTTTCACAATTTTCCTTCATATTGTCTCAATTTCATGTTGAAATAATAACAAAAAATTTAATCAGTAATCAACAGGAGCTGAGTTGGAGCAGCAGTACTCATCCGATTGGTTGCATGTTTCGTCAGTTTTCTGTTATATGAAAGATGATTAATCCCCTCTGTATGACCTCACTGGCTTCTACCTGGTGTCACAGCCAGGTTGCTGTTATACACTCCGGTGTTACAGTAACGGGTGAGATCCAGAGCATCTGACGCACAGCTGCATTATTGACAGAATGACACTAACATGCTTGGGAAAGTGTCTGCTGAGGTGTAGTTTACATATTTTGCTCAGAGTGGAGTGATCAGGCTGGTGAGAATTAAACCAGGGGTCAGCTAAATGTGAGCTGTGCAGGTAGTTCACTGCGGGTGTCATGCAGGTGCTGCAGGAGTTTTGATTTGGTCTCTCTCTCTCTCTCTCTCTCTCTCTCTCTCTCTCTCTCTCTCTCTCTCTCTCTCTCTCTCTCTCTCTCTCTCTCTCTCTCTCTCTCTCTCTCTCTCTCAGGAACATGACATCACCTGGAGCTACCTGATGACTATGGACAAGGAGGACCTGGAGAAGGTAAATAAAAAGTGTAACATCTGTGTGCTCATCAATGAAACCCAGTGTTTGTTGGTGACCCAGAAGGACTTGAGCTCCGGTTTGTTGATCAGCAGCAGTAGCAGCAAACAAATGCACTTTTGATTGCTTGATCTTTCTTACAGAAAAATCTTTAAGGTTTTCTTTACACCCATTTTAAAACTTATCTAAGAAACAGACAAGAGCGTTTTTTTTCTTCTGGATTCATCGGATCTTTCTAGACTCATCGGATTTTTCTGGATTTATCTGATTCTCTGGACTCGTTGTATCGGACTTGAGGTGAGGTTGTGAACCTGGACAGGTTCCCTCACCTTCAGCTCTGTGTCCCTTACATTTCTTTCCTTTTCTACCATTTTTTTTTTCTGTATTATTTTCTTTACTACTATAAAGTACCTTTCAAATAAACCATGCCATGCCGAGGATTATACTTCACTCCAAAAGGCTAATTAAAGGATCACTGACCTTTAAAGAGGATATTCGGCGGCTCTCCGGGGAACTGGAGAAGAAGGACGCCATGTTGTCTGGCTTCATGGAGGGAGCCATAGACCAGTCCAAACAGCTGGCCTCGGTCAACGCCACCATCCAGGACCTTCAGGACACAGTTGCATGGGATCCTGCCTCCTGCTGGACCCCCAGCCATCAGTCGCCATGGTCGGAGGTGGTAATCCGTGGTCGAAAGGGAGGCTCCGGTGCAGCGGCCTCACCTCCGGGACTCAGCCTGTTTGACGTTTACGCTCCACTGGCCGGTGACGTCCCAGTTCACCCAGCCGATGCTCCTGCTGTGCCGGCAGTTTCCTGCCTGGACCTCCCTCCTCCTGCGCCCCCAACAGTTGAATCTTCTTCATTGTCGGAGAGTAACAGTGCTGGAGCGGCTTCCGTCTCCCCTGGAGAGCCAGACCAGTGACCCTCTTCTCGTCAGAAGACCGCCGCTTCTCGTCGTAGACTCCTGCAGGAAGCCGTGATGAGACACCGCTCCACTCTCGTCACTGGCACCGCTTCACCACAGAACCAGCCTACCTGGTCATCTCCTCATCTTCATCCACCAGCTTCTCCTCATCTTCATCCACCAGCTGCTCCTCGTCCGATTTTCTCTCCAACAACATTAATAATAGGAGATTCCATCACCAGAAACATCCTCTTCTTCAACGCGATCACACACTGTCCTCCTGGTGCCACGGTTCCCATAATCCTCGGCGAGATTCCGGAGCTTTTACGTGCACTTCTACCGTCCGTCCACCGAGTTCTAGTCCAGGCCGGTACTAATGATACGGCCTGTCCGCAAGCCAAAGTGACAAAAAGGGACTTTAATGAGCTTTTTAAGTAACTGTGGAAAGTCTCTCTTTATCTCCGGTCCCATTCCCACACTTGGCCAAGGCGCAGCTCGCTTCAGCAGAATTTTAAGCCTGAACACGTTTCTTACTTCCGCCTGCAGAAGCTACAATGTAGATTTCATTGATTACTTGAACTTAATCTGGAACCGTCCCTCTTTCTTCCGTTTTGATGGACTTCATCCCAGCATGCTCTGGAGCCACATATTAGCTGCTAATATCCTACAAAACGTACACTCGTCCTCTGGAGACTGACTGTTTACATCTCATGGACACCCCCCCCACCCCCCCCCCCCCCCCCCCAGTGTCCTTCCTCCTGGACTCCTCAGGCTGCGGTTGGCAGCACCAGCACCCCCTACTGTTCTCCTCTGTCAATTACATCCTCACCATCTGTGTTCTGAAAACCAAACTCTCTTCCTGCTGTCTCTTCACCCTCTAACATCCAAATCTTTCATGTGGAGACTGTTTTTGTTCCACGACCATTTTACCAAAGACGAGATGAATCCCACAGGAGAGGAGTTAAAGATAGGAATCTGATCCAAATCAAAACTGCTCCTATCGGTAAACAAAATCCCACAACAATCAAATGTGGACTGACTATTCGTTCACTATCTAAATCTTTACTTATATGTCATTTAATAACAGATCAAAAATTTGATTTATTTGCCCTCACTGAAACCTGGTTAAAAAGAGATGAAAATCTCAACCTCAATGAAGAAACTCCTACCATCATGTTAATCACCATATTCCTGGAGAAACTGGACGAGGAGGAGGAGTAGCATTTATCTATAACTCTAGTCTTCCTATCGATCCCAGACCTAAAACTAACCAGAAATCCTTTAAAACGCTCACTCTAAATCTGATGCATTCTGACTGAAAAAAGCAGCAGCCAGTTCTACTTGTCATAGTGGACCGTCCTCCTGGACCGTACTCTGAATTTCTGTCTGAATTCTCAGACTTTCTCTCTGCTTTAATACTGAGATCAGATAAAGTCATCATAGTGGGAGACTTTAATATTCATGTCGATGTTGACAATGACAGCCTTAACGTGGCATTTAGCTCATTACTGGACACAAGTGGATTTTCACAGAAGGTGAATGAACCCACTCATTATCTTAATCACACGCTTGGTCTTGTTCTCTTGTTGACATTGATCAACTAACAGTTTTCCCCCACAACCCTCTGTTGTCAGATCACTTCTTGATATCATTCAAATTTACATTAACTGGCTTAAAAAAACTGGCTGAAATAAAAGAGATCTCTATCAGACAATGCTGTAACCAAATTCAGGGAAGTACTCCCACCAATATTGACAGGATCCAGCAGTAAACCGCTGCCACACCATCAGCCCTACTCAGGTTGATTTGGTTGTTGATGGAACAGCAGCCTTACTTCACTCCACACTGATTCTCTTGCACCCTTGAAGATAAAAGCAACAACTCAGAGGAGGATAGCTCCATGGTATAATGATAATCTGCGAAGTCCAAAGAAATCGGCACAAACATTAGAGAAGAAATGGTACTTAACTCTCTCTACCTCTCTCTACTCAGACCAGGGTCTGTTTCTTGCCGATTACCTGAGTCAAGCTTTGTATCTCCCCACCCAATCTATCTCTCTCCTCTCCTCTCCTCTCCTCTATCCTCTCACCCCAACCGGTCAGCAGAATGCCGCCACCTCTGAGTCTGGTTTCTGCAAAGGTTTCTCCCTGTTTGAGGGAGTTTTTCCTTTCCACAGTCGCAAATAAACCTGCTTGCTCATGTGGATCAATTTGGGGTTTTCTATTTTCTCTGTTAAAAGCACCGAGGGAGGATTGTTGTATTTGGTGCTATATAAATAAAGTTTAATTGAATTGAGCTGTTTGTCTCATCTGGATTAAAGAATGAATGCATGTTATTATGAACAGATTGTCTCTTAACATAAGCATTCTTCTTTCCACCAGCAAAACTGAATAACTACATAGTTGTGTACAATAGAACACAAGTTTTATGAATTAAAGTCTGTTTAAAATGATGGAATGCTGTTGATAATAAATCACAGAAGAGTTTTTATGCATGAAACTGCTTATTGCTTCTGTAAAGAGCAAACTAATATATTTGTGATTTTTAGATACAGTATTGTAGAGTTGTAGCACCTGCAGAGAAAAATCAAACACAACCTGTCGTCTTCAGATTGGGATCGGAGACCAGTTGGACCAGCAGAAGATTCTGAGCTGTCTGAAGCTGATGAGCCTGGACAAAGTGGACCTGGACACCATCGGTCAGCTTGGAGCTTCAAGCCTTGGGTACGAGTTGACAGGCACCTTCACATGTATATCAGGGCATGTTTTGTAGATTAGAAGTACCAACAGTTCATTGTATCGACGAGATGAGGTTTTTTTTAATGAATATGCCGGAAAGCTTTTCAACAGGTGTTTGTCTAGAACTCTTCAGCCTATCAGTAATTTCTGATAAGCACAAAGTTCCAGAAACAGTTGACATGAGTAGCATGAATTCAAACACTTGTCAGCCACACACCTTAACCCTCCCCCGCATTCATCCCACTCCCACCTCAGTCCGTCCTCCTACGCGGGACGTCGTCCATCAACTGTGTGAGTACCTCGGCGTCCGGGCCGACTCTCCCTCCCCTGCTGGCCTCTGGAGCGCAGCCCTGAGCAGGTCTAATGGTTTAAGTGGAGCTGTAATGATTTGTAAAGTGAGGGGTGATGGCTGCTTGTAATGAGCAAAGGAGAGACAACGGCTGAGGCCAAACAGAGCCGTCACAGTGCACCCCATCACTCCACCATGCTGAATCACATGGCCTCCAGTACAGCACACTCCGAGATTACCATGTGAATGCTTTGACTTATTGACACGTCTGAGACTTTTTATTCCACTTATTATTATTGTTATTATTATTGTTCTTATTTACTTATTTCCCCTTCAGTCTGTTCACCTCTTCGCAGCATTTTAAGCTCATTTACATCATATCTGAGTGTTTAATGACTGGATGTAAAAGATTTTACGTCCAAATGACCGCTGGACAGCTCGCTGCCGAAAACAATGCTGGCGATCCAATCAAAGAGCTCATATATACTGACATAGCCGTACGCCTCCTAGAAGGCCCCGAGTCGCCAACTCAAAATCTGATTGGTTGAAGCAACAAGTATTCATGGACAAAATATAGTCGACGTCAGCCTGTGATTCAGATTATTATTATTATTCTTGGGCCTGCAGAGAAGCACCGCCGCTATGCAGTATGTAGCCCCACATTTTAAGATGAATTGTTTGACCATTTCAACCCAAAAATACAGATTAACTGCTAGATTTGATCATAGAACACGAATTTTTATTCATGTCATTTCTTCACATAAGAATGTAAAGAGTCGAAAGCAGAGATGTTTGTGATCAAATGTTGGAAATAAAAATAAACAGTTAAATAATTACGGATAAATAAAAGATTAAAAGAGTCATCAAACGGAAATCACACATTTCTTTGTTACGACAGACATATTGGTGTGGACCTTAAAAATAATAATAATAATGATCATCATAATGGATCAGTTTTGTATCGCGCTTTTCAGGATACTGGAAAGTTTCAACCTTCGTTGAAACTTACCTGAAAATCTAGATTTTGAAAATGCTGAGTTTATTTTTTGTTTGGGCTCTTGGTTGAAACCAGAATCACCCATCAGAGCGCGCACCCCAAGATGGTAGATCTGATTGTGTTCCTGGGTTGTCGTCAACACAGGAGGACAAATTAATAAACCCGCCACTGTGAAACGTAGTGGCTCACCGCTGATGGTATTAATGTAAACACCATGTTATTTACAGATGAGCCTGTATTTCTTTTCAACTCCGGGGTGCATTGCTCTGCGACGTGCATGTTTGACAGTGGCTCCACCATAATTTAATATTTAATTTACATTTTTCAGGTGAGCAAAGGACTGCTAGGCTTCCTGTAGCCAATCAGCACACGCTGAACATCCACACCAGTCAAGATATTGCATGTTACTCTCACGAGAGGAAGTTACGGTATGAAAAATGGTCAGAATGACTTCTTTGCTAATTTTTTTTTTTTTTTTCTAATACATTTTAAGAATTGACTTAAAGACAATTTAAGGCAGACTGGGATACATGAAAACACTATAATATGGACATAATATATAAATATGAACGTACCCAACTACAGTAACAGTATTTGTGGTGTGTTTACGTGGACAGAGATGAAGATAAAGTCTGATCAGAGTAAGTCGCTCCACGTGAACAGCTCTCTCTCCAGATCCTGATCCTGCAGGGTTCATTCTGGTTCCTTTCCGTCCTTCTGACCAGAGTCAATGGTCACACCGCTTCTGATCCCATCTCCATAGTTGGGAGTCAGATTCTCCTCTCTGACAATATCTGTTCCGGAAGATCACCCCGCGACAATTCACTCTGCTGTTGAGAGAAAAACGTGTCGCTCAAAGCTGGACTGGCGGATTCTGAAGGGGCACTATGGTTTTCCTGATCGGACTCTGAACAAGGAAAAAGATTATTCGTATTTCACTTTCTCAAGAAAATAAAAACAGCTACCAAATCCTCTTTGTTAGTGCTGCAGTACTTCCTGCTGGAGGTTGTGTCACAAAGATGAATCTGCACATCAATCTGATCACTGCATTCAGTCTTCATGTAAATGGATCTGATCTCAGTCTGAAACTATTCAGTCATTGAAAAAGCAGTTTTATAGAGGACAAGGGAATGTCTTTTGAGGCTCCATCAAACATAACAAGGTTGTGTTCATCATCTGTAGATAAGGTTGTCAGCTCAGACAGACAGGCCCACACGTTCAGCGAGTAATGGTGGGGTGACGGTGTTTACAGGCACACCGGTGAGAATTAAAGTAGCACGCATGCGTCTTCTATCAGCAGTCGGACATCTTGTACGACGTTCCCGACTGGGCCCATCATCAGTCTCTGCCCGCTAGATAAACTAACAGCAGGAAGAAGGGAGGTGAGGTGCAGCTTGGGCTGACTGACAGTGTTTACTGGCCCCTCTGACAGAGTGTGTGGAGGGCCGGGACGGCTGGCTGCTCGGGACCCTCATATGGGGAAATGGACCATTAAGATAAGAGCTATCAATATCCCACGGGACCAGAGGATGGGAAGAGATGGCCCACGGGCTGATGAATATAAATAACTAATCATTTAAGGTGGATGTTTTCAGGGAGGCATGACAGCATGGAGGAGGAGAAGACTCGGCCACCTGCTTAATTTTCCATAATATCTGCTGCTGCTCGTCTCTGTGAACACAGAGTTTGGTGCAAACTATTAATCTGTCTGCTCTGTCACGGCAAAACATTTTCAGCAGACTGTGTTTTTCAATTTACGCTCACCCACCACACAATGGACTGGTAGGAATCTGAAGCCCATCCCAGTCAGAGTGTCTTCATCCAGACTGTGATGCATCTTAAATACAACTGATATGAAGCACAGCTCAGCCCCGCTGCTGTGTGATGGAGAGGAAAAGCACTGAACTATCGGGACTTGATCAACCGTCAATCACAAGGCTTCCCTATATTGAAGAGCAGTCATCAGTTCACTTCACCAGCATGGGTTTGGATAGTAAGACATTTATTCCAGAGCCATAAATGATGTAAAGTAATCAGTAATTGTATTAATAGAGCAAACAAAGCCCAAAGAAGCATAAATACACCTAAAACGGGTGTCTTCACAGTATTACTGATCAGTGCTGTAGTCCAATCAGCCAATCACGTGGCAGCACCTGAACACGTCTTTACATGTCTGCCTGACTGGTGGTATTGAATATTGAAAGAACAAAACATTTGATGAGATTTTCAAAAGACCACAGAGGCTTCAGAGTCCCAAACATTGGAAAAACATCTTCTGCTGTGATCAGTGGAGACTTGATGAGCATGGATCCATCCTGCCTGATGTCTTATGTGGGAGAGATTTTCATGACACACTGAACTGAAAATTGTTTTAAATGTCCAATGTGCTTTGTGGCAGCAGGTAAATTAGAATTGGTGGACAAATCACAAAAAGGCTCTTCTGGTCATGAAGGTCACGACTCATGGATGTGCAGATTAAATGTCTGCAGCACCTGTGTGATGCTGTCGCCTTCACGTTGATTAAACTCTGAGGACTTCAGCGGATTCTGATGTTGAAAGGGATTAAACAAATCTTTTTTTTATAATGAAGTTTGAACTGGGTTTTTTTTTCAGGACTGAGGATCTCCAGAACTTCCTCCTCAGTGTAAACCAGCAGTGTTGTTACCTGACGGAGATCATGCGGGACACCATCAACCGTTTCCCCCGGCACAACTCTCAGGTACAGCCTGCAGACACCCGGGGAACTTCCAGCACAATTCATTACAATGGAGCTGACTGTGTTTTCTTCTACTTTTTGCCCTTTTTTTCTTGAATGGTGTATAATTAGGAGCCATGCACATTACTCAAAATATATAGTATAGTAGCTTATATAGCAGCTTACTTACTACTGGAGCATAGAGGTCAGAGCGTAAATGATGATGGTGATGGTGGTGGCTGGGTTAAATACTAAGAGTATATCTCATACTTTATTGAGTCTCCAATATACCAATATTGGAGACAAAAGGCTAAACTCGGCTGGATTTAATTTCACTAGTTCTCAGACGGACTTCCTCATCCCTTTATTTTGAAGATGAGATGACAAATGATACAGTGGGGAGAACAAGTATTTGATACACTGCTGATTTTTGAAGTTTTCCCACTTACACAGCATGTAGAGGTCTGTAATTTGTATTAAAGGTACTCTTCAACTGTGAGGGACAGAATCTAAAACAAAGTTTTAGATTCTGTCCCTCACAGTTGAAGAGTACCTTGGGAAAACCTCAAAAATCAGCAGTGTATCAAATACTTGTTCTCCCCACTGTATATACTTATAATGTGTAATCATTATTTTTTTATGTTCAAATGTCAATTTTAATTGAACAAAAAAACATGACTTCACAATATTAAAATTGGATGTAATTGTTTTCCCGTTTACCTCTGGTAGCTTTTAAGTGATAGCCTTTTAGGCTGATTATTGGGCTAATTGATTAATCTTTAGATTATTAATATTAATATTGAAGTCATCTTTTTTTTTTAAACCAACTTTTTTTTGTTCAGCCCCTTTCTTTAACCAAGTAAGTTAAAAACACATTTTCAAGAAAATAAAAACAGAATTGTGCATTTTATTTAAATAGCACAAACATTTGATTTAAACAGCTCAAAATGAACACAGCAAGGTTAATTATTTCTTAATGAGCAATAGTTGGACACAAGAATAAACTACTGCCTCAACCTTGTCTCAGTGTGCAGGTCATTAGTCTCTTTTGCAGATTTAGTTCTCACACACTTTCTGTCCTGACGTGTCTGTTTTCTCTTGTTTATTGGACCTTTCACTCTGTCATCTTGCTGAAAGTGTTGACTGACACGTGATGCAAATCGAGTGGGGAATCGAAAACAGCCGACAATATGTCCGCTTCCTGATGACCGCCGCCATCTTGTTCTGCCATTTTGATCCGAATCACCACCACAGCACCACTGTTGGTTGGAGGCAGTACTACATGCAATATGGCTGCTTCCTGCAGGTCGCCGCCTTGTTTTGTTCCGACGCACAATTACAGCGTCACTGTCGGTGGGAGGCAAGAGTACATGATCCGCAATACAACCATGCTCCTCCAGACTTGAAACCTCGCCAGTGCGGTATAAAAATGACGGTGTCCAGACACTGACATACTTGTTTGTGGCCGCTGCCATTATTGCTCACGGTCAGCGCCATACTACTCTCAAAATTCAAACCTCGCCAGTGCGGTATCACAATGGTGGCTTGCGGGCGCCGACATACTCGTTTGTGGTTGTCGACATACTTGTTTGTGGTCACAACCATACGTGTATGTGGTCGCCGCCATATTTAAAAGGACAACTGACGTCACTGCTTCAGTTACGTACGGTCTCATGGATCATGATCATGTTCAATTTGAAGAAGCACAAGTACACTGGAGGAACATCCAGGTGGATATTATGTGAATAAAGCTCAGAGAGTATTTATAAGGTCCAGAGCCAAGGGGATTGAAGAGAGAGAACCCCCCCCCCCCCCCCATCATATTCCATATTGAATTTATACAAACACAGCCTAGCTTTGAACAAAAATATAATGGAGGTTTCATTATCAACCTCTATGCATCCTCTTAAGAAAATGCTGAATCACTTTACAATTACATAAATGATCTGATTCTCGTAAACAAAGAAAACTTTACAAATGTAGAAGAGGATGGAATCACATTTTGAACCATTTAATTCAATGTATAATCATAAAAACAGCCTCTGATCTCCAGGCTCAGATGGAAGAACTACAAACATTTCCAAAAAGAAATTAAACGTTGCTATTTGAGGCAATAATGTCTTACTGGTGAGGAATTATTGACAATGAAATGAGGCAGAATCATTTCAGACATCCTGAATCAGCTTTCCTTCTATTTGTCATGTTTCCTTACCTTCAGGGCGACATAGTGTCTCATCTAACCTTCTTCTCTATTCTAAATGCTGCAGTACATTTACTCTTCTCTATTCTAAATACTGCAGTACATTTACTCTTCTCTATTCTAAATACTGCAGTACATTTACTCTTCTCTATTCTAAATACTGCAGTACATTTACTCTTCTCTATTCTAAATACTGCAGTACATTTACTCTTCTCTATTCTAAATACTGCAGTACATTTACTCTTCTCTATTCTAAATACTGCAGTACATTTACTCTTCTCTATTCTAAATACTGCAGTACATTTACTCTTCTCTATTCTAAATACTGCAGTACATTTACTCTTCTCTATTCTAAATACTGCAGTACATTTACTCTTCTCTATTCTAAATACTGCAGTACATTTACTCTTCTCTATTCTAAATACTGCAGTACATTTACTCTTCTCTATTCTAAATACTGCAGTATATTTACATTTCACATCACTGCACCTCTTATTTTATATCCCAGATTGTTGCTGAGCCACGTAGCAAACCTTTATTCTGGAGACACTTGCTGTGGACATGATGGACCAAGTTGTCCAACTCTCTCTGAACCTATTTCAGCAAGACACTGCAGCTGGAACCACATCTGGAGAGTTCAGCTACTAAACTGATCTGCCTGCTTCATTCAAACAATATTAATCACCAACTGCAGACAAGATGCAGAATCAGTTGATATTTTACTTTGACAATGTGATCATCAAACTACTGTTGATGATTCAAACCCTTTATGAAAGTAGTGACCTCATATAAAGACACAACATCAACACAGAATAAATATCTCACCAAGTGGTTCAGTCATTTCTGCCATACGACACACATCTATTGAATAACTGTACAAACTATTGTTGTAGTACCTTGTGCTCTCATTCGTGGTCTTACATCCACAGCTGGATGATATGGGGTTATATTTGTGCCAAAATTCTGAGCGAGCGATGGGAAAATTTGAGCGCAAAAAAATTTATTGTGCAAGCGCACTAATAGCATTTTGAGGAAATATTTAAATTGCGCAAAGAAAAACTTGACATTGCGCGCTGAAAAATAATTTCTGCGCTCAGATTCTTCCTCTGCGCTCAACCTCTCTCTCTCTCTCGCTCAACCTCTCTCTCTCTCTCTCTCTCGCTCAAATCTCTCCACGTCCGCGCTCAAGTTCTGCTGTGCGCTCGCTCAAAATGTGCAAAGCCCAAATGTGACAGACACCATTGTCCACCAATCACAGACATTCGGGGTGGGCGTTGAATTCTGATTGGCTACTTCGGATTCTGGAAGTGCCTCATAACCAACGAAGAAGAATAAGAGGGAAAAACAAACTGTGAGGGAAAACAGAAATAAGGAAAACTAAAGATAATGATCCTGGATTACAACATGTTTTCCCTCGCAGTTTGTTTTTCCCTCTTCTTCTTCTTCTTCTTCTATCATCTATCTGGGATAAAAACACAGCAGCAAGCTCGTTGTATACATCCATTAATACAGAATGATATGATTACTGGTGTGGTTCAATGTCGGCACATTCTTAATTCTTAACACACCAAAAGTTACTGGAGAAAGTTTTCACAAGACAAGAAATAACACTTAATACACCAAAACAAGGAACGAGGATAGAAAGAGCAACTTAAACTTTCATTGCTCCTAACTTAACCACAAAACTCCTCCTCCTCTCATTAACACTGATAAACTACTGCTTCTTATTAGAGCAGGATGATCGTTTCTACATAGACAACAAGGCAAATCTTTACCTGATGAGAAGACAATCCTCCTTCTGTTGACATACGAAAGATGGAAAAAAGAAACGATAAATGTGTGTCTTTTCAGCGAGTGACTTCTTTTTGGCGTCATATCCGGCGAGTGGGTCCCGCTACGCCACTTCCCAAGTGTTTATGTCGTCTACGTACCTTCCTGCATGTTCGGTCGGAACGTCACTAACTGTGGGTCGGCCTCCGTCAACGTAATTCCCTCCGTTTTCAGTCCTATACGTCCCTTCCTCTATGTCGCCTATGTGAACGTCACTTCCTGTGCGTCATTTCCGGTCACGCTTCCACCTTGCTCAATTTCAAGATGGCAGCGACCTGGAAATAAGTATGGCGGCGCCCGCAACACCGCCATCATGGATTCCCCACCGACATCTCCTCCTGCAGTGCTGGTAGATTACAGCCACAAGTTGGCTCTTTACTGCCACACTGTGGCAGCTGTGGCCAACCGATTGGTTGAAAATGAAAAAAACAGGCCTCTTTCTGTTAAAAACAAGTTTTGTTAATTTATTAACCAACTAATTGATGACTAAATTAGTTGACACCTATTTTAAAAAGTCATTTTAATCGATTAGATAGATTAGTTGTTTCAGCCCTATTGCCTTGTTAGAGCCGATATGTAACAACCAAAATTGTGATAACATTTAGTGTAATGAAACACACAATGTAGTAACTGGTAGATAATATAACAAATGTGTTGAGCACGAAATGTAATTTTAAAAAAAAGTTAGAAAACCAAAAAATAATAACTGGCCAAAAAAGTAAAAACATTTAACAAGATTTTATATGTGATCCATTTAATGTCTATACATTATGTTTTTACTGATGATTGGAGAAATACAATACAGATTATAGACAACAGAAGAAGAAAAAAATGTGTCTTATACTTTCAGTATAATTTAAATTGAAGCAGGTCAAGTTCAAGTCCAATCCACAAATAACAGACTCACTTCATGATGTAATGAAATGATTACAGTATTAGGGGGAACATATTTTGCCTGCCCCACAATGCAATATTGAAAAGTTTAAACGTTTTGAGCTCAGCATCTTTTTCCGTTATTGACCAGTTGTTACATTTGTTTTTATTACATTTCAGGGTCAGCACATTTGTTACATTATCGACCAGTAATTACATTTCAAGGTTTCTTGCATTATATTTAATAACAATTTGGGTTGTTGTTGCATTTTGGGCTCTAACAAGCCTTTTGAAATCTTTGTCAAAACGTACAACTTTCTCACCCAAAAAGCCTCTTGTCTCTTCTCTCTTAATCCTGCCTCAGTCCCGTAACCCTGCTTCCGTGTATCCACTGTCTCTGGTTCTCTGAATAGCTGGTGTTCTCACTGGATCCCAACATGGAGGCCAGGGCCGCGTGCAGGCAGCTCGTAATGCAGACCAAAGACCTGCAGACGGAGGTCACCTGCCTGCTCAATCTGCTTGGCCAGGTGGGAACACACACACACACACACACACACTTTTTTCACTACAGCAGAACATCATGTCACAGTATCTCTGCATCACCTGAAGTACCAGAAGCTCAAAACAAGATTCAACAGCAAAGAAAAGCTGTTTGACTTTGCTGTTTTTTTTAACCCTTGGATGCTCAACCTACCAGTTCCTACACTCTTCCACAAGTGGGGTCAAAAATGACCCCAATTCAAATCAATGCCTTTTTGCAATATACTGAGTTGTTATCTTCAAAATCTTTAAAACAAAGTGTGGTAATATTTTCATATTCTAGGTATTCCTCATGAAACATGTTTGTGACATGAGGCCATTTGCATTTTTATTTATTTTTTCATTAATTTTAAGAAATTGCAGTTTTTGTATCATGACCCCACTCTTCTACAAGCAGTTCCTATGGCATCTTCTATGAAACTTAATTCTTAGCAACTCTGACAGTCCCACTAACACATCTGATATCATCTTTTACATCTGATGCAACTTTGACTGTCAATATTGTCCCACTTACACGTGATGTCAACAGTCTCACCACCCTTGAGGACGTTTTTACCCATTAATGAAAAAAAATAAAAATGCAAATGTACTCATGTCACAAATGTGTTTTATGAGGAATACCTGGAATATGAAGATATTACAACTTTTCATTTTAAAGATGTTGAAGAATAACAAACTTTGGGGTCATTTTTGACTCCACGTGTGCATCTAAGGGTTAAATGAACCTCAGCTCCCACAAATACATGTTCCTAATAAATAACGCACCATTGAAAATAGATACAAGCAGAGAAATACAGATAAACCCACATTTCCTTGTGATTGTAGTGACTATTTGAATGGCTTGTCCTCGTGATGTGTTCAAATGGACACCGTTGTTGAGGTGAACAGGGGAAACACTGACGTCTGACCATGAGGTGTGGACTGAAAGATACAACGAGAAGCTTTAGCAAACAAGGTGACAGATTATTTGCAAGTTGCCCCTCCTCCAGTAGAGTGTCACAGTTTGATGCCAGCAGCACCTTCATGCTCTAACATTCAGCCCTCGCCTAAACCCTCTCACCCCCTCCTCGCCGTCTGTGTGCTGACAAGCTCGTGTCACCCCGGTGCTGACTTATGGGCTGTGAGGACTCTGCCTGTCAGGAACACACACACACACACACACACACACACACACACACACACACTTCTGCACATACCTGTTGGAGCTTGCCAGATGACTTCAAGTTGCCCGGCACAGTTTTCTTCATGTTGCTTTTAATCCCCAGTACTCAGACAACTTCAGCAGTGTGTGAGAAGAATTCAAAATTCTGGTGTGTCTGGCCTGTAAAGTGCTACACCAATTAAACTCATACAGTATTTCATTAAAAAGTACTTTTTTTTCTGCAAATCTGGTCCCATTGATCCAAATTCAGGTTTATTACAAGAGGTGTGTCATAAATAAGGCCCGTGGGTCAACACCGGCCAGCAAGAGGCTCCAATCCGGCCAAACCATCAAGAAAATGGTCGAAATTTCAGAGAAACCTTTCTTTCAACAACAAAAAAAGATTTTTCAACAGATTTCTCAAGCGTATCAACACAACATCGAGACTCGAGATATCAGTGCTGCTGCTATGAAATATAATAAACTAGCATGAGCCTCAACGTCATGCTGTCAACATCAGCTTGTAATTATAGTTATAGTTTGATACAAAGGAAAAGTCCCAGATGTTCTGTGTGTGTGTGTGTGTGTGTGTGTGTGTGTGTGTGTGTGTGTGTGTGTGTGTGTGTGTGTGTGTGTGTGTGTGTGTGTGTGTGTGTGTGTGTGTGTGTGTGTGTGCGTGCGTGCGTGCGTGCGTGCGTGCGTGCGTGCGTGCGTGCGTGCGTGCGTGCGTGCGTGCGTGCGTGCGTGCGTGTGTGTGTGTGAGCAGGAGGGCTCAGACTAAACTTATTCACTTCAATCGTTCCAATATCAAAGTTATTTGAATTTTGAATCTCCAGCCGAGGAAGTCGGGGGAATCCTTCTTCTTCGTGAGCGTGACGTCAAGAGTTGTGCAGATCTCGATCTGTTGTGTTTATATCGGCTTGTTTCCCTCTTAAATATCCAAGTTTTTACAGTGTTTTGAAGTTATAGTCGGCGTTTTATGAGCTCTGATGAAAGATTGAGCCTGGAAGAGACCGAGAGAGGAGAAAAGGAGCACAGGCGGCGGGAGCGGCTAGCCGTTAGCTCGCGCGGCTAGCGGGAGCCGCTAGTGGCTAGCGGCTAGCCACTAGCTCAGGCGGCTAGTAGACAATCAAGTAATGCCTGGACTCATCTTCGGTGATTCCGCGCAGTGGGAAAAGCGCTTCGACATGATCCAGGAAGTCGTTCTGCCAACAGTCAGGAGCCTCAAAGCCTCAAAGGTGAAAACTGGCGGCTGCTGAGGCGAGGAGACGAGGACGAATGGAGGACGAAGCGTCTTCTGCTTCCTCAAACATGTTCCAGACGGGGTCACCGATGGCAGAACCACCTTCTGTGTCTTCATCAATCACTGGGTTTGAAATGACCATGATGATGAAATATGGTTAAATTCAGCCTCTTCGTGGTCAAAACTCTGATCCTCCATAATGTAAACACAACTTGGGCGTGTGCACATCCAGTGACGTCACTCTATTATTGTCAGAAGCTCCGCCCAGCAGTGAAAATACTGCTGTTTATCGGCTATTTTCTCGCAGATTACCGTGTTTTAACATTTTACCCTCGGGCCAGTTAGCATAAAAAATGTCCCTAGAAGCAACAGCCAGAGTGTTTTGGAGGTCGAATTTTCATTTCACTGGGACTTTAAATCAGTGGCAGTGCACATGCCAGTGCGTGGACAAATAGTTGTGTATGAGGTCAATTCATGAGACTCAGTCATTCCATATGTTCGGCTGTAGGTCAGTAACAAGTCGTCAGCTGACCGTGATGAGAATCTGCTCCGATTGTCCAAATTCAGCTTTTTGTGCATTTTAACTGTCGCTGTGTGAAAGGCTCCGACAACATCCCGGTAGAGTGTTTGGTCTTGAACTGTATTGGAAAGGTTTCTTCTGTCAGTCCTGAATCATCGCTGAGTGCTGCAGCATTCAGGAAAATAGGATTTATAGTGTGGACAGTCACAGTCTGGTGTCATGTTGTCTGATGACCACTTCAGTGCAGCAAATTAATCATTTGTTTCAGATGAATCATTCAAAATGTGATACAAACACCAAACTTTGCACAAATAGTCTTTAGCTGTTACTTTTTTTTTTCTTTTTTTTTTTTATATGATGGCACCTTAAATCTAAGATGGCTGCCATTTTATCCTCAATATGGTACCCATAATAGCAAAATATAACTTTTTGCAGTAAAAATCACAGATCTACCCGATATGGATGGTTCAGGTACGAATCATACATATTGAAAAATCTGATTTCTGAACTTCTGAATAACGAATAACCTTCTCAGAACCTTTAGAGAGACGATGACAACAAAGCTGAGTTGTCCTGGCTCAGAAGATTGCACAAACTATCTATATGATATAGATCAATCACCTTTATTTATATAGCACTTTTTATACAACAAAGTGCTTAACATGATTTAAAAACAGTGCACAGAGAAAATAGATAATTAACAAGCAAATGAACCAATCCCACCAAAATGACCAGCCAATCCCACCACACACTAAGTGGAGCAGCCAAGTGCCCGGGACGGGGAAACCCCTGGGAGGGCGCCACCAGCCGGAGCCCGGCTCCCACCAGAGGAACCACTGGAGATAAAAATTCAGTTAAGAACCTATTAACAATAGAAAATTAGATAATAGCTAAAGTAGATAAATAAATCAATAAAATACATATCTGCATATGTACATAAATATATAAAATCATACACCTATCTAAAAATGAGTTAAAAGCCTGATTAAAAAGGTGAGTTGTTTTTTTTTAATCCCTTTTTTAAAAGCCTCAACGGACTCTGCAGCCCTGAGGTTCCCTGGCAGGCTGTTCCACACACGGGTCCATAGGAGCTGAACGCAGCCTCCCCATGAGTCTTGGTTTTAGTTTGAGGGACAATTAAAAGGCCGGCGCCGGAGAAACCTCAGGGCCCGTGAGGGTCGATATGATTAAAGCAGATCACATAAATAGGAGGGTGCAAAACCGTTAAGACACTTAACACAAAACTAATAAAAGAACCTTAAAATCGATCCTGAAGCAAACGGGGAGCAGTGATTTTAAAATATGCGTCATGTGGCCCCCTCTGGTCCTCGTCAGCACTCGTGCAGCAGAGTTTTGTGAAGGTTCTAGTGTTGATAAAGCTTTTTAGGGAGACCAGAGCGTTACAATAGTCAATCCGACAGGAGGTAAAAGCATCAGCACCTCCTCTTGCCTGAGAGAGAAGTGGGCGGAGTCTGGTGACGTTCTTCAGGTGATAAAAAACCAGTCTTTGTGACATTTTTCACCTGTGGGATAAAGTTAAGCTGAGAATCATTAGTTACTCCCAGGTTCTTTACAGATGAAGATCAGTTCAAATCTAGCAGTTTTGGTCAAAGTTTCTCTCTCTGGCGTTCAGGACCAGAACTAAAACCTCTGTTCTGTCCTGGTTGAGCTGGAGGAAGTTTGCTGCCATCCTTGACTGAAAATACAGTTAAGAAGACAGATGGTGTTGCGAGCAGCCATGAACATTATGTCATCACCAAGGAGCTGACATCTTCCTCCATGCCGGGAAAGCAGCAGAAGAGGGCAGCAAAGTCCTAATGGCCAGTGACTCAGATGTTCCTGGTGATCAGTGTTCTGCCAGCCCTTCAGGAGGTTGCTTTGCAGCAGCTGTGGGTGGCCTGTGGGCAAAAGGCAAGATACCAGATGAATTCCTGTGGATGAGCTTAATCTTTCCATACGGCCAGAGAAGAGCAGAGGAATTCTTTTCCTCCATGCCTTCATAGGCTGTGATGTTCTATCAGGATTCCGTGGTAAAGGGAAGATGTCAGCATGGCAAACCTGGACTGAATGTCCCGAGGCTTCTGACGTCTTCAACACACTCCGCCAGTGGAGACCCTGGGGGGGTTTGTGGTGACGCCGTATGACGGCTCCAGTATGCAGGTGTGGATGAAGCCAGACGAGACACGTTATGAGATCTTATGAAGCCATTCCTTTAACTCGAAATAGATGTTAGAGTTGTACTTTTGGATTCCCTGTACTTGAAAAGCTACTTTTTAACACCAAGATCAACTGAATCGGCTACTGCAGCGAGATTCTTTGGTAAAACGGCCTAGTTCCGAGTCAGAATGGCAGCCAGGGTGGAAAGTGATGGATCACAGGTGGCCAGTGTATTTTTTTTAATTAAAGGTTGCCCCAAAGGAGTATTTGTGCCAAGCTTGGTGCTTTTATCACATTTTGAATGATTGTTTAACTTATCTGCTGCACTGCTCACAACTGTCAGTGATTCTCTAACAACTGATAGGTGAATCTCTTTTCTAACTATATTATAGAAATCAATAAATGTTTTTAATGACGGTAACGAAACTGATACGTTGCTATTTTAGGATGCTGCGAGATGCCTTATTGGAGTATTACTGCTCAGCCCTGCTGCCACATGAGGTCAAGTTGAGCGTGTGTGTCCCTCGTCCGTCCACAATTACAAAAGTGAGAATGTATTTGGTCTTGGCTTTTTATCCCCCGCCGTGGCCGATAGGCCCCGAAGGGGGATCTTGAAACAGTCTCCGTACGTCCGTACGTCCGTACGTTCGAACGTTTCTACCTATATCTCGGCAACCCCTGGGCCCACAGTCACCAAACTTCACATGTGGATACATCTCAGAGGGGGAAGGGATACTATGGTGACCTTGACCTAATTTGCATATTAAGTAGGTCACAGGGTCACGAAGTGCTTAAAAACACATTTTGGGCTCTGGAGGCCTAGGTTTTTTAGCTAGAGCGCTGACATTTTATACTCACATGATACACACTCCAGGGATAACCTCCAGTACACCAAGTGACCTGACCTTGACCTTGACCTTGAAGATCGGTAGGGTCTGAAGCTTGCTCGTCATGGTTGCACAATACATGTATTTTCATATAAACATTTCTCCTCATTTCTCAGCAGTTCCTGGGCCCACAGTCACCAAACTTCACACATGGACACTCCACCTGGGGAGAAGGGGCACCATGGTGACCAGGACCTAATTTGCATATCAGGTCACAGGGTCACTAAGTGCATAAAAACACCTTTTGGGCTCTGGAGACGTATTTTGACATAGCTTATGAAGAAGACCTTTCAGATTCTACATAATTATCTACTAGGACCCATGGAACACCCCCTAGTGTACCAAGTGTGCTGCCTTAGAGCTGCTTTGTGAGAAAATAGAAAGCCCTCCGGCGGGGGATTAGCCGAGCAACGGCCTTCTTGTTTATTGTTGGAGTAATGAACATCGAATTCAGTGTTACCACTTCATCTGTGTGTAATGTACACTCCTTAGTAGTTCAGAAAGTATTTGCTGTTTGGTGGTATATGTCAGAAACCGGTTTTCCTATATTATTGTAATTATTGGTGAAAATAGCCAAACTACAACCTCACAATGTGTTGAACTTGCAGATCTGGTATTTTCACTACTTTTGTGTGACATGGTTGTATGATGTGTGTCCCAGATGAGACCCATGTTTTTCTAAATTTCCATTCACTCATTTATAAAAAATTTCCATGGAACCTGAACTATCGTATTTTCGGGACTATTGAGCACACCTGAATAGAAGCCACACCTGCAAAATTTAAAAAGGGGAGGAAAGGTACATATATAGGCCGCAGGTGTCCACGTTTTAACAGGGCAGGAATTTCACTGCAGACAATATTCTGTCAGTCGTCTTTGACGGCTCATAATTGCTGAACACACATAGAAGGCATTAAGAACAACAAAACTCATAATAAAATAAAGGAGAACTGAAAGGAAGTTGCTAAGTGGAATTATGTTTCCTGTGCTGTTGAGGCTGTGACTGCAGATGGAATCAATGATTTAATGATTTTGTATTTTGTTTTTCTGGCCAGTGGGACTTTTTTTACTTATATTTTATTCATTTTCAGAACAAAATAGAACATGAACAGAACAGCAGGTGCCAGTCAAAATTGTGTACATTATAATGGGTTATACATTCATGATTTAGAGTAAGTTGTTACAATCGTGGCATTTATAATGGCGGGCTGATGCAGAGATAAGGTCACATAAATTTAACCGATGACACACATATACATACGTACCAAACTGCATTACATACCTGGGAACCTGGGGATTTTTCAGATTATTTATGCTTAACATGTTTATACAGACTTCCTCTTTCCTTATCGATTCACTTTCCTCCTCTTTGTTCTCCTTGTTTTATATTCACAAAATCTGTCTATTTTCACCATTTTCTTTCAGAACCTGTCCTATCCGCTCTGTTTTAGAGTTAGGTTTTCCATTTCAAAGGTTTTGGAAACTATGGTGAACCAGTTATGTATGTGCTGTAAATATTTTCAATAAGTATTTGTCACTTCCTTTCACTTCATCTGGGAAATCTCCCAGGTACAGGAGCAGTGCAGTAGTGATGAGGGGATGAAAGGAGGTGAAGGAGTGATAAAGGGGATGAGAGGAGGTGAAGGAGTGATGGAGGGGATGAGAGGAGGTGAAGGAGTGATGGAGGGGATGAGAGGAGGTGAAGGAGTGATGGAGGGGATGAAAGGAGGGGGTGGGAGGAGGTGAAGTGATGGAGGGAAGGGGAGGGGAGGAGGTGGAGGAAATGGGAGGAGGCGAAGGAGTGATGGAGGGGATGAAAGGAGGGGGTGGGAGGAGGTGAAGGAGTGATGGAGGGGATGAAAGGAGGGGGTGGGAGGAGGTGAAGTGATGGAGGGGAGGGGAGGAGGGATGGAGGAAATGGGAGGAGGTGAAGGAGTGATGGAGGGGATGGGAGGAGGTGAAGGAGTGATGAGGGGATGAGAGGAGGTGAAGGAGCGATGGGGGGATGAAAGGAGGGGGTGGGAGGAGGTGAAGTGATGGAGGGGAGGGGAGGAGGTGGAGGAGTGATAGAGGAAATGGGAGGAGGTGAAGGAGTGATGGAGGGGATGGGAGGAGGTGGAGGAGTGATGGAGGAAATGGGAGGAGGTGAAGGAGTGATGGAGGAAATGGGAGGAGGTGAAGGAGTGATGGAGGAAATGGGAGGAGGTGAAGGAGTGATGGAGGAAATGGGAGGAGGTGAAGGAGTGATGGAGTGGTGGAGGAGTGATGGAGGGGATGGGAGGAGGTGGAGGAGATGGGAGGAGGTGAAGGAGTGATGGAGGAGGAGAAGGAGTGATGGAGGAGGAGGTGAAGGAGTGATGGAGGAGGAGATGAAGGAGTGATGGAGGAGGAGAAGGAGTGATGGAGGAGGAGGTGAAGGAGTGATGGAGGAGAAGGAGTGATGGAGGAGGAGGTGAAGGAGTGATAGAGGGGGAGATGAAGGAGTGATGGAGGGAGAAGGAGTGATGAGGCAGAGGTGAAGGAGTGATGGAGGAGGAGATGAAGGAGTGATGGAGGAGGAGGTGAAGGAGTGATGGAGGAGGAGGTGGAGAGTGATGGAGGAGGAGAAGGAGTGATGGAGGAGGAGGTGAAGGAGTGATGGAGGAGATGGAGTGATGGAAGAGGAGGTGAAGGAGTGATGGAGGAGATGAAGGAGTGATGGAGGAGGAGGTGAAGGAGTGATGGAGGAGGAGGTGAAGGAGTGATGGAGGAGGAGAAGGAGTGATGGAGGAGGAGATGAAGGAGTGATGGAGGAGGAGGTGAAGGAGTGATGGAGGAGGAGGTGAAGGAGTGATGGAGGAGGAGGTGAAGGAGTGATGGAGGAGGAGGTGAAGGAGTGGTGGAGGAGGAGAAGGAGTGATGGAGGAGGAGGTGAAGGAGTGATGGAGGAGAAGGAGTGATGGAGGAGGAGGTGAAGGAGTGATAGAGGGGGAGATGAAGGAGTGATGGAGGGAGAAGGAGTGATGAGGCGGAGGTGAAGGAGTGATGGAGGAGGAGATGAAGGAGTGATGGAGGAGGAGGTGAAGGAGTGATGGAGGAGGAGGTGGAGAGTGATGGAGGAGGAGAAGGAGTGATGGAGGAGGAGGTGAAGGAGTGATGGAGGAGATGGAGTGATGGAAGAGGAGGTGAAGGAGTGATGGAGGAGATGAAGGAGTGATGGAGGAGGAGGTGAAGGAGTGATGGAGGAGGAGGTGAAGGAGTGATGGAGGAGGAGAAGGAGTGATGGAGGAGGAGATGAAGGAGTGATGGAGGAGGAGGTGAAGGAGTGATGGAGGAGGAGGTGAAGGAGTGATGGAGGAGGAGGTGAAGGAGTGATGGAGGAGGAGGTGAAGGAGTGGTGGAGGAGGAGAAGGAGTGATGGAGGAGGAGGTGAAGGAGTGATGGAGGAGAAGGAGTGATGGAGGAGGAGGTGAAGGAGTGATAGAGGGGGAGATGAAGGAGTGATGGAGGGAGAAGGAGTGATGAGGCGGAGGTGAAGGAGTGATGGAGGAGGAGATGAAGGAGTGATGGAGGAGGAGGTGAAGGAGTGATGGAGGAGGAGGTGGAGAGTGATGGAGGAGGAGAAGGAGTGATGGAGGAGGAGGTGAAGGAGTGATGGAGGAGATGGAGTGATGGAAGAGGAGGTGAAGGAGTGATGGAGGAGATGAAGGAGTGATGGAGGAGGAGGTGAAGGAGTGATGGAGGAGGAGGTGAAGGAGTGATGGAGGAGGAGAAGGAGTGATGGAGGAGGAGATGAAGGAGTGATGGAGGAGGAGGTGAAGGAGTGATGGAGGAGGAGGTGAAGGAGTGATGGAGGAGGAGGTGAAGGAGTGATGGAGGAGGAGGTGAAGGAGTGGTGGAGGAGGAGTGGCTCGGTCAGTGATGCAGGATCATTTTGTTGTGTGTTGTCTGGAGAGGAAGTTGTACCAAGACGTGACGGTGAAGGTGAGACGATCTGAGTGACCAGTAAAGAGTTACAATGTTTCTACTGATGGTGCAACTTCCTGAGGACAAGGAGACGCTGGAGCTTCACTGGAGACGGAGACGGAGACGGAGTGTGTGTGTGTGTGTGTGTGTGTGTGTGTGTGTGTGTGTGTGTGTGTGTGTGTGTGTGTGTGTGTGTGTGTGTGTGTGTGTGTGTGTGTGTGTGTGTGTGTGTGTGTGTGTGTGTGTGTGTGTGTGTGTGCGGTCCACCTGCTGCAGAGAGAAAGAGATTTATCTCTGTTGATAAAGTATTTTCTCGTTTTTTGCTGATTGTGATTCTAAGAAGAAGATTCCTCAGCAGCCGAGTTTACGTGATGCACCTGAACGCATCATTGATGGCAGTCAGCTGCTGGGGCTCTGGACCACAAGACGAGCTCACCAAGAACAGAAATATCATTTTTAGGCCAAGTGTTGGGGAAGCAGAGGCTCTAAATACAGCATGTTTCTATGCGGGAGTAGAATCTGGCAGCATGAAGCCTGTTAACCTGTAAAAATCCAGAAATTATCCGCGTCATAAGTCGCAGGTTAAAAGCATGTGAAAAAAGTAGCGGGTTATTGTCTAGAAATTACGGTAAGTAGAAATATGGAGATAGAATGTTTATGCCCAACAGCACTGATCTCCTGGAAGGTGGAGACTCAAGTTCATCAATCTGGAAAGGAATGTGGTTATTATGCAAACCATTAAGGTTAACTACTTTTTTTAAACAGTTTTTAACTGTTAAATTTGTATCAAATCAACGCTTGATATAACCTGTCAACTTTGATTCTAATTTCCAATACTTGTTGACCTAAATTAATTTAAGACTAATAATTCTTTTTGTTTTTGCTTAAACTGGACTAAAACTATCACATATAGAAATCACTCAAATGTGAAAAACTAATCAAGCATCTTTGTCCAAAAGGCTAAAAATAAGAATGAATAAACATAGAATGTGAAGAAGTATTTAGGATATTGTTATAGAATACATGTATCTGCATTTATTTGTGATATTAAATTATTTTACATTATTATGTATATTATCATTTAAATAAGGTTATATAATATAATGTATTCATACCTTTTCAAGAGCTAATTCATATTAATATAATAGTGCTAACATTTATTTATGGAGAAGGGTTGGTGATTTATATCTTATACTTCTTCCCACTCCTTTTTGGACGTGCAAAATTATTCTAATTTACTTCTGTTAGTCACTGATTGATTGGTTAATTATCTTTGGTTTATTGGTGTACACCAATATTTCAATTTGATTATGTACAAAATTAAAACAAATAATGAAATGAAATAACTTCCCTTACTTACATTTTTATTGGACTATTTTCATAAAGCTATTTAGTGTTTTGCTCCATGAATCCTGTTAAAATGACTGGTAAGTAATATTTTGCAGAATTGTCTTTGTTTATACCAGTTGATATTTATATTTTCTCATTTGAAATAAGTCTTAAGTAATATTGAATTTTTATTTTACTTTTAATGTTTCACTGTTTTATGTGAAAGCTTCTTTAAAAGTCAGGCACAGTTTAGTTTTTCTGTTGCAATAGTGCGCTTTATCAGAATGTTATTTACCTTTTAGCATGTTTACGTTATTTGTACATGTTGGCAAAATTGCACAAATTCTATAAAATTGTGCAACTAAATATGTTCTGAAAGAATCTTTGGCCTAAATGGCTTGCTTTTTTTGTTGTTGTTGTTTGGGTTGTTTTACATCGGGGAATAATTTGGTTGCACTGATCACATACTTGCAAATTAATCTTGAAAATTAATGTAAAAAGGAATCGTGATAAAATAGGGAATCACTATTCCCTCCTGCAGAGACTGATGGAGGCTGTAGAGCCTGTTACTGCACATCTCTCCCTTCCCCTTCCATCCACTTGTAAACAATCATGGCCGCCCCACAGTGGTACGACTCGCGATCACTATTCTAGTTTTATCGTCCAGATCAGTAGTTTTATAGTTGAGACTCTCCCCTGATAGCATCCAATGTATCATCAGTGCATACGGATGTCAGGTTCTCTCCGTTTTCTTCATATTTATAGCGTGTTCTTCTCTGCACACGTCTCTGTGGTTTCATTACAAAATCAAGCAACAGCGCCCTCCTGTGGCCCGGCAGACTAACTACATCGTTGTCTCTGTGTCCGCTGCTGCAGTGGAAACACTCCTTTTTTTTTAACGGATTAGGTGTCGTCACGTGAAGCGTTGTCATGGAAACGGGTCATCACATTCACCCAGCATTCACCGACTCTTCTCACCCGCTCAACTCAACTCAACTCAACTCAACCTGAACCCATCTGACTCGTACCCGTACTTTCATCTGGACGAGATTAAGTTCTAAACAAGGCTCTGTGTGTGTGTGTGTGTGTGTGTGTGTGTGTGTGTGTGTGTGTGTGTGTGTGTGTGTGTGTGTGTGTGTGTGTGTGTGTGTGTGTGTGTGTGTGTGTGTGTGTGTGTGTGTGTGTGTGTGTGTGTGTGTGTGTGTGTGTGTGTCCTCTCTCAGATGGATGAATCCAGAGATGGTGCGGTTCCTGGTCCTGGTCCTGGTCCTGCCCACAGAGGGCGCTCTCTGACCCAGATTGCTCTGGTGGCTCTGGGCTCCGCCTCCTTCATCCTGCTCCTCTACAGCGCCGCCCAGGGCGACACTCCCTCCTTGCTGAGGACCAGCATCTTCTGATCGCAGTCCCATGAGTCCAGTCGAAGCGTTTGTGTTGTGAGTCTTAAACTCCAACTGTTTTCAACCACAGTGTTGGAGGAAGCGGTGACTTTTACTTTGACAGCATTGTTTCCTGGGTCACACCTTAGTGTTTTAGTTTAGATTTTAATTGTTTTCATGTTGTGTTAGTTTCTGTTCTCCGACTGGTTTGAAGTTAAATCCTCTCCATCAGCTGACAGATGCAGGTACGAGAGAAAGTGAAAAATCCTTTTGAAGTCATTGAAATTTTTTTGTAAATATTACCCATCTAAACCTGCCATGTAACATCCCAGGGTAATGCACTAAATAAATGCAGTTGTTCTTCTGTATGATCAGTGTTTCATGTGTCCACACTGACAAAGACGTTGTCGAATTCCAAAAGAACCATAACCAACAGTGATGATTTTTCGTCACCCCTCCATTGAGGTACCGAGCACAAAGCTCCCATCAGGAGGAGCTACAACGCAGCTGTCTGCTGATTGGTCAGTGAAGATCGTCACTCCAGACAAGCAGCAGTATTCATATAGCTCATCGATTGTACGGTATAAACCAGAGGTTGGCAACCTTCAACAGCCATTTGGAGCCATTACTCACTGAACACAACACACGGCCACACATCGTCCCCCACATTGTCGCTATGACAGTATTAATTAAATAGGAGGATATATGGGGGAGATCAGAGTTTTTAGAACCCTGAGTGTGAGTGGTGTGGCCTTCAATGTCATTCAGTTGTGTAATTCAGGATTATTTAGCATTAAGTGAATAATTGCCGCTCTCTGTGGCTCGGAGCATCAGTATGAAGCATCGTTCCTCCAGACATCTGCTGGTCGGTAGAGACGATCGTCACTCAACAAGTCACCAATATTAAAATATCTTATCTACTGTAAACACTCCCGTTATTGTTTACATCCACCGCTTTGCGCACACTGGTTGCTTTGTGGACTGGGTTTATTGAAACTTGGCGCTCCACAGCATCGCGGTCTTCTAACGAGGTTCAGACGCTCCTGCTGCGTCTGAACCTGCAACTTCCTTGTTCTACGCTCCATTATTGTTGCTTAACAACGTCACATCCCTGTGTCCTACCTACGTGTCACTGCACTCTCTGTAGTGGGACCACGCCACAGTTGGATCTGGGTGTGCTTTGCCTTACCGTACCTCAAGTCTCAGGGACGAACTGCAGTGGGACCGAGGCTCAAGGAGCCTCAGCAGAGGGACCAAAGAGCCGCATGCGACTCGGAGCGGGGGGGGGGGGGGGGGGGGGGGGTTGCTGACCCCTGGTATAAACCCTCCCGTTGTTGTTTACATATGCCGCTTTGCACACACTGGTTGATTTGTTAACAGGATTGATTAAAATGTCTGTCCTACACAGCTCCTAGGTCTTCAGTCGAGGTGCAGACGCTCCTCTCTAAAGGCCCCTACATGCTACCGGAGTACACGAGTGTCCGCAGGGCGCACACGATTGTGGCCATGCTCCACGTCTGGAGTCACAGCATCATGCGTTCCACGCATGCTCATTGGTCCATGTACCGGTCTCTGAGGTACTTCCAATTTCTGGTGGCATACCTGCTCCTCTTTGCCCAGAGGGAAGCTATTTCACACCATCTGACTGTGTCTACACTCCCTCAGGTGGGTATTGTAGATGTGAGGAGTTTACGGCGCAGCGGAGTTGGTCTGGGTGCGCGGTGGCGCCCCGCTCCACTCCGGCAGGTACTGCGGTGGGATCAAGGCTTCAGATGTGGGGCGGGGGCGGGGGCTTCACACTTTGGTTTGGTTTGCTTTTACACTGTGGGACAAAGCCATAAAAACATTTTTTACACTATTTTTTTTATGCAGTTTTGTTTACTTCCATATTTTTTTTAACTCCCTTACCGTGCAGCAGCCTGGCTACAAAGCAGCAGAACACCAAGCAATGGAATATTGTCAAGGCAGAAAGTTCCACTTTAAAACGTTCTCTGATGACTCCTTGAAGAAAGCAAAAGTGAAAGTCGTTAGCACACTTGTGAAGAGAATTTAAACAGCAGGTTTCCATATTGGCTGACCAGGAGCCACCAAACTGCTAAAGCTGGAGGAAATACTTGCAGGTAAATTATACATTTCTCCTCTTTCTCTTATTTTATGTTGAACAGCATTCACTCAAAGCCAGTGATGCCGGTTACTCTCGTAAGACCATTGTTTTCAGTAGCTACTAATCTAACGTGTTAGTATTTCCAAACCAGTAATCAGATTAAAGTTACTTCTCCAAATCACTGTGCCTTTGTATTGTAGCATCCAATAAGATGAGTTTCTTGTCTAGAAAGCTGTTTTATTATTAAACAGAACCGACTGCTCAGGTAACAGAAAAGAATTGGAACCAACTATTATCATCAATAAACCTTAACATCACAATAAGCCCCCCCCCCCTTTTTAAATCAATCAATCAATCAATGAAAGGCTTTAGTTCTCAGATAGGGGATAAATGAAGTCTCATAGTGCAAATAAATAAATAAATCCTGCAACAACAGACTACATCTCAGGGTAAATAAACAGCAGTAATAGTAAAAATGTGATAATAAAAGCGTGAGTCAGATATAAATACAACAAAGAATGAAGGTCAAAGGTTAAATATGTATCAGCAGCGTTTTTGGTAAAACTGGTTGTAATTTTTATGTTCAGAACATGGGGGGGTTGTCGGCAGCTGCTGAAAGTAACTAAAAAAGTAACTTGTAATCTAACTTAGTTTTTTTTTAAAGGACTAACCAGTAATCAGATTAGTTTCTTAAAGTAACGTTGGCAACACTGCTCAAAGCTAAAAAGTTATAAAAAGTCTTTGAATTTCAATAAGATTTCTGTGTGTTGAGTCAACGTTAATTCACTGGTTTTCCATGAATAAATATACCGATTAATTCTACATGCTTCACACAAAGTAGAAAAAGTTTGATTAATCGCAATTAATTACAGAAAATTGCACAAATAATTGTTTTTTCTTAATCGATTGACAGCACTACTTGGAATACAGCGTTGTTGGGCCTCTGACACTCATTTGAAATTGTTGGAAAAACTAGAATATAGGACATTTCAACAGGACCATCGGGCCACAGTGGGTCTGCACCACATTATGGATCCTTTATACTGTATTATTTCAGTGTTTCTGGCCCAACAGGTTAAACACATCCTTAAAGTATTTGTCCTTGACTTCTGACAGCTATCTGATTATCACATATTATCTTTATCCTTGTGAAAAACCTAATGAGCCACAGCGACCTTAATGAGATTTATTAAGGCAATAAACGAATTACTCCAATTACATTTGATTTCCATGAAAACCTGCGCTGCTGAGCAAACAGTGCTGAGCGGTCTCGAGGAGGGCGGCCTGGAGCTCCTTGTTGTTTTATGCTTCATGGGAAAAAAAATCCAATTTGCCAATTAATCTCATCTGCTGAGGGTCTCCGGACCTCCTCGTTCCCCCGGACCTGATCAAAGATGGAGGAAATGCCGCGTGACATGGTCCAGATTTTCCGCCTCGAGACTTCAAAGTAATCCAGTGAAAATGGACAAATCACCTTTAGGCGCTGCTTTGGGAGGATCGTAATTGTCTGAGCCATCATTCCTGAGTCGTTACTTTGAGACATTATTGGGATGAAGCTGTGAAAAGAGCGCGTGGCACCTGCGCGTCATGACGCACAGCTCTTGCTTCAATCATTCCTTCACAGGCTTCATTGTATTTGTGTTTGTTAAACTGAAACAACTGAAGGAAGTGCAACCATATGCGTAAAACGCGGTTTGTGTGTGCAGGGACACTTTCTGCGGAGTCGGTGCGTCTTACGCCACCGCAGTCGGGGACCCCCCCCCCCCCCCCCCTCCTCATCCCGTCCCTGAGCGCGAGGGCTGTGCGTCAGTGTGGTGACAGGACGAGTCCTCCCCGTCAGCTTCGGACCGCGGAGCTGCGATCTGGACGCGGGCCAAGACTGTCTGGTGTCAAACCAGCCTGAACAGATACTCTCAGACATCTCATTTCTTCACCTCATTCCTGAGACGGCACTGTGCCCACCCCTCGTGCACAAAGCAACCTGATCGCTCATCATCTTGCCTGAAAATCACCGCTGGACTAATAAAGCGCGCTCTCCTGACTCTTCCCTTCATAACCGTGAGGGAACCTGATCCACGCGGCGCTTTTACGCACAGGTTGCCTCTTTAAATGCCAGACAAGCTCGATTGGGACGTTTGGTCGGTAGACTTCTGTAATGTTTTGTAGTTTTCTTTATTTGGTGGAAATGCTCCGTCCAGATCCATAAAGGACCAACGTTTGCTTAATATGAACTTGTTGCCAAGTGGATTATGTTTTTACTTTTCTGTGGCAATCTGCTGGCTGACGGCCGAGATCGATGCGTCCTGGTGGTGAGTGTTGTGTGTCTCTCTCTCTCTCTCTCTCTTTTTAAAATTACTTTTACTCACGTTTTGCTTACAAGGTTGTGTGTGTGTGTGTGTGTGTGTGTGTGTATGGGGGGGTACTAAAGTACAAAAGCCAGTGCAAACATGCATTACTGTCATGATTCATGCACAATACCCTACAAGGTTTGATCATTGAATCTTGCTTCATTTAAAAAAAACAATCTTTGTGTGATCAGATGAGTTTTTGGACAAAGAGAAACAGATCCAGGCGTTAATTATCTCCCATTGGCTTTCATAAGCTATTATTGCAGCTTGTTGAGGACTGGATATTTGGACAGATAGGTTTCCAGGCTTTAGTCATCTGATATAAGTTAATTTCTCTTTATTTGCTGTCTTTCACTTGAATCTTTAATTAATATTTGCTAAAGGTCCTGGTCTCCAAATTCCACACTGGACCCAGAAACTGAGCCCATTTTTACACAAGACTGGCTTGTGGTTTTAAAGGGGTTATGAAGTGTGCGCAGCCAGTAAACATTCAGATTGAAGCAGTTTTCTCTCATGGCTTTTGCATTGTCGACTCATGTGAGTGTGCGTGTGTGTGCTGATCCCGGGTAAACACGGTCTGCCCTGCAGGTACATGGGCGCCCTGGGCTCCCAGGTCATGTGTGACAACATCCCCGGCCTGGTGAACCGGCAGCGCCAGCTGTGCCACCAACACCCCCGAGTGATGCAGGCCATCGGGGCCGGGATGAAGGAGTGGATCTCCGAGTGCCAGCACCAGTTCCGCAACCACCGCTGGAACTGCAACACCACGGCCCGGGACCACAACCTGTTCGGACGCCTGCTGCTGCGCAGTGAGTGGAAGTCGGTGCTGAGGTGGCAGAACAACGATCTGTCCAGTCTGGAACAGAGCGACAGAGCATACACACTTAGTTTAACTGGATTTTAAACGTGGAAGTGAGCACCTCAAAAACATTTCTCTGAAATGTTAGAATCGATATGGCTCTATTTTACTTTGACCATGTGATGATCAGTCACATTCAGTTGTAGTCAATTCAGTTTCATTTCATAGTCATTTCAAGGCACTTACAGACAAAAAACATAACAACAATTCACCATGAGCATGCAGTTTGTTCTGGAGCAGACTGATGGAGGAGAGGCTGTTAATCTGCACCATCGACCTCTCTGACCACCACCAACCACTCTGTCACTCTCACTACATTCACTACATTCATTTTTATTGTGTGAACTTGTCTAAATAAAACATAGAAGTAACATACTTATCCTCATCTGTATTTACCAAAAGTCTTTTTTATATATATATATTTAATCTTTTGATTACATTCTTAATATCATCTTTCAATGTATTGTTATTTTCACCTTTATAAACCTTAAAAATTCAAACTAAAACTGACCTTTAAAATGTAATGGTTTGTGAACTAGCTGTTAACCTTTTGGTCTTCTTCGACTAGTTTTTATGATTTATCTTCAAACCTGCAGCTCTTTGGCCTGATAGACCCGATCTGCAATGTCTTTACCAAAGACATTGTGAATTAAATAGTCTGTGCAGACAAATGATCACTCCCAACAACCAGGACGGAGAATTAACTCTTGCAAACTATCAGAAGGACGAGGAAACATTTAAAACTGAAGACAGTGATAGAAAGGCAAGGAGAATAATATCATGATTTGATGGGGTGGTTGTTAGTGTCACACATACTGTTACATCACTAAACCACTGACTCACTTCAACTCTGGCAGTTTACTGTAAATGAGCCAATGAATGGAAACGATAACTGACACGTCTCGCTCACAGTAGTTTTGTCATGAAGTCTCCTGCAGGAGATCTGAGCTCATTAAATCTACAGACGATACTTCATGTGGTTAAAGTAACAAATAACTTCTTCCTGTTCAAAGTCATCATGTCTTACATCAGGCTGCCGCCATTTTCACACATCTCAAATAGTCCAAGTTTATTCTGGTTTATTCCTGTTTGTTCCGTCCATCCTGGTTTGTTCTGGTTTGTTTTGTTACTTTTCTGTTTTTCCCCATTTGTTTACTGTTTTTATTGTTTTGTGTGTGTGTGTGTGTGTGTGTGTGTGTGTGTGTGTGTGTGTGTGTGTGTGTGTGTGTGTGTGTGTGTGTGTGTGTGTGTGTGTGTGTGTGTGTGTGTGTGTGTGTGTGTGTGTGTGTGTTCTGCAGTGTTCTGGTTTATTCTGTTTTTTCAGTTTTTTTCTTTGTCTGAGTTGAGTATAGTCTGGGAGCTGCTGGTCAAAGTCTTTGTGACGTTAATTTAAAAGGAGGAAAATAATTTTGAAGAAGCCGGGAAATACTTTTAAAAAAAAGAGTTTGTCAGAATCAGACCCTGGTTCACAGATGTGGTGTCAAACACACAGCGGCCCACCAGAGGACCCGGGGCCAGCACGCAGGATGAAATGGTGTGGTGTGAAAATTAAAAAGTCAAGTTTATTAATAGAAATGAGAGCTGCTTCAGTGTTTATTTCAGGGAAGTAACATTAACAGACTGCAAATGAGTGAAAACATGGTGAAAGTTGCAGAGTTTCAGACTTTTCCCAGCAATAATCTGAAGAGAAACACTGCTACAGACAGGATTTCTCAACTTTCTGCTCAATGAGACAGAAAAAAATGACTAATTTCAGTCCCTTTTTTTTTTTCATTCTATTTGTTGTAGCTTAGTCCAATGTTTCTCGCTAACTTGATGGATACATGAAGTGACTGACGGGTCAAACATCTGAACTGATCTGAAAAAGAGGACGTCCAACTTTGTGAATTACAAAACAAGACCTTTATTTACTGACACAGTTGAGTCTAAACCGAGTGTTTAATTCAAACAATCTATGATTCACTGCAGATAAACTTCACACAGTTGGTCTCTGAAATCTTATACCCTCACTTCCATCAAGCAGAACCTGAGGCGCCCAAAGCTTTCTACCTATATATATATCTGTTAATGGTCAGTGCAGTTATTCCCCCTTGTGGATTAATCAGTGTACTACACCCACAGACATACACACTGATGTTAAAACATAAATGACTCGATGGGTGAATGGTGTGCATTTTGAAGGTTTCTCCTTGAAACTAGAGTTATTTTTCTTGGTTTATTATTGAGGTACTAAGTTGAATATCAATGGACTCTTTTCCCCAAAACAAAGGAAAACGTTTGAGTTTCTTTTTGTGTTTATCCTCTGAAACTCGTCCTCTGAGTTTACACCTCTGGTTCCCACTGGGAAATGAGTTTGTGTTAAAGGTGTGGACATGTGGAGAGTGGGAACCTGGTCACACAGCAACTGCAGCGTCCGTCTCGCTCCGGGAGAATACCCCTTCTCCCGCTGACTCCAGTTACCGGCTCATTGTGCTCGTCTGAAACGGATCTCCAGGCCGCCGCGTACGTTTCAGCTCAGCCGTCCGTTCACATCCACAAACACGTTCCACCAAACGCTGTGACCGATCCGGACAAAGCCCAACCATTGCTGGGATTGTCAGTGTTGGCTTGATTTACTGCCTCTCGGAGGCTTTGTGGGGTTTTTTTCCCTCACGGAGGTCGGATCACATTCCACATGTTGTCTCGCTTTACAGTTCATCACTTATTCTGACTGATCCTTCACTGTCACTGAGCTGAGTTACAACTGTGAGAGCCAGATTCAGCTCTGCTTCCACTTTGAACGGATTAAAACATCATTTTATTGTCATCAGAGACATTATGTTTGTAACGGGGAGATTTCCAGCTCTATTTTACAATGGAATTAACTTGTTTTGTCTGAATGAAACAAATAATTGTTGGAGTTATCTGCAGTGACTAAAATTGTCCCTCCTTCAGTGGGATTGTACTGCTTTAATGATGTAATAATTAAAAGAGGGATTATTGTACTTATGTAACTCTTTATCTCATGAGTAACTAATAAACTCCATGTCTCACACATGTCAGTCCTCAACATCTTTAACAAAGTGTAAATTACAGTGAAACAACAAAATAAATCAAAAGTCCTTATTTTGCCTATTCTGTTGCTTTATGGTCTCAGCTATTAATCCTCACAGGATTAATGCTTTGATGCTAAAAGTAATTTATCAGAAAAGCAGCACATTTCCACTGAGACTTTAATTTCTTTTTCTGTTATTATTATATACCAGTGACACAATAACCTTTATTTTAAACCTAAACGTTATATATTTGTTGTGGTGCACAGTTCATATGATGGATATTTATATGTATAATTTTCACAAAACCAAACAATCACTACTAAACATTACTACAAGCTCAAGAGAAACCCAGTTTTAATGAAACCGTGTGGTGCAAAATACAGTCAAATCTCCCAAAACTTCTCCAGTAACTGTTGCATTCTGGGTGTTTTTACAAACTCCCCCTGACAGCATGGCTGTGAGGCTAAAGCCGGTAGCTTTCATCATCCACGTCTCAGCTCGGGTCTCAGTGACGTATTGTGTCCACCACTCTGAAGAATTTGTTATTTCTTTTTTTGAATCAGCGTTTTCTTTGAAACTTGGTGGTTTGTTTCTTTGAAACTTCCGGTTAAGTCTGTAACTGAACGGGACAATCACACTGGGTAAACATTCATTTCAGTACAATTTTATTCATATAGCATCAAATGAAACACAATCACTTGAAGGCACAGAGAAAAACCAACAATTCCACATGAGCAAGTAGAGGAGACGGTGAAAAGAAGAAAAAAAAACCTTCCTTTAACAGGACGGAACCTGTAGAACCAGAGGAAGGAACGTTCTGCTGCTCTGGTTCAGGGATAGAAGCAGAGAAAAGCAGATTGTGGGGAGGGATGTAAACATGGGTAAAAATCTTTTGTAAGTTAAAAGACGGATAATAATAGAAGGTCAATTCTATTCTACATTTAACAGGAAGCCAGTGGAGAGAAGCTCATATTGGAGTGATGTGATCTCTGACGCTGGTTCTTGTCAGGACTCTCGCTGCAGCTTTTTGAATCAGTGGAAGTTTTTTTAAGCAGTGATTGTTTCACCCGGATAATAGGGAGTTACAATAGTCGACTCTGGAGCTAATACATGCATAGTTGTGTGATATGACTCATTTTATGTCTGTTTTGGGTGAATTGAAAATAACGTATTGATTTTAATCTAGAAAAACCTTTTCAAAGGTCACTAAATGTGTTTGTTCATAACAGTCCATGTGTGCTTTATATTCAAGTCACCCTCACCTGGCTCTGAAATGCTCCATTCAGGTGTTCGCCTATGAAATTAACATAATTTTAAAAAAAAACAGGTGCAACTTGATCACAATTCTCACAGATGTGCTTTCTACAGCTGTGATCAAGTTTTACCGTTCTCATTGGTGTTTTATCTCCGCTCCCATCCCAGCCAGTGAAAAAGTCTCCGTTTTGCTCCTTGCGATGAGAAATGGCAGAAATATCAATCCTCCTTCAAATCAAAGCAATGCCAGCACTTTGAGGCGTGTTTACTCCCCCGCTGATCTGCAGGAGAAGTGATTTACACACAGTTTCAGACGGGATGCAGGAGTTTTCCCCTCTTTGATGGGGAGTGATGGTTTGAAGAAGGAGCTGTGCAGAGCGGAGCAGCGTGAGCTGGAAGCATCAGAGGAAGACCTGTGACTGGAGATCAGCCCACATCTCCTGTCGCGGCGCGTTACAGCAGGATTTCATCTTCTCCTCTTTCTTTACTGCCGCTGGAGGATGGCTGGACCTGATGTTCCTCTCCCATGCCCCAAGATTTAACCTGCGAAGGAGAATCCGTCAACTTAGTCTGTTTCATGTCGGGGCCTCTAATCAGCTGTGTGGGATTCAGACCTCCCAGCCGGGCCCCACGGCCGTGTCGCACAGCATTATGAGAAACACACACACACACACACACACACACACACACACACACACACACACACACACACACACAGCACCATGATCAGAAGCTACTTATTGTCAATGTCAGTGGGCTAATTTCCAACAATTACAGAGTTTTCCATCCCTGACGGTGTGCCTCCTCAGCTCCCTCCTCATTACCCTCGTTAGGTCAGGTTCAACTTTCTCCTGCATAGTTTTTATTTAAATGCTCACAAACAGAAAAGTGTTGACAATTTTGCAAACGTGTCCATGTTTGTTAATGTTTATCAATGTTTACATTTCCTTATATTCATTAATGACTGAATCACAGTTTTAGCACTTCTTTTTTTAGGTTTCTTTCAGAGCATTTTAAATTCATCAATGAATTAATGACTTGTGTTGTTTGAAAATAATCCTGATAAACCTTTTGTTTGCCCTAAACTCAGACTGTCATTTCTAGTAAATTAGCCCCAAAACACATTCATTTTTTAAAAGGGACTAATGAAGCTTCTGCTATTTGTTTACAACTATGTTAATAAAAGAATCTTAATAAGTGCTCTCTATTCATTAGCAGTTTAAAAGATAGTTTTCATCACTGGGGGACTCTCTCAATCTAAAAAAGGTAAAATTGTGGTAATGTGGTTTATTGCAGCATGGATCTCCACCAACCGAAAAGTGGAGATTCCAGCTCATCAATCTGGTTATCAAGCAAACGTGTTAAAGTTAACTGTTGTTTTATGAACTCAACACTTGATGAAACCTGTCAACCGTGATTCTAATTTCCAATACCTGAATTAATTTGTCAAAACTCAAACATTTTCTTTTGTTGCTAAAACTGTGACGGAAACTGTCACATATAGAAAATGTGACTAAAACTAATGAGCATTTTCATCCAAAGGACTAAAACTAAAATGGCTGCTAAAAACAACACTAGTGTTCAGTCCGTGGGAGTGGGAGTGGGAGTGGGTGTCATTTCACCCCAAAACCACCAGGAAGCTCCTTCTGTGAATCTTTTAAACACAACCTCCTCCTCTACATCTCCTCTCTGTACAAACAGCCACAAGTACCTGGAAGTTGCTGAGATTGCAAACACAGAGTGAGCTTTGATCCAGCTCAGACCTTTCATCAGCAACATGTGGACAGAGATAACGGCTGCGTCTCAGGGCTCTGCTGGTAAATATGAGCTGTTAATCCATCCTGGAGAGACATGAAACGCCCCTCTCTCTCCCCTGGCAGACCACAACAAGGCTCCATCCAGGTGGAGACCAAACATCTGTTTACCTGAGCAGAAAACACAGCAATAGAAGTTCATATCTCACTGATGATGTGTTTCCAATGCACGTGTTCAATATGACATACAAGAGACAAGGACAGTCAGTCGTGTCACAGAATAATGATAGAAAGAGATATAATCCTAGATATCCAACGCTGACAATGGCTACTAATTTGAGAACGGTCCTGGGTAGAAAGCATCAAAAACAAACAAAAAAAGACAAAAACAATAAACACAGATGGGTGGGAATCAGTCGGAATCACCAGTCAGTACGTCAAATCAAGCAGTTTGCACATAATATAGGCACAACATTCCAGCACAGGCAAAAATGACTACATTTAGAATTTCATCAGAAAGAGTTTCCATACCTTTTACTGAAATAACCATCAGAGTTCTGCTTCCTAAAGTCAATCAGGTCCATCTTAGAAGTGTTTCATTGAGCCACCTTTTGAAACTTGGGGACGATGTAGACTTCCAGTGTAGCGGCAGTTGTTTATCTGCGGCCGTGTTGAGAGCTTGAGTTTGGTGGGTGGGAACGAGCCTCGTCGCGTCACAGCTGCTGAACATTGACAAAGTAAAGTCTGGCTGAATATTTGTTTCATATTGTTGAACAATATTGTGAAAACCCATTCAATTGGACAATGAAAGACAATTGTGACAAAGAACCTTCTGCAGTAGCACACCTGTCACACAACAGTATGGTCAAGTTTACTTAGTCTGGTTTTAGAAGAACGCAGTCTGTGGATGCTTTGAATTGAATGAACCTACATCTAGATTTTATAGAACACTTCTTTAGACAAACCCTCCACTCACAGTTCATCTGACACGCAGTCCTCCAGGCCACGGGGCTGTACTACGACGCTGGATTCTCTCTTAGCGAGATAACTTCAGGATGAACTCAGGTTTTCCGTACAACGATGCTCGCTCACTTCTCACTGGGATAAATCACCTGGTAACTGACCCTGAATGTCTAACCTGCTTGTTCCTGACGCCAATTCCACCATGTGTCTTTGTGTGTGTGTGTGTGTGTGTGTGTGTGTGTGTGTGTGTGTGTGTGTGTGTGTGTGTATATATATATATATATATATATATATATATATATATACATAGTATACAACTTTCTCGTGGTGCAGTTATGCACTTTTAAATAAGTAAATTTACGTCGTCCACAATGTTGTATTTAGTAGTCTACAGTGCGTTAGAATGCACCATTTCAGTGTTTTAAGGGAAAGCGCTGAATCAGTGATTTGTTGTTTCTCTGCATGCTCCATGTCTTTGGAAAAGGGGGCTGCTCTTCTATGAGGAGGTGTTCTTCTATTGGGAACTCGACTGTAATAATAATTGTTTTTCCGATAGAGTTTCACTCTGCTCTGCTCGGACCCCAATTCATGTGTTGTGTTATTTGAGGAGTTTCTGGCAGACCACAGCTTTCTTCCTGAAGGCGGCTGCTTGTGTTGCCGGGTTTTTCCCCACTGTGATATTTGGGGACTTTTTCATAACGGCGGTCTGGAATCACTGTCCTGTACCACCTTGTGGTGAGAGGTGGTACTACGAGCCAGGGGTGAGGCAGGGGCATCGTCATCCTGGACGTCCTGTCGGGGGTCTGTGGCTGCTCACTGGTTCACATGGACGGAAATTTCAAACCTGCTTTAATCAAGTCTGAAAGGTACAGAGCCAAAGATCAGATCAAATCTGTGGAAGACGGGAGAGACATTTATTTGAGTGTCAACTGTAGAACGACCAAGGCCTCGGAGAGCATGAACACTCTAAAGGCCGCCATTATTCTTATTGGCCATCTACTGAGCATGTGCAGAAGAACTATTTACGACGATCGTGGTGCACTTGAGCAGTAGCAGCTATCACTTGTCTCCATGGAAACGCAGCCTGAGTGTTTTTCTCACGTTAATACAGAGTCAGAGCATCTTTGAAAAGTTTTCAGAGTCTCTTACACTCTGTGAGGATGAACCCTCAAATAGTTTGGTTTTTCTATTTTTATTTTTAAGATATTGGATGGCTGCTGTTGAGAGCTTTAAAAAAAAAAGCCTCAAACATTTAATAACGTTTGGCTCAGAGGATCCCTCAAGACGCCGGCGTAGGTGAAACAGAAGCTCATTTTTATTCCCAACAAGAAAACTCAAAAGTCTAAATGACCCAAAACAAGGCTATAAAACCCGTCACCACACACTTTATACACTTTTCTCAATCAGGAATGAACATTTTCTCACATTTCTCTCTTGTTTAAACACTAACAAAGTTCAACCCTTCGTGGATTTTAAAACTTAAACATACCTCTGCCTTTTGGCTGCGACCTCAGGTGCAGAACGTTTTGTCAGCATTGTGGGTTTGTCAGGAACAAAACTTGGAAACACACAGCACTTCAGAGTCACACTGGTATCGATCAGACATTGATGTATACGCAATATGTATTTTCAAGTCGAACGCATTTGCGTACATGAGACACGGCATGAAGATTGATTGACAAGGGTCTACAGTCCCTTAGCCAATCAGGACACAGAATACAATGTGCAGGTTCTCCCTTAGCCAATCATGATGCAGAACACTGTGCGCGGAAATCCACAAAACAGCGAGGCCACAAAATGTGAGGGACCACTGTAGTTTTCCACCCTGGACTGAGTGTTCCTTACTGGACATTGGAACGCAGTAAAATCTTCAGAATACTCCATGATTGTTGTTTTCTTATTCATTAATCATTTGAACAGATCTAACATTGTGCTCTTTGAAGATTTGATTCTTTGCAGAGATTGTTCTTTTTTGTATTATGTGATTTCAAATTCAAAGTTGAAGCGACGATTCCTCCGGTGACAGGAAGTGCTGTTCCCCACGCAGGCAGCCGCGAGGTGGCCTTCGTCTACGCCATCTCCTCGGCCGGGGTGGTCTACACGCTGGCCCGGGCCTGCAGCCAAGGCGAGCTGGACTCGTGCTCCTGCGATCCCACCAAGAAGGGCTCGTCACGGGACGCCAAAGGCTCATTCAGCTGGGGGGGCTGCAGCGACCACGTGGAGCACGCCATGCGCTTCAGCCAGGTGTTTGTGGACGCCAAGGAGAGGAAGGAGAGGGACGGCCGGGCGCTCATGAACCTGCACAACAACCGCGCCGGCAGGAAGGTGAGAATCTCCAGCAGAATCTCCAGATCTGAGCAGGAGTGTGTATTTCTGTCCCGTGACGGTTCCCTGCCTGTGGCCTGCAGGCCGTGAAGCGCTTCATGACTCTGGAGTGTAAATGTCACGGGGTCAGTGGCTCCTGCAGCGTCCGCACCTGCTGGCTGGCCATGGCGGACTTCCGGCGCACTGGCGAACATTTAAGGAAGAGGTACAACGGCGCCGTGCAGGTTGCGGTGAACCAGTACGGCACCGGGTTCACTGCAGCGCACACACACTTCAAACGTCCTAGCAAGAACGACCTGGTCTACTTCGAGGACTCGCCGGACTACTGCATACGGGACCAGGACTCAGGTAAACAGTAACTTTCAGTCAGCTCCACCTCCTGTCCATCCAACACTTTTTCCACTCACACACAGTTTGAAACTGCCCAGTGCTCTCAGGACTCGGTCAGGTCGCGGGGGAGGGGAACCGACGATTTACTTTATTTGGTGGTGTTCACATTCCCTTTGGAGTCCGGACCAAAATGTCACGCAGTTTCAAGAGCTGCTGGTTTGGGGGCGCTGTCACCTGACACAGACACTGGCCAGAGAGGAAGTGAAGAAGAAACGCGGCTCATTGATTGGTCAATACCAAAAGTAGAAGTCCTGCCACTCTACCCCTTGGTGGCTTGGCTAGTTAGCTCGTGGCTAAAACAACCACGATATATCGTCTCCAGACCAGATATCGATGACTCGTCTTCTTGCTCACTAATTCTTCCTCTCTATTTCATGTCTGCCTGCAAGATGTTTTCCAACTTTTTCTTTCTGTGTCAAATTCTTCTGGTTGACGCTGTTAGCTTTGTTTGTTTACTACTCAGAATGCACTGAGCGCTACGTCAGGCTCCCTCACCCCGCCTGCTAGAAAGATCGTTTGTGCTGAGCGGTTGAACTGAGACCCACGTTTTCAAGGGGCCCAGAGGCCTGTACTATGACGCTGGATTTTCTCTTATCAAGATAACTTCGAGGATTAACCCTGGGTTTTCCTACTACGACACTCGCTCACTTCTCACCAGGATAAATCTCCCTGGTAACTGATGATGAACATCTAACCTGTTCCGGAGAAGGGTACGATCTCAACAAGAGGTCAGAGCTCCGCCTCCTGACCAATCAGATCTCTTGGGAAAACGACCCACCCATTCTTAAATGACGGTGATTGGTGCACAGGTTTAGTGCTGATAAATTAATTTAGAACAATCTTTTTGACATGATAAAGTAAATCCTGGTCACTGAGGTTTTGAAGGGGTTTTTTGTTCTTGACTTGTTCCAAGTCCGTTTTTCTCCACAAGGGTTGATCTGGAATAATAAGGTTAATGATCTCACCTGACAGAACTGCACAAACATGAATTTATGGAACCAGAACTACTCCTGTCGTCACGGTGATGAATTAATATTCCAACACAAAAAACTCACACAAGAGAAACTCATCCTCAAAACAACTGGATGGAAAATCTAAACTAAAAGAAGAGCAGTGAGGAAGTTCAGCCCGACACATTTCTGCTGAAACAAAGTGAAACTGAGTGATCAATGTGTGACACTGTCTGTTTACATCACAGATTAATTTATGTATTATAATCTCATGAAGTCAGCATTAACAAGTCAGCATTAACAAATCAGGAATGTTCTGGCTTTGGCTGCAGCAGCAGTGTTGCTTTTATCCTGGTGGATGTGTTTTAATTCGTCATAATCTCAGAGATTAACTGCTCCTTCAGTAATCTGTAATCTGCTCTGCAGAGTTTCTCAGTGTGTGATTGGTCAGACGCTCCAAGCCCCGCCCCTTTCATGTGAACAGGTCTGGGTTGAAAAAGAGATTTGATAACCTGCTTCATTGTAACGGTGATCAGGATCCAAAGAGTCTGGATCAGTTAAACCAGGAAACTGATCCTAGGTCTGTTGATCACAGTTCATAGTGTTCTGAGGTCTTATTAGCTTGTTAGTTCAGAGTTCTGGTCGTCTTCACGTCACCTGAAACAAAATAGTTTTTCCTTGAAGCGACTCTGCTCTGGACCAAACGGGAATACGGACACACTCTGAACTTCTGTTCAAGATCTTCACCATCATTTAGTTCAGTGCTGTGAAACCTGTTTTATCCAGAGGCCACAAACAATCTGCTCTCTATTAAATATGTTTATTGATTTTCAAAAAAGAAAGATAAAGAGAGAGGGATAGAAGAAAGAAAGAAAAGAACACATAAAATACAGAACACAACACATCGAAGGTAACAACAACTAAATCCAAAGGTCACAGTAAGGATGGGTACTATAAACAAAAACACCTACAAGAAGTCGAGATAAATGAATTCGACAATAAACAAAATCACACAGTGAGGTTTTATACACGAGCCAATCCCAGGAGTTCACATTCTTAAGATAATTCATTGTCAGGTCCCATGTTTCATCAAACTTCTCCTCTACCTTCATTATAGAATCTCAGTCTTTCAGGGTGTAAAGTATTTGAAAATTCTCCCAGCCACAAGTTAAATGAAGGCACAGAATCCAATTTCCAAACATGTAAAATTAGCTATTTTGCAATCACCATCCAAAATTGAATAGCTCTTCTTTCAAGTTTATTGACAGAGGAAAGGACACTTGTGGCCCCCAGGATCGCTACCATGGGGCTGGGAGCCAAAGTCTCACAAAAGCATCAGAGTACAATTGAAAATTACACTTCCAATATGACTGAAGTTTACTACATGCCCAGAAAGAATGTGCAAGAGTACCTTCCTGGGATTTACATCGGTTACAAACTGCTGGGATGTCAGGATATTTGTGAATTCTTTCCCGTGCATAATGGAGTCTGTAGAGTGTTTTAAACTGTATTAGGTTGTGTCTGGTGTTAACTGAACATTTTTGCACATTACGTAAACACTCTTCCCAGATTTCATCATTTATTTCCATATTAAACTCATCTGTCCATTTATACACCTCCATCTTCACCAGAGCTCCACCATGAAGCTCTCAACTGAGACGGATCAGGAAAATAACAACACAACCATCTGTAAAGAATGACTTTTCAGTAGAGGATGTATGAACACATGATGAGGAAGTTTACATTTGACACATCTTATTTTTCCCTACCAAATCAATGTCTGGGCCAACGGAGGCAATGGAAACAAGATCGAACAATTAATTTGACCTCATAACAGGATAAAACTCTGACAACATTTCAGAGTCTCTATCGGGGAACTGAAAGGAACTTTCACTGTTGTGTGTATAGCAATGTTTTCTTTTTATGTAATTCATGAATTTGTTAAAGTCCCATTAAGGCCATTAAAAAGAGGTAAAACAACTCAGGCAATAGAAAATAAACCAAAAACCATTTGACCTGATATATCAGCATATTCAGCACTGCGAGGCAGTTTGCAAATAATAAATGTCAATTAACAGAGATTTACTACCTATAGACAGTTTTACTGATAATCTGTGTTCCAGTGTGGTCATCCTGTGTGATCTGCAGAAACCACAATCACTTTGTTTGTGGGGGGCGGGGGGTTGTGGGGGGGGGGGGGGTCTTCTTCTTCTTCTTCTTCTTCTTCTTCTTTTCACGTGTGGACGTGTATCTGAGAGGGAGCGAAGAGGGCGATTTAATTTACTGAAAAAAAGCGGTTTTGGTTGTGTGTGTTTAGTTTAAACTTAGTTCATTGGTGTTTTTTGTGAGTTTTTCCATGTCTCGTGGACCGGATGGCGTCCTCTGAGGCGTCTCCCGTGTCTCTGAGACATGGAGTCCGGTTGGTGTCCACGGTGGAGCAGGTGCTACAGGTGGATATGAGAACATCACCTACGCTTCTCGTATGAATAGAGCAGTGGTGGTTTTCTTTAAGGACGCAAAGTTTGTGGCTGATCTTGTTGAAAGCGGAGTTGTTATAAATGAGTTTACTCAAGTGTCCCCGCTGGCTGAACCGTCCACACGGATCACCGTGTCCGGAGTCCCCCCGTTCATCTCCACTGAGGCTCTGGAGCGAGAACTGAGGAGGTTCGGTAAGTTCACAAGTGGTTTCCGTCCTGTTGGACTGGACTGCAAGGACCCAAAGCTGAAACATGTCCAGTCTCTGTGGAGACAAGCGTTCATGTTCCTGGACTCTGCCACTCAGACACTGGATGTGTCTTTCCGGGTGAAGCATGAGGAGGGTGTCTACATGGTGTACGCAACCTCTGGGAGTTTTAAATGCTTTGAGTGGAGAGCTGGGCCATAAAAACGATCGCATGTCCGCGGCGGCAAAACGCAAACGCACCGGTGGCTTGCGTTGGCGGTGCTGCCGGCGGTGCTACCGTCTCTGGGTGGCTCCGGGTGGCTCCGGGTGGCTCCAGGTGGCTCCGGGTGGCTCCGGGTGGCTCCTAGTGGCTGCCGCTCTGGTTGCCTCCACGGTGGCGGGGCGCACTGCGACTCCTGGTGGGTCCGGGTTGGCGGGGTGCTCCACAGCTCCGGGGGTCTCCGGCCCCGCAGGTGCGTGGGGTTCTCGGGGTGCTGCAGCCACTGACTCCAGTGTGACTGAAGCTGAGTTGGTGCAGACGGAGAAAAGGGCAGAGGGAGTGGAGGATAAAATTTCAAGTGTGAAAAGAAAATGAACCAACAGAAAATGCAGGGAAAGCTACGACTGGTACTGATGAACAGGTGAGGAGTGTGTCGTACTGTGCAGTGTGTTGAGATGGAGGAGGAACTGCAGACCCTGAGTGGTCAGGCTTCCCCAGAGGCTCCAGAGGCTCCAGAGGCTCCAGAGGCTCCAGAGGTTCTAGAGGCTCTAGAGGTTCCAGAGGTTCCAGAGGCTCCAGAGGTTCCAGAGGCTCCAGAGGATCCAGAAGTTCCAGAGGCTCCAGAGGCTCCAGAGGCTCCAGAGGCTCCAGAGGCTCTAGAGGCTCTAGAGGCTCCAGAGGTTCCAGAGGCTCCAGAGGATCCAGAAGTTCCAGAGGCTCCAGAGGCTCCAGAGGATCCAGAGGCTCTAGAGGCTCCAGAGGCTCCAGAGGCTCCAGAGGTTCCAGAGGCTCTAGAGGCTCTAGAGGCTCCAGAGGCTCCAGAGGATCCAGAGGCTCCAGAGGCTCCAGAGGCTCTAGAGGCTCCAGAGGCTCCAGAGGCTCCAGAGGCTCCAGAGGCTCCAGAGGTTCCAGAGGCTCCAGAGGCTGCAGGACTGGACTCAGAGGATGAGGTTGACTCTGACACTGCATCACTTGCAGACAGTGTCTCTCAGAACTCTGATATTTACTCCTTGGATGAGATCAATGAGTTTCTGAAGGACTCTTGGTCCGCAGGTTGATGTGGGGAGTTACTCTCCTAGTGCAGAAAAGTTCGTCCGGACTGTCAGCGCTCTTCAAAAATCAGTCAGCACAGAAGTGCAGGATGAGAAAAAGCGCTATCGGTTGAGAAAACATGTTACTGCAGTTAAAAAATGTTTAAAGGGCCACAAAAGGGCAAAAAAGATGACACTTTCTAAATAACTGTAACATGATCATACTTCACGGGGTGTTTTCTTATCTGTTGGTTCTCTGTGTCTGTTCTGGTTTTTCCTCTCCTCCTCTGATGGCCTTGACAGTCACCTCACTAAATATAAATGGGGTAGAAGTGCACAGAAAAGGGGTTTGTTGATGGAGGCAATCAGACAGAAAAGGATAGATGTAGTCTTTTTACAGGAGACTCACACTTGATGGAAACAGACGGGTTTGTGGTGGAAAGGCCAGCAGGTACTGAGTCACGGCTCCAATCTTGGTGCTGGAGTCGTCATCTGTTCTTCTCCTCATCTTAACGTAAAGATTTGATCAAGTTTAGAAATAGAAATAGGTAGACTTTTAATGGTCACAGTGAAAATTCATGATTTAAGCTTTTGCTTTATTAATGTGTATGCACCGAAGGCCGTGGTGACTAATATGGGTCAAGGTGTGACTGTAGTGATGGGAGGAGACTGGAACTGTTGTCCAGTTGGTGGTGTGGACAGGACAGGAGCAGAACCCCACCCCTAGTCCTCCCAGTTCCTCTCTCAGCTGGTGACGGAGGCTGACCTGGTGGATGTGTGGAGGAATAAACACTCTTCTGATGTACAGTTTACGTGGGTCAAAGTAGTGGATGGTCAAATCAACGCAGCCAGGTTGGATAGATTTGATATGTCTGCCTCTTTTCTCACTCATGTTGTGAACTGACACATTGTCCCTGTTGGTTTTACGGATCACCATCTAGTTTGAGCAGAGCTATTTTTTATCTGGTAATAGAAAAACAGGCTCTTTTGGCATTTTTATGTTAATCTTTGAAATGATTTTAATTTTTGTGAGAATTTTAACTGTTTCTGGAAGTACTGGGCATCAAAAAAAGATAATTGTTCTTCTCTCAGTCGGTGGCGGGAGGTAGGAAGGTCCAGATCAGAAGTTTCTTCCAGCAGTACACCTCCTGTTCCACAGCAGGATTCAGAGGGCTGTTGAAGAACTGGAAGCAGAAATTAGTGGACTGCAGAATGTTTCTGACCCTGACACTGGCTTGCTGCTCTCAAAAGTCTTTTCTACAGGAGAGAGCCAAAGGAGCCTTGGTCTGAGCCAGGCTCACAACTCTGAGGGACATAGATGTTCCTACATCCTTCATCTTCTTCACTTTGGAGAGATCGGAGGCTCGGGGGAGAAAGATGGTGTGTCTCCGACTGCCAGATGGGCACAAAGGTGGGTCATCTGGCTCGGACATCCACGCAGCAGCTGACGGAGATGATGGGGGTTCGGTCCAGCAGAGTGGTCCAGCGCCTGGTGGAGGAGGTGTGGCGGTCTTTTCCTGCTCCTTCCTTCCTTTACGCAGGACAAAAGTCGTGCTGACCAGTGGAGTAGAGAAGAAGACTATGTTTTCCCCTCCCTGAAGGTTCGTCCTGCTGTGGCAGAATGGGAGGAAGAGGAGGGGAAACTACTGACCATTACAACTCCCAGACTGGCCCTCCTCCAGTCCTGGCCTGGGAAGGATCTGTACAGCAGCTGTGTGAAAGGTCCTGAATCTGCAGTCGCTGCCTGGAGTGAGGGAGTCGAGGTGGACTGGTTTGTTTGGTGGTGATTCTTCCCCTAAACTCCGGTCCTCGAGGGCCGCAGCCCTGCATGTTTTCCATGTGCTTCCACACAGCTGATTACAATGTGCTTCCACACAGCTGATTACAATGAGCAGCTCGTTATCTGGCTTTATGCTGAAGGTGGTGATGAACCATCAGGACATTCAGGGGAGGGAGACATGGAAAACATGCAGGGCTGTGGCCCTCGAGGACCGGAGTTTGAGACCCATGCCCTAAAGGGAGCTGGCGGGTCCTGTACAAACCCCCCGTGGAAAATCGGATGGGTGACCTCCAGTGGAGGGTGATGCATGGAGCGGTAGCTACCAACAGATACAGAGCCCACCTGGATCCAAGCACTGGGGAGAACTGCTCTTTTTGTTCAGAGCCTGAAACTGTAGAACATCTGGTGGTGTCCCGTCCCAGGTTGACCATCTGGTGGTGTCCCGTCCCAGGTTGACCATCTGGTGGTGTCCCGTCCCAGGTTGACCATCTGGTGGTGTCCCGTCCCAGGTTGACCATCTGGTAGTGTCCCGTCCCAGGTTGACCATCTGGTAGTGTCCCGTCCCAGGTTGACCAGTCTTTATACACTTCTACGAAGGCTGGTGGAGAATCTGGCAGAGGCTTTTTCTGTCCCCCTTTTTGTTTATGGTCCAAAGTATACAAAACAAAAAAGATCTTATTGAGTTTCATCTTTCCGTGTGCAAAACTTTCCATTTGGCGAAGCAGGAAGAACCAGGTCTCAGGTGTTGGTTTTACTGATCCTCTGCATGTTTTTAAAGGTCTGATCACAGCTCGCCTGAGGTGGAACGCACTTTTTATAAACTCACCAAAAAATTGACTGGTTTTATTTGAGTGTGGGGAATCAGGCAGGTCCTGTGCTCCCTTGGTGAGGAGGACTGTCTGATCATGAACTTTTAATATTGTATGTGATCTTGTGTTGATTTTAGAGCCCATCACAGTGTGTGACCTGTGTGTGGCTTCACGCTGTGTGATTGTCTGCAAACCATTGTTTTCCTCTATGAGGATGATAAACATGGATTTCATTGATATTTGTGTTTTTTAAATACAGGTTTTTTCAATTCAAGTCTTCTTCCTCTACACGGTTCAAACAGCTTTGAAGGCTGATCTTGTGAACCCACCAGGACGACTCCTGCAGTGTGTGATGCTTGTCAGGCAGCAGATGATCCGTGGTGATCAGGTGTCGGCCACTTTAAGAGCCGTTACTCACCTCTACAGGCTGAAACCTGAGAGCAACACACATCATTATAAATCACCTTCACACACACACACACACACACACACACACACACTCCACATTCTCACATCACATGAGAATGTGTTGTTTTCAGTGTGAGAAGCACAGACAGATTTTAATCTTCAGTCACATGTACTGGATTGGATTGATTAGTGAGTGTGTCTCTTGCAGTACTTTTGAAAAGTACGAGGTGTGATTTAATATGAAATGTGTAATTGAGTCGCAGGAGCAGTATAGTTCCCAGTGTGAGGGCGAATCCACCAGAACATGGTCGGCGTGTCGTGGCTTTGATGAGCAGTACAGATGATCAGCGGCGTCACACTGCTTCAGTTTTATGACTGCAGGAGTCTGTTAGACCTGCTCATGGATTCATGCTTTTCATTCAAAGGGTCAGACTTGTTTATGTGGAAAGATAAAAGCAGGATGAAGCTTCTTCAGAAAACAGAGGCTGGCAGGATGAAGGCTTTTGTTTTATAAGATGTTTGTTCAACATATTTTTAAAGAAATGGCGGTGACTGTAGCGCACTGTAAAGGTTCCTCCAAACACAATCACACAGAAGAATGAGACAAACATTTGCTTTCATCTGGAAACGTCCCTTCATGGCTGATAGAAGTCGAACGAATGAGTGAAGAAGCAGGAGTGTGAAGGTCGTCCACCTCAGATTCTGTCAAGCTGAAGTCCTTCCAACTGAAGTTACTCTGTGGCTGCATCTTCTCACATTCATCTCAATGATGTTGCGATCGATCCACATCATATAGGAATTCTTCCAGCCCAGTCAAGACTCCATGGTCCGCTTCCATGCAAATTTAAAGGCAGGTACACAAAAGATGAAAAATGGTGACAATATGTTCTATGTTGAACAATGTGACCATGACCTGCAACTGTTTCATCATGTATCCATGGATCTAGTATCCTAAGATGACTGAAGACGCGTATTTATTCAGACGTGAAGAGAATCCGATCCCGACTAACAGTGTGTGAAGGCAAGTCCATGTTTCTATTGACTGTAAATTACTACTCTGCACCAAAACTCCAACAGTATGGCTGCCAGCTTGTCAGGAGCTCCACACCGCCTCCCACCTTGAGCAATGCCTCGGTAGGAAAGGGAGCATCCCTCATCAAGGACCATGTTTCCTGAGCCAATACTGAGTATGGAGGTATAATCTCAGTATGAAGGTATAATCTCTGAGTATAGAGGTATAATTTCTCAGTATGGAGGTATAATCTCAGTATGGAGGTATAATCTCTAAGTATGGAGGTGTAATCTCAGTATGGAGGTATAATCTCTAAGTATGGAGGTGTAATCTCAGTATGGAGGTATAATCTCAGTATGGAGGTATAATCTCTAAGTATGGAGGTGTAATCTCAGTATGGAGGTATAATCTCAGTATGGAGGTATAATCTCTAAGTATGGAGGTGTAATCTCAGTATGGAGGTATAATCTCTAAGTATAGAGGTATAATCTCTAAGTATGGAGGTGTAATCTCAGTATAGAGGTATAATCTCTAAGAATAGAGTTATAATCTCAGTATGAAGGTGAAATCTCCTTATCAACCTCCTGATGAAGCTCAAATTAAGGCTTTACAACAGACATGGAAACTTTATGGACAGTGTACATGTCGGCAGAGTGAGGAAATAAACATACACACGCACGCACGCGCACGCACGCACACACGCACGCACGCACGCACACACACACACACACACACACACACACACACACACACACCACAGAGACAGTGAGACAGCCCCTTGGTGCCTCTTTAAAGTGTGAAATCAGTTTTTCTCGGCCGGCAGGGCTCAAGTGCTAAACTCGTCTCTCGGTGCCGCCTCATCTTAATTCAATGAGCAGACACAGTGAGGACTGGGGGGGGGGGGGGGGCTACAGGAGGGCATGAGGGGAGCTGTGGCCGTGATGTCACCCCAAGCGGTGCAGCATACCTCGGATGATGGCTGGGCTCGCTGCCAGCTAGAGGGGGGCGGGGCTTCTGGTCATGTCCAGACGTATCACCTGGTGAGGGAACGCCGAGCCAAGCATGAATGTGAATTCCAGTACGCCGTTCGAGATGGCACTGGATTCTCAACACACACACACACACACACACACACACACACACACACACACACACACACACACACACACACACACACACACACTACATATCTGCATGTGTTTGCGTTGCTGCACATCCGTCCCGGTGGTTTAGTGAGAATCTCCTGAACCTCAGTCTGAGTCAGAGTCTGGGGAAATGAGTTGAAGCCATTTTGCCAACATTACAAGCTCTCACTGCTTCATGTGTACAGTCCCTGTCCAGGTGTTGTGGTGCCTCCAGTGGACAGATTAGGGACAACAGCAACTTTATTAAACTATACAGTTGATGTCTTTGTCATTTTCACTCTCTGCAAGGTCGTCTAGACACATTTGAGCGGTTTGATGGTAAATGTTGGACTGGTTGAACTCTGGAGGTTGTGATCACAGCTGACCTCTTCTGCCTGTTGTCCATGATGTCATCACATCTTTAGGCTTATTTGAAAGTGTGGTTGTTGTAGTTGATTACTAAAGGATGTTACTGAGGATCATGGAGACAATGGAAGCATCTTTCGATGTATCACTGCAGTCATTGACTGGGCTGGATGGACGACCAGATGAAATGATGGATCGCCATCAGCAAGTCATTTAAACCGTCGTCTGGAGACATGACCCTCTCTCACTGTTTCTTCATCTCATCTCATCTGGTCTGCACTCTGTGTGCGCGTGTGTGTGTGTGTGTGTGTGTGTGTGTGTGTGTGTGTGTGTGTGTGTGTGTGTGTGTGTGTGCGTGTGTGTGTGTGTGTGTCTGTCTTCACAAATGAGCAGTTGATGAAGTGTGAGAGTGCAGGCTGATGCCTCCCATCATTAATCTCTCATCTCTCTTTCATTCAGCGTTCATCATATTAACCCCCCCCCCCCCCCCCCCCCCAGCTCATCTTCACTGCACAGACATTCACTCGCCCTCATTGGCTTCCAGCGACCGCCACAACTCTCCTGATTGGCCCAGTTTTGGTTTACATACTGCTAAGTCACATTCCCCGAGGCTCTGAGCTTTTTCTTCCTTTCTGCGCATCAGAACCATAAAGGTCCTTGCCCAGCAGCAAGCAGCACCGTCCAGGAGGTTTTAACCCCTCGCTCACTTCCCAGCATTCAGCCTGTGTCGCTCTGATGCAGCGGTAAATTAAACTGTAAATGACAGTAGATCATTGATCAGAACCACCCAGCTGACTAACACATTGTTTTCTCTGGATGTCCCGGATGTTGTGCAGGTTCGGTGGGGACCGGAGGACGAGTGTGTAACCGGACGTCTCGTGGCGTGGACGGCTGCGAGGTGATGTGCTGCGGCCGAGGCTACGACACTTCTCGCATCAGCCGCACCACCAAGTGCGAGTGCAAGTTCCACTGGTGCTGCGCCGTCCACTGCCGCGACTGCCACCAGCAGGTGGATGTGCACACCTGTAAGGGCCAGACGTGATGCCGTGGGGATCCTGTGGTGACCCCATGGTGACCCCATGGTGACCCCTGGTGACTCCGTGGTGACACCGTGGTGACCCCGTGGTGACCCCTGGTGACTCCGTGGTGACACCGTGGTGACCCCGTGGTGACGCCCTGGTGACTCCATGGTGACCCCGTGGTGACGCCCTGGTGACTCCATGGTGACCCCGTGGTGACGCCCTGGTGACTCCATGGTGACACCGTGGTGACCCCTGTGGTGACCCCATGGTGACGCCGTGGTGACCCCTGTGGTGACGCCATGGTGACCCCATGGTGACCCCATGGTGACGCCATGGTGACCCCGTGGTGACCCCATGGTAACCCAATCGTGACACCCTGGTGACCCCATGGTGACGCCATGGTGACCCCGTGGTGACCCCATGGTAACCCAATCGTGACACCCTGGTGACCCCATGGTGACGCCATGGTGACCCCGTGGTGACCCCATGGTAACCCAATGGTGACGCCCTGGTGACCCCGTGGTGACGCCATGGTAACCCCGTGGTGACCCCAGCTGCCAAATGTACTGATGCTCGATCGGTGTCACACCTACTCTCCTGCGTCCACACACGAAGCGTTGGTGCAACGCTCCCTCTGCACTAAGAAATCCCTTCTTTCTAGAGCTAGTTCGGCCATGAGGCCCCCTGGTGGCCGGAGGACAGACTAGACCCTGGGCAGAGCTCAATCTTTTCCCTCATCCCGGAAGTTAAAATGCTGTGAGTCTGGAGGAGCTTGTGACTGGCAACTCCATGTTTGGTGATATTGCCTCTGTGACACAGGTTTCTCACATTTTCATCTGGCGGGCCACATATCATTACTGGTGGGCCATTTCTGGCCCGCGGGCCGCCAGTTGTCGACAACTGGACTGGACACACGAGCAGTGGTGTCCAACTCTGTTCCTGCAGATCCCCTGTCCTCCTGCTGCACCAGCTGTTACTTGAGACCAACCAGAGCTGAAGATGGCGGACCGGAGCCCAGCAGGACCAGGGCTCAACACCCTACAATAGACTGACCCACAACACCATCTGGTGGTGTCACTTGGTATCACAAGCCTGAAGGATTTAGTTAACTTGTTCACTTCAGTAGGTATCACTGCAGTACAACACAAAGAAAACTGTTACTTCTTCACAAATTATTTTCAATGATTATCAAACATTTTAAAGTAAAAATGCAATTTATTTTACCTTTAAAGTTTTGCTGCACCTTCAAGTTTTACCATTGACCCAACAATAAACAAAAGAGTGAACTGAAATGAAGCAGAGCGTTACTGAACACAGAGGCATGCTGGGTAATAATCCCTGCAGGAGACTATAGACCGAAGCCGTTGGCACAGAGAACAACAGCAGTTCTATGGAGCTCAGCGGGAAGATCTGTCTTTATTTACGAGTCCATGAGTGTTTGCAGGATTCAGCTTCTCTTGCTGGAGTTTGATTCAAAATGTGCCGTAAAGTCCAGACTCCGTAGAGTCCAGACTGATTCAGTTGTGGATCTGGTGGAGGAAGTCCATCTCCAATGGAAGGAGTTAAAGACCTGAGGCCTTATTTGTCTTCAGCGCCTTCGTACAGATACTGTATGTGGTTATCAGTGGTGGACCATCAGGGCCTTCACGGCTTCTCTGCAGGCCGAACAAAAAGATCTGAATCACAGACTGATGTTGATTATATTTTGTCCATAAATACATATTAAATAATTCCAAATGGTCTCTCTGCTTCTTCTCATCACTTCTCCCTTACTGTGCTGCTTCCAGACATGAACTTCCACGTTAAAGCTTTCAACCAATCACATGTCAGCCGGCCCCTGTTGCCGGGTAAAGAAATCTGCCTGCTTCAACCAATCAGATTTTGATATTGGGGAGGCTAGGCCTTCTAGCAGGCCTCGCGTGTGGTTAGCGTTTTCATGCCCTCGGATTGGATGGTCAGAGAGTTCACTCTCCAGCTGCATCTGCAGCAATCTGCACAAACAAAAAATATAGTTGTGTTTATTTAATAGCAGTTTTTACAATGACTAAAGGGGAAGATAAAGACATTTGGTTGCAGATTTATTGTCAAAACTATTTTGAAGACGGGCTTTTCAAAAGAGGTCATTGAACGCACCGCAGCACTCTGAGCGCAGGTCCAGCGCAATTTATTCGCTCACTACAGACCCCATGCAGGATCCGATTCAGCATTATATTATTGACCATTATATTATTTTCAAGGACACGAAAAGCTGATGTTTCTCTCCCCCCTCGTCCCCCGGAAGTTTTGGCAAAAGCAGCTGCTTTTTTATGCAGCTGCAGCAGGAGAAGAGAAGTGAAATTGGATTTTTTTTTAATTTGTAAAGGCATTTATTCTAGCTACACGAGTATCTATTTGTGATGCAAAAGCTTTTTTTTTTTTTTACTGCGTTTCTGCATGGTAACATGGTTTTTGTAGCCATTAAAAAGTTATTGAGGGTTGGATTGACTCAGACCAGCAGTGAAGGCCTGGGTCTGAAATGCACGGCCTGCCACTGGTGGGTAGTGAGTGTGAAGGAACATTCGCATGCAAAGTCTGGAATTGATCAACTTGTACATATGCTTTGGAATATGTGTACATACTGTGACCAGATTATGTACATAAGGTTGCGGTAGAATAGTGAGACTCTGAATAGAAAGCATGAAGAGTGTCATGGCAGCTGCTCAACAATCTTAAACATCACAAAAGTTTCCTTTGATTAAAAAATGCTGAATGAGTCATTTCATCTAGTTAGAAACTCTCATTCTGTGTGAGTGTGAAAGGTTGTAAAAGACGGCTCCGACAGGTATTGAAATGTACGTGAATCCCTCCACCAGCACTTGCGTTGCACTGTTGGAAGGTTTGGCCATCTGCTTGCTGGGTTGAAGAAACAAAGTCTTCCCTGTGCACATCCACCAAGTTCAACGTCAAACTACTTTTTGTTTTATTTCTGACTTTCCGCCCCTCTGACCCAACACGATTAACTGTGGTCGTTAACTTATCCAATGCAGACTTTTTCCTTTTGTTGGTTCTCTTCACATTCAATGTACTATTCAACACTGTCTCCTTTGCCTTGCTGACAAGTGCCTCCATCTCAGTGTCAGAACGGTTCTTCTTCGCCACGATGATGAAAGGTGAGGAAACAGTATTTACGAAGAGGCATTTTGTTGCCAGAAATGGTTTATTGGAGGCGTTTCTGAAGTCAAATGATCCTGAAAGTGCACGAGCATG